>NC_134709.1:86865955-88065955 GCF_043290135.1 Rhipicephalus microplus | reverse complement strand
ACAATTAAGGGTGCTGTTAAACTTGAAGTTCTTTATAAGATGTTCATTTTACAAATTCGTAACTAACCTGGAATTAAGATGCTCTAAAATAAGCACAAAATCGCAGACACATGCATGAAACAGCATATTATCAATCTATGGAAACTTTAACAAAGTTTCAAATTTGTCAAAAGAACCTATTTTGCAGCTAAAATTTCAATCTTGTGATATGCACTATTATTTATGATTAGCCTAGTGCATTCGTAACTCACTTTAAGAAAAAAAATGTTATGCAGAACATTTACTGCATGCAGTGCTTCCAAACACAGCAATCATAGCATGAGAGAAAGCTGCTCATAAAGTAATATGTCACAGCTTGAAAATGAAATATGTGGCACAGACACACACTTTGGTAATTACAAAGCTAATGGTACACCAAGTATAGTGACAAAACATCCATGCGGTCACTCCAAGATGGCGCTAAATTTGTTCATAACACCATACCTAGTATAAACCTCAAACACAACCATAATGTTTCATCAGCTAAAATGAAAAAAAAAACCTATATATTATTCCTTCAAAAGAAGTTTCAGATAAATGCGCCATATAAAATGTATCCTTCAGCAATCACAAAGCCAGTGGTACGTCAGGTACAATAAAAAACATGTGATCACTCCGAGAGAAGCTTTGCTTTAGTTCAGAACACGTCACTAATAAGGGGAACTTCAGCACATGGCACAAACACACTGAAACACTCATTTGCAAAACATGGTGCATGGGGCTGCTCAAGTCCAACAATGGCCCTTTCTTTTCAGCGAAGAAATTCAAACAGCTCAAAAAACGATAGGGATTTAACACCACACATTTAATTCCATGTGCACATAATTGAATGGACTAGCTCAAAGAACAGTTGAAGCGTCTCAAAACATTGCAAAGACAATTGACTGACAGAGCAATAAGGCATTATAAAACATGCACATGGTGCCAAGAAACGAGCAGCCCAGGTACTAGCATAAAGGCTTTTTAAGTTGTTGAACCAAGACAATGCTACAAGTCATTGCAGCGAACTCCTAAAACTGTAATCATCAACAATATGAGGTGAAAGCTCAAAGCACTGTGCAGGCCGGAAGCAAAAAGCATATGCAGACATTCGTGCAGCACCAGCTCCTGAATTCAAAGAAGGATTCATTGCCTGACTGCTCGACAATGAAAATGGATCAACAGACTCAGTACGCCCCAATAAGAGGCCCAAGGTCTCTAATTGGGAAGACAACCAGGCAAATGTCAGAGGAGACATGTCACCAGAACTACCAAAGCTTATTTGGAAGGGCAAGGGACTGCACTTAACTGCCCCGGTCAATCAACCACACCTTGTTGCCAAGAGGGAAATAGACTCTCTCACAGCCAGTGGGACAAACATAGGGAAAACCAGCATGAGTTCAACAGATTGGTCCCAACCTTACACGAGCTTGAAGACAGGTGAAGGCACCAGTATGAATTATAGTAATACAAAGAAAAAAAATGTGTAGCAAGTGGCTGCATTGCAAGTGGCATCACTCTCTCTCTACTGTCCCGGGCACAAAGATTATGAATGGCCTTAGCAGTTATGGTGATGAATTTGAACAACAAATCAAAGACCCAAACAGTGAAAGTATTAAGGTATAAATAAATATGACTGTGCAGAAGACAAAGTTAATGTGGAACACTGGAGTGAAAGATTTTGTGACTGGCTGTCAACCTCGGATGTCTCTAAAAGAGTGTGAACACTTAGCTAAATTACTGACAAGGGCCCCCTCATGTGAAAAAGCTCACCAGAGAATGATGGGTTGGTGGCCTTATGGAAGACGTTACCCTATTTGTGACAGACAGTTTATCTCTGTCCGTAAAGTGACAATAATGTGCCCATTGATTGTGTACTGCCAGTGGTGGCATATTAGGCCATACAAAAAAAACACTTAACAAGCTAACAATCAGTAATGTGGAAAGTTGGGCGAGTTGGTGATAGTTCATGATTACTTATGAAGCAGGGCACGACAACACAGTAGGCGGTATGGCTTAGAGTGTGGCTGCTCTCCGGTGTTCTCTGAGACTGAAATATTTTCGAGTCACAGAGATCAGGCGACCAGGAAATTATCGAGGTCTTCCACATCGTAAAAAGAAATGATTACTGCATTAGTCAAGCATCGATAACTTTAAGCGATTGCGAAGTGTGCTTTTTAGAAAATATGCTGTAGCACGAATATCATTGTAACACGTGGTACACAATCTCGTTGAGTAATAACCATGTCCTTCCAGTAAATAAATTAGTCGAGAGTGCAGCGGTGTCCCTATCATTCCTTTTGTGCCTGTCGTCGTGCGATGCTTCATAAGTAATCCTAAGCTAGCAATCACATGTCATTCAATGGAAAGAAAACTTATAGACATAACGTTAAGATATATGAAAAGAAAGACCGAGTTTATTGGGGAGTGAACAGGGTTGCCTGCACTTTACCTGCCAGTAAAAAGAAAAAATGCACTTGCGCAAGTCACATAGCACAAAGGACAGATAAGTGAAGGTCAGTTAGTGATGGAACGAATACCATGAGATGCAAAACTGAAAATGGCAGAGGCCTGAATAACGTCACTAAATCAGGAAGTCACAGGCGTAACATGCAACCAGTGCCCACAAGATAGCATAGATCAAAAAACATTGGGAGCCTTTTTTCATGCATTGGACATAAAATAGGTTAAAAATGATAGCAGACTTGGGCTCAAGCTTCTACGAATTCATCTCAAAAAAGTTTGGAGAAATTACCACAAAGTCCAAAACTCTTACGCACTTGGTCATTTTAGATGGAGCCGGGACTACATCTAGGTGCTCACTCGTACGAACTTGTATAATGTGCCGTGATGCAATTGCTGCCTGCTCATCACCATGCTCATAAAGCCTCTTGACCACAAGAAACAACTGACCTACCCATTTGACGAAGCAATGAACTGAAGCAAACATTTGTTGTTCTCCAACAATCCACATTATTGTAAAGTTGTTCCTTCGGAGCTGGTTGGTGCATAAAGCAGAAGAGAAAGTTTCAGAGTTCACGGTGACTTTTTTGTAGGCAGTTACGTTGTCAGCAGTTTGAAAAAAACGTGTAAGGGCTGCTTTCACTGCTACATTTGTTTGGCAAGGTAGTCCATGAAAAACAGTGCCATTGGGTACTGAAACTTTGCTAAAATGAACACTGTCCAGCTTGCTCAATACAAACTCAGCAGGAGAGAGAGGTCTGACTCATTTGTGAAGTACACTCACAGCAGTGCTAACTGCAACCAATGTCGCAAGCTGCTTTTCAATTGCTTGTGAACCCTTTATGAGGCGAAGTAGCTGGCCATTTCTATCTTCAAACATAAATGCCGAAGTGGCCCAGAGGGGACCCCAGTTTCTCACAGAATCTGCTATGTGTGTCAACTGGTGCACGTTAAAGGAACAAAATCTCTCCCCACACAATACCTTTCGCTCATCCACAAACTTCACCAAAAGCTGGTCCGCAACATCCACCTGCTCCTGAGTAATTGATTCAGAGAGCAGTATGTAGATAGCACTAATAAGGAGGCTCAAGTGGTGAAGGTATACATCGGGGAGAACATTTCGTAAAACTGGAAATGAATAAAATAAAAGCCATGCACGCAACTCGCTTGCTTTCCAATAACGCCGGTGCTTAGCTGACCGTGGTGTTCTGGTGACATAATCTGGAGGTCTAATAGAATGAAGCTGGCTATCAATCAGCTTGATTTTTCCACCTAGGTACCATGGACTCCTGTGATATTTTGTCTCAAACCACAAGGAAATCAACATTCGCACCACCCCAAGAAGCACACAATGCATGTAGTCTACCACATATCCAGCTCCACAATCGAAATGAGGCAAAAGATGCAAAATTGTCGGCCCTTTCACGCCTTTTACAGGGTGCCCTGTTTGAACCGCGAGTGCAGCGTGTTGTCTCATTCGCAAACTATTCCTAGAGAAGTATCTTTTCCCAGGTGGATAGACCCACACACATCCTTGTTTCCCCAGCGAATGAAGCACACCTGGGTGCTCACAAAAAGAGCAGCCATAAAGTCCATTGAATTGCTTAACGCCTTGAAGTATTGCTCTTGCAACGGCATCTACAGATGATAACGGAGCAGTGACATATGAAATTACGCTCTTTCCTGTCTCCGGATGCTGCCAGGTCAGTCCCTCTGTTGCGAGTTCCCTTACTTGTGCACAGAAAGGCTTTAAAAAAGTATTAATCGTGGGTTTTGTTCCGAACCACAAGAGAGTCAAAATCTGGAATTTCTTGCGCATGAGGGGTGGCAGCTCTGGTATGATGCAGTGAAGTGGCCAGAGAGATTTCGCTGCACTCTTGAATACCTGGCACCGTCAGTATTCAAAAAATGGTAAAAATCGTATCTACAACGACCGGGATGTTCCTGGTATTTCGCACCGTCTGATATATCCTTCAACGGTTGCTCTCTTTGTTCGTTAGATGCTTTGGAAAAAAGCTTGTAAATCTGATCGTCTTCTAGAAATGACCGCAATGTATATGAGCCTCATCTGCAAAAACTACCCTTTTTCTGGCAGGCCTGCCTGGTCACAGTTCGGACACGTCGTTACCACTTCTTCTAAGTATTGATGACAATTAAAACAAAAAAAATGACTGTGTACACCAGTGCCCCTATGGAAACTTGAAAGAAGCTTGAAAAATTTGTATGTCGTGTCCGGGAGTGTGTTTGATGATGACAAGAATGATGAGACGGCTGACAATATTTGTTCTAAGCACTCTCTTGTAAGGCGAAACTTGAAGAAAAGCATCAGAAGAACAAGGCAAGCCTCAACATTACTGAAATTGCTGCCTTCAAAAAGTTCTTTCTCATTAGGATGCCATTCTTTTGAGAAAGTTGAGCAGCTAGCCGGTTCACTGTTGCTGTCAGAGTCTGAGAACATCGGCATTTCTACCTCATTTGTTGGGTCAACATCTGATGTTGTGCTCGAAGATAAGAATTCTCCCAACCCTGAGGCAGAGGCATGGTTTGGGGATGTGGCTCTGGGAGCTCCATCAGCTGTTCCAATGGAGGCTGCGTCAGATGTTGAAATAGCCCAGCGACGAAAGGTCTCTCGTGGAACCTTGGATGTAAGAAAGAAAAAATGCATTCAGTATGGAATATGCATTTCCGTTTCGAATTTTAGCGTTGAGTTTGTTTTTAACTTTGCATGCAAGAATTCATGAAAACTAAAAAAGCATGGCATGTGAAGTGGCCTAATGTAGCTAAGAAAGAAAATAAGTCAGTAAATGGCACAGTTCAGATACCAAGGTCAATTGAGGAAGGATGATTTAATCAGCCACTGATACCGGTGTGAGAATACGGTGAGAATGAAAATGCAAATATAGCGCTGAATATTTGCAAAATTTAAAAGGAAAGACGGTCGCATTGCCATATTGTATTGCAGCACATGTTTTCTTAGAGAACTTTTTATCTTAGCGCACGCAACGGCCATGCGCACGCAACAGGCAAGGGGGCAGAAAACTGCGCGTGTGCTGAACGTGAGAGAGACGCGTGCGTTTGCACGCAAGGGATGTGCGATCTCGGCGCTTAAATTGCGCGTTTTACGGCTCTCGATTTCTCGTGAGATCTCGACGAGACCAAAACAGACAAGATGGCCGCAATGTCACTGTACCGTGGTTCAGGCGGCAAGGTTCCTTTTGGCGTTGCATGAATGGTTGACAGATTGGAAGGGTGGTTGTTGCCAGATTGCTGCTAAATTTGGCCAAAAAAATTTTTTCTGTATTTGTGGCTTTTCCGTAAGAGTTTGGTGCTATCCGCGGTGCATTTCTTATCTGAAAATTTTTCTTCTGTAGTTGTGGCTTCTCCGTAAGAGTTTGGTGCTAACCGCGATGCATTTCTTGGCTGAAAATTTTTCTCCTGTAGTTGTGGCTTTTTCGTAAGAGTTTGGTGCTATCCGCAATGCATTTCTTTGCTGAAAACTTTTCTTCTGTAGTTGTGGCTTCTCCGTAAGAGTTTGGTGCTATTCGCGATGCATTTCTTGGCTAAAAATTTTGCTCCTGTAGTTGTGGCTTCTCCGTAAGAGTTTGGTGCTATCCGCGGTGCAATTAAGAGGCCGTTTTAATTCCGTTTTTCAGTGAGACATATTATGCCATTTTATTCTTATGTAGCCACCATATTGTTTTATACTGCGCTCTTGAGCTGAGAGACAATTTGTGCTTATTGTGGGTGGGGCCCTGTAAGCGACGGTGGCTCGTCGGCTGGGTCCCATTTACAGGCACGCGCAAGTCGCGCTTAATTCGCTCCATCTGTTTAATAAAGCAGCCTTCTAGGCGTACAAAGCTGTAGCATATCCGACATACCCCGATTAACCAGCCTTGGAACGCTTATTCATCACATGTATACACGAGTCCGAACGATATGTCTTGTGCTGACACAGCTAGTGGAAGCGTAGCGTCCCCCGTCGTAGCGCGTGGTCGACGCGACACGATCACATCACATCACTTTAATACTTTAAAGACCCCCATGTAGGGGGTATTACATAAGGGGTGGGTTACAGGTAAATGTACACAGGTTTTCAAATGGAAATGTGCGTGGTGACTTTCTCTTTAAATGTTGATGGACACGTGATGGCTGGAACGTCACAGGGAAGGCCATTCCAGTCCACTGCTACACGGGGGAAAAAAGAGGCAGAAAAGTAGTAGTGCGAGCATGTAGACGGGCAATTTGAAACGCGTGGGCAGTGCGGTGAGGTATGCGCGTCGGTGGGATGATGTAGGGTGCTTGATTAAGAGGGCTGTGAAAGAACTTGTGTAGCAAACAAAGGCTGGTAATGCGGCGGCGCACTGAAAGATTCGAAAGACCAGTTTCACGTTTAAGGGATGATATGCTTATGTTATATGAATATGAAGAATGTATGAACCTAGTGGCGCGGTTTTGCACAGACTCTAATTCATTTATCAAGTATAACTGGTTCTAGCATATCAAGCATATCAAGCATATTCTAGTTTAGTTCGGATTAAAGATTTATAGGCGAGCAGTTTGATGTCAGGTGGGGCATGACGCAAATGACGCTTCAAAAAACCCAGAGTTCGGTTCGCTGATGATATGACGTTCGTGATATGCGTGCGCCATGAAAGATCACTGGATAAGGTGACGCCTAGGTATTTATAGGATTTAATTTGTTCAAGAGTAGAGTTAGCTATTGCGTAAGAAAAATGCAAGGGATTATGCTGACGTTGATAAGAAACGAGTTTGCATTTAAAGGGGTTAAGCTCCATCAACCACAGGTCGCACCATTGCTGTACACGATGAAGGTCATTTTGAAGTGCAGTTTGATCAGAGGGGTTAGTAATTTTGCGGTATAGAACGCAATCGTCGGCAAACATGCGGATATTAGAAGATACATGCATGGGTAAATCGTTAATATATATTAGAAACAGAAGGGGTCCGAGGACGGAACCTTGGGGGACTCCCGATGTTACCGAGAGGGAGCTAGAATGTTTATTTCTAATATCGACAAACTGGGAACGGTTAGCAAGAAATTCTGAAATCTATGCAAGAATTTTGGGGTGCAGATTCAACTGGGCAAGTTTTAGTAACAGGCGTTTTTGTGGTACCTTATCAAAAGCTTTAGCGAAGTCTAGAAAGATTGCATCAGTCTGGAAGTTACGGTCAAGATTAGCGTGCAAATCATGAGTAAATATAGCTAGTTGTGTTTCACAAGATAAAGATTTACGAAATCCATGCTGGGAAGAATGAAATAAATTGTTAGCGTCCAGAAAGTTTATTATGTGAGTGTATATGACGTGTTCCTATAGGCGAGAAGTTTGATGTCAGGTGGGGCATGACGCAAATGACGCTTCAAAAAACCCAGAGTTCGGTTCGCTGATAATATGACGTTCATGATATGCGTGCGCCATGAAAGATCACTTGTGCGTGATATGCGTGCACCATGAAAGATCACGATCAGCTGAGAGAGAAAAAAAAGAAAAATAAGGGGGGAGGGGGGCAGCGCATCACCTCCTGCGACTCTTTTCAGTTTTCCCCGTCATCCCTAATACTGAGACGCGATATCTTAATTGCACAGCTGCGCACACAGCAAGAGAACGCGCCTAGACTTCTGCTAGGCTCGGTTCATTCCGTTAATTACAACGAATTCTGTAATGCGTGGTTCACTCCGTTAATTAAAACGGCCTCTTAATTACGCAGCAGCGCCGCGCTCGACTTCTGCTAGGCTCGGTTCATTTCGTTAATTAAAACGGAATTAAAACGGCCTCTTATTGCACGGCAGCACCACGCTCGACTTCTGCTAGGCTCGGTTCATTCTATTAATAAAAACGGCCAGCGTCGCTCATGCACTCGCGAAATGCACCGCGGATAGCACCAAACTCTTACGGAGAAGCCACAACTACAGGAAAAAAAGTTTCAATCAAGCAATGCACCGCGGATAGCACCAAATTCTTACGGAGAAGCCACAACTACAAGAAAAAATTTTTCAGCCAAATTTAGCAGTAGTCTGGCAACAACCACCTCTAAGTCTGGCAACAAACTTATGCAACGCCAAAAGGAACCTTGCCGTTCAGGCAGCGAACGACGCCCGTGTGAATTTCGGCATTGCCCTTGATTGGGAGCCTAGGTAACCTGAAGCCAATTAGTGAACACGTGCAGTGGATTGTGACTGGCTCTAAGTCAGAGCACAGCGTAGGATAATCGGACAACGTGAGTTTCCAAGCAGGAACCCAATGTTGACGCGAAGCACCACGGCGGATTTGTGGATTGTGTACGGGGCGTCGTGTGTGTGATCCTTTTGAACCGTGATGGCTTTTACGTGTGTATAACCTGCAGATGTCAGAATGATCGCCTACAAATCAACGTGGACGATTGGACCAGTTGGTGATTCACGATCGATGTTTACTGCGCGGTAGAAAAAACAGACGGGGGGAAGGCAAGGACTGCGCTTGTTGTCTTTTTCCCATCCGTCTTTTCTACCGCGCAGTATACATCGATCATCGCCTGCAAAAGCATGACATGTATTAGGAAGTGAAAGTATAGTTTTAGCCATGCATTTGTAGTGCATGTGGATGCGTGTCCATGTTCTACCAAGCTCAGGTGATTTTTCTCGCACGCTCAGGTAATTTTTCTCGATTTTTCTCGCATAGGCATTTGCACGAGGCGGGGGGGGGGGGGGGTCAGCGAGGCAGTTCCACTCTTTAGTCATTTAATGGGGGGGGGGGGGGCGTAAAGCCAGCCCCACACATTGACATAATGCCAGGGGGCTGCTGCGACTCGAATGGGAGGGGGGTTCAAAGTCAGCTCTATACCTTTACATAACATGAGAGGGGCGCTGCTACAAGCCTTCGCCCACCTGAAGGAGAGCCCTGCGCACGCCTATGCCCTCTCGGCCTCTTCATCATTATAAAAGCAGCTTTCATGGCACGTAAGCACGCCAGCGCCAAAAAGAGCATTTCTGTAGTTAGCGCTTAGCAATCCCCTTTGGTTCTCTCTTTGTCTTACAAAATGTCCGTAGCAAAACAATAAATTTTAGATTTGCAGTAAGCGCTGTTCTTCGTCGTCTCTGTGATCTCGTGCTGATACAGCTAGCTCCAACACGCCAAGCTACTACACCTCGTTGGAAAAGATAGGCTTGTTTCATGCCTTGACTTATGTGTTGCGTCATCCAATATTAATTCTTATAGCTTCTCTATTAGATGGCGCAAAGCAACACTCGAAGGCTGAATGTTTTGAGGTGAGAGAAAAATAAGGTTTGAAGAGAGGCCAAAGAATATGAAGAAAAGTAGATGGGCAGTGAAGGTGTTCCGTTATTTGTATAGAAAGAGCACTGACACACAGCGGAGAAAATAAACTAGAAGGCTCAACAGTAAATATACCGCTAGCAGTGTAAGTGGTACGACAACAAATAGCTATAAATGAAAAGTTGGAGAGACTGAGAAGATTTACTGGATGACAGCAATGGAGAAGAAAATCTCTATACGTAAAGTGCAAAATCAAAATAAGGAGAGAGAAATTTTCAAATATTAAAGGGGAAGCACTTACTGTTTCAAGTGAGACTGAGCTGCCTTAGAAAGTGAGATTTGGTAAAGAACAACAATGTATATGCTATGGGCAAGATAAAGAAATGATGCAGCATGTTCTGGTTGAATGTGGAGATATACACCCAGGTGTATGCTTGGGTTATAGCCTACATGAAGTCTTGGGTTTAAGGAATGGCAATGGAAAGCTGAACATACCCGCAATAGAAGTAAGGGGCGGTTAGAGTATTGGTGGCAGAAAACTGGAAACAAAAGACAAAAGTAGTAGGGAAACTAAGGACATTCTGTCGTAAATGGCAGAGAATTGGTCGATGGATTTGCATTTTTTCCTCTACACTGTGATAGGTTTAACTGGAATAGACAATTAGACATTAGGCCACCTTCACAAACAAAAGAGGAAAAAATCTTTTTTTTTCAATTTATTTATCAAACATGGTGGCACACTTCTCGTCACCCTGTTATAAAGGGTATGCTCATAGCATCTATCATCTAGGAAAGCCTGGTGACCCAGGGTGAAGCACATGTTTCGCATGTTGTGCACAGTAATGCTATAGAAGGCAGCCTCACAGTTCGTGCATGCTGCGCCCAGCACGTTGTGGGCGTACACTGAACTAAAATCCTGTATTATCTACATAGCAGGAGACAGAGGTGTTTTACTAGCTAATATCGATTACTTTCAGTTCGCTCAATTGTAATTCGCCATTTTTGAAAATGACAGAACACCACCCCGCCGCGGTGGTCTAGTGGCTAAGGTACTCGGCTGCTGCATTTCCGACGGAGGCGGAAATGTTGTAGGCCCGTGTGCTCGGATTTGGGTGCAGGCTGAAGAACCCTAGGTGGTCGAAATTTCCGGAGCCCTCCACTACGGCGTCTCTCGTAATCATATGGTGGTTTTGGGACGTTAAACCCCACATATGAATCAATCAAAATGACAGAACACATCACTTCAGGGAGAAGACGACTAAGCAGTGTGGGTCAATTCTATTTCTGGGCATACTTGTTTATGAGCTTATCTCTTTCATTTAAAATAACATCTTTTTGAATAATCTTTCACTGTCTTAAAAGTGCTGCTGCATACAAGCATGTTACAGTTTGCATGCATGTTTTCAGTGTGCATTTTAAATGAGAATCGTTTGACTATTTCTCCCTCCCATTTTTATTCATGAGGATTAATCATTGATAATTGCTGCCACTTCATTTTTGTGCATGGTTATAACCTTTTATAATTACTTTAAAAAAACTGGTCTCAAATATTTTTTAAATGTTGGTTTAGTCAGTAATCAGCAATAAAAACTACAGGGTACTGAAGGTTTCATTTGTTTTTCTAGTAATAAGTCTCAAGCTTGGCCAGATTTTTTCTTTTACCCGCTTCAAGCTTAGATGACGGAAGGCTGAAAGTAGTGCTATTTCATGTTGATTTTTCTTGCTGCAAACTTTCTGTGCAAAACTCCGATTCGGCCTAGTTGGAACACATTCATCTTGAAATATTTCCACAGGCACACAAGGACACAGATAGGATACACAAAAACAGACCTGTCTTGTGTCGATTCTGTGTCCCTGTGCTAACTTTATGTGAGTGCAAGACATATTCTTTGAAAAGGTTCACTCCTTTCAAGCATATGTGATGGCAGGCAGAAGGCAGTGCTATGTCACATTTGTTTTCCTTCCAATGCACTTTATGTAAATACAAGAGATCTTTTCAAAAGGGTTTCCTCCGTTCCAATTATCGTAGGTATTTTGACACAGATGTATGCTGCAACACCCTCCTTTGCTTCTATTGTGGCTACCGCTTGCTCGAAGTACTCATTAAAAGATTTCTTTCCCCAAAAATTTAGCTACTGTCTCCGTACCGACACAAACTGAAATGCCATATCTTAACTGCAAAAACACTGTCATTTACTATACCCAATCCACCTCTTTTTTATGTCATTGAAGCAGAAAGTGCAAAGCTGTCTTACTTGTACTGCTCAAAAACATTACAAATTTTATGCCTTGGTTTGACTTCGATACAAAAAAAATTTGTTAGCTATTGCCAACAAATAATCTTGAAAAAAATGTTTAATATAATTCTGCTTTGGTGGTAGTATAATTTTGCCCCGCCACGGTGGTCCAGTGGCTAAGGTACTCTTGCTTATAACCCGCAGTTCGTGGGATCGAATCCTGGCTGCGGCAGCTGCATTTTCGATAGAGGCAAAAATGCTGTAGGCCCCAGCTTTGGGCGCCCGTTGAAGAGCTCCAAGGGGTCTAAATTTCCGGAGCCCTCCACCACGGCATCTCTCATAATCATATGTTGGTTTTGGGACGTTAAACCCCACATATCAATCGATAGTGTAATGTTTAGTTTTAATAGCAGGAGACTGTAACTACAAGCAGCCCCGGCTTAACCGTTACTGTGGCGTTTGTAACCTGCATACTGGTTCTAACCACGGCAACGGTACTCCTATACGGGAAATAGAGGCGAGGACAAAATATTTAGTAGTGCAGGATTATGTGTGCAATGATGGAACATTATGGAACAATGATGGAACATTGCAGAAGAACTTCCCTAGTCACAGCTGGACATACTCACCGCTAATGAAAGACGAAGACAGAAAGAGGAAAAATGCTTGTTTTATCATGTGTACCTAAAAGCAGACTGTTTTGATTTTGGCATATTTTGGCCAGGCCAGTGGAAATGTGCACAAAGTGTGGAGAGAGAGCTGTTGCCTCCAAGAAGCAACCACCAGTGCTACATACCTAATGAATTCTGTGAGGCACTCTGTGCACGGGTTTGAATCATGTGTGGAGTTTCTTTGTAAATACCCTTTGACACACTACTATTTCGTATCTGGTGTTTTTGTGGAAGTAATCTGTGGTTAAGGCATCATTTTTTTTACATACTGGTCTTTCTTCTAAAGAAGCACATTAACATAAATATGCAAGCTTGCTTTTCAGGTCTACTTACCAACTTTGATCCATATGAAAGGTACTGCTTGTATGGGCCTCGTCTCCGGCTTGAATTCATCTTTCTGTCGAGCGGTGACAGGGTTTGTTTGCTTGTTCACTAAATGTGAAACATCAGGTGCATCAGTTTTCACACTTTCTTATGGAAGAGATATTGAATATTCCTAGGATTCAGGAAGCACAATGACAGCATTGGATTGCATCTTGCCTGTTGCTGTAATGTCTACAAACAAAATGCAGTTCGTGTCCTGGCTCTGGCAGGGAATGTGACATCTGGCACTCATTTAATGCAGTTGTTTCCATGACAGTAATGTAATATTCCCGGTATAAATGCATGTCTTACGTACACTTTTGACCGCTTAAATTCATAACTACTCAGTGACATTACAGAAAAAAATGTAAATTTTACATGCACATGGTTGCCTATGTTAAATATCATGCAAGAGTGCAACTACTTTATTTGAATATTTCTTTGGCTAATCACAGGCGTCAATCATCTTTTTTCTAGCATTTGACCGCGTCCTGACTGCACCGTACCACAAAAATAAATTTGATTCTTAATATGAAAAGCGCAACCAAACACTTCATTATGATTTGTTGGGCTGCAGTAAAACTTCGCCAAAAAATTTCACGTATACTGAGCCACGCTATCGACACGGCGGTTGTCCTTGCGCCGTTCGACATTGGCAGCTATAGAAGGGCCGCATTAGGGGCTCGTTAGTTGTGCATATAGTCGACACTTTCAACGCGCTGATCCAACACAAAGGCACACAGAAGAACACGCGTGTTTACACAGGATGAGTACTCGTCTTGTGTATACATTTATGTTTTTTCGGAGCGTTTTTCTTTGTGTTCGAGCAACACGTTGCGAAGCGTCTACGTCTCTTCTATGGTGTCAGAAAAATAATTTTTCCTACACCAAGGTCTCTTCGTTCTCAGGCTGCCGTGCACCGGCGGTGTTGTTCATGCACGTACAACTCGCGACGTTATTCGGCAAACGCACAGAGCGACGAAGGAGGGCACTGATCTACCAACCCTAGTGGAGATCAGTGCGAAGGAGTGGCGGTTGTCATGGCTACATTAGCCGTCTCCTCCGGCTCCGCGTCGTCTGCTTCTCGCAATTTCCCCTTCGCTCTTTTTTTTTCCAGCCCACGTTCGTGGTGTCGCGTGGATGATGATGAAAAACATTTATTATAAAAGAGAGAGGTACGGGTCCAAAGCATGGCCCTGCTACATGGTCGGCGTCCTTAGTCCGGGACACCGCATGACGAGGCCCCTACTCGCGCCCGTCTCACCAGAGCCCGTTGAGACTCTAGTGATGAGCAGTTGAGGAGGGCAGTCTCCCATGCCTCTCGGGAAGGGGTAGGGGAAGGTGGGGATTTTTCGGACATGCCCATACCATGTGGAAGATATCACACGTCTCCCCACAGTGTGGGCACCGCCCATCTGTGTTCGCATCGAAATGCTTTAGGATTGAGGACAGAGTAGAGTACCTGTCTGCAGGCGCCTTAGAGTTCGCTTTTCCCCCTTACTCAGCCCCTTTGCAGGAGCCGGGTAAAGGCGGTGAGTGTCACGATAATAGGTCAGAATTTCTTTGAACCGCAGCAGCGGTGTATTGGCCTCCGAGTCATAAGAGCCAAGGTGAGGAGCCCGGTGGGTAAGCGCTCGGGCGGCCGCGTCAGCGGCCTCATTACCTCGTAAGCCCTGATGACCAGGAGCCCATACGATGCGTTTCGGGGCTGGATCAGCGAGAGCCCGTTTTAGAATTTGGCTGGCTAGGGGGGATATCTCTCCTACCAAGTAATGAGTACATGCTTTCCGGGAGTCCGTGATGATAACTTTCGAGTTGGGGTCCGCAGCAGCAAGCGCTATCGCGACTTCCTCAGCGCGCTCTGGATTTTGTGCTCAGAACGAGAGCCCATTGACATGCTTTTCCCGGTGAACTACAGAGGCCGTGTAAAATGCCGTGGGCGAAGGCCCTGCTATGTCCACGTAGAATACACCAGGTCGGGAGCCGTGTTGCCTCTCAAGCGTCCGAGCCCGCGCCTGTCTTCTGCTTTCGTGCGTGTGCTTATCCATGTTACTGGGGAGTGGAGCGACCGAGAGCATATGCCGCCACAGTTCCGGAATACGCTCCGCCTCCTCTGCAGTGCAAGTGTGCTGTATATGTAAGCGGTTTAGCAGGCGGCGCCCGGGAGCCGTCTGCACGAGCCGCGTATATTGATTCATAGGGTGGGCCTCCCGCAACTCCTGGTAGGAGTTGAGCACACCTAACGCCCTCAGTTTGGCGTTGGAAGTGGCCACCGGGAGATTCAGAGCTCGTTTAGTAGCCTTACGAATGATGGCATCTATTCTTTCGTCTTCTTGCTTGTTAGTGCGAAGGTATGGGACGGCGTAGAGGATCCGGCTAGTCACGAAGGCATGCGCGAGCCGAAGCGCGTCCCTGCCCCGCATACCACCCCGCTTGTTGGAAACGCGGTGGATCATGCGCCCTACCTGTTCGTCTATTCTCTTGAGTTTCGCTATAGTGGAGTCCGGTCTGAGTCTGTGGTGAATGAACAGGCCCAGAATCCGGAGCTCCTCTACCTCTCTGATGGGAACCCCAGACAGGGAGATGTGTATGGCTGACTTATCTCTTGGCTTCGCTCTAACGTGCAGAAGCTCTGATTTGTTTAGAGCACATTGGAGTCCACAATCGTTGGGATACGCCTCGACTATGGATGCGGCCTGCTGAAGGCGTTCCTGCATTTCACCAAGGCTCCCTTCAGTGGTCCAGATTGTAATATCGTCGGCATATACGGCGTGTTGTGTGCCTTCCACCTTGGCCAATTCGCTTGGAAGGCGCATCATAGCAATGTTGAAAAGGAGTGGTGATAACACTGCTCCCTGTGGGGTACCCCGTGTTCCCATAATGTACGGGCCATATTCCTCGTCCTCGATCCGAAGAAATGCCTGGCGTTTAGAGAGAAAATCTCTGACATATGCAAAGGCCTTAGCCCCGCAATCAGTGGAGCTCAAGTTAGCCAGGATGCTGCTGTGTTTAACATTGTCGAAAGCCCCCTTCAGATCAAGGGCGAGGATGGCTTTATCATTGTGTTGCATACTTATGGGCTGTATGACGGCCCTATGGAGCTGGAGAAGGACGTCCTGTGCAGACATGTGTGGGCGAAACCCAAACATGGTGTCTGCAAAGAAGCCCTTGCCCTCAAGGTATGGGGAGAGGCGATCCCGTACCATCGTCTCCATAAGCTTGCCCGCGCACGAAGTCAGTGATATGGGCCTCAGATTTTCCGTATTCACGGCCTTGCCTGCTTTGGGGATAAAAGTCACAAGTGACGTTTTCCATTCGGAAGGGAGCGCACGGCCGTCCCAGATCTCGTTCATGTATTCCAATAAATGGAGGTAGGCTGTGTCAGGGAGGTTTGCCAACAGCTTTACTGTTATGCGGTTCAGCCCCGGAGCCGTACCCCTGCGCATTTTAGCTAAAGCCGCTTTAAGGTCATGCAACTCAAAACGGGCATCGAGTTGGTGGTTAGGCTTACCAGAGTATGTGTACGCCGGCCCAGGCGGGTCCTCCGTACGACAGAGATACCTATCGCACAGAGCATCCGCAAGCTGTGCCGGAGTGCCTTGGTACCCTTGCAGAGCTCGCCGGAGCTGCTTCTGCGCCTCCCCTCTCGTTTGAGAGGGGTCTATGAGACTGCGAAAGAGAAGCCATGTCCCCTTCGAGCTCATCTGACGAGCTGCGGCATCGCAGCGGGCTATCCAATTTGAATCTGAGAGTTGGGCAGCATACGCTGCAGCTTGTTCCGTGAGTTGGGCTATGCGGATACGTAATTTGCGATTAGTCTTCTGCTTTTTCCAACGTTTTGTTAAGCTTCGGCGCGCCTCCCACAAGTGCAGGAGGTGAGTGTCAACTGCGGGGATTTTTTCGTTGGTTTGGAGGGTAGTAGTAAGTATTTTCTGAATGTTGTTTACGTGTTGAGCCCATTCTGCATAGCCTCCAGAAAATAGTACGGGAGGGATAGTCTGATTGCGAAATTGTGTCCTCGGTCAACTTGGCTTGACCGCATTTTTTATGATCCGACTTTTCCAGGAGTGTAACCTGGAGAAGGCAGTGATCACTGCCTAGAGAATCGCCCAAGTTCTCCCAGGTAGCATCCTTAGCGTTTTTTACGAAAGAGAGGTCCGGACACGTGTCACGGGTTACCGAGTTCCCCACTCGAGTGGGGTACGCTGGATCCGTGAGCAGCGTGAGGCGAAGGGTGGAGATAAGCTCCACCAGCTTACGTCCTCTGGCCTTCTCGTAGTGATAGCCCCAGTGAAGGCTGGGAGCATTGAAGTCTCCCACGATCACTAAGGGGTCCTTGTCTGCCAACTTGATCGCCCGGAGGAAGATTTCGCTAAAAGTTACGCGGGGCTTATGTGGGGGGCTGTATATATTTAGAATGTGTATTGACTGGTCGCGACGTCTGAGAGGCAGTACTCTGACCATTGTGTATTCTTGTTCAGTACTTAAGTTTAAATCGACCTGAATCGCGGTATATGCCTTGTTCACCAGGATGCATGACGAGGGCCCCCCCTGGAAAGTGCTATAATCAGAGAATTTAACGTCCAAACCGAGCTCCTGCAAAGCAAGCAAGGCGGGCATGTTTCCGAGGGACTGCAAGTAGAACTGGAGGTGCGACCGTTTTTTCCAGGCTCTAAAACCCCTGCAGTTCCATTGTGTAATCTCAATTTTTTGTAGATATTTAGCTTGTTTATTAGATCGGCTAGCCATCTTTTAGTATTTATTTACGGTGCAGAGGACCGGTCCGGACCTGGAGCCGGCCCCGAAAAGCCTTCTTCTGCTGCCTGACGGGAGGCCGGCTTGCGCTTAACCTGCGGGGAGTCGCTCTGAGTGGTGTTTTTAATTTGGGCGATAACCCAGGGCTGCATGGCTTTAAGGACTGAGTTAGAGACCTGCGCCACAATTTCGGGAAGTGCTTGCGTTAAGGCTGCCATGAACATGTCCTGAAAGGACTCGCGGACTGCCGACATGATTTGAGTGGGGAGGGCTGCCACGCTCACCTCTAATTCCTCGGTTTTATGCTCTAGGGACTCGATGCGACCGATGGATCCGGTAATGGAAGCTGGTCCAACTACCGTGTCCGCGTCCTGCCGCGAGACGCTAGTGAGGCGGGATGTGACGGAAGAACCGTCATCCCTGTCCTCTGCCTCGGCTTCCTGCACTGGCTCGGATGACCCAACCTGCTTCGCTTCTAATTTCTGAATTTTGCGCGCAAGAATTTGATTCTGGCGCCTGAGCTCCCCTATCTGCTGCTGTAGGGCGGTTTCGGTAGGGGAGGGAGAAGAGGAAGGTCCAGAGACTGCCCCACCCCAATAGCTCACCTGTGCTTGGACGGGTGTCAAGGGTGGGAAGTCCTTGACCAAGGCAGGAGGCTCCGACGGGGTCCCAGGCTTTACATTGGTGGAGTGCCTGGTGTTGGTCTTCTTGAGTTCTGGCTTATTCGACTTGGCGGCTGGTGCTTTCTTGGGGCCAGTCTTGGGAGTCGGAGCCTGTTTGTTCCTCCCGTTCCCCCCCGTTGTCCTCGGCTTGGATCCGCGTGGGGATCCCGACTTGACCGGCTGCCGGAACCGTCCAGCACAACCGGGAGCTCCAGTCTTGTGGCCACCGCCGCAGAGGAGGCAGCTCGGAATGCACTGGTGTTCCGTAGGGCCGTCAGGAGTAGCACCAGGTACCTGAACGCCGCAGCTTGTGCAGCGGCCGGGCTGCGGGCGCGGGCAAGTATCTGCTCGATGGCCCACTGTGCCACAAAGTGGGGATGCAGGCACTGTTTCTTATACAAGCGAACAGGGAGCCGCTCACAGTTGTATAACACCGTCCGTGGCACCTTGGTCCCTGCGAAGGTGATCACCGCAACCCCAAGCTTGCGCACAGACACTATATTTGGCTCAGCACTCAGCTTGCTTTTCACAGTTTCGGACGTTTCGTCCTGAGAGACATGCACGATGCCCCGACAGAACTCACCGGAGAGTTTGGGATGTCCCCGGAATGTTAGCTGGCGGCCCCCGACTGGCAGCTTAATGTCCCGGAGGAGTCTCTCGGCGGCGTCCACTGATTTGAGCGTGCACACAAGTACATTTTGATCCCAGAGGGGCCACACCGCAAGTCCCACACTTGCGTCGGCTCCGAGGATGCTGCGGACTGCAGCGCCGGCTTGTCCAGGACCAAACGTGGCCTTGAGGTCGAGCGTCTCACGCGGTTTCAGCACCACTATGATGTCTTCTTCGATGCGCGGCGTGTTCTTCGGCCGCCACTGGAGTTGCTTGGCGCGCTGCGAGGCGACGCTCGGCGCGTTCTTGCCCTGTGCTTGCTGAGGGCAAGACGCTGCTTGTTGTTTGGCTGCAGGAGCCCTGGCATCTCTCGACGCCACTGCTGTGTTCTTCCTTCCGCGCCAGACGCGGACCATATCCTTGTGGTACTCTTCCTCGGTTGGTAGAGGTGTCTCGGTTTGAGCGGTATCCATCTGTATTATCTGTAGGGACTCCGGATCGTAGCCGGTGACTTGATCTGGAGACGCCATTACCGGGGAAACCCCGGGCAGGGCCAGCGCGGCCCTTACTGCGGTTAGGCTTAACTCCGCGGTGGTTTGGCGAAAGCTTCAAGTGACCAAAAAAGGGTCAGAAGACGGCCCACCTTGACAAGACGTGATGTCTTCGGTTGCGGCTGACGTTCTTGGAGACGGTGGTAGAAGGCTTGCAGGAGAACGACTTGATGTGACGCAAATAATTGCGATATTTCACAGAGCCGACGTGGTATGCGACCGCTCCCGGATGGATGGATGGATGGATGGATGGATGGATATGGCTGTACCCTTTAGATCGGGCGGTGGCTAGCGCCACCAAGCCGTACTACTTAATGAACTTAAAACTATATTTATTTTTTTCTTTAAAAAGTGAGTTTGAGGATTCGTACTTTGCAGTGAAGAGTTTAATTTTCACTCGTGCCTTGACTTTAGCCACCAATCAGATAACCTCCTTCTAGTTAAGTCTACTTGCTTAAAGTCTATCTTGCCCTCCCGGTCCCTAAACCCCAGTGCTTTGAAAAACTCTGCGCCATCATCCTGAACTATAGGGTGAAGCCCTTTACAGAACATTATCAAGTGTTCGGCAGTTTCTTCTTCCTCTCCACACGCACTGCATACTGTGTCTACCCCTTCGTATTTGGCCCGATATGTCTTGGTTCGCAGTACTCCCGTCCTAGCCTCAAATAGTAGAGAACTACCCCGAGTATTATCATAGATCCTTTCCTTGGCAATTTCCTCCCTAAATGTTCGATAGATCTCTAGTGCGGACTTCTTAATCATGCCCATTCTCCACATGTCAGTCTCCGTTTCCTTCACTTTCTTCTTAACCGATAGTTCTTTTTGGTTTGGCCACCTGCTGTTTTCTGAGTATTTACCAGTCAACTTCCTGGTTCGCTTCCTCCATTTTGTATCGACATTCTTCATGTACAAGTAGCTGAAAACCTTCCTAGCCTAACGCTCTTCCCCCATTTCTCTCAATCGCTTCTCAAATTTTATCTTGCTGCTAGCTTCCCTGCCCTCAAATGATGTCCATCCCATATCACCTTGTACTCCCTGATTTGGTGTATTCCCGTGAGCTCCTAAAGCAAGCCTACCTATTCCACGTTGCTTAATTTCTAATCTTGCTTGAACTTCTGGTCTCATGCACAAGACCTTCATTGCCGAACGTCAGCCCAGGAACCATGACCCCTTTCCATATTCCTCTCACAACATCATACCTATTGTAATTCCACAGTGCCCTATTTTTCATGACTGCTGCATTCCTGTTACCTTTAGTCGTCACGTATGTTTCGTGTTCCCTCAGATACTCGGTCCCATTGCTTATCCATACGCCCAGATATTTGTATTTATCTGTTATCTCTAGCGTGACCTCCTGTATTTTAAGCTCACTACATTCGTTGTCATTGAAAATCATGACTGCTGATTTTTCCTTACTGAATCTAAAATCTAACCTATCTCCTTCATTACCGCAGATGTCCATCAATCTCTGCAAATCTTCCTTGTTGTTGGCCATTAGCACTATATCATCTGCGTACATTGATGCTGGTAGTGCCTGGTCAATAAGTTTTTCTTGTTTGACTAAAGAGAGGTTGAAGCCCAGTTCACTTCCCTCTAATTTTGCCTCTAATCCTTGTAGGTACATCATGAATAATAAGGGTGACAGGGGGCACCCCTGCCTAAGCCCCCGTTTTACCTCTGCAGGCTTGGATACCTGTTTTTCCCACTTTATAACTACCTTGTACCTTTATAGATACCCTTTAAAAGGTTAGTGACTACATGTTCCACGCCTAGTGTGTCCAGTATTCCCCACAATTCCTCTTGAACTACGCTATCGTACGCTCCCTTGATATCCAAAAATGCTAGCCACAGGGGCCTGTGTTCCTTTTCTGCTATTTCGATGCACTGCGTCAGTGAGAACAGATTGTCTTCCAACCTCCTGTGTTTCCGAAACCCATTCTGCAGTTCCCCCAGCACCCCCTCATCCTCTATCCACGCCTGCAGTCTTTCCTTTATAATCTGCATCCCGATGGATGGATGGATGGATGTGGCTGTACCCTTTAGATCGGGCGGCGGCTAACGCCACCTAGCCGTGATACTTAGTGAACTAATCATTACATTTATCTTTTTTTCCTTTATATATTGAAGTTGAGGATTCGTACTTCGCAGTGAAGGGTTTAATTTTCACTCGTGCCTTGACTTTAGCCACCAATCAGATAACCTCCTCCTAGTTAACTCTACCCGATTAAAGTCTATTTTGCCCTCGCTGTCCCTAAATCCCAGTGCTTTGAAAAACTCTGCGCCATCATCCTGAACTATAGGGTGAAGCCCTTTACAGAACATTATCAAGTGTTCGGCAGTTTCTTCTTCCTCTCCACACGCACTGCATACTGTTGTCTACCCCTTCGTATTTGGCCCGATATGTCTTGGTTCGCAGTACTCCCGTCCTGGCCTCAAACAGTAGAGAACTACCCCGTGTGTTATCATAGATCCTTTCCTTGGCAATTTCCTGCTTAAAAGTTCGATAGATCTCTAGTGCGGACTTCTTAATCATGCCCATTTTCCACATGTCAGTCTCCGTTTCCTTCACTTTCTTCTTAACCGATAGTTCTTTTTGGTTTGGCCACCTGCTGTTTTCTAAGTATTTACCAGTCAACTTCCTGGTTCGCTTCCTCCATTTTGTATCGACATTCTTCATGTACAAGTAGCTGAAAACCTTCCTAGCCCAACGCTCTTCCCCCATTTCTCTCAATCGTTTCTCAAGTTTTATCTTGCTGCTAGCTTCCCTGCCCTCAAATGATGTCCATCCCATATCACCTTGTACTCCCTGATTTGGTGTATTCCCGTGAGCTCCTAAAGCAAGTCTACCTATTCCACGTTGCTTAATTTCTAATCTTGCTTGAACTTCTGATCTCATGCACAAGACCGCATTGCCGAACGTCAGCCCAGGAACCATGACCCCTTTCCATATTCCTCTCACAACATCATACCTATTGTAATTCCACAGTGCCCTATTTTTCATGACTGCTGCATTCCTGTTACCTTTAGTCGTCACGTATATTTCGTGTTCCCTCAGATACTCGGTCGCATTGCTTATCCATACGCCCAGATATTTGTATTTATCTGTTATCTCTAGCGTGACCTCCTGTATTCTAAGCTCACTACCTTCGTTGTCATTGAAAATCATGACTGCTGATTTTTCCTTACTGAATATAAAATCTAACCTATCTCCCTCATTACCGCAGTTGTCCATCAATCTCTGCATATCTTCCTTGTTGTTGGCCATTAGCACTATATCATCTGCGTACATTAATGCTGGTAGTGCCTGATCAATAAGTTTTCCTTGTTTGACTAAAGAGAGGTTGAAGCCCAGTCCACTTCCCTCTAATTTTGCCTCTAATCCTTGTAGGTACATCATGAATAATAAGGGTGACAGGGGGCACCCCTGCCTAAGCCCCCGTTTTACCTCTGCAGGCTTGGATACCTGTTTTTCCCACTTTATAACTACCTTGTTACCTTTATAGATACCCTTTAAAAGATTAGTGACTACATGTTCCACACCTAGTGTGTCCAGTATTCCCCACAATTCCTCTTGAACCACGCTATCGTACGCTCCCTTGATATCCAAAAATGCTAGCCACAGGGGCCTGTGTTCTTTTTCTGCTATTTCGATGCACTGCGTCACTGAGAACAGATTGTCTTCCAACCTCCTGTGTTTCCGAAACCCATTCTGCAGTTCCCCCAGTACCCCCTCATCCTCTATCCACGCCTGCAGTCTTTCCTTTATAATCTGCATCGCCAGCCTGTAGACCACTGATGTCACTGTTATAGGACGGTAGTTGTTTATGTCAGCTTTGTCCCCCTTTCCTTTATAGATCATGCTCATCCTGCTAAGTTTCCATCCATCAGGAACCTCACCATCGATTATTATTGTACTCACTGACTCTCTCAGAGCCTGCTTAGACTTCGGACCTAATGTTTTTATCAGCCTAATTGGAATGCCATCTGGGCCTGTTGATGTACTACTAGGAACCCTTTTCTCAGCCCTTTCCCACTCTTGTTGTGAAAATGGAGCCATTGCACCACTTGATTCGTCTTTGTCTATCGTGGTGCATAAAGTACTTCTTTGTTGAAATTTTTCTGTCACCCTTGTTCTTATATATTCAATAGGTTCGTCCCCTTCTAGCCTAGCACCTTAGGCTGTAGCTATAAAGTTCTGCTCTAGGCTCGTCTCATTTCTTAGGGAGTTTAGATGGTTCCAAAATTTCGCAGCTACCTTTCTATCTTTTTTATGTACTTCTGCCAGCCACTGAGCTCCCTTCCTTCTAATCTTTTCATTGATCAGAAGGGATGCATCCCTTCTACAGCTTAGAAAGGTTGCCCATTTTCTTTCCACATCATCTGTCGGTTCACCCCGCTGCTTAGCATGTCTGTGTTCCCTAGAGGCTTCCTGACGTTTTGCTATGGCTCTCTTAACTTCCTCATCCCACCAACTTTTGGGTTTGTGTCTTCTTTTCCGGGGTGACTTGTCACGCGTCTTAGCAAGCTGTATCTCAAAGAGTCTAATTAGATTCGTGTATCTCCACACTGTCTTATTATCCTCCGTGATTACTTTCTCAATTTGTTTAGTGGCTATTTCAATTTGCCTTTCTGGATAAAAATTTTCTTGTAGTTGCTCATCTTGTCTCCTTCCCACTTTCACTGCTCTTCCAAAACTTAGCTTGATACGTTTGTGATCGCTACCCAGACTTCTGGAGCCACCTTCATCTATGTGCATTTCCCTGAGCTTATCATACATCCTATGTGACATCAGTGCATAATCTATCGTCGACTGAAGCCTTCCTACCTCCCATGTTATTTGCCCTTCACACTTCTCGGTACTGTTGCAAATGATCAAATCAAGCCTTTCACACATATCCATGATCATTTTGCCTGTCGGGTCGGTATACCCATCTATATCTTCTATGTGCGCATTCATGTCTCCTAGTATAATTATCTCCCACTCTCTTCCTAACTCCTGAATGTCTTTTGATATACACTCTACCATTGCCTGGTTTTCCTCTCTGGCCTTTGCTCCCGTCCACAAGTACACGAAACCAAGGAGTGTCATTTGACCTGCCACTTTCCCTTTTAGCCATAAATGTTCCTTGCACTCCTGCTTGACCCTTTGCCAGTCTGTACTTTTATGAATCAATGCCCCAATACCACCCCCCTTTCTGCTGCCTTCTGTTCTATTACAATACTCCCACGCGTAGTCCGGATTGTTCGGAGGTTGTTCCATGTCCCTGAGATGTGTTTCTACAAAACCGTATACCATCGGCCTCTCTTCCCTTAGCTGTTCTTCTATCTCTTCCCACTTCAGCTTGTTCCTACCACCCTGCATGCTAATATACCCTATGTCTGAATTGGCTCGGCGCTCGTGGCTACGTCTATTTATGCCCCGGACTCTACCTATCTTGGGCACTGGTGCCACTTTGGAATCGTATCTGTCCATACCACCTGTCGAAGAGTCTCCCTGGTTGTTTTCCTCGTTACTAGCTATCCTGCACCCCGAAGGGCTCGCTTGCCCCCCAAAAAAGCTACTGCGCGTCCTGCAAGTCGCCAACCCACCTCATGACCTAGCCACCCATCGAAGTGAATTTTGTCTCGTTGAAAACCCCCCCACCTATGCACCTCTCTGTTTATTTCCACCACCTCAAAGCCTTTCTCTCGACTCATCCGCCATATCTCTTGGTTTGCGTTGACCACCGCTCTTTGCAGGTTGCTATCACGCACCGGTACTTCCGGTATCGTGCATACCACTACCTGCACCTTAGGAGAAGTGGCGCGCATGTCATCGACGCCTTTCGCCAGTGTGGCTGCTAGTCCTGCTGCATCTTCATTTAGGACATCGTTTAAACCACCTGAAATTATCACGAGGTTGCGTCTATCAGCTGTCGTTTTGAGCTTTGTGCTCGCTTGCTTCATGACTGCTTCCAGCTTGCGTCCTGGGAACGCCCCTACTGCAACCCTCTTGTCACCTCTTACCCTCTCTTTGATGGCTTCTGTGCATCGATTTAAATTTGAGTCCCCGGCGATTATCACATGCTGTGACTTTTCCGCTGGAGCGTTCTGCACCTGGGGGCTACTTGCACCTGTGACGCCGGCTCTTTTGTTCCCTTCCTGCCCCACCACTACCTCGCTGAAGCTGGGCCTTGCGACAGTTGAACCGGCTAAACCTGTTTTTTCCAAGCTTGCTTGCTTTTCCTTCTCCACCGTTCTGGTGTCCGGTTCCCTACTGTTCTCTCGGTAGGTCGCTTCTTCAGCTTCGCTAGTGCTTCCTCGGTGGACTTCAGTCTTTCTCCCATTGCCCTCGTTTTCTCTTGCTCTGTCGCCAACGCAGTCTCGAGCTCATCGATTCTCACCAGCAGTTCACTTTGGGCAACCATCATTTTCTCCATTTTTTCCTCGACCTCACATTGCCTACACTTCGCGACAGCCTCTTCTCCCTCCGCTTCTACGCTCGAGTCCACTTTCAAACCCACTCCACATCCTGAACACTTTACAGTCTTTTTAACCATGTCTTTCTGACACCAATTGTCCCTATACTCGATAATTACTAAACTCGAGCCCTGCACTACGAAAAAAAAAAGGGAAAGTCCAAGCTCTACTACAAAAATTAGCGTGTTCAATGTGCGCGCACCTCCCCAACGGGGTGGCAAAAGAAAAAAAAAACAACAACCAAAAAAATTTAAACACACACACCCGCACTAACTAATAAATACCTGGTGACTGGCCCCCGAAAAAGCCGTACCATAAAATAAGTGCTACGAAGATTTCAACCGCTGCCTTATAATTATAGAGACAAGCTAAAAACATGCAAAAACACTTATCTGCGCAGTCGATCCGGAGTGCTCAAAAAACACGTCCATCCACCTTGACAGCCTGAACTGAAAGTTCAGGCTGTCAATCGACGCCAGCGCCCCCTAGTGTCGCGTGGCGTTCACGTGGCGATCCCGCATGACGAGCATGGAAGTTATGATGGTGAGTGTGCGTTCCAGGCTGCAGCGTTTCGTGTAACTGCCGCCCCGGCGAAGCCTAATTGCCGTGAATTTTGGACACTTTTCGCGCAGCCAACGTTCTACAGCACCGAACGCAGGTTTGCCGCTACGACAGGCTTGCCTTCAGCGTGGCGCGGCCTTAAATGTACGTGCTTTGTTTAAATTGTGAAGTATCGAGCAATTTTATGCCAGTGCTGTGCTGAGTTGAAAGAAAGCGCAATGCGAAGATACGAGGCGCTTCCCGAGAGCGATCAGTCTTTAGGCGCCCTAATCTCGAATGGGCACGACCACAAGCTGCGCCACAGACCCGCAGCGCTGTCTGTGGCCTTGTGCCGTGGTTCGATATTCTCAGGCAATATCACTGTTCTCTCCCGAGAAAATTCTAGTGAATGTTACAGCTCTCTCTGGACTAAACTGAAATCATCAGTGGTTGCAGGATTGCTTTTTTTGCGATGAGGAATGCGTTTGGTTATAGTTTGAAAGTGGTAATTAACACCTCAATAATCTAGCACTTTCTAGGTTGAGTGACAGAGTGCGAAAAAATACTTACGTTGAACAGCGTCTTCGTTCGTAAGCTTGCTCAAGCAGACGTTGACGTTAACCACGATGCCTCCACCCTGACAAGACCGACACGTTGTTTCTTGGCGCCGGCCGTCTCGCAAATCGAGTGACTACGGAGCGCGCACGATCCCGACAGGCGCGATTGTGCCACTATGTTCGTGACCAGCGAAGGCACCTCCTTCTCTGGTTTGTATGTGGGGTTCAAGGAAGGGACAACACTAATATGCATGACCGGATATTGCCTCTCCGAAAATGCGTCGCCTTTCGCGTTCCCCCCGCGGACAGAAATTCCTTCTTTGAAACGCTAGGGCTAACCTCATCGTTCCCACGGTACTAGGTCCATTGAGCAGTCTGAGGACATTCCGTTTCTATACGAATGACACAAACTGTCCGGTTACTTTAGTCTGTAGTTTGGGGACCGGTGCCAATATTTTACCGGATCAGACAGATCACTGTGAAATATGTTTCACCTTTAGATATTCCGTCTTTTTATTGAAAATATCTTAACTCGACACTTGCGCAAGATATTTCGTGGTCAACCTTCGATAGGTCTTAACTTGAACCTGAACGCGCATGATACTGAGGAAAAAAAAAAAGAAAGGCCTTTAACGTCTGAAAATAAATCAAAATGAATAAGTATTATGTTGAGCTATAATTAAATTCACTAATGCGCGACAATGTTAACAGCAAAACCAAGTCAATTCAGCGAGTTACATCGACACATTCGCAAAGCATGCAGGAACAAGTGAAGAATGGTTCCGTTACGATACGAACTGACGATCAGCGGCGTATCGTACGTTGAAATATCTACGGTAATTGTACTGATCAAGATAAGAACCATGTGAAGATATAAAGTAAAACAGAGCAAAAATAATAATACCAACTCATATAAGCTGCAAGTTCATCATTAATGGGTAGGCATGCCGCCTGAAGAACGTGACTTTATTTCGCGCAACGAATTCACTATTGTCTAGGAATCTGAACTCTGAAAATCTATATATTACATTATTTCATGTTTCTCAGGATTGTAAAAGCGTTCGTCGCAGTCGGTCGTCAAACAGAAAAGCGGTTGGCCCGACAAATAAATAAAGGAAAAACAAGAACCGCAGTTTGTTGTAAAGCATGCAACCAGTGTCAATTGAATTTTGTGAAATATTTATTCCTGTAGGTTTAATTAAACCTGCAGAAATAAACATTACACAAAGTTTAAACTAATGAAATGCAGCTTTCTTCAGGTAGGAACACTACTTTATGCAGTAATAACAGTTTAGCCTAAGTTTATTCTCCTCTGTTCACAACTTCGCCGATGACACACTTAAATGTATGACTGCGCAAAGTATACTCAAACGGAATACTCAAACCAACAAAACAGTGTCCCAATAAGTTGAAAAGGAAATTCAGTGATGCGGCACGCACGCGCTGCCTATAAAGTGAATTTTAGCGACTGCACAAATCTGCAGCATGCACGTGCGACCACGGCCTCTACAAATATTATCCCCGCAGAATGTACTGTATCGTGCTATACAATGAGGAAATATGTTTTCGTTCGTCGTCATTAGTGTGATATATTATTTCACTAGTTGTAATCATGGCAATATGCATGTGCTATAAAAAATTGGCCGATTTTTTGCCTTGTTGGAATCGGTTTCACGAATTCCATAATTTCCAGGAACGTTCTCTACACTGGCGTTTATAGGGTGACTTATGGTGTGATGATACTTACCTCAAAGTCATCACTAACGTAGTTCTTATCGAATCGATGTTCTCTTTACGGTGAGAAATAGATGTGTTTCATACGTATAGCATTCGTTTGCGTGTTCCTCCGGGGTCGAGCAACGCTTGAATATATGTTGCGGAATCGTAGGGACACAAATATAATGTACATTAGAGTGCTATATAAAAGCAGAGGTAACACTGGAACCGCAATTGGTGTAATTCGGACATGACGCCTCTATTACATAGGTATCGTATATACTGTGTTATGCTATTCTTATAAATTGAGATGACCAGCAATACAGACGCAACCGACGTTGCACCGACACTACGCCCGCATACATGGCCGATTTTGTAAGCAGTTCAAGCTATTCGTTAGAATATACCTGTCACGCAGATTGTGTTTGGTTCGTGCTGGATACTGATTTTTATTCTTTGTATTCGTCGAGTCAACCTTGCCGATGTGGGCTTCGATCTCAACGATCTTTCATTTCATTTACCAATGTCAGTTTTTGCGCGCTTTGTATGCCGATACAAACTGGGAATCAACTAGCTGTAGCGCATACCCGCCTACCGCGGCGGATGTGTACCCGGTACACGAGTCTGGTGAAAAGGGTTTGACGCCGTACGCGACAGGATTTTCTCGTTGTTCATGGCACGACCTGACAGTCATATTCGTCGAACCTTTTTACCCTTCCATCTCAATTTCGATCTACTTAAGGAGGTGATCACGATAGCATCCTGACGCGTAGATAACAATGCTCAAATTAAGTGCATGTGATTCGCCAAGAAAATGGTCCGCCATTAAAGCTATAGATTCATAGCCTCATTACATCAAACGTGACAATAGTATTTGTAAAATATTTACTAAAGTTGAAATCGCGCAAATAAACGAAGCTTCATCTTTCACATACAATTCTTATAGAAGCATTGCAGTGTTTCATGGATTCGGTCACTGCTCATCGTCTTCACGACTGTTTATAAGGATTATGCTTGACATGCACGTGCAGTCTCGATCGAAAACAACCCAATACATGGAATTGCCGTTTGCTGGGAGTGTAGATGTTTAAAATTCTGAAAAAAAAAATCGAAACAAGACCGGGGGGGGGGGGGCGTTCCCGGTGTGCTAGTACGCCGCAAGTTGTGCGCTTTTAAACCTGCATTTACGTCATCTCAATCTGTGCTACGTGTTTCATTTTAACTGGCTATTTGTGAACAGCAGTTCCAACTCCCCACTCCTGGAAAAATAAAAGGACAGAACATATTTTGATTTAATTGACCATTTTCAGAAATCTGCAAGGCAGCTTTCCTGCTAGGTTGTTTTCCAACCATAAGAAAAACAAACAAAATAAAGCTCTCGTGCTCAGACTGCTTATCTTGCTCACTGTGCTTTTACCACTCCGATTCCAGTCAAGGCACGTGAATGCGACCAATGCGTTGGTGCGACAAAACAATTTTTACTTTGTGGTTGTCCCGTGGAGTTGCCCCACCTCGAACGAAACCGCAGTAGCGTTCTGGAAAGTGTAACCGCAGATCGCATGGCAGGCAATAGGCAGCCGTAGCTCGTAAAAATAAAGGATTGGGGTAATTTAGGCGAAAACACAATGAGTGAGAAAAGTAGTCTGGGAACGAGACTTTTTGGTTGGAAAACACCTTTGCAGAAAAACCAACTTGAAATTTGCGCATATGGTCTATTCTCGTCACACGTTTTTTTTTTCAACTTTTGTGGCACTTAGATTTTGGCTTAAAAAATTACATCGTTGTGTAATTTTTGTATATGCATATTTTTATTTTGTTTCCTGGCCACATCCTTCACAAGCCAAGCCAGGGTTAATCCAATCCTCTCTCTGAGTGGCTAAAAGCGTTTTAGCGCCACACGTGTGTTGTTGCGTTGCTGCAGTTATTTTTATATCAGAAATGATGCAGTTCTGCTTAGTGCGTTTTGATGGCGATCCGGACAAGCGAACAACTTTCGACGTTGTCAAAATGACTCGCGTCGTGAGCAAAGAAGATGATGATCCCTGCGAAGGATCACAGGTGCAAGTTCGGTGGCGGGACAAAGGGCTGTTTAAGGCTACGCTGATTGCCATATCAGGTAAGCTTGAATTTTGGTTTCTATCATACAAATACCGATGTCACACAAGCTGTTTTTGATCACGATCTGGACCGGATTTCGATGGTAGCTCCTGCTCGGACAAATCTTATCCGGGTCGAGCCTGGCGCTCATGTCACCCCAGTTGCGACCTGGAAGCCAAATCTGGATGCACAGATCGTTGTCGGGCCGGATTGCGATTGAAAGTGACCTTGTAGCAGTGCCTGATGTGGATCGGTGATCGCCGGGACCAAAAGTGACCGTGTGACCCCGGTATAACTGGTGGCATTATTACAATGTCGGCCGCGCACCACGTTGGCCCCGGTGGTATTTCCTGTTGCTAGTATTTTTGCATTGCATCAGGCCTTCATGCTTTACTTTTCAGTGTAACTAAGGTGTCCCATGAGCACTTTTTATTGCTATGAAGCCTGAATGGGAGAAAATGATCAACACATGTACATCGCGATCTGGCCGACTTCTGCGCCGAAACTGATCTGGATTGATCTGCACAGTGTAGCAGCGACTTTTGTTAATCGTGACCGAGAAATATGGTCTTGATTGGCCCTGATCGTGACCAAACATGCCCGTTTTCACACTGATACTGTCCTGTCAACTGAGGAATGTGAATTTACGTAAGCTCATAGCTGTTAGGGGCTACCTTTTGCCATACGAAGACGTATACCGCGGGCGCTGAAAATGGCGTTAACTTTGTAAGGCCTTATGATCTATCGTAATTTGCGCCGCGTTCCACGGACTAATCAAATCGATTCATCTTAAGGACATCTGTCACCCTTTGCTAGAACTTAAAACTTAGAAATACGTACTTTTGACAAAAATTTTGCTTACTACACCACAAATGTAACATTTGTAATAGCATCTATGGTTCAGACATATTTTGTACGTCACTTGTAACAAATCCCATGTGGTTCTTAAGGTTCACTTCAGTGAAAATCACTTCATAATTGTACATCGTCAATGTAAGAGCAATGGCTGGAGTTGCTGTGATATATGTTGCAATGTTGTGAAAGATACAAAGTCAAGCTAATGGCACCACATTGTGCTTGCTTCCACATTTCAATATACCTGAAAGCAGATTGGAGTTGGTATAATGCAAGTTTATTTCATTATTAACCTAAGATTTTTCTTTTCAAAAGACACTGTTGTTGACATCATCAGCTGAAACGTGAGTAACCCTTTACTGCCAAACGCCACGAATTCATAACATAACAAAAAACTGAGCAAGCAAGTCATGAAATGCGTGCCTCCTTTAATGCCAGCTATCAACTACTCATGGGGAATGTAGGTTTTAGCATGAAAAATCTATCGCTATCTTGCACAATGTATTGTATGCTAGAATCAATTGTTTTTAGCTGGTGGCAGAGTGTGCGAAGCACGTGCAAGAGCGCTCACTTTCACTCTCTTTATTTTTTCTCACATGGGTGACGGGAGTTCTATCTTCGATAATTTGTTTAATTTGGTGTGTACACACTCCAGGTATGGCACATGACATGTTGCGTAGTTCTGAAGTACGTTTTTTTTTTTTTTGCGAGGTCCTCACTTCCGTGGCATGTGGAAATTTTGCCACGTACGTAAAAGTATGCATTAAAGGTAGATTTTAGATACCTTGACTGTGAAATCATTTAAAGGTTGCTATTTAAAGCTGAGGAGGAGGAAAGAACTTTATTCAGAGTCCGGCGAGTAGATGGGGTGGGCGACTGGCCCCGCCTAGGTTACGGCGAGGAGTCCTTGAATCCTGGCGGCTTCCTCGGCCCGCTGGACGGCCCACATTTGGTCTTCGAGGACGGAACTGAGCATTGCGGCCTCCCAGCGCGCGCGAAGGCTGTCAGCAGAGGCCGCATACTTGTTATGAGTACTAATCCCTCTACATTCCCATAACATATGCTCCAGAGTGGCTCTGGAGTCGCAACGCTTGCACCTGTCCGTTTTGTATATATCAGGATATATAATGTGCGATAGTGCAGGATTCGGATATGTCCTAGTTTGTAACTGCCGCCATTCGACAGACTGTCTTTTTGTTAATTTTGGGTGAGGTGGCGGGAATATGCCCCTCTGTAATCTATAATGCTTTGTAATTTCATTGTATCTGGTCATTCTGTCTTCCCACTCCCACTCGTCTGCCACGCCGTAATCACCGGAGGAGGTTGGGGCGGCACTTGAGAGGGCAGCTCGGTCGGTGAGCCCTCGCGAAGCTGCGTCATGTACAGCCCCATTGTTGCTGTCCCCCGCGATGGCATGAGCAGGTCTCCATATAATATATGTATTTCTGGGGCTTGTTCGACACCCTCCTTTGATAATACGTAGTGCCTCCGGGGAGATGCGGCCGTTGGCAAAGTTTCTCACTGCCGTTTGAGAGTCACTGACTATCACGGTTGCGTTTGTCTGAGCTACAGCGAGCGCTATGGCTACCTCTTCCGCTGTCTCGGTACTTGTGGTGCGTATCGTCGCGCATGTCATACAGCGTTTGTTGCTATCGATTACGGCTGCGGTAAACCCCCGTTTGCGCTTGTATCGAGCAGCGTCTACGAAAACTGCGTCCTTGTCATTACCGAACTTTTTTTGTATTTGTTTTGCTCTTGTCTCTCGTCTAGCTTTATTGTGTTCGGGGTGCATGTTTTTTGGCAAGGGTGGTATCATCATTGTTTCCCTGGTCTCTTTTGGAATGTACACCTTAACGCCGTGTTGCGTGTGATACGTTATACCTAGTCGCTCTAGAATATGTCTTCCTGCTCGTGTCTTAGAGAGACGTTCATATTGCGCCGTACGCTGCGCCTCAATAAGCTCATCTATTGTATTGTGCAGGCCTAACTGTAACAGTTTGTCGGTGCTTGTGCTAATCAGTAGCCCTATAGCTAGTTTGAATATTTTTCGAATGAGGCAGTCTAGCTTGATCTTTTCCGCGACTTGCCATTTTAAGTATGGCGCTACGTATACTATTCTGCTAATCACGAATGCCTGTATCAACCTTATCGTGTTTTCCTCCCGCATGCCACTGTGCTTAGTTGCTATCCTTTTTATGAGTCTCATTATTTGGGCTACAGTTGCATCCAATCGCCTGAGGATTTCTCCATTGTTGCCCTTGGCTTCGATGAGCAGACCCAGTACTCTGATCCTGTCGACTATGGGTATGGTTTTTCCATCGGCTGTTCTTAACTGTATTTCTTCTCTATGAGCAAGACCTTGCAGGCAGTTGCCTGGTTTGCGACCTCTACGAGTAGGTCTGTACAGCAACAGCTCTGATTTTTCCGCAGAGCAGGCTAGCCCAGTACCTTCCAGATACCGCTCAACCGTTTCGACTGCTGTTTGAAGCGTTTCCTCTATTTCGCCATCACTACCACTTCTCACCCATAGGGTGATGTCATCTGCATATATAGTATGATTCAGTCCTTCGATTGCTTGGAGTTTGGTTGGCAGTCCAATTAGAGCCAGATTGAATAACATAGGTGATAATACCGAGCCTTGCGGCGTACCTGCACTGCCCATCTCAATTTCCTCTGAAACTAGGTCCCCTATCATGATCTTTGCCTTCCTTCCCGTCAGGAAATTACGCACGTAATTGTACGTCCGTTGTCCCAGATCTAGATCGTTTACCCTTTTTAGCACCGTTGCATTGGTTACATTATCAAAGGCCTTCTTGAGGTCTAACCCTAGAATGGCCTTTGTCGCTGTTCCCGGATTATCTATAATCTGATGTTTTAACTGTAGCATTGCGCCTTGCGTTGAGAGGTTCCTCCTGAACCCTATCATTGTGGGTGGAAGCGCATCCCGGTCCTCTAGATAGGTAGTTATCCTCTCCAGAATCACGTGCTCCATGAGTTTCCCCACGCAAGATGCGAGAGATATGGGTCTCAAGTCCGCAATCTGCACTCGCTTGCCTGGCTTGGGTATTAACACGATTTTTGCCGTCTTCCATTGTTGCGGAATCTGTCCTGCCTTCCATGATTTGTTAATGAATTCAGTTAACTTAGTTATGGACTCGTCATCCAAATTGCGTAGCGTTTTGTTAGTTATGCCATCTGGTCCAGGTGCTGATCTAGTATTGAGTTTTTGCAAGACGGCCCTCACTTCTGCCTCCCCGATCTCGTTGTCTAAATCATCATTTGCTAGCCCTGTGTAATCAGGGTGTGTAACGGGAAGCGCTTGAGAGATGTATGTTTTCTTGATTTCATTCAGGAAATCCTGCTCTGTACCTTGATATCTTTGTATTAACCGATTAATATTGTGCCTTTCTGCCAACTTGTTTCCGTCCGGGTTTAACAAATGTCTAAGGATGGTCCACGTTTTCGCCATTGCTATCTGGTTGTCCATGTCATTGCACTTTTCCTCCCACTGTTGTCTGCACAGCTGCTGGGCGTATTGCTCTATATCTCTGTTCAATTTAGCTATCTTTCTACGAAGTGTCCGGTTGTGCCTTTGGTTTTTCCACCTCCGTTGTAAACCTTCCTTAGCTTCCCACATGTGGAGAAGCTTATTGTCTACATACTCTAGCTGCGCCTCCGGTGGCACCGTTTGCGTAGCGGCCTCCACGTCTCGTTTTATTTTTTCGGTCCATTCCTCAATACTCCGTATCATTTCGTCGGGCTCCTCTCTGATGTTTCGGAACTTGTCCCAATCGACAAGTTTAAGTTGTCTGCCTTTTGCCTTCCGCGGCCCTGCCCTCACCGTTATTTCAAGTATAAAATGATCGCTTCCCAAGTCATGTTGCGTATTGGTCCATTGCGTGTCCAGTATATTTTTGGTGAACGTCAAATCTGGCGTGGTATCCGCGCAAACGCTAGTACCTGTTCTTGTAGGAATGGATGGATCGGTCACGAGCGTCAGGCCCTCCTCCTGTGCGTCCAACCACAAGTTCCTGCCTTTCTGGGTTTCGATCCTGTATCCCCATGCACCGTGTGGGGCGTTGAAATCTCCTCCAATCACTAGCGCCCGGTTGCCCGTTATAGCGAGGGTTTTTCGAAACAGCGTGCGGAATTTGTGCTTTCTGCATTTAGGACTGCTGTAAATATTCAATACGAAAAGACTGTCCTCTGTTTTTCGCGTGGGTATGAGTTCGAGGAGAATGTGATTTATTGCCTTGATTTCCGTGTCATGTTGCACCACCGCGTGATTTCGCTTAACCAACGTTGCTAATACCTTTGTCTCCCCATCAGCACTGCCAAATGACTTATATCCCGACAGTTTGACCAGCCCGTGCGTTTCTTGCACCATTATAACATCCGGGGTGCTGGTGTATTTAAGATGTTGTTGCAAAATGTATCGTTTTCGATTATATCCTCGACAATTCCATTGCCAAATCGTGTAGCTATTTTGTCTGTCCATGGCGGCGTTACAGGCTCTCTAATCCCTCGGTGGGCACCGAGGTCCTAGCGTACGGTTTAAAAGACGTCTTAACTGGGCCCCCACCACTTGACTGCGATCCCCATATTGCTAGCTTGGCGTCGAAATCAGCCACCATTTGCTGCACTTTCTGCAATATCGTCTTGCCGAGCTCCTCAATTTCGGCCTATATGTTTGCCTCAAATCTAACTTCTTGTTGTTCGAGCTTAGTTTGCAATTTTTTTTCAATTTGTTCCATTTTGGCTTCCATGGTGTTTGTGAATTCCTCCTGTCTTTCTTGTGGCGTCGCCACTGCTTTTGGTTTCTTTACCACGCTTTTAATCGGAGCGTTCTCAGGTTTACGTTTAACAGGGGTGAGGGCTGCTACCTCTTCCTCCATTGCTGCGCCTTTTCCCTTCATTATAACTTGTGAGGTTTCCTCGTTGCGTGTAACCCCTCCGTTTTTCAGAAAATCATTTTCTTCCCTGAGTATTCTAATCTCATTCATAAATACAACATTGTTCTGCCTGATCTGCGCCAATTCGTTCTCTAGCGCCTTAATTTTACATTGAAAAGCAGCCTCTGCCTCCGCGCGCGCCCCGGAGGCCACATCAGCCCAGCTCACCTGGAAGGGTCCCGCGGTGCCACGGACGCCGCTCGGTCCTTTTGAGCTTTGGGATCCTCCTCCCTCCTTTGATCGGGGAGACCCGGTGTTGCCGGTCTTGGGTCTAGACCTCGATCTGGACCTCGATCTGGACCTCGATCTGGACGCCGATCTGGATCTCGACATAGATGTGGTGGTAGTAAACGTAGAGCGATTTTTGTTTTGTGCTTGAAGCTTGGTGAAGGCTTCTGGTCCGGATGCGTCCCGCGTCCGATGTTCCGATCTTTGACCTGAGTCACCCCATCTTTGCCTGTGAAGTGCTTTCGCTTCCGTCTCGTAGTAAAGTGCTTCTTCTTCCTCCCGTCGGGCTCGTTCCCAGCGGCGTCGTTTCACCAGATACGGTACCTTAAATCTGGCCTTGCAATGGCGATCTGCCGTCGGGTGGTCTTTGCCACACAGCTGGCACTTCACTTCGCACTCGTGCTCCTGCGGTGGGTTCTTAGTGCCACACCCTCTGCATATTCTGTTATTCGGGCTTGGGCAGACGTCAGCTCTGTGACCAAGGCGTCCACACTGGTAGCACACGTCTATTTTCTTGCAGTATAGTGAGCACTTGACCAGTGCTCTTCCGTAGCTCACATAACTTGGAACGCGATGCCCATCGAAGAGGACGATGACGTTTGTGGTGTTTCCCATCCTCTTGGCCATGAGGACTGTCGGATTTCTCGGGGTTACCAGCATTTCCATGATCTCTCTTGGAGACACGTCCTGCGTTACACCTCGGATCACCCCTTTAGATGTATCTTCCGGAGCTGACTCGTACGCATTGGCTTCGAATTCTTTGTCCCCAATCTTTAGTTTAGCGATGGTTCTGTATTTTTCGGCGCGCTCCTCTGATGGTGTGCTGACCACTAGAATTTTCTGTTTATAGTTGGCACATACCGTGTCTTCTTCCGATTCATTCCTGGGTATTTTAGCGGCGTTGGCGATGCAGCATTCTAGACGATTGATCCCGTAGTCAGTGACCTTGAAGCCGTCACGTGGGCGCACAATTATCTTGTAATCTTCCTTCGGCAGACGGGGCATCCTGCTCGCAGCCGCAATTTGTCTTGCTCTCTGTCCCTTCCTCCATCTATTACTGACCACGTTCTCGCTTGAGAAGTGCGTTTCTTGGTCCTTGGCTTCATGCGTTGTGGTTTCTTTGTTGGCTCGTCCTTTTCTGTTCACAAGGCGCCAACCTGCGTCGTTCTCATACTCTTGTTGCGTGATATCTTCGCCATCCACGCTCATCGTAGCCATCCTGTGGCATTAACCCGATAAGACGCCGCCTTGAAGGGGCTCAAGACGCCAGCGTCCGTGGGCTAGGCCAAGCGCATTATGCACAGCAGCAGGAGGCAACGGCGTCGTGCGTTCGTCGGCGTTACATAAATGTGGTCAATGTGCCGAAAATTAAACGTCCACCTACTTGAGAGTGGTATCGCGGGGTTCCGTGGAACTTCCACTTTCTTCACTGTAAGAAGGCGTCCGTCAATTCTTCGATTTCACGCTGAGAATCACTGAAAATCTGCGGAGCCGACGCGACATGCGTGTCTGCACTCCGTGGCCCCCTGGCGGTCCCCAATTTAAAGCTGAAAAGGAAAACAATTTCATTTTCTTCAGCAGTTTCATAATGTAGGTATTAAGGGGTTAAATTAGATGTGCGGCACCTTGGACAAAAAAATGTTAAGCAACCTAATACATCAACTTGTGAATGTTACTTGTGCTTGTGTAGAATGGGTATCTGCCGCAGGTTGCTAAGCCAGACTGGCTTACGGACTAATGCCGTGGCTCTTTCTTGCCCACAATGAGTCGGGCCTTGAATGATGTTCAATACTATAGGCTGCGTTGCCTTCATACGTCATGTGCTTTGCTCCTTTGTCCAAAAGGTATCAAATATGTGTAATGTTTATATAATTTAATACTTAATTGCTTTCAAATAGTGCAGCAATCGAATTAGTGTTCATGTAAGGGTTGGTTTACCACCTGCAATCTTTTCCTTTTTGCTATCTAAAAAATATTAGTGCCAGTTCCCACGTGTGAAATCTGCACAAACAACGGAGCAAGTGCCACCACCGTGCAATTGCAGATTGAGTTCTTTCATCATCTTATTGTGTTTTCTTAATCTCTTTCAACGTCGTCTTTTTTCTTTCATAATTTCTTTTTATTTCTGTATATCTTGCACTTTCTCCTTTTTTTCTTTCTCCATTCCTGTTCACCCTCACTTTCCTTAACCACACCTGGTTATGCTACACTGTATATGGTTATGCTATGGTCTACAATCTCACTTCTACATCAGTACTCCTTATCCTTGCTTCCCTTTTCTACCCTTTTGCTAAACTTCTTTATACAAGGCTATAACATGCTGTACCTTCTCTCCTTCCTTCTTTTCTCCTCACCATTACATTACTCCTTACTCACTTCTTTCCCACCCCATTTCTATATTGTAATATGCATGGCTATGCTTTGCTATAAAGAAGTCTACTGTTAGAAGGGTTGGTGTTTTGACATAAAAACCATCCTGAATAGCGCAACTAAACAGAGTATGCAGTAATAAACAAATGAGCACAGGCGCACACTAACTACTGATTTTATTGAAGGCAGATTCACACCTTTATACATTTAACAAGCTGCGCAGGCACATTGTCACGATAAACAATTTAGATAAAAAAACAAGGTACAAAAAGAATTGAGTTGCAGCAATGCACGGCACAATAGAAATGTTGTTTATGTACTACTCACTTGCTTTCCTAATAAAAAGTGCTTCTAATATTTCGTGAGCCGTTTTGTCCGCTTCTGCCTAGGATATTTTGAAATTAGAATCATAGTTAACAATGTGAACACGCAATGCAGTGGTCAATGAGGTGACTTCTCTCGTTATTCAGATTTCTTTGATGTTCTCTACGTCGGTCATTGAAGTAGCACTCCATCTAGCCGATGTAGACATATACACAGCATAGCGGTCATGCCGTGCTAGAAGCTGCTTGGCACAAGTTGTTTTCGGTGGTTCATACCTGATGAGTTTTCAGAAATGACAGCTGGCTCAACCTCTCTTTCTAACAGCTCTGCTGTCAGAAAAAAAAAATGTGGGCATGTGTATTCGTTGCTAGTAATATATTATACGTGTAGGTGTTGTGTGCATTTGTCAAAAAGTATTAGGGATGCTTGTACCTACTTAGCAGGAGATTGAGTTGCAAAAGGTATACATGTGAACGTGGTAAAATAATATGCCTCTTTTTTTACCTTGCCGCATTTATTCTATTTACTAAACACTGCAGGTTAGACAGTAGTTTGGCGGAAGTGCAGTCAAACTCAGTAGCTTTATTGCCACAATGCATGTTTGGTGATAGAGCTCTCAGTAGGATTGTTTCCCATGAAATTCATACTTCTAATACCTATTTCAGAGGACCGTCCCGAGCTAATTAAGGAAATGGATAAAGCCATTTCAGAGTATAATAGACAGGCCTTGGCAGACCCTAAAAAAATGTAAGTTGTTTTCAATCTATTGTACAGTCATTACTAGCTTCCACAAATTGTTTTGCACAAAACCCAGGCTCTCACTTCACTCCCATTCGACTGAAACTACAACAAGAATAAATATAAATTTCCTTCATTTCACAACTTGTTCAAATTATACTTTAAGTAAGTTATCAAGTTGGATGGTATCGGCTGACACATTCTGTGGGAACCATTATTTACGCCGTTCTCAGGGCACTAGCCCACTCGCTGAGGTTTAGTGATCATTGCTGATGGTGCGTATATTTTAGAATTACTCCGCTGAAGCACTGCCTGCCAATTTGCTGCTCTTTCACTTTGCTTAAGTTTATTGTAACACTTTATTATCAAGCAGTGTCATGCAAGCACTCACTCTGTAAGCAAACAGAAGGGACCACTTCTTTGTCTGTTGATGCTTAAGTATTGTTGGTATTGTGTCTTGCAACAGCTATGCCTTTCGTTTATATAGCAAAATAAATAATGCAATAATTAAAAGCCTGTCATGCAAATGCACTGTGCATTCTGATACCTTGAAGTGTACCTAAGGATGCTGCTATTCATCATCATCAGCCTGACTACGTCCACTGCAGGACAAAGGCCTCTTCCATTTTCCGCCAGTCAACTCGGTCCTGTGCTTGCTGCTGCCACTTTATACCTGCAAACTTCTTAATCTCATCTGCCCACCTAACTTTCTGTCTAACCTGCTTGCCTTCTCTTGGAACCCAGGCAGTTACCCTTATTGACCAGCAGTTTTTTGCCTATGCGCTACATGCCCAGCCAATGTCGATTTTCTCTTCTTTATTTCAGCTATGATATCCTTAACGCTGGTTTGTTCCCTGATCCACTCTGCTCTCTTCTTGTCTCTTAAGGTTACACCTATCATTTACTTTCCATCGCTCGCTCCGTCGTCCTCAATTTAAGCTGAACCCTCTTTGTAAGTCTCCATGTTTCTGCTCCACAGCTAAGTACCGGCAAGACGCAGCTGTTATATACCTTCCTCTAGAGGGATAGTGGCATCTACGTGTCATGATTTGAGAGTGCTTGCCAAATGTGCTCCACCCCAGTCTTATTTTTCTAGTTACTTCAGTCTCGTGGTTCGGCTTCGCGGTTATTACCTGTCCTAAGTAGACGTAGTCTTTTAGAACTTCAAATGCACTATTGCCTATCTCGAAGTTCTGTTTTCTTGCGAGGTTGTTGTATGTTACTTTCGTTTTCTGATGATTATTTCAAGACCTACCTTTCTGCTCTCCTTGTCAAATTCAGTATTCATGAGTTGCAATTTGTCCCCTGAGTTACTCAGCAATGCAATGTCATCGGCAAAGCACTTGTTACTTAGGTACTCTCCATTAACTCTTATCCCAAACTCTTCCCACTCTAGGCCTCTGAAAACATGTTGTAAGCACGTGGTAAACAGAATTGGAGAGATTGTATCCCCCTGCCTTACGCCCTTTTTGATTGGTATTTTTTTCCTTTCTTTATGGAGCACTGTGATGGCAGTTGATCCCCTGTATATTTCTTCCGGGATGTTTATACATGCTTCGTCGACGCCCTGATTCCGCGGTGTCTGCATGACCGCCGATATTTCTACTGAATCAAACGCTTCCTCGTAATGTATGAAGGCTATGTGTAGTGGTTGGTTGTATTCTGAGCATTTTTCTATTACCTACCTGGTTGATAGTATGAATGTAGTCGATTGTTGAGTTGTCCCTTCAAAATCCTGCTTGTTCCTTTGGTTCATTGAATTCTAATGCTGATATGTAATGCCGACTAACCTCTCACTTTTTCTTTTACAGTCATCCTTTTTTCCCTCACAATATTAAATCCTATATATTATGCCATCTCAAGGTCATAATAGTGTGAGGAAACTATGCTAGTGAACATTATAGAATAATCTTTATTAAAAAGTAAGAAAACAAAGCTTATTGAAAGCAGAGCTGAAATGACCAGCAGCATAATTGAGCACAGGCAAGGCACATCATTTTATGTTGGTCCCTATAGCCTGTTTCATATGCTAGCTACTCAGAGGTGGTAGTTGCAGCGATGAGTGGCAGCAGGACGCGTGTATGCAGCTTTATTTTACATGCTTTACTTTTTCACGGCACGCTTTTGCAATGCACAGTGATACTGTGGAAAGCGAGTGTTCGCCCGGGTGTCTTTCTCCAAGTTGGCTTGTTATGGTGAGCTTGAGTTTCAGGTTTCAGCAGCCTTCTATGGCGACGCGATTTCAAGCGTCTAAACCTTGCATGTTGTAAATATAGTGCGTCAGAGTGCAACAAAACAACCTCCAGAGCCATGTTTATTTCTGATCCAGTCTTTTTTTTTTAAGTTTTGTTCTATGATCGTACAGTTGGTCATGGAAGAGCACTAGAAAGAATGGGCTGTTGTAGTTTCAGGCTTCCGCGGAGCATTCGGTGGCTTTTGTTCTCGAGTGTTGCAAGGCGTTGACGCGCCGTCTGGGCCGACAACTAGTTGTAAGCGGACTAGTCAATATTGTGAAAGTAGCCCTTCTCTCCACATTATAATTTTTTAGCACACACAAAATACAGAACAACAAAGAGAGAGACGAGCGCTAACTCTCAACTGATTTATTTTAAAAGGAACAAAACATATAAGTACCTGGGAACCAGCATAGTGCATGTGCAAGTCATGTGACAGGCAAACATAAGAAGAGAGGGCTAAGCAGAATTTAAAAACTGTACTCCCTATCTGTTAGAGCCACTGAAGGTTTACTGATGCATTTGTTTGTATATCTGTTTATGGAAGGCTCCCGTAAGTTCATGTGTTAGTTTATCTCAATGTGTGAACACTAATCTGCATCGTGAAACACATAAATGCAATGGCATGATTTACAATGCTCTGATAAGTATGACATGTTTTCTTTGATAGTGAGTTAGTGTGCTCTTTTATTCGTGTATTGATGCAGCGGCCAGTCTGTCCTATTTACACATTTCCACAGGTTAGTGGTATCAGATATACCACCCCTTCTCGGCATTTCATGAACTTTGATTCTTCTTTCAGGAGATAACTACGTTCCCCCCCCCCCCCCCCCCCGTTTTTAACTTTTTGCCAACAACCTTACACAAAGACACAAAATAAGAATCAAAGTTCATGAAGTGCCGAGAAGGTGTGGTGTATCTGATACCACTAACCTGTGAAAATGTGTAAATAGAACAGATTGGCCGCTGCATCAATATGCGACTAAAAGAGCACGCTAACTCACTAGCAAAAAAAAAACATTGTCATACTTGTCAGAGAACTGTAAATCATAAATTAGTTGAGGGTTAGCGCTCGTCTCTCTCTTTGTTGTTCTGTATTTTGTGTATGCTAAAAAAGTTGTAGTGTGCATGCATACCAACTCGCCCAGCTATCTGTTTTACAACCATTCTCTTTTTTTTTCTTTTTTTCTTTTCGGAAAGCTAATGGAGGAGCTGGTCACCTTAATATCAGTCGCATATACACAGCTGGACTCTCCCATTTAGTTTTGTGCATTTTGTTAGCATTGAGACGTTGTTGCATTTCACAGCGGTTGTCTGTCAATTCTCCAGAATTGATGCGAAATATTAACGTTAAGACTAGGTTTGTGCAGAACCCCTTTAAGGTTATAACCACATACTGTTTTAAAAATGTTAATTCCAAAAATATTATTATTATGAAGATTTTTTCTTTACTGTGCTTGTGTTGAAGCTTACTGAAGAACTAATTTCACAGCGTACACCTGTATGACTGTTCTTTTTTCGTTGTTTAGAGAAATAATACTGAGAGCATTTTGTACATGATATTTATAATAGATGTAAATGTTTATGTAGCTTTTTGTGAAAACCTAAATATCATATTACCTTCTCTTAATATCTGCCATTTGAAAAATTGCTCCAAATAAGAAGTTAACTGATTACCTAGACATACTAATATATTAGCCTGTGCTCGAGGAACTATATAAATAATGACTTCACCATAAACAAATTACATCACAGTTTAAATGTTTGCTCTCATTTGGTTACTATAGAAAGACAGACAAAGAAGAAGCCAAGATTTGGTGCTGCTTCAAGAACTACAGAACACCGACGTGAGCAGCCTTCGCAAAGAAAATGCGTCTTTGCGGAAAGAAAATGAAAAGCTTCGGGAGGAGCTCAAGAAATATAAACGTAAGCATTATACGGGCTTTTTTGTCACTTACACAAGCTTAATTACTTCAGGGGACTGACAACTGGCCAGAGCATGTCATTAGACTCTGGTTGAAATAAAAGTAGAACTACAGTAAACGGAACCTCAAGTGACGAAAAAATGTGTTCAATTTAACAGGAGTTTCTTTGACTGGGAGATAAACAAGGGTGGAGAATTCAAGTATGAAACCAATTGTGTTGGGTGCAGTTGTTCTATGTAAGCAGCAGTTCCATTTAACAGATTTCGTTCTACTGGGAGTCTACCGTAGATTGGTGACAGGTCTTACGAACCTCAAGTGACCAAAAAACTCTGATCTGTAATTGTTAGGTTGCACTGAACAAAATAGGTTCTGTAAAAGTTTGTTGTTGGTCCCTCACATCTGCTGCAAAAACCTAGTGTAGGCACAATGTTGGGGCATAGCACCAAGCACTTGTGTCCTATGCCCCTACCTTTTTCTCTTTGCCTATTTCTCGCCGTGAGTGTCAATTACTTAAAATTAGCTTGCCTGAAACAGCATCTTATTTAGCACATTATATGTGAGGTCATTAAACAGAATTCTAGCTATAGCTACGAGTCATTCTTTTGTAATTTTCAGCTGCAGTAAAATGAGCACGAAAAATCTTGAAGCATTGCTTTATTTCAAAGGTGCTGAACTTTTTTATTGCAGTGGTGGAAGGAAGTTTACAATGTGGTTCAGTTGCAACAGCTTATTTTGTACTGAATATGTGTAATACATTCAATGTTGTCTATAGAGTCAGCAGTACTAATATACTGTTTTCAGTGTAACATTGCAGAAGTTCAACTGTTTGCTGCTTTGTTTGGTGGTGTGCATTATTGCTTTCCATTATGGATATCATAATCACCTAAATCTCGAGTCATTTACCACAAACCACAAGACTAATGTTGGAATTGTTATTAAAAAAAACCTGACAAAGGTACTACCAAATGTGTGACCATTTCCCAGTGCGAAGTAGGTAATGATAGCAGCTTTACTGTTTCTTGTGGCACTGATGGCGGTGCTTTGCCCAGAGGGAGTTTTTTCCTATAGCAGTTGTTCAATGACTTTCTGAAAAGAAACTGCTGCCTCAGTTTCATATTCTACACAGTTACCACATACCACTAGAGACACAGTGGTGCATGAGAGGGCATGTAAACAGTGCTGTCCTTTTGCTTCAGATAGTTCTCTCTGAGTTTCTTAGCGAAATGGCACCACTTCTCAGCAAGATTTCAGTCGAGTTACTGTAAGGATACAAAAATAAACGCTTTTGATTGGGTTTTTTGTGTAGAAATATGGGAAGCCTTACGTTAACAAAGTGAGGTATTGGGCTACTTGGTTTCTGGAAAAAAATTGCGATACAATTGCTGCAAAAAACGAAGTTATGGAGGAGACAAAAAAAAGAAGTGGACGGTACAAGTGCAAACTAATAACTGAAGTTTATGAACAAACTTGGAAGAATGAAGGCTTCCTGGAAAGAGAAAAATCAGTTTACGAAGAGAGTGGGAATCGGCGATCTTGCTCCACGGTTTTCAGGTGCAACACCTGGTGTGATTACAATTACCAGATGTTGTGCTGATTCAAAGTTCTTATCCAAGTATGCTGATTAAAATGCTATTTATGGCTTCTGATTAATTCGTTTTCCTGTGTGCTCAGATTTGGACAAACGTTAAAGAACCCCAGGTGGTCGAAATTTCCAGAGCCCTCCACTACGGTGTCTTTGACAGTCATATAGTGGTTTTGGGACATTAAACCCTATATATCAATCAATCAATCAATTATGAATTAGATTTTAATGGGGGTTGGTACAATGGAGCTGGAACTGATGCATGCGCTTCTTTTGTCTGATATGTATCCCAAATTTGGCGTGTTGTCTTATTTTTTTATTTGGCCAGAATTGTAGTTTTTTCAAACAGTGGGCTGCACCCACATTCTCTGCAGTGCATAGAAAGGTTGCCTGCGATGGCTGTCTGCTGGCATGCATAGCAATGCTTTTTGAGCCGCACGTTGATAGTTTGGTTCCGCAGCAATCGTAGCACAATTTTTTCCAGTCGTGAAGCCTTGCGACATGCGTAGGGGGAAATCAAGTGTATTGTAATGGGGCGCTTGTCATAGTGAGCGTTATTCTATGGTTTTGTAGATGTGTGAAAAAGCTCGGCACTTACTCACATCTCATATTTTTGATATGGGAACAATGAGGCTAGGCTCCATAGTTTGCAGCTACTTACTAGAGGTTAAAGCTTCTTATTAGTATAAAAAGTAAACTGCATTATAGTTTAATCAGAAAAAGAAACACTGTATTGGTTTGTTGAGGCATACTAAAAGATCCTTCAAAAAGTTTTCGGACATCCTTTGACCTTCTGCTTGTCCCATACTAAGGACAGGACAAAACATAAATCCTTTGCAGTGATGATGCCTGTTGCATCAGAAGTGTTTCACTCACACACTTGTTTATTTAGATCTAAAGTTGAAATCACTGCTGGCCTGCAATGGTACGGCCCTCTTCGATTTTTCGTGCTGCTTGTTTTACTTGACAATAATTTCCAATGGCAGAGTGGGAGCAAGTTTATTGCAATTACAATATAAATAACACTTTATAATTACAATTATAAAGGTGGGAGTCAAATGTAACCATGAGAGAGAGTTGGTGTCGCTCTGTGAAGCAGGAAAAGTTGCTCCACCTAAATCTGTGGAGTAGACTTGGACGCGGCATGACATACCCCCTTTCAAGCCCGTAGCCAGCAATATCATTTTTTGAGAAGGGGGGTGGGGTCACTTGTTTACAAACACCTATTTTCAATTTTATTCTTTGTAAAACACTCTCTACCTTTCAAATACGGGGTGGGCCTGCATGGGCCCCTAACCGCCGTATTCATGAACCGATCTTAAGTTGTGGTGGTAAGGATACTTACGAAAGGACGAGGAAAGTGTAAGTGTAAGAAAACTACAAGGTGCATTTCCGGAACCTCCCTTATCCTGTCATAAGGGCACCTTATCAAAGGCATCCTTGACTCGTTAAGTATAGGCCCTGGGCGTGAGGGTAGGTGAATGTTCGCTACCAAATCATTACCTAAAGCAGTAATAAATTAGCCTTACTGCAAGAATCAAACAACAATAAGCACAGAAGCAGCCAAATGCAAACAGCAGAAGTGTTTGTTTAGGTGCCTGCAGTTTTCGGTGAAATACATATTTTTGGTCTGGCCACTTTGCTGCAACTCTAGTCGACACAGTTTTTTTTTTGTTATTTCAACGTCTTGTATGATTACGTTGTATTCGGTTGTGTTATCGGGCTCACTGCAGCGTTTGCTGTTTTCTTTCATTTTTTTCTTTAATTTCACTTCATTTATTTCATAATTTGAGTAGCATAACAGCTTTTTTTTTTACGAAGTTGCACGGATTGTGGAACGGTGCACTGAAGTGAACTTCACCGACAAAGTAGCTACGCCCTGACGGATTTTGTGAACAAGTACCAAGACGGATGCCGTGTGCCTTCAGAGAAAAGGAAAAACGTGGAAACAGCTCACAATAGAGTTCAACGAACCACACACTGTAATTATGTGAATGACCGACCAAACAACTAGAAAAGTATTTGCACCACTTCGAGAAGTTTTACCAGTACGGTAAGAAGTGTTTGCAGCCATAGCAGGTATCCACTCGACTGAATACTTGTGACATAGTCAGCTACGAGATGTTTACAAGGTCGTTACTTCCAAGTTGGAACGTGTCAACTCCATAAAAGCGTGATGTGATGAGCAGCTGCATGAGACATGGCACATTGAACTCACGACCATGGATATTTTTCTGCAGAAACAGCATAGCGAGCAGATTCTTCACGACACTTTTTTTAAAGCAGGGGCGGCACAAAATGCCCTGCTTGTCATAGGTCTCAACCAGGTCCCACCCATCGGTCAGGACTCGCCATGTCAGTGACGTGTACACGTACGCTGTGCCGTTCAACATTTACTATTTGCAGCCCACATAATAAACAAAATACGCAAGTTGTCGTCCCCCGCCATATTGTTTCAGAAAGCCTTAAGGTAGGTCATAGGCTACCTTAACTGAACTTTACTTAGGTACGAGGAAAGTTCCACGATAAGTACAAGGTAGGTTCTTGAAACGCGCTAACTGCGAACTTATAGTTAAGCTGCGAACTGCGAACAGCTGATAACTGCGAACTTATAGTTAAGCTTGACTCAAGTCATAAGGATAAGGTTAAGTTAGGCTTGTGAATATGGAGATAAGGCTCTGGTTGTGGGCCTGCTTCTTTCAACAAATTTATCTGCTTGAGGGCATCGGCAGTATTGGTGCGTGTGGTTATAAGTTTTCATAGTAATGACATAGAAAATGTACGGCTTGGAAAATATTGCAGCATTGCTTCTGCTGCTTGATAGCAACATCTTCAAGTGGCAGAGCTTGATTTCTTGAAAGATGGAACTTTCACCAGCTGCCTTGTTCAAGTGGTGTTTGTTGTTTTTCACTTTTTCAGTTGCGGATATGCAGGTACTGTTCTTTGCCAGTGTAGGAGTTCAGTGGCTGCTTTAATCTAGCTGCCATTACAATTAAACACTGGGAAAACAATGTTATTTTTTCATTATCCTGCAACCTGAACTACCCTGGTATGCAAGGCACCCTTAGCATCGGCCCACCCCAACGTTCGAACTGAGTAGAAAAATGACAGCATACATATTTACTCACATAATGTGCACACCCCTAATATTTAGTCAGCTTTACTAAAAAAAGGTTAAAAAATGTTTTGCACTTCCTGACCATCCTTTGCGTTCTCGGCGCACGCATGAAGTGACTTAGGACCTTCTGATACTTTGGACGGGTGTGCCCCTCACCGAACAGGTTAGAGCAGTCATGTATACAACGGGTTGCAAGTGCGAAGTCCCTTCTTTCAAAGACTTCTCCCGAACGACGGTCCCAAGAATACCATACCCTAACAGTGTGGCTTACTGAAACACCCACACCTGTTGATGGGTTTTCAGAACTGCTCGAGTTTCTGCCTCCATATATTGCACCATCTTTTCTGCCGTGAGAAAGCAGAGCAGACTTGCGACACGGCACAGACTATTCTCTGCATCGAAAAGATTTGATTTCTTTTTCTTTTTTTTAAAGGGACACAAGCTCAAATAACAATTTACGTTAGAGTGAAAGCTCAATGTATGACAATACCTAAAACGACAATATTATCAACAGCAGTGTCCTACTTATAGAGAAATTGATTGATATGTGGGGTTTAACATCCCAAAACCACTATATGATTATGAGAGACGCATAGAGAAATTAAGGTAAATGCACAAGAACACAAGCGTTTAAAAATGATCCCGACGACATCAGACGGACCGCCAACAATTAATCACCAGTGATCAATCTAACTGCACTAAATAAAGAACTTTCCGCGCATCAAGAGACTCAATAAAAGGCTGCTTGCTCGTTTATGTTTGATTCATGGAAAAGGGAACTGCTGGACGTTACTATTGCGAATTGCGCGAGTGGTTCAAAAATTCAATTTTCGCGTGGGTACACGAGACAGGTAGTGCCATCTAGCGAGGCGCAGTTGAAACAAAAACGCCTGCAATCTCGGAGCTAATGGAGGGAAATTGATCAACGGCCGTTTTTGCTGCTGTGGCTCCCACTGCTTTCGGTCTGCTGCTACTAGCACAGTAAAGCCGGGCAACGTTGTGTACGGCCACAGTTACGTGAGACGGACCAGTTGGTGCACTTCTTGAGGCGGGTAGTTTAAAGGGCGCTAACCCGATGCGGACCACTAAAACGTGATTCTATTTCAAAATAGGCCCTTCCTCGGCACAAAATTAACACTACGAGGTTTCTTGACCACCATTTCAACAACCGACGTCGACTTAACAGTTGACTTTAGTGTCCGTTTATTGTCGAGAATGAAGATTCGCTCACACCTCCTTGAACTAAATTCTTAGCTCAGACTTGAAAAATAATAGTCTATTCTACCTTCCTTGGACTTGGGCAGGGTCACGCTGCAGGCTTAGTGATAATAATTGTTGGGGTTGAGGATCTCAAAGGTCAGGCTTTTTGAGGCAGCTTGTACCAATTTTTTGGCCACAGCTAAATGTCAGTTCCAATGTTCTTAATGCATCGATTATACATCTGAATTATAGAATGGTTTTTCATGGTCACCTCACATTCATAATCAGGGCTAGACTGTGTTTGCTTGTTGACCAAGGGCAGCAATTGATGCAGCCTGTACTTAATGCACTGCTAGTACAGACACTGATTACTGGCCAAGTTGCCTTTTTAGTCTAGTTGACAAGAATCATCTTTGTATTTTGTTCGGCACCAGCGTTTCATTTAACAATAAGTATTTAGCTGAAATTGTCAGCTTGAGATTTTTTTTTCACTGGCACTTACATTTACATGTTTATGCTGACAGTGACCTTTTTTGCTTTATCCAGAACTTGATGGCTATTTGAAAAGTGCAGAAGCGCTTGTCGAAGAGCTGTCAAAATGCACATCTTCCCGAAGTCGCAAGGAAGTGGAGGAGGAGAAGCGCGGTGCGGCCAAAAAAAAAAATGGGCGCAATAGACCGGCCTGCCGTGCTGAAACAATTTGTTTCAGCAACGCTGCCAACATCAGCAGACGCGCGTGGACCTCAACTTACCTGTGACCCACACCACGAGTCACCGGACCTGTGAGTCACCCCACACCTGCATGCTGAAAAAGAGCAGGGGCCATGTTTGGCCTCGAGGACAAGCAGCTGTTCACCAGCCTGCCCTGCTGCAGAAGAGAGGCCAGTTTATAGCTGCAGCCCTGCGGGCCCAAGCAGGGAACCTGTTTCTCGGACAGCCACGCAGTTGCTTTTCTGTTGGAGTGACCCTCATGTAAGTCTATTTATATAAGGCTTTTATTGTGCACAGGTGTAGTTAAAGTGAAGAAAAAGGCTGCACTGCAAAGTTGAGGACAAAAAACGGGACTGACACAGCGAAAGTGCATCGAACAACTGAAAGTAATTGAAAGAAATAGCCAAAAAAAGAGGGTAGAGTAACATACAAGGGAGTAGCTACTGGAAGCAAACCACGCATGATCCTACTGGTATGCTATCTATGTCGTAATACACATGCTTTTATCAAACTCCTATTTTTTGCTTATCTTATTTGTCATGATCTGTAAACATGCCACTTGTCTATCTGTAAGTGCTATCGAAGGTGTTCGCCAAACTTCCCTTGTATGTTACTCCACCCCCCCTTTTTTGGCTATTTGTTTCAATAAACTTCAGTTGTTAGATGCGTTTTCCCTGTGCCAATCCAGTTTTTCGTCGTCAACTTTGCAGCGCAGCCTTTTCCTGCAGTATGTTCCAACTAGCCTCCACACAAGCTTTTCTAATGAAAGTGGAGACAGTCTCATTGACCTAATATGAAGGCCCTCGATGACAGTATTTGTAGCCGCTGATTGATAAAAGATAAATCCCTGTGATAGCTCTGGTATGAATTAGGTGGATAAAATAATATTTAAGAGGTAAGCATAGTTTTTTGGAAATTTACGTATCTTCTTATCATGCTTGTTAATGTAGGCCTTGTGTGCCGGAGTGGTGCCAACAAGTGTTTTATACTTTGTTGACGCATTTTAAGGCTCTGAAAAGGCATCAAATTGTTAAAGATTGGGTTTTATTAGATAGCAATAAGTATCTGAGCCTGGAATTTCATCGCAAAATTTCGTTGTGGCGACAATATTTATGCATCGACTCCTATGGACTGCTGATGGGGAATCGTAAATTTTTCGTTGTAGTGGAAATTTCGCTGAAGCGGTGTTCGTTGTAACGGGGTTCGACTGTAGTACTATCACATACACTGCGACACATTGGTACTTAAACTGTACTTGAAATACAGTTACTGTGCTCAACTGTGCGCTTAAATTTAAGACCGCTTCAAAAAGCCAAGACGTTGAAAATTAATGCAGATTGCATGGCCTATATATAATGTTGCATAATTTCGCTGAAAATTTCATCTTTTTTACATTGTCTTTAGCGTTTATGTGGCATTGTTGGTGACCGACATAAGGCAGTGGTCATTTGTTGTCTAAAAAAAAACATGCTTGTCCTGTTAACCAGGCCTTTGTTGTAGCACTGTCATGCACGTAATCCATCGATGAAAGCTAGGTTTTTATATTTTTACTGGTGCAAGAACATGTGCATACGCGTGGTAAATGCTGTGTAGCGCAAAGTGCTGTCAGCCACTGAGCTTTTCTGTTTAGACTTGTCGACTGTCTCACATTTCATGGCGAACAGAATGAGAGAAAAAAAAATCAGGTGTGTAAGTTGCGAATGGTGGTATTGAAGTAATCGCACAGATAGGCGGGCTTTCTAAGATAATTCTTTCTTTCTCTCTTTTTTGTAGTATGCAGATGACAGACAAAGATGTAGATAAGTACAGCAGTGCATAGTAGGTGGAACACAAGCTAACCACGTGCAAACAGCACAGCAAAGACATGATTTAGTGCGAAAGCGTGAAGAGTCGCCCAGGGCGAGCATGAAAGGCAGAATGCGCTTTATTCTCGGGTAACGTTGAACGTTGCATAGGTGTCATGCATCGATTCAGTAGAGAAGAGTGTAACATGAGTTACAATGCCTGAGGCTACAAAAATCTAACTGCGTGTAATTTCAAGATTATCGAACGAGCACATTCCAAGCTGCCTGGCAGAAAGACCCGCATGACATGTGTTCTTTGGCTCAGCAACATACCACTAGCATTTTTTGATGTCACTTCGTTTCACGATTGGTTGATTTTGCGACAATAACTGGGGCAGTTTTATCACAACCACTTTTTTTTGTGGAAGTCTAATTGTTTTGAATAATCGACCTACAATCGCTGAGGCCAGGTAACTACCTGAACACGTACATTCATTGTGATTCTTCTTTAAATGAATTTTTTAAGAGCGACAACTATTTTATTAAAAATGGGCACACTTTTGGCATATCGCCATTGGTGGCTCGCTGCGCTGAAAGGAACTTACGCTATCATGCCGTGCTTCGAGATGTATAAGACGTTTATTTTCACTTTCTCTCTGTGTTGCTTCTACGTCGGATTTCAAGCTCATTCGTCATACACCCGTTCGTTATCCAGTGCAGTGATTAGACACAAGCTTGACGACACGAATCAACACACACATCAGTGTTTGTGCTTTCATCGTTTCATAAACTTTGTATTGCGACATTCTGAGCCGAACCAAATGATCTGCTAGCGATTGTAGAATTACATTAAACTTAAAGAGTGAAGGGAAATAAGCAAGAGTTATTTTAAACACTACTGCACACCTTAAGTGCCGTTGGACAATGGTGTACGTATTCGCTCGTCTCGATTTACATTTCACCCATTACTTCGACAGTTGTCCGTAAATTTATTGCTAGTGCTTACTGTATGTACAATGTTCATGCATGTTAAAGAGCTCCAGGTGGTCCAATTTTCCAGAGCTAGACTTTCACTATGGTGTCATATTGCGGTTTCGAGGCGTAATCTCAAATATTAGTACAATATTTTTTTTGTCATAAACGTGTGCACTATGGCAAGGACTGCACTGCGATTCATGCATGTCTCATTTTCGTTCCCCCTAGCGTTAGCAATATCAGTCGATCAACCAGTCAGAGCTATATAGCTTGCGTTCTGGCCAGTGGATGGCATCTACAAGTGTTCAACATGAGCAACAGTGCGACATGATGTATATATGCATTAAAGATTTAGTGATGCACTATAAAATTATTGTTCTTGAAGAAACCAGCTGGCTGCCATACAGGTGGAGCTACTGATTAGTATGTGCATATTCCCGTAACTAAAACACTTTACAAAGAATGGTGTCTCGATTCATGTGTTAGCAAGTCACCCTCCTAGAGTTTTTAAGTAAGGACCCCAATAGTTTGGATCCCAAAAGTGCGCTTTGCGTGCGTTGACTGTGGGCCTTGCAGGATCGTACAATATTGGCCTAAGGGCAAGCTATATATACAAGAATAATTAATAATAGCTGACACTTGTCTGCTGCATGAGTTTGGCCTAATTTTCACTTTTTTATATGTGTCCACAGGTTGTAGAACTGCAGCCGGGGAGCTCAATCTTTGTTGAGGCACGGGCACTGCAAGCTGTGCTCAATTCAGCGAAAACATCAACTGCATTGGCCCGGGGGCTCCTCCCTGCTGTTTTCAACAAGCATGCCCTCCTGATATGCTCAATGAAGGGCCATAAGGCCAAAGGGGCACACAAACCAGTGGCCCAACGGCCTCCTCTTCACGCTGCTGCAATTGATGCAATTTTAGGTAAATATATGTTTCTGCTACTGAATATCGATTATCCGAACTTGCTATACACTTTAAGGTATAATTTATGCTTGATTGAAGTAATGGCATTTAAACTACATAACCAAGAATTTTTCATTGTAGAGGGTTTGATCATATGCACATATTCAAAGTATAGTGCCAGAAGCAATCATTAATTTGTTTTTATTCAGGCCTTGTATTCATTATTAGAGGCTATTACAATAAATTTAATAGAGCTTATTGGCGGGGCTTATCTAATGAGTTTGTGTACACATCATGGTACATGTTAATCTGATTTTCTATTTACAGCGTACACGAAAAGCACAGCAATCGGGAAAGGGTGGGACTTCTCAGAAAAACTCCTGGTGCCCTCAATGGGCACGAAGCTGGCGAGCGGAGAACTGAAGAAGAAAAATGCAGTCCTCCAATAAAACTAGTAGTTTTTACAGAATTATGTGTTTGTGAGTTTTGTAAAAAAAGGAACGTGCCTGTGCATGCGTGGTGCTGCCATACGTGCATCGCCATGCAGCTCTCGTGATCAATGCACACATAAGCCATTCAACTTAGCTTTATTGTACGTGCTAATTATTAAATCCTGCCTGCTGCTAGTCCCCGCAGTGCTTGCCACGTGCTGTGGCTGCTGTGTAACACCTTACACTCACCTGATACTTTAGCAAATTAACCTGCTGTACAGGCAGATGTGTGTGTGTGTTTGTATATATATATATATATATATATATATATATATATATATATATATATATATATATATATATATATATATATATATATATATATATATATATATATATTATACAGCTGGCTCGATCATATATCTACAGCAATATGATTTGTGTGTGCACGTACGTCACACAATTTTACTGTTGTGTTCCCCAGCTTTCTAGAGCTTCAAATCTGGAGTGGATACTCTGGCCATACATCGACCTTTGTTATATTCACCAAATAATAGACTAATTAAACTTAATCCTTCATCAATCTTCATATAAACCGTTGACACTAAAATTTATAAGGTGCATGAGCAAATGGATATATAGGCTGAATTAATTCACTGGGAACCATTGAGGGCACCATCAATTATCAGGCAGTAATAATTATAGCTGTAGAATGATCCGTGAAACTGTTTAATTATGCCATCCACAAGCTGAATTCATATATGCGTGGAAATCGTCTATATATGGCTATATATAGAAGTGTTTCTATAAAGCCATATATAAGTATATAAGGCCATATATGGCTTTGTAAAGCCTGATATACATTCTATCCATATATGGGGACATCAGGATGGGCATATCTGGCCATATATGGTGAGCATTCATATATGTCTTGATATGCCCAATTCCTGATGTGGCCATATATGACAATTTTTATATATTTTTTTAACACTGCCAGCTCCAGTTCAGCGGCTGTTGAATTGAAATACGGCTTGTCCGCGAGACGCAATCACGACGTGTGTCTCAAACGACTTTTCAGGGTGCGACAGTAGATGCACAACGTCTAGCGTTGAGATGAAACAAGGAAAGACTGTACGGTTTGCACCAAACTGCTGTGAAACACGATCAGAATCTTAGGTTGAGAGCAATACTGTTTACCGTTAAACAAATCGCTTTCGTTGCTCGGCTGTCGCTTTCTATGCCGCGGCCACCTCCAGGTCCGCTTGCGGGCGCCTCCGTGCCGCTTTGACTCTACGGACCCTCACCACCTCCGGATAAACTTGTCAACACTGCCGCTTCTGGAGCCGGCAACTCCAGGTTGAACTGACGGCGAGCCCACGCTCGCCTTCAGACTCACAGAGTGACAGTATACTGTCACTCTGTGAGTCTTTGCGTTCGTGTTGTCGAAGCGCACCGACCGACGACTGTCGCTTATCAAAGCGGAGAATGCGTCGAAGTGGTGCCATAAAGAAATATACTTGTTTCTCACTTGTGGTGCGAGCGTCAATGAATAGAGCGAGCGCTGCTACCGCTGCACATCTAGCGGGCTCTTGTAGTACTAGCAGTCACGCCGCGGGGACAAGCCTCGTTCATGAGCTGCTTGGCATCGATAAAAAACAATCACGCCGTTTACTTACATGCATCCGGCCAGAAAATCAGGAAGTCGTTCGAAACACGCCAGTGTTCCGCTTCACGACCACTTAATAAAAAACCACATGGTATCTTTTTCATTGAGCACCTGTTGCCGCTTACATCTTATGCATTGGGGTATCTACCAAAAAACCGTTTGTCACTTTGACCATATACGTTGTCGTAAATCGCCCTTTCACCTGGCCCATTGCCTACAAGTAGCGTTATGGTGGTCAGCTCCTATATTCAGGCATATACAGTGAAAAAAAAAAGCAAAACCGCCTGGTTCCTCAGGGCATCATGTTGGTAGACTCGAAGGCGTAGTTGCAATTCATTATGATGGTTGCTGCATTTCGACGGGGACGAATTGCAAAAACGAAATCGAGTGCGATTAGCTTATGGTAATGTTCCAAGAATCTTCATGTCCAAAATGAATCCAGTGCCTCACTAAGGTATGCCTCGTACTTATATTGTAATAATAAATCTGTAATTGGTAATATTACACCGGGCAGTCGACTATGCAGCGCACAGTTAACACTTCTACACGCGGCTACAAAACGGCCGACCACGGCGAAGGCACGCAAGCCTGCTCTTAGAGCATGTGCGGTTGCTAACGGTAAAAGCAAGGGCTTGCGCATAACGACAGTGTTTTATTGGTCTGTACAAAGATACTTATATACTGAATGACAACGCTCGCAAAATATTGCTTATATTAGGTGCTTACAAATATGCTTACATAAGGAACGACAACGTTGGAAAGATGATTGCACGCTTGTGGAAAGCATCCATGTCAGCAGTGGACAGTGATGGTTGTACTTCAAACGAGGGCGCTGTGGTAATGCATGAACGGTCCAAGACGGTTTGCACACACCACAATAGCGAAGCCAGTCTGATAAAAGTGAAGGACGATAATATGGGGCCATGTGACGGCATCCTGTAAGACCGCAGCGCGTCTATGTTAGCCTCCTTCCCACGGGCAGCCCACCTGATAGCGTGCATTGTTCGCCGTGGATGCCAACGTGGCTGACTCAAATAAGCTTTGGTACTTTCTGTTATGAACACGTGTCATGGTCGATCCTTCGCTGGTGACACTTGGCTTGCGCAATTCAGTTACTGCGCCTTTTATCCTGCAGTTTGGCGCTCACTCCGTGGCACACGTCAATGGGCGATAGCGGAGGCTCAGCGCATTGTCAAGACACTGCATGCATCATGAGAGCTTGCTCGCTGTGGTGACCCAGCGTTGTTCATCTCCAGGCTCATGACCCGCATGCTCAAGCTTAACTCTTCACATCTCCGCAACACTTGGTGCATCGTCGTTTGCTCGGCACCATCACTGTCGCTGCTGTCCATCACGCAACGCAGCGGTTGCGTGGTTCCCCGCGTAGGTGCCGTCTGCGACTTGTCCTTCACGTAGTCCACCGTTGCGGAGTGCAAAGACCACATAGCTAGTCTCGAGCTGGGGTTTGACGTAGATGCGCTCGAGTCAGACAAGCTCAGGCCCTCCAGGACGAGCTGCTGAAACACGGGTGACGGCTGCTCTCGAATCTGCTGCTGTTGCTGCAGCTGTGGACCTGGAAGCACATCAATGCAGCATCTCGGATACTGCAGCATCTAGGATACTGCGTAACACAGCGGTAACGAATTTCCCAGCGTAGGCACTGTCTGTGAGTTGTCCTTCACGTGGTCGCACATTGCCGAGTGCTCAGACTACGTAGGTCCGTTCGAGCTGTGGTTTGACGTGGATGCGCTCGAATCGGACACGTTCGGGCCCTCCGTGACGAGCTGCTGAAACACGGCTGATGGCTACTCTTGAATCTGCTGCTGTTGCGGCAGCTATGGACCTGGAAGCACATCAATGCAGCATCTCGGATATTGCTGAACTTGTCCGGTGCACGAGAGCCGCGTACTGGGTTTCGGTGGAGACTCCGGTACGTAAAAACCCTTCTTGATCTCCTCCCGTTCATGCGACGTCATCTGCAGCATCTGCAGGTCCGTAAAGGCTTGCAGGCTCGAACAGTGGGCCTGTACGCTGATATGTCGATATCGTCCAGCGTTGTCCAAGTTCAGGGTCGCAATCCACTCGCGCGAGCCAAACTCTTCTCCTCTTGGCTGTTGATGCAGAATCGTAGGCATCGTCATCTGTTGTGCACTGTTTCACGAGTTCTGTTCTCGTCGGAGTGCATATACTATGACGGTGGTGCAAAGCCCAGTGTGGGCACCGTCTGTGCGTTGTCCTTCACGTAGTCCTTCACAACCAAGAGCTCAGGTGACGAAGGTAGGCTGAAACTGCAGTTTGATACAGGTGAGCTTGAGTCAGACTCGTTCGCGCCCACCGTGACATGTTGCTGAAGCACAGGATGCGGCTGCCGTTGAGTTCGTTGCTATCGCGGAAGATTTGGCTCTGGAAGCCCATCTATTAAACGGGTACACCACTGCTCCTCTCCTTCGGTGGGTTGGAACAGCGCAGTTAGCATCGGTGGTCTCTCCGGTGTGCTGAAATCGAGTAGAACCTCCTCAAACTCGGGCGTCGTCAGTAGCGGCATGTTTGGGTCCGGAGAAGGGAGTGGGCTCGAAGTACGGGCCTGCTCTCTCATATTTTGGGATGGGCCAGCGTTGTCCAGGCCCAGGATCATGCTGCGCTGGCGTGAGCTCAACTCCCCGCGCCTCGACAGCGGCTCCTCCATCTGCTGCGCGGGGTGGTACATGGCTGTTCGGTGTCGCCTGTTACCACTTGTACTCTGTTCGAAGAAAGTCGTGTATTCACAGTCGGCTTGGCTCTTATTGCTACGCGGAGACGTCAACACAGCGAGTAAGGAAGTAGCGCATTGGGCCGCCTTTTTATGCAGCCGACAAAGGAGCAAGGGGATTGGAGGGAGGTGCCTCAGGAGAGGGTGTTGATGGGAGAGGGGATTGGTTAATAACAGAGATGAAGAATAAAGCACTAAACTATCAAAAGCGCACATGTCGCACCTAAATGTTACCCACCAGAACAAATATATAACTGGCACGCGGCATACGCATCAGTCATCAAAGTCATTCGCTGTCACTTCTGATATCTCAATGAATGTGTATGTCACACAATGTTGAGGGTATCAACAATTTCAATAGGCGATGAGAAAACCTAATCACAAAAAGCCAAAGACTATCACAGTACAAAAAGAAAGGACAAAACGCGGGAAACTACAAGATAATCGAAGGTCCTTGGCTTCTTCCTTTTTTGTCCCGCTCTTTTCATCCTGCTCTAAATGTATCAGCAATTTCAATTAACGGTGACAAGTCCTGATTCCAACTAGTCATCGTGTGCTTTTAAGACTAGTACAGTACAGAACAAGGAAGGAAAAGCGGGAAAACTGCACAAGATAAGCAAGGGAGCTCGTCCTTCTTGTCCCTTATCTTTCTTGTTTCCCGCGTGCAAAGTATATGCATTTATCAACTAACCCGCTACAGTTCATACTATCTCAAGTACCTTTCGGTCATTGATAAGACTAAGATATCTGAAGACAGAGATATCTGTTACCGCAACTTCTGCCATCTTGTTAAAAGTGACTAAGACTGTGACTTCGACGACCCTGTGGACTCATCGAATTGTTAGAATCATCGCGTTGTTGGTTAGTGGTTACATTTTTCAATTCACTTGTCTGGAGGGCTGGAATTTGAAGTAAGCTTGAAGATGAGCTTGTCATCGAGCGGAAACTTCATTGTGCGATGAAGCTTCATACTGATACTTCATACTGAAACGAAGCCATACGAAACGAAGCCATTTGTCACAATAGGTTCTGTTAAAAATCTGGAGTGCTTCAACAACGACGATCTCTCAGGGCTTCCATCGAAATTGCAAATGGACGAATTCATGCAGAAAACGAGTGAAGTGTTTGATAAAGAGCGGTTATGAAGTGTTTGGATGATTGCGGATCAGTATGGATTACCCCCCCCCCCCCCTTCTTCCAAAAAAAATTCGTTCATCGTGTTCTGTCAAGAGACCTTCTTCTAATGATCAAAGTCTCCACGAAAAGCCTCCAAAGGTGCGAGTGAGACGAACGATGAGTCACAACACGCTAAATGTCTTCGAGTTGCACGTCCAGATGGGTGTGGCAACGGTCCTCGCACCGCAAGATCTTTTTTATTTCTTCCCGGTGACCAACGGAACCCTGGAAGGAACTGCAGTATGTGACGATGGAGATGGTAAAAGCATCTTCGATGACCTCACCAAAGTCATCTTTCATTGACGGCTTCCAGGGCGGCTTCAATGATTGGCAGCAATGCATCAAACCGGTGGAGAGAGTACCTTGAAAAGTTCTAAAGCGATCGCACACTGGTAATGACTGAGTCATTATTAAAATTAAAAGTAGGGCCACATTTGAAGCAGATATTTACCAGCGCAAAAAGACACACACACACAGCGATGTGATGTCTCTTCTTGAGTCTTGCATTTTTTTTTCGCTGGTAAATCTGTCTTTATTAAGAACAAACCCGCCGAAGCAACAGTTTAAAACGACTCCATGAGGAGATTTAATATGGTTGCGGATAGGCCGTCGCGTGCCATGTCGTATATAAGCAGAACCAGCTTCGGAGGCACTTGTTGGTTTTCAGCTAGTTGATGAACGCTTACCGAACTCGGAACCTATTTAGGCCTAAACATGTAGCATCCAACCCAGGGTGCTGAACCCAGTCATACACGAAGAAAGCGACGCCCTCGTTCATAGTATTCATATTATGTTTTGTAATGCGCCAGATGCTGAAATCTATTGCAAATTAACATTCCAAAGCTTACAATTAACAACGTATAAGGTACTTCAGAAATATTTCGGTCGCAGGGACTAGCAGTGCACTTATTTAGCATTTCGATGATCGAACCGTGATTGGATAGTGCGCATGCGTCTACACTGCAAACAGGATATACATGTGGAGTAACTTCACAATCAACCGCCGCAATAATAAATATAACACAAATGGTATGTTGCATTTATTTTCATCCCTTTCTTTCGCCAAGTTTTCTATTTTGTAGTACAGAAAAAAAAGGTTCGTTATTTTTTTTATTGCACAAGGAAACATGCAAGATATGTTCAATGTATTGCTTGCTTTTATTTTTTGTATTATATTTTTGGAGAATCATGGTGTGCACCCTAACAATTTGAATCATTTCGTATACATAAGATATGTATAGCATTTATGTACTGTATAGAGTCTATGCGTGCAACCAAATGTTGACCGAAGTTTAAAGTGCATGGGGTGAGAGCTTTGTCAAGCTGCCGGAAGGCCGCTTTTTCTCTCAGTCTTCATCATCTCTATTGCTCATGAAATAAACATCTGTTATACTCCATTCTTAAAATAAACGTACAAGATAGATATCACCTACTACCTTTTCAAAGTCGGTACACATGCTGAAGATGATAAGCTGAGTGTATACGTGTGTACGAGAAAACAATTAGTACAGCATTACAATATTCTCAGATCCGCCCCCAAACAAGATTACAATTTTCATATACCACTGGCGAACCAACCCTTCTTAACTGTGCAGAATTAGCCAAAAATTTAGATTAGTATACTGGTAGAAATTTTATTGCACTAGAGGGAATTGGGGCAAAGGTTGGTACAGGTCCCCTATCGTCCAGAGCCCCACTGGCCTTTGCTGCTCGCTGGCATCGATATTTGATTGATATGTGGGGTTGGGCCTGTTCGAGAAGAGCAACTCAACCCTCTCGAGACCCCAAGGAGCCAGATAACTTCGAATTCCTGAGGACACTGTTCTGTCGAATCATTCAGGACACGTTAGTGCATTTTAGAACAACTCATAGCGTCCTAAATTCAAAGCTCTCTAACGCAGCAGCGGAAATATTCAGCTTTTACTAGAGTATTGTTATCAACACTTTTTTAACGCTGCTTAGTCATACGAGGGCGGGCCACCCGCTTTCGTACGGGTAACCTAAGTCAGCTGAAGGATACTAGAGGTAATTATTTGATATGTTGGGTTCAACGTCTTAAAACCACCACATGATTATGAGAGACGCCGTAGTGGAGGGCTCCGGCAATTTCAACCACCTGGGGTTCTTTAACGTACACCCAAACGTGAGCACACGGGCCTACAACATTTCTGCCTCCATCGGAAATGCAGCCGCCACAGCCGGGATTCGATCCAGCGTCCTGCGGGTAAGCAGCCGAGTACCTTACCCACTAGACTACCGTGGCGAGGCCATACTAAGGGTAGGGTTACTAATACAAAAGCGGGCACTTTCGCACGACTAACCTCAACCCTCTAAGGACGACCCACACCAATCTTTCGCGCGATTTTTCAGTTTTTCAACAATGCCAATAGATAACCTATTCCTGACAATAGCATCGTCTTTTTCGGTGATAACACCTACGGAAACGAGGTAAGGAGATAACCGAACGTCCCAGTTGGTCGAATAACTTTCAGCAGCCCACTGTTACGGCTTTCCTAATAATCTTATCGTGGTTTCGGGGCGTGCAGCGGTGCAGCATGTCAACATACTTCGATGAGTCATAAGATGGATAGCTTCAGAGGTGGCTTCCTTCGGCTGTCCTCTCTTTCGCTGAACTGCTAACACACTCGAGAACAATGCGGGTAAAAACCAGAATGGTCCCATCGCGGCTCAAGGCAGCCACGAAGACCTATGACCATGACTACAGTGTACTAGAATTGTACACGGCAGTTTAACCACGACCAACAGCTTTGGACTGTACAGCAGATCATCGGGGCGCTCGAAAGGCAAGAACCCAGCGATTAGAAACGCCGAGCTGATATGCGCACGCGCAATATAAACACAGCCCACTCGATGACATATGCCATCAGCGCAGCTCGCGAGCGCCCTAGTTCAGGCACATATAAAGTCTGTTCTAATGTATGACAGTTAGAGCGACTGTTCGATAGACTGCTTTGGCGATTAATGGCTTCAGTGTTACTGAACGCGTGCGCATTGTTTGGATGATATAATATCCAACTTCTATTTAGGCACATGTGCACTCAAAGTTAGACTGTTCCATGACTTTTCCTCTAGGTTTTCTCTCGATATTAGGTGGGCTAACTTTGCAGATCTTAGAGTAACCCACGATATATAGCCATGCACCTGCGTTTCCGTGTACCAATCACACGATCTCTGAAGGCGCGAGCGTTCACTCTCCGAGCAGAAAGTTATTCACCAACCGGAAATGAGCGTACCGGTGCCGAGATACCGCGATCGTCAGCGCGGGAGCGCATGGTACTCTCAAGGCACCATTGAGGAGATAACGTCACACAGTACCTTGGCGTCCAATCCTGAAATGTTACCCCTCGGCACCACTCCTTGAGCGAAAAAGCAGTGGACAGGTGCGCACAGCCGCGCTTCCCTAAGTACACATTGAGGGGACTCTAAAGTCAACTATTAAGTCGAAGTTGATTTTTGAAATGGCAGTGCAGAAACCTTGTAGTGTTGCTTCTGTGTCAAGGAAGGGCCTATTTTTAAATAAAACCGTGTTTTAATGCTCTGCATCGGGTTAGTGCACTTGAAATTAGCCGCCTCGAGAAGCGGACTGACCGGACCGACTCACGTCACTGTTGCCATGCGCAACGTTGCCCGGCTTACTGCGTTAGTAGCAGCAGAGCGAGAACAGTAGGAGCCACAGCAGCAACAACGGTCACTGATCAATTTCCCGCCATTGGCTTCTAGATAGCAGACGCTTTTGTTTCAACTGCGCCCCACGAGGTGACACCACTTGTCCTGTGTAACCAAGCGAAAATTGAATGCTTGAACCACTCGCGCCATTACCCACAGTAACATCCGGCGGTTCTTTTTTCCATGAATCAAACATAAACAAAGAAGTAGCATTTTATTGCGTCTTTTGATGCACGGAAGGTTCTTTATTTAGTGCAGTTAGATCGACTGCTAGTGATTATTGTAGGCGGTCCGTCTAACGTCATCGGGATCATTTGAAGATGTCCTGCTGTGGCGCTTGTGTTATTGTGCATTTACCTTAATTTTTCAATACGTAGGGTACTCTTGTTGATAATATTGTCGTTTTAGATGTCATACGTTGAGCTTTCATTCTGACGTAAATGGTTATTTGACTTTAGTGTCCCTTTAATGTATGCGAGATCTGAGAACAGGCTCAACCCTAATACATGCCGAGAAAATATATGCAAGGTCTACCGTATTGAGCTCGCCACATTAACCCGCATACCACGGGCTTGTACCAAGGCACGTATGGTGTGAACTCTGGATCCCTTCCGCCCCAGCCCCAGCCTCGGCGACCAAATTTGGGCCACCGGGACCAAGTTTTTCCGCGATCCGTAAAGTCAACGATAATGCTAAGTAATTAGTCGCCGATGCAGCGCCCCATCCATCGTAATTTTTCAGCGAACTGGTAGCGCGGAAGGAACACAGACACGAAGCAAAGAGGAGGCACCCAGCACCTCTTTCCTTCGTGCCTGTGTTCCTCCCGTGCTCCCAGTTCGCTGAACAATCATGAATTACAAACTAGCCCACCTTTCGATCTTATTGCCATCCATCGTACTTTCTTGCCGTTGTTCACTAGATCGGTACCCAATTTTCCGATACGTGCATCGTGTTTTTCGCGCTTGAGGTCATGCAGGTAGTGTCTTATAATCGTGTAAGTTGAAAACCGAGCTATCTTACCGTCGGAGTGCAAGTCCACCGCTCAGAGGCATTCAAGGAAAACCCGCTGCTGTTGTGGCCACTCGTTAAGGCGGACGAAGTTTTGTGCGCGCACTGCGCGTGCATATAGCTGACATTGGCAGGGCGTGCTCACACGTCGGAGAAGTGAACCCCGCGAACTCGGTAATGTGACGCCGATTCTTCCAGGTATTCGCGATGAATTAGGTTCAGCCATATACAGAATTATGTGCCTTCACATCACTTCGGTTATCTCCGCACACTGTCCTCTTGGTCTTTCGGCACGACATAGAAACCTTCCTGTTGAATATCCCAGTTGTTAATTGAGCTTGTTTTTCGTGCGGAGCAACTGTGGAGCAACCGAAGATCGTGCAGTTGGCCATAGTTAATTTGACGCAACTCGACGCGCAACGAGATGTTGATTGATATGTGGGGCTTAACGTCCCAAAATCGCCATATGATTATTAGAGACGCCGTAGTGGAGGGCTCCGGAAATTTCGACCACCTGGGGTTTTTTAACCTGCACCCTCTGAGCACACGGGCCTACAACATTTCCGCCTCCATCGGAAACGCAGCCGCCGCAGCCGGGATTCGATCCCATGACCTGCGGGTCAGCAGCCGAGTACCTTAGCCACTTGACCACCACGGCGGGGCGCAACATGATGTTGCTGCCAGGGCAGTTTTACGAGTACATGCAGCACGCGGTATTAGAGGAAACTTCCAACGCTGCAGAGTTGTAAATGCCGCACACGAGGGCCACTGAATGCCGGGGAACACCACACAACACCCCATCACATAAATACAGCAAACGCATAGTCGGGCATGGGTCGTCAACTGTGTGAAAAACTCAAAGATGACGCCCTGTCTGACTCACCGCAGCGTCACGTTGCGGCTGAGTTTCAGTGCGCACTCCTTGCCACCGTCACTTAAGCCGTTTATAGCTTGCAGCATGTCACACTCCTCTAACAAAGAGCACAAGGCACAAAGTTTTCCAGTGGGACCACGGCTACATGTAGTTCACGCATGAAAACAATGCGTACAACAACAAAGCCATTAATCGTCACATGCTGTTAATCGAACCCTTCAGTAAAAACCACCAACGCCTGCGCGCATGCAATTGAAACATGAGAGAAGGAAACTTCATAGTTACCTTCAAGAGGAAGAAGTGGGTGGATAAGACTGGATGAAAAAGCCCGACGCTTAGAACAGAGATCCAACCGGGAGCAACCGTGTTAAGTCACAACACCTTCCGCATGAATAACTGTCTCAAAATTTCGTTTAATTAACGATATTCGTGCACAACAGCTTCGTTAGAACTACGTCTCCATTTACTACACAAAAACGCGCACCTCTCAGACGAATTACATAGCGCCTAGAATACTGCCTAGAACATGTACAACAGCCATGACGCACACAACACGTGTGCTGTACGAAAGTAGAGAGATGGGCGAGTTGGAACTGATATGCATTGTATTTCGTCTCGTTTGCGCCTAAACGTTTTCAAGGCTATACAAAACTGCGGTTATTGGTTGTAGAGCTATCCTGATTATTCACATTTGCTCTTTCGACCGTAAATGATCGCAGCATTGCTCGTAAATTAATACACTGACAGTTTGACTGTATCATGTATGTTTGTGTAAGTGCCAGTGCACACAAGCACTGAGCGGAAGTCACAAGTGAACTCACAGAACAACAAACATGGCGGCTACTACGATGGACGCTCCTGACGTGTTGGAAAAGTGGCGTTCGAGAGGGTAATCATGATCAAGATCGAGTGGAGCAAGCGTTAAGCAACGACTTTGATAGTGGCTATATATGATGACGTTTTGTGCACAATTGATACCGTTTCACGATTACTGAAGCCTCCCCCCCCCCCCCCGGCAAAGGTATTCTTGCTGAAATTATAACAAACGTACTATACTGTTGGGCTTACCCACGTAAGAAATAAGGCATTTCTGCTTATAACGCTGGGCACGTTGGTTTACAGTGATTAGGTCATTCTTATGCTCCGTTGTGGCGCACTCAATTAAGGACAGTAACATGTAAAATAAATTGACGCCACGACACCTAGCTCTGTGTGTCATTGTGTGTGTCTTTCTTGAGTACCTCCATGTCTTTTTGCCGCGCAACGACGAAGCTTGCGAAATTCTAGCCAGTTCTGCAGCCAAAACATTTTCGGGGCGAAGCTCTTTATAGCGGCACCCGTTCGTCCCTCGGAGCCATTGTAGTGTGTAACAAGTATAACATTTTGACGTTTAACGTGGTGCCGGTGAGAGATTTCTTCTGTGCTTTGTTGAACAATAGAAAATAGTGATCGATGTACATGCCAATGGCTGCTAATGAGGAATGAGAGACAGGAGCACACGTCTTTTAGTTGCCACGCACGCTGCGATCATCATTATTGGCATGTACATTGAGCACTATCTTACAGGAAAGGGTTGCTACGTTATAGTCGTTGGGTGTAATCTTCTTAGTTTTAGAAAGGTTTAGCGAGCATTGAGCCGCGGTGCCATGAGTACAATGAACTAGTATGTACCATGAATGAACTCGAGGTGGTTAAAGGTGGGAAGCAGACACGAAGCGCAAGCCGTAAGAAAGTGTGTGTGTGCCACCTCTCGTTTAGTCCTTGGAATGTCGACTGGATGGCGGTGCTTCTATATTGGGAATATATGATGAAAAGATGCGAGACGGTGGTACTTTGAGTGTTGAATAGATGGACGAACGGACACACAGACAGATGCATGGATGGACGTATTAACGGACGCAGAGGCGGACGCATGGACGAACGCAGGGACGGACGCACGAACAGACGCATGCAAGGACAGGCGAATGGACGCATGGACGGTCACAAAGACAGACGCATGGACGGACGGAAGCAAGAACGAATGAACGGACGAATGCTTCGCCCCACTCCCCATCATTCACTGCGTAGATATGCTGCCATTTTTTTTTTCAGACAAAAAATGACCGCTGCATTCCGTCAGTCACTAACAATAAATGCCACAAAAATGGTGAATACAATGTGAAAAAACAAAATTTTCAGTTAAATCATACGACATTATATATAAGGCATGTCGTCTGAATTATTTTTAACGCCTGGGCTCTTTAAAGCGTTCTTATATCTAAGCACACGGTTCTGCGCGGTAGCTCTGTTTTAAGTACAGTTTTAGTACCGATGTGTCGAAGTTTATGTGATAATATTATTTCCATGTACGGCCAGATGAACACAACTAAGGCTCCTCGCATGATTGGTAAACTGCAGTGTTGTAGTTGTACACCTACGAACAACGCGCAAGTTCATGGCCAAGAGCCTATTTTTTTTTATTATTATTACAACTAAGTCGCTATAAACAGCTGCATTTACACACGATTGAGAGGATGCCAAGGACGTTTTGCGATGTGCCTGAAACAGAAAGCGGCACCCACTCTGAAATAATTCTGCTGAACGGAGGGTACGACGACAATAAACAGCACTCTGGCATGTTGCACTCGCCGATCTGATTACAATGCATTAGCAGCCGAGCAAGATCAAATGCTTTCATACGCCGTTTCAGGAATACGTAGAAACAGTTACACTCACGCTGACGTGACCGGACAAACCACACCTTGGGAACATGCATGACTTATGCACAAAAAGAAACACGACGTGGCTAGCAGACGACGCACGGAGGCATCCACACTTCGCCACTTCGGCCATCTCGGAGGCCATGCTCTGAGCCGTAGAGTTTATATATATATATATATATATATATATATATATATATATATATATATATATATATATATATATATATATATGTAAACACTGGAGGGAATTACAGCGCTAGTATATACATGGGAGCTACCAAGGCGGATCAAAGAAAAATTGCTGGAGTGGAAGCTCCCGAGCTCCCGCTGGCGTCACCTCCACATTCTAGCCACCATAGCGCGGGTGTCTCGTATTCGAGCGCGGTAGTTTACTGCCCATGCGTCAACTCCCGGCACCCGCGCCAATGTCCGATTTCGTTCACTGGCGACCGCGAAGGCAGCGCCTCTTTTCATCATGCTCCGTTTACGTCGTAAGCAGTGTGGAATTGAGCGGCGCTGTATAATAACATACATACACTAATTTTGAGGAGTGTCACGCACGACAGCATAAGAGTACGCGAACACAATCAGCAAAGTGATCGACTCCATATTACGTAATCCAGCTTGAAGTATTTTCCGCTAAGCTGCGCCACAAAACGAATTTTGAAAATTTTAAGCACGATTCAAAATTGCAAATCCTAGTCACAAAGCAAAAAGAATGCTGGAACATGTCACTATATATTTCACGTTCTTTTCATTTCTGCTACGATGTAATCGCACGTTCTGGCCAGATTTTTGTCATTCATCGTCAAAGCCGTCGATCGAATTGCCGCTATGAATGTCCCATTGACATTTGATCGGTAACAAACGGTATTTGTGCCTGCAATCCGGTGCTCGCTCGCCACCAAGAGGGCCTACATCATTGCCGACGTTGCCGATTACCCGGCGCGGATCCCCACTCGCCGCTACCGGCTCGCTGGGTTTCTTCCTTTTAAATGCCCCGTGGACCTTCCGGACGGTCCAGAGCTCCTGGTTGTCATCATATGTTTTCGTGCCTGCCTTGAGCCGCGGCGGGACCATTCTGGTTTTACGCGCATATCGCTCGAGTGCGTTGGCAGCGAAGCGAAAGAGGGGACAACCGTTGGAAGCCGCCACTGAAACTAACCATCTTATGACTCATCCAAGTCGGCTGTCAAGCGGCACTGCGTAAAGGAGCAAGGAGTCGACAACTTTTCGGTTACCTCAATAACTGTTGGGGTTCAACGCACCGAAACCACGATAGGATTATTAGGACACCGTTATGAAGTGCTGCGGAAAGTTCCCCAAGCAGGGATGATCGGTTGTCTCCTTACCTCATTTCCGTGGGTGTTATCACCGAGAGAGAGAGAGAGAGAGAGAATAAACTTTTATTAATAACAAATGCACACTGAGCCTTCTTTGAGTGGGGCTCCAAGAAGACGATGCTATTGTCAGGGTTGGGTTATCTATTGACATTTTTGAAAAACAGGAAAATTGCGTGAAAGATTCGTGTGGGTCGTCTTTCGAAGGTTCAGGTTAGTCAATCAAAAGCGCCCGCCTTCGTGTGACCAGCCTTACCTTTCGTATGATTTACCTAACTAAGCTTAGTCATACGAAAACGGGCAGCCCGTTCTCGTTTGACTAAGCACAAAAAATATTGATAACAATACAGGAGAAAAAGCTGAGTACTTTCGCTGCTATGTTAGAGAGCTTTGCCTCATTCAGATGTTCTAACATGCACTAACGAGTGCTGCATGGTTCGACCAAACAGTCCCCGATAACTGGAAGCTCAAAGTTTTCTCCCATCTTGAGCTCTGTCAATTATTGGCGCTGACTGCACAATTAGAAGGAAAAAAATCTCAGCATATACACGGAGTGAATAATGATGAGTGGGGCGAAGCGTCCGCCAGCCCGTCCGTGCTTCTATCCGTCCGTTTGTTCTAGCTTCCGTCCATCCGCGCGTCCATCCGCGCGTCCATCCGTGCGTCCATCCGTGCGTCCATCCATGCGTCCATCTATGCGTCCATCCATGCGTCCATCCATGAGTCCGTCCATGAGTCCATCCATCCGTGAATCAGGCCGTTTATGCGTCCATCCCTTCGTACGTTCATGCGTTCGTCCATCCGTTCGTCCGTCTGCTAGTCTGTCTGTCCGTGCGTCCGTTCGTGCGTCCATCTCGTGAAGAGTCCAAGTACCGCCGTCTCACATCTCGCATCCCCTGAGGCACATACTTGCTCTAGAGCGGGTATGTGCCACCGGTGGCTACTTGCTACTACTACTACATACATCGGAGGATGTATAGACCCACGCCTTAAAAAGATTCGCTTCTAAAATAGGATTGCTTGGGCGGTGATACATGAAAATTGCGATCTCGTTTGAGGGCGGATTCGCGAAAATTGTAATCGTGCATTAAACTGTTTCTCGAAAACACGTATACTCTTGTTTCTCACTATAAGTTCATACTTCTGCTTTGCAAAGATAGGAGATAATATCTGTCTCGTGCGTTTATTTTTTGAGATTAGGATATAATAGGTGCTTATTTCACGAGTGATACAGATGGTGCAGAGTAAGAAAATAAAGCTGCCTTTCGGCAGCTCAACAAGCTCTCACACCGCTCATTTTAAACTAGTGTCAACGTTTGGCCACGGGCATACTATTGATATAACATATCGATGTAATATATGCTAGTTATATATGCAAGGTGATTGAAATGGACTGCACGCTGATCATCCTGTAAAGTGGTAAAAGCAGAAAAAAAATACACGATGGGTGTATTTTGCATGCAAATTACGCCAGACATATTATGATCCTTTTCAGTATATTTCAAAATAAATAATTTTACGAAAGCAGGAAAATTAGAGTGCAGCATAGAAGTCATGTTATATATGTAATATTCCTTAAAGTGGTCGAATGTGAAGTCACTCTTTGTGTATATCATGTTTGGAGGGTATAGATGCATGCGAACTCTCAAATCGTGGTTCGACCACCGAAACGATTAATGAATGCACTGCCACTCCATTCGACCAAAACGTTTTTGAAGTACCTCAGCTCATTGTAAGCTTGGGAATGTCAATTTTCATTCAATTTCAGCATGTGGCGCACTGCGAAACATCAGTTGAATGTAACGAACAAGGGCGCCACCTTCTTTGTCAATGAATTTATCCCTGCGTCGTGCGCTACGTGCTGAACTTAACTTACTAGCTGCGTAAGTTCAATGAGGGTTCATAAAGAATATGAAAACCAACAAAAATGCGCCCGATGGTGGCTCTACTGCTACGACATGCCACACGGCATCTTTCTTGTAATTTTAAACAAATCACTTCACAAGGTCTGTTTCAAACTGTTGCTAGGGTGACTTGGTTCATAATAAAAACGAATTTGCCAGCAGAAAAAAAAATAAAACGAAAGACTTCACAAGAGACATCGCAGTGCTGAGTGCATATGTGGCTTTTGAGATGCTCCGTCTTTTTGCGCTGGTAAGTCTGTCTGATTGAAAGGTTCACAAAATTTGGATCTTAATAATGATGCATTCAATATCATTTTACAATACCTTTAAAACTTCTGATTCAATTCCAATCACTGAAGCCGATCTAGAAGCGGTCAATGAGAGCCGACTTCAGTGAGTAGGTCATCGAAGATGATTTTACCGTCTCCAGCGTCACATACCTATATTTCCTTTCGGGGTTCCGTTTCCTACCGGAAAAAAAAAAACTGGTGGTGCCAGATCGAGGTCACACAGTGGCTGAAGCAGTGCTGCCACACCCATCTTGACCTGCAACACGGATACAATTAGCGTGGTGTGACTCATCATCCATCTCACTCGTCATAACCTTTGAAACCATTTTCGCATAAACTTTCCTCGTTACAAGGTTTCTCGTCAAATCACGATGAATGATTTTGTTTTTTGGTACTGCACGCTCCTCCTCAATCATCCAAACACTTGATCGCCGGTCCTCATCAAACACTTGACGCGCTTTCTGCACGGAGGCGTCTGTTTATGAGTTTGACAATCGTCCCGAGTGGTCGTTGTCGTTGAGAGACTCCAGACTTTTCCAGAGCCTCTTGTGCGAAATCTAGGTATAGCTTTGTATCATCGCGTCGTCACCATGGGCTTTCCAAAATATTTCGCTCGTCTCCACCCCGTTTTTATTCCAGTTTCACTCATAAATTGATTGCGTTGCAATGCTCCAGAATCTCGTCCACTCTTTCCTCAACAAGGATGCAGTAGATACCTCTGCATAATGGCTTGACCAGCTACAACAAGTGCACACAGGCGAATGCAACGGATGCCTTTCAAAGCTTGTATCCCAAACTGACTTCTGGCAACAAAATGCTGTCCCGCCAGACGCCGCTACCAACTGCAAAAAAAAAAGAGTTTTTGGGCCAGATCCCATATCAGACAACGATCAAGAAATCGATGACTTTTTCCACCACTTCTCGGAATATTGATGTAATAGAGCCAAGCTTATTTCGGAAAGCCACGTTGAAGGAAGGCTCGACTACTGCATCAGCGTGACGCTTCATCGCACAGTGAACTTTGTGGACCATGACGAGCTCCTCTGCAAGTTTACATCAAACTGCAGCGCTCCAGGTACGGGCACGGGAAAACGGACGTAACCGCTAATGGGCAACACGATCAATCCAACGGACCGGTAAGTTTACGGGGTCATCGAAGCCACGGTGTTAGTCACTTCTAACAACGTTTTCGAAGTTATGGTTACTGATATCTCGGTCTTCAGATATCTCAATCTTATCAATGAATGAAAATTAATCGAGATTGAAAATACTCATAGACCATTCAAATTGCTGATAGTTTTAACTGTAACGGGTCAGTTAGCGTATGCATATTTTTAATGCGCGAAACAAGAAACATTCGGACAATAAGGGCGAACTCCATCGCTCATGTTGTGTAGTTTCTCTGCTTTATTCCCTCCTTTTTTTTTTTACTGTATGAGTCATAACAGTGCAGTGATGACTAGTTGACATTAGGACTTGTCAACGCCTATAGAAATCGCTGGTGCTCTTACAGCGGGACGGAGAGAGGGGGACAAAAAGGGAAGGAGCTGAAGGTGTTCGCTTATCTGGTAGTTTCCCGCCTTTTCTCACTTCCTATATTGTACTGTATGAGTCATAACAGCGCACGATGAGTAGTTGAGATTAGGAGTTGTCACCGCCTATTGAAGTTGCTGGTGCTCTTACAGCGGGACGGAAAGAGCGAGAAAAAAAGGGAAGAAGCTCAAGGCGTTCGCCCTTGTAGTTTCCCGCCTTTTGTTCCTTCTTTTTTTTTTTGTGCTGTATGAGTCATAACAACGCCGGATGACTAGTTGATATTAAAACTTGTCACCACCTATTGAAATTGCTGGTGCTCTTACAACGGGACGGAAAGAGTGAAAAAAAAAAGGAAAAGCCGAAGGCCTTCGCATATCATATAATTTCCAGCGTTTTGGCCATTTTGTTTTTGCTGTATTAGTCGTAACAGCGCACGATTAGGACTTGTCCCCACCTATTAATATTACTGATATTCTTACAGCGGGACGAAAAGAGCGGGACAAAAAGGAAAGTAGCCAAAAGCCGTCGCTTATCTTGTAGTTTCCCACCTTTCGTCTTTCCTTTTTCGTACAGTGATAGTCTTTGACTATTTGCGATTAGGATTTGTCGTCACCTACTGAAATTTCTGATACTGCTAACAATATACGACCATCCACATTCATTAGCATATATGAAGTGATATAAAATGACTTTGATGGCCCATGCGCAAACCGCGTGGCAGTGATATAAGTGTGTCGGCGCGAACCTCAGGTGCGACAGGTGCATGAGTGGTAGTTTAGTGGTCTATTCTTCTCTTCTGCACGTACTCCCTTTCCCGTCAGCACCCTTTCCCAGTTCATGGCTCCCATTCTCCTCACTCCTTTGGAGGCCGCAGAAAAAAAAGGGCAGCCCAAAACGCTGCATGACTCACTCAATGGGCTGACGTACGCGCGTACCAATAAGAGCGAGACTGTCCGCAAAAGACGGCACTTCCCACGAAGAGAGTAAAAGTGGCAAAAGGTGACACCGGACAACGATGTACCACCCAGCGCAGCAGATGGAGGAGCCGCTGTCCAGGCGCGGAGAGTTGAGCGCACACAAGCGCAGCATGACCCTGGACCTGGATAACGCTGGCCCATCCCAACCTACGAGCGAGCAGGCCCACACTTCAAGCCCGCTACCCACTCCGGACTTAAGCATGCCGCTACTGACGACGCCCGAGTTCGAGATGCTCCTGACTGATCTCAAAGCACCGGAGACGCCACCGATCCAAACTACGGTGTTACCGCTCAGTCAAGAAGAGAAGCAGCACTGGAGCCGCTTCGTTGACGAGCTCTCCAATCTAAATCTGCCGCAACAGCTACAAAACACTCAACAGCCGCCGTCACCCGTGTTTCAGCAGCACGTCACGATGGGCGCGAACAGGTCTGACTCGAACGCATCCACGTCGAACGCCACCTCGAGCCCACCTCCGCGGTCTGAGCACTGCGTAACGGGTGACCACGTGAAGGGCAAGACACAGTGGGCACCTGCGGTGGGAACCATGCCACCACCACTGTGCTACATAATCTCCGACGAGGACAGTAGCAGTAGTGTCGGTGCACAGCAGATGGCGATGCACGAGGCACCACAAGAGTTGTCGAGGTGTGAAGCATCGAGCTTGAGCATGCGGATCATGAGCCTGGATATGAACAACGCTGGGCCACACCAACACAACAGTGAGCAGGCTCGCATGACGCATGCTATGGCTCCGCTGTCGCAAAGTGACATGCGCGACGGAAAAAGCGCCAAACTGGAGGATAAAAAGTGCCGGAACCGAATCGCACAAGCCAGGTGTCGCCAGCGGAAGATCGACCATGTCACGTTTCTACAAGGGAAAGTGCGAAAGCTCAAGTTGGAGACGGCGGCGTTGAAATCCACGGCGAACAGTGTACGCTATCAGGTGGAATTGCTCCGGCAGCAGTGGGCGATTCACGCCAGATTTTGCGGTCTGACATGAAGCTGTCACGTACGGCCCTGCAGGATCGCTGATTACTTCTATGAGAGAGACTTCGCGAGCGTTTTGTGCGACGAAATCGCCGTAGACTGTTCACGAATCTCCACAACAGCGGCGTCTCGAGCACAACCATCACTGCCCACCGTTGACGAAGATGCTTTCCTCCACGAGCGGGTAATCGTCTATCCAACGTTGTCTTTCCTGAAATTGAGCATCTTTGTAAGAACAACAAAACAAAAGTGGCTTGTCGTTATCGCCTGCTGCGATGAATCAAGTCAAGGTGCTCGGCTGCTGACTCGAAGGTTGTGGGTTCGATCCAGGCCACACCAGTCGCAATTCGGGGGAGGCCTGTACTGTGTACTGTGCAGACCCGTGTACTGTGCGATGCCAGTGGACGTTCAAAAACATCCAATCATCAAACATTCCGGAGCCATCTACAACGGTGTCCGTTGTAGACATATCGTGGTTCTAGGACGTGCAAGCCCCGATGTCATTATTTGTTACCCTTGGGTCTTCTACCGTTGACAGCCGCATCTGCTTTTGGAGCGGACACGGACGCCATTGTATGGTCTGCCATTCTGTTCGCAGACGAATATGTGTGTATGCTATCTGTGCAGCGTGATCGACTGTCCTGTTGACGTCCCCGAATTACTATAGGATCGCGAGGCACCCCTTAGTGGGGGCCTCAGGAATAATTTCTGGCATGCGGATTTCCGTAACGTAAACATAAATTAACTGAACTCACTGGTTTAATTTGCACTTCGCCCCCCTCCCCTCTCCTCCTTTCTGAATGCAACCGCCTTGCTCGAGAATCAAACCAACGCCCTCTTGCTAACGGACAGAATGTACTTAGCAACTCCGCGGGTTTCCACTTTTTCTATTACTGTGCTCAGCACAAACCTCAGTGGCAACACTGTGTGCTTCCTACAAGAACTGACGCAAGCGTATTTCGTGTCTGTTCAGTTTAAAAGACGAACGTATGCTGTGAGCGGTAGATACCACGACACACAGAGTATAAGCGTTGCACTTCGATATTTTACACGACTTGCCGCTGTCCTGGACAGATGCATGTTGCTATAACGTGATTTTCCTTTCTAAATTAGCCCCTTTTCCGTTGCACTGGAAGTTCCACTCTGAAGAGAAAAGGCGGTCGCCGTTTTTGTGCACGCCAGGCGTCTCCTTACCAATATAATCAGATACATTCGTTAATGTACAATTCAAATCAGGTAGATCCTGTAGAATTTCTAAATGCTGGGCATGCTATAAAATTTCACGCCGCCCTATTGGTCAAACGAAGAACTGGCTTCAAGTATATAAAAATAGCTCGTATTTCATTTATTAATTTATACTTAACTATAAAGTAGGGGAAGTAGTTGCACTCAGACAATTCATATCTCCACATGACAGGTTCGGGACAGCGGAGCATTTTAATAAAAGATATTTCTTTTACAAGGACAGTATATTCGTGCATTTGTATAGATAGCTTCAGTGCAAAGCCCCAATGGACCTTACTTATGCAGGCTGATGTGTTCCTGTGTACCCACTTTTCCTGTATGGTTGGGAGTCCAAGGAAATGCAAGAGCATACGTACACAATCTGCTGGAATTATTAGCTGCATTATTAGCTGGAGGTGGAACACTAGATGAAGCACAATTACACTATTATGAAATTGGATATATATATATATATATATATATATATATATATATATATATATATATATATATATATATATATATATATATATATATATATATATATATATATGTTTCATGTTCCGGCCAGCCAAATATGGACTCCGTAGCTCAGGTACCAGTTTGAGTAGATGTACTACTTTTTTTTTTCTTTTTTGTTATTGTGCTCTGGTGTGGCCTGCTCGAATAGGTGCTCTTGTTCTGTAATTGATTCATGGTAACTCCCTCCTGAAATGCCTGCTTTACATTTAGGGTACTTGAATAATAAAAAAAAAGTTTTCTGCATAGGGCTCTTTATTTTGACGGGGAGGTGGGAGAGCGGACTAAGTTTAGCGTGCAAACTGGTGATTCATTTGATGCTGCGTTTTTTTTTTTTGCCAACGTGAAGTGGAAGATAATCGAAGTAACTGCATCGTTTTAACCAACGACAGGCGTTTCCAAATGCTGCTACAGTTTCGCAAATGACATTACGAAATGCTAAATAACTGCTCTGAAATAAAATGTTATGCTCCTTGCAATGCCTTCGAGAACTTCCTGACTGCCGGCGTCATCTGCAATAGACACTTACATGAGGACCAAGCGCGGTGCTTGGAGAGGTAATGAGAGGCATGCTACTTCTTTCCATGTAAGTTCGCATCAGAAAATGGGACGTGGGTGAGATGACCAGCATGCGCAAATTCGCATTCCTGTTTAGCATTCATAGCCGTATGAATAACGACGCACGCGGATTATCCGCTTTGTAGGAGGTACCCCAACATGCTCAGAGCTGCATAGGGCCGCATCATTTCTGATACTCTCGGTGGCAAACGCAACAGCACGCACCTGCCTCATTTGGCACGATCTTACCGAAAAGAAAAAAAAAAGTCTGCAAGATGACCGAAATGAATTGCTAACATTGTAGAGATTCTTTTCCTTAAAAAAATACGGTACCTGCGTTTCGATGAAATAACGCGTCCTAATTTTTCTATCTAATTGCACACAAAAATACCGCAGGCACGGCGTCAGATGTAGCAATGCGATGAAAGACGCGGCACAGAAGGAGGGAAAGAGAAAAAAAAAACTCTGCCGAAAAAAAAAAAACATTCCGCAGATCTTGAGTGAATCAATGGTATGCGAAGCATGCGGATGGAAGGTGACTTTATTACATTTTTTTATTCAGCAAAAAATTACAAAATGGCGCTAAAGTATGTACAAATTGCCACGCAGTATACGTTAAACAGCCGCGTATATTTTCATATTACCAGTTGCTTACAGTTGCGTAACGATGCTAAAAGCAACATAAATATTAGCAATATTTGAAGCGGCAAGCTAATATGAAGCACTCCATGGTGTTCGCGAGGATGATAGCCCTGCACACTGCTACATAATTCAACTTCAGCACATGGCGTTTAACTACGATTTACGTTAACACGACGTTACTGCTACATCACAGGAGTACATGTGTAATGTTTATAAAATTTGATAACGAGTACGTACTGCATTTAGACCTGACGTTTCACGAACATTAGGGTCTACTTGCAAATTGTTTCCGAGACCTGGCGTGGCTCTGTGGTAGAATATTTGATGCAGAATGCTGCGAGGTTCGACTCCTACTGGGACTCTGACATCTTTTTCTGCATTTTTCGGGTCAACGCTGCCGAGGTCCAATTTTTCTTAACGCTCTTGCGTTGATGTTACCCATGCCTGTTCTCCCCGTTCCTGGTTCAATCGCCTGTGGCACATTCCTGTTAAATTGTGGTTTATTTAGAAACAAAAAACACGTCTTAGCAGCATACATCTCCTCAGAAAAGTGGCAAGTCGTATAAAATATCCAAGTGCACCGCTAATACTATGTGTGCCGTGGCCTTCGAGTCAGTGGCCGAGGAACCTATTCACTGATTCACCGCGACGAACGAACCTGGAAGTAGCTACAAACCTTTTTTTTGTACTTACAGATGTACTTACATTACCGAACGACAAAGCTTGAAAGATTATGATTACTCTCTCGTGGAGTGAAGAATTCATGTCAGTTGTGGACAGTGACGGATGTACTTGAGAGGACAGGGCTGTGGAAAATCAGGAACCGTCTTTTACAATGTACTCACACAACTTGAAATCGCGAAGTCTCTCTGGTAGACGTGAACAGTAATCCAACGGGACCAATTCTGACAGCATCATAACCGGCCGCAAAACATTACGTGTCTCGCCCACCGATGCCTTGGACAATGTCACCTGTTAACGTTCACTGTTCTCCGTGGATTTCAATGTGGCCATCTCGAAATTCAGCGTTCGCAGTTTTTTGTTGTTAATAACATGTCAAGGTCGATCGTTCACTGGTGACACTTGGCCTGCGCAATTCGGTCCCTCCACCTTTTATTGTGTAATTTGGCACACACTCCGTGGCGCATGTCAATGGGTGGCAGCAGGGGTTCTGCGTGTGGTCGAGGCACTACATGCATCATGCGAGCTTGCTCAATGTTATTCTGCTGCGAACCAGTGTTGTTCATCTCGAGGCTCGTGATCGGTATGCGCAAGCTCGACTCTTCACATCTCGACTGATCTTGCAGTGCCTGGTGCAACGTTGTTTACCGTGCACCGTCAGTACCACTGCTGTCCTCCTCGGAGATTGCTTGGCACAGCGGTGGCATGATTCCCAATGCAGGCACCGTCTGTGTCTTGTCCATCCCCTGGTCACCCATTGCCGAGTGCTGAGACCAAGGAGGTAGTACAAGCTGGGGTTTGACGTAGATGCGCTCGAGTCGGACACGTACGGAGTCTCCGTGAAATGCGGCTGAAGTACAGGTGACGGCTGCTGTCGAATATGTTTTTGTTGCTGAAGCTGTAGTCCTGGGAGCCCATAAATGCAGCATCTCGAATGCTGCTCAACTTGTCCGGTGTGCGAGAATAGTGTCGTTGGTTTCCGTGGCGTCTCCGGTACAAACAAAAACGCAAGTTGAGCTCCCCCCGTTCGGGAGACGTCAGCTGCAGCGTGCTCAGGGTCGGAAGGGCTTGCAGGTTCGAACAGTTGGCCTGTTCGCCTATATGTTAGGACCGTGCAGTGTTGTGCAAGTCCAGGGGAATAGTCTGCTTGCGCGAGCTGAACTCTTCGCACCTTAACTGCTGCTGGATTTCCTGCTGAATCGTCGTCTGTTGTATGCTGCTTTCGCGACCGCTGTTCTTGTTGGAGCGTATGTACCATGACGGCGGTGTGGTGTTCGATGCAGGCACCATCAGTGCCGTGCCCTTCACGTAGTCGTCCTTCGCCGAGCGCTCCGCCGGCGAAGGAAGGCTGAAGCTGGGATTTGTCATAGGCGAGCTTGAGTAAGACACGTTCGCGCCCACCGTGAAGTGTCGCTGAACCACGGGTGGCGGCTGCTGTTGAGTATGTTGTTGTTGTGGTAGATTTTGTTCTGGGAGCCTTTCGACAAAGCGGCTACACCGCTGCTCTTCTTCAGTGAGCGGAAACACCATAGTGGGCATCGTTGGAGTCTCCAGTGCGTTGAGATCGAGTAGGAGCTGCTCAAACTCGGGCGTCGTCAGTAGCGGCATGGCTGAGTCCGGAGAAGGGAGCGAGCTCGAAGTGGGGGCCTGCTCGCTCATATGTTGGGATTGGCCAGCGTTGTCCAGGTCCAGGATCATGCTGCGCTGCTGTGAGCTCAACTCTCCGCGCCTCGACAGCCGCTTCTTCAATTGCTGCACTGGGTGGTACATCGTTGTTCGGTGTCACTTGTTGCCACTTGTACGCTGTTCGAAGGAAGTCACGTCTTTCGTATTCGGCTTCACTCTTGTTGCTACTCGGGGACGTCAATCCAGCGCGTAACTAGAGCAGTGCGTTGGGTAGCCCACTGACACACTTATACCGCGGGCACACGGCGTGCGCATGGGTCATATAAGTGTTTCAATATCAGTTCTGAATGTGGATGTCGTATATTGTTAAGATTATCGGAAATTTCAATAGGCGGTGAGAAATTCAAATCTCAAAGAGTCGAATATTATCGCAGTACAAAAAAGAAGGGACAAAAGGAGGGAAAGTACAAGACAAGGAAAGACCTTGAGCTTCTTCATTTTTTGTCCCACTCTTTTCGTCCCACTTTAAGTGTATCAGCAATTTCAATAGGCGATGAAAAATCTTAATCACATGTTGTCACCATGCATTTTTCACACTATCAGAGTACAAAAAAATGGAGAGACAAAAGCAGGAAAACTGTACAAGATAAGCGAACAGCTCGCCATTTTCTTTTCGTTCGTTCTTTCTTCTTCTCCGCCCCGCCGCGGTGGTCTAGTGGCTAAGGTACTCGGCTGCTGACCCGCAGGACGAGGGATCGGATCCTGGCTGCGGCGGCTGCATTTCCGATAGAGGCGGGAATGTTATAGGCCCGTGTACTCAGATTTGGGTGCACGTTAAAGAACCCCAGGTGGTCGAAATTTCCGGAGCCCTCCACTACGGCGTCTCTCATAATCATAAGGTGGTTTTGGGACGTTAAACCCCCCATATCAATCAAATCGTTCTTTCTTCTATGGCCGCTGTAGAAATATACATACTAACCCGCTGCTGGCCGTTTCTATATATAGTTCATAATATCAGCAATTTCAATGGTCTATGAGTAATTTAACTCTCAAGTACTTTTTGCGCATTGATAAGTCCATGAGATTTCTGAATGCAGAATTATACGTAAGCGTGACTTCGATCACTGTGTCAGAAGTATTTTTTTAACGAGTTTCCGGACTCATCGGTCCGTTGGAATCTTCGTGTTGCGCATTAGTGGTTACTTTTTCTAATGCACGTGCCTAAAGTGTTGGAGTATGAAGTAAACTTGAAGAGAAGCTCGTCAATGTGCGGGAAATTTACTGCAGGATGAAGCTTCAGCCTGATTCAGCAGTTTATCCTTCCTTCAACGTGCTTTCGCTAAATTAGCTTGACGCTGAAGCTTGATTCTGAGAAGTGCAGGTAAAATTATGGATCTTTTTATTGTTGTTCAATACGGTCGGTCCGAAAAGTTTCTTTTTTTTATTTCATTTGTAAGCACTCTCTAAAGGGGTTGCATTTAGTGTCCAGAAGTTTGTGTGTGATGTAATCTTTTAAACGAATCGTGTTTAGGTTGCCTGTGTGCACTTGTGGCCGGCCAAGCTATTCCGCTGAAGTCTCTACTGCGCCGTTATTGAGGGAAAAAGTGTACGAGCTTTGGGAGCATTATCACGCCATCGATTTATGAGTGAAAGTGGAATAAAAACAGGACGGAGGCGTAAAAAAGAGTTCATAGAGCCTATGGTGACGTCGCGATTATGCGCTGCCATACTAGCATTCGGCACAAGAGGTTCCATAAAAGACTGTAGTCATATTATAAGCAGACGACTCCGCGCATAAAGCGCGTAAAGCGGTTGATAAGGACCGGCGATTAAGTGTTTGGATGATTGGGGAGGATCGAGGAGTACCCAGAGCAATCGTTCATCGTGTTTTGATGAGAGACCTTCTAATGAAAAAAGTTGGCGCGAAAATGGTGCCAATTAAAGGTCTTGTCGCGTTTTATGAAGGAAGAGTCAGACCACGCTGATAATATCCGAGTTGCAGGTCAAGATTGGTGTGGCAGCGCTGCTCCAGATTGGGTGGTGTAGTGGTTAAGGGACGTTCGTCACTATGTTTGTTGATAGCGGACGAGAAAGGATTAACATGAACTTTTTATTTCATGGCATGGGTGGAACGGCTGCCGACGCACGGATACGCTACCGTGTGCAGCGACGTTGAGTCGGACGTCGCGGCCAACCCAGCAGTCAGGGTCGCAACTCCGGAGGTTCAGGATCAGGCCACGGCTCACGAGGACCACACCCGGTAGGCCTCGCCCACGAACCTGCTCCCGGCCACTGCACCCAGGCAGGAGCCGTTCGGCAGGTCTCGGCCTTGGACCTTGAACAGACACACCGGAGCTCGACCTGGCCGACACGTACGGGTCTCACGTCCGGCTCAGGAACGCTGCCAGGAACTCGTCCTCTCGAGCGGCGCACCGCTTCCTCTGCCTTCGTGGCCTCAACCCTCGAGCTCTCTTTTCCGCGCGTTCCTTCTTCTTGGCCAGGGCACCGCCAGGTACCCTCGGGTGCACCCTGCAGCTCATGAGCTCGTGGCCCACGTCCGAGTCTGGCGCGTCGCTCAGCACCACTCGGCGATCCGAGATTCAGCCAGCAGCTCCCCTGGCATCTGAATCCTCGCCCGGCTCCGTGCTCCTCTGTGCGCACTCCCGCGTCTCGCCCGGCAGAACGTCTCGCTCGTTCCTTGCCTATGTGTGACGCTCTGGTGACACCAGCGCTTGATGGCGTGGGTGCGGCCACGGAGCAGTCAACCCGCATCGGAGACGCGATGCTCCATGCGGGGCATGGTCAGCCCGTCTAGCGAAGAGCGTGCGCCGAGACGCGATGCTCGACGCAACCGTGACCATTAGCCAGGCCACGTTCATCGCTGTGTCGAACGGCTGACCATGGAGACGCCTTGCCGAGATCCGCGATGCCCTCGGCAAGGAAGAGAACAGCAGGCCAGGCCGCGCCCCGAAATGAAGTACTCGTGCCGGCAACGCCGCCCCAGCTGGTAGTTGGACGGCAGTAGCGTGGACGGCCGCGTTCCCTGCCCGGAACCTGGATCGCCTGCGTCCGACGCTTCGGCCCGCTGTCTCCCGTCTGCCGCTGCTTCGGCTCGTCCCCAGTCACAAAGCCCACTGCCACGTGATGGTCGCCCGTGGCCCAATCGTGGCACGCCACCTCTATGGGCCACCACAGGTCATCAGCTGATTCGCTGACACTCACGCGCACATTACACGCGCCTTTTCCCGCACTTCCGTCGTTGTCATTTTCTTCGCTCATCACAGGTGGCCTAGACCTGGCAGTGCCAGCTGTTTTTGTTTTTATTTATTTGTTCTCGGGTAATAACGGAACCCTGTGAGGAACTCCATATGTGACGCTAGAGGCGGTGAAAACATCTTTGACGTGCTTACTGAAGTCGGCTCTCATTGACGCCTTCCAGCGCGGCTTCAATGATTGGCAGCGGTGCATTAAACCAGTGGAGAGTGTACTTAGAAAAACTCCTATAAGTGATCGTAAACTGATAATAATTGAATTTTTTATTAAATAAAGATTCCTAAAACCTTCGAGTAAGACAGATTTACCAACGCAAAATGACGGAACATCTCAAAAGCCACACACACACAGACACAGCGCTGCCAACTCTTCTCTTATGTCTTCCGTCCTTTTGCGCTGGCAAATCATTTTTTAATATGAACTAACTCACCCAAGCAACAGTTTGAGAGAGACGCCGTGAAGTAATTTCTTTATGATAACAGATAAGAGGCCGAGTGGTATGTCGCAGAAGTACAGCCAGCGCACGGAAGGAAAGTTTAGTCAAGCTGCCTTAAGGCGGCTTGACAAAGCTTTTACTGCGTGCGCTTTAGACTTTTGTCAACATTGGGCCGCTATTCAATATTTATACAACAGATAGATGCAATACGTGCCAATGGTGTATGCTAAGTGATTGAAACAGACTGCACGCTGATCCTGCAGAATAGTAGCAAAAACAGAAAAAAACACAATGAATATATCTTGCATGCATCCTACGCCAGACAAATTATGAATTGATTGATTTGGTATGTGGAGTTTAACGTCCCAAAACCACTTTATCTATCAACTTTCTCTCTCACTCTTGACGATCAGTATTACTATCATATCCAATTCTATCAGTTATATTCTATTCTTAAAATAAACACACGAGACAGATATTATCTCCCGTCCTTGCAAAGTAGAAACATTTGCTGGAGAAGAGAAGCACGAGTGCACACGAGTGCCGGATGACTATCTTAAAAAATCCAGCCCTAAACAACGTCAATCTTGTCATATATCACCGGCCAAGGAATCCTATTTATCATTGTGACTTTACAGCCTCCGCCAGAAATTTAGAGAGCTCAAGGTGTCAGAAAACTTTGAACTTCCGAGCTATTGGAGCCTGTTCGGTCGAACCATGCAGCACTCGTTATTGCATGTTAAAACAACTAATATAGGTATAAACTTAAAGCTATCTAACATATAGCAGCGGAAATACTGAGCTTTTTCTTGTGTATTGTTATCAATACTTTTTGACGCTTAGTCATACGAGAGCGGGCCACCCACTGTCGTATCACTAAGCTTAGTCAGGTGAATCATACGAGAGGTAGGGTTAGGCACACGAAAGCAAGCGTTTCGCATCACTAATCTGAACCCTTGAAAGATGACCCACACCAATATTTGGCATGATTTTTCAGTTTTTCAACATTGCCGATAGATAACCCACCCTTGACAACAACGTCATCTATTTCGGTAATAATACTAGCTGAAACGAGGTAAGCAGGTGGCTGAACGTCCTTCGAAAAGTGGTGGGACGCTGATGTTGGGTTGTGCCCAGAGGCCTAGCCAAAGGGTGATACTTTAGACACGCGCCCCCGCCCCCCTTCCCCCCTAATTTTAGGGGCGAAGCTCTTTAAAGCGCCACCCATTCGTCCCTCGTCGATCGTAGTACGTAACAAGTCTTATGCTTTGACCTGCAAGGTCGTGCCGGTGGTAGAATTCTCCTGTGCGTCATTGAACAATAAAAAATTCGCAGCGTGCGCGTTGACTAAAAGCCGCATTCTCCTGTTTCTCATTCCCCGTTAGCAGCCATTTCCATGTACATTGAGCGCTATGTGACAAAAAAGGGTTGCTACGTGATACTCGCTGGGCGTAACCTCCTTGGTTTTAGAAAGATTTAGCGAGTGTTGGGCCGCAGTGTCATGAATACAGTGAACCAGTATATACCATGAACTCGAGGTGGTTAAAGGTGGGAAGTAGACAGGAAGCGCAAGCCGTAAGAAAGTGTGCGTGTGCCACCTCTCGTTTAATCCTTGGAATGTGCGCTGGATGGCGGTGCTTCTATATGGAGAATATATGATGAAAAGATGCGAGATGGTGGTACTTGGAGTGTTGAATAGATGGATGAACGGACACACAGACAGATGCATGGTTGGACGCATAAACGGACGCAGGGGCGGATGCATGTATGGGAGCGGGGACGGAAGCATGGAAGAACGCAGGGACGCATGGATGGACGTGTGAACGCACGAACAGACGCACAAAGGAAACAATTGGCCTGAATCTACAAGTCACACTGTAAAAATCATCGAAAGACGATAGTCTTGCGTCTGGAGGGATTGAACAAAACGTTTATTTGATGTTCTGTGCAAGAAAATCGGCGAAGGGTATTCTGAAGGCGCTGCGTTAGAGTGCGTCGAGCGTGTAGCAGAGGCGAACGAGCACATCGAGGCACGTTAGACACAAGCGCCATCTGGCAGTCATTTTCGAAAACGAAAGCGTGCAGCCCACAGAGAAAGATGCGTTGCAGTCTCGGAGGGGATAAGGTGTAGAACGCAGAGTGACGGGCAGGTGCCACCACCGTGATGTCGTAGCAAAGCGTTAGAAACACTTTTCTGAGCATTGCGTTTCACTGTCAGCGCAGGGCGATAAACGCTACATTCCTTAGAGTTACCTGTGTGTGCCTCTTCTAGTATTAAGGCAGACATACAATACATCGAAGCGTTGTTGTGGCGTCTCAGATATGCGCGATAATTGATTTTTGATTGACAATCGCGCAGCTATGAACGCAAAACCTTGATCAATATTGGTGGGCGCTGCGGATGGGGTCGGCCGTTTGGTACCGTTTGAGGTATCGTTAGGGCTGACAAACAGACGAATGTACAGACAGACAGACAGACAGACAGACAGACAGACAGACAGACAGACAGACAGACAAACAGACAGACAGACAGACAGACAGACAGACAGACAGACAGACAGACAGACAGACAGACAGACAGACAGACAGACAGACAGCCAGACAGACAGACAGACAGGCAGGCAGGCAGGCAGGCAGGCAGGCAGGCAGGCAAAGAACTTTATTATATCCGGAGGCGGCGCTCAATCCCCCTTAAGTGGCAACACCGGTGGGCCGCTCCCACGACGGGACGGGGAAGTTAAACTCCACGGCTGTGCCGTGGGCCCTCTGGATGGCCCTAAGCTGGTCTCCTTTGTCGTGGCTTGTGAGGAGACAGGTCCAGTCCACCTCCGTAGAGGGAGACTCGCTGCTCTCGCGCAACGCAGGGCGTTGCCACAGCATGTGTTGGAGAGTACATTTGGGATGACCACAGCGCGGGCACCCGGGATCTATGCCATCTATGTATTTAAAGCAAGTCAGAGGCGATGCAGACACCTCCGTCTCTAAGAGTCGTAGAGTTATGGACTGAGGTCTTGTTGAGTTTTAACCGTCGTCCCAAATACAGAGACGCGATCTCTTAATTGAACAGCTGCGCACACAGCAAGAGAACGCGCCCAGACTTCTGGAACGCTCGTTTTACGTTCATTTTGTTAATTAAAACGGCCAACGTAGCTCGCGCACTCGTGAAATGCACCGCGGACGACACCAAACCCTCACGGAGAAGCCACAACTACAGAAGCAAATTTCTTCGCTAAATTTGGTGGCAGTCGGGCAACAACCACCACAAAGTCTTGCAAGTGGTTTATGTAACGCCAAACAGAACCTTGCCTTATCTTTCGCTCTAATGATATGCTGTGAACTTTTTTTTTCGCGCGCCCGGCAAGCCTTCCTGGCACAGCCGAGTGGCGATGCTGGTGCTAACGCCAACCCTAACCCACCTAGGGTTCCTCGATGCGCCCAGGCGAAACACTGCCAGCTCCAGTTCGGCGGCTGTTAAATCGTAATACTGCTTGTCCGCGAGACGGAATCACGCTGTGAGTCTCAAACGACTATTCAGGGTGCGACAGTAGCTGCACAACGACTAGCGTTGAGATGAACCAAGGAGAGACTGTACCGTTTGCACCAAACTGCTGTGAAACGCGACCAGAATCGTAGGTTGAGAGGAACACTGTTTACCGTTAAACAGATCGCTTTCGTTGCTCGGCTGTCGCTTCCTATGCCGTGGCCACCTCCAGATCCACTTGCCGGCGCCTCCGTGCCGCTTCGACTCTACGGACCCTCACCACCTCCGTGTAAACTTGTCAACACTGCCGCTTCTCGAGCCGGCAACTCCAGGTTGAACTGACGGCGAGCCCACGTTGCTGTCACTCTGTGAGCCTTTGCGTTCAAGTTGTAGAAACGCACCGACCGACGACTGTCGCTTATCGAACTGGAGAACGCGTCGAAGTGGTGCCATAGAGAAATATACTTATGTTTCTCAATTGTGGTGCGAGCGCTAATGAATAGAGTGAGCGCTGCCACCACTGCGCATCTAGCTTGGGCGCTTGTAGTACTAGCAGTAATGCCGCGGGGACAAGCCTCGTTCATGAGCTGCTTCGCATCGATAAAAAAAAAAAATCACGCCGTATACTTACATGCATCCGGCCAGAAAATCAGAAAGTCGTTCGAAACACGCCAGTGTTCCGCTTCACGACCACTTAATCAAAAACCACATGGTCACTTTTTCACTGAGCAGCTGTTGCCACTTATATCTTATGCATTGGGGTGTCTACCAAAAAACCGTTTGTCACTTAGACCATATACGTTGTCGTAAATCGCCCTTTCACCTGGCCTGTTGCCTACAAGTAGCGTTATGGTGGTCAGCTCCTATATTCAGGCATATACAGTGAAAAAAAAGAAAAACTGCCTGGTTCCTCAGGGCATCATGTTGGTAGGCTTGAAGGCGTAGTTGCAATTCATTATGATGGTTGCTGCATTTCGACGGGGACAAATTGCAAAAACGAAATCAAGTGTGATTAGCTTATGGTAATGTTCCAGGAATCTTCCTGCCCAAAATGAATCCAGTGCCCCCACTAAGGTATGCCTCGTAATTATATTGTAATTAATAAATCTGTAATTGGTAATATTACACCGGACAGTCGACTATGCAGCGCACAGTTAACACACCCACACGCGGCAACAAAACGGTTGACCACGGCGAAGGCACGAGAGCCTGGTCTTAGAGCATGTGCGGTTGCTAACGGTAAAAGCAAGGGCTTGCGCATAACGACAGTGTTTTATTGGTCTGTACAAAGATACTTATATACTGAATGACAACGCTCGCAAAATATTGCTTATATTAGGTGTTTACAAATATGCTTGCATAAGGAACGACAACGTTGGAAAGATGTTTGCATGCTTGTGGAAAGCATCGATGTCAGCAGTGGACATTGATGGTTGTACTTCAAACGAGGCCGCTGTGGTAATGCGCGAACGGTCCAAGACGGTCTGCACACACCACAATCGCGAAGTCCGTCTGACAAAAGTGAAGGATGATAATATGGGGCCATGTGACGGCATCCTGCAAGACCGCAGCGCGTCTATGTTAGCCTCCTTCCCACAGCAAGCCCACCTGATAGCGTGCATTGTTCGACGTGGATGCCAACGCGGCTGCCTCGAACTTAAGCTTTGGCACTATCTCTAATAAAAACGTGTCATGGTCGATCCTTCGCTGGTGACACTTGGCTTGCGCAATTCAGTTACTGCACCTTTTATCCTGCAGTTTGGCGCTCACTCCGTGGCACATGTCAATGGGCCATAGCGGAGGCTCAGCGTACTGTCGAGACACTGCATGCATCATGCGAGCCTGCTCGCTGTTGTGACCCAGCGTTGTTCATCTCCAGGCTCATGACCCGCATGCTCAAGCTTAACTCTTCAAATCTCCGCAACACTTGGTGCATCTTCGTTTGCACGGCACCATCACTGTCGCTGCTGTCCATCACGCAACGCAGCGGTGGCGTGGTTCCCAGCGTAGGAGCCGTCTGTGACTTGTCCTTCACGTAGTCGACCGTTGCCGAGTGCTAAGAACACGTACCTAGGCTCGAGCTGAGGTTTGACGTAGATGCACACGAATCAGACACGTTCGCGCCCTCCGGGACAAGCTGCTGAAACACGGGTGACGGCTGCTCTCGAATCTGCTGCTGTTGCTGCAGCTGTGGACCTGGAAGCACATCAATGCAGCATCCTAGATACTGCTGAACTTGTGCGGTGCACGAGAGACGCGTACTAGGTTTCGGTGGCGACTCCGGTACGTAAAAACCTTTCTTGATCTCCTCCCGTTCAGGTGACGTCATCTGCAGCATCTTCAGGTCCGTAAAAGCTTGCAGGCTCGAACAGTGGGCTTGTACGCTGATATGTCGATATCGTCCAGCGTTGTCTAAGTTCAGGGTCGCAATCCACTCGGAGGAGCCAAACTCTTCTCCTCTTGGCTGTTGATGCAGAGCCGTATGCATCGTCATCTGTTGTGCACGGCTTTCACGAGTTTTGTTCTCGTCGGATTGCATATACAATGACGGTGGTGCAAGGCTAAGTGCGGGCACCGTCTGTGCGTTGTCCTTCACGTACTCCTTCACAACCAAGAGCTCAGGCGACGAAGGTAGGCTGAAACTGCAGTTTGATACAGGTGAGCTTGAGTCAGACTCGTTCGCGCCCACCGTGACATGTTGCTGAAGCACGGGATGCGGCTGCCGTTGAGTTCGTTGCTGTCGCGGCAGATTTGACTCTGGGAGCCCATCTATTAAGCGATTACACCACTTCTCTTCTTCAGTGAGTTGGAACAGCGTAGGTGGCATCGGTGGTGTCTCCGGTGCACTGAAATCGAGTAGAAGCTCCTCAAACTCGGACGTCGTCAGTAGCGGCATGTGTGGGTAGTAAGCGCATTTATGCCGGTGAAATTACGCTAAAATAGGAAATGGCGCCACAAACTAAGAAGTCTAATAGGAACGAGCGCAAGCTACGAACTGTTCTTGTCGACTGTAGAGCATTGGTCAAACAGGCAAAGCAAACGCAGCTGCACAGACGCGCCCACGCACATCACGTCTTAACTCTCCTTATTCATCAAAAAGAACACTTCTGTATCGTAAAGCGATACCAATGCCTCTATTAAAGAGCTACCACTTTTCATGTTAATGAAGGGCGCTTCTAAAACCTCTCGAGCACACGTGTATTTGCTATGACGCAGTAGCTTAGTCTGTGAAATTGAGATTCACATTCAAAGGCTGCGCAGTGATATTTTTAATCGAGATACCGCTTTCCTTCGGGAATGTTATGTGTGCACGACAAGCCGCGGCGAAAACGGCCATGCACGGGAACACCAGATGTCGATGACAAATGCCTGAATCGGTTGATTGTCAATAATCCGTTCGCGGTGAATGCTTTTTTTTAAGGCAAAGTTACACCATGGGTTGACATTCCCAGTGAATGTACAAGATTTGTTTTATTCCGTTTTCTTTGTTGAACTCTCGTGTTGAAGTGCGTTATGCCGGCATTCTAGATAATTCAGCTATTCATTTTCAGAATTCGATATCCCGGGTGTGGCGGCTGCATTTTCGATGGAGGCAAAAATGCTGTAGGCCCGTGTGCTCAGATTTGAGGGCACGTCAAAGATCCCCAAGTGGTCGAAAATTCTGGAAGCTTCCACTACGGCGTCTCTCATAATCATAAGGTGCTTTTAGAGCCATAACGTTTGGAACATTCTTTTTTTTTCTTTTTTTATTCAAGTACCTAAGTTCCTCATCAGGCAATACATATCGGAGTTGCAACAAATCGGTTATGGTATCACAGCACACGTTAGATCATGTAACAAAAAAACGAAGAAAAATTAATACATGTTGTCAAACTGGTAACACATAAACGGCGCACATATTCGTTCGGAATAAAAAAATGATAACAATAACACAAATGTATACACGCATACATATATACATCCGTATATACATCCTCATATACGTATTTTGGGACGTTAAATCCCACATATCAATCAATATACGCGTACAATTTCGTAATAGTGCAATCATGCGCTCCAGGTATTACTCTGGCTCCATCTAGTATTACAGCTAATCCTTCAAGCACCTTGAGTGCAAACGGTCTTGCATTGCTTTGCACACCCAACCAAACCCAAGGAGGGTACAAAGTAACACATGGTCATGCATAAGTAACACCTATGGGGACCGATACACTAGACTCGTTCTCTGGATTTCGTGCCGACTGGTGTTGTCCCCGCAATCTCCGATGACAGCGCAGCTCTGGCCGACTGGGCTCACCCTACGCCATCTCCTGACGCCGACAACAGCTCTAGCCGAGTGGTGCCCCGTCCTCGGACTCCTGCGACCGTGTCCATCTTTCCTATTTTCTCCTTACTTCCGGATGTAGCTCCCTTGCGCCACGCTCTCTCCTTTCCCCTCTTTCTATCTCTGTGCCTTTTAAGCCTATCCTTTTGATCCCTCCTTAACACCATCCCTTGTGAGCTACTGTTGAGGTGTCCTCCCCCTGAGAGACAGTTATGAGGCTCACTTTTCTCTTCTTTTCATTAAAGGATCACTCCCCTCCCCCCTCCCCCCGATACACTAAAATTGTCTGTTTAGCATGCATAAATGTGCTTTCTTTCCATAATGAATAGTTTTTTTATTAACATGCTACGACTGTCCCGAACCTGTCTTGCACATGTACGTATATCAGTGCAGCTACTTCCCCAGCATAGTAGTTCGATAGATACTATGAAATAAAATGGATGCTGTCTATCTACAAGTAAGTTTTTTTTATATAAGAATTCAGTAAGGTGTGGAACTTTATAGCACTCCCAGCCATTAGAAATTCGACTGATTGAACCTGATTTCAGTTATAACACAACGAATAGCAGTGATAATATCGCTAAAGAGCGCACAGAAAGCGCAGAAAGTGCATCCGCAGTGCCATGTGAAACGAGAGCTTCCGGTGACGAAAAAGTGAATAATTTAGAAACGAAAAAGACGTTGTAAAAGCATGCATATGTCTAGAACAGCAGCAAGTCATGTAAAATATCAAAGTACAAAGCCTAAACTCTGTGTGTCGTATTATTTACCACCCATAGCATACTTCGATGTTTTGAAATATACAAATAGGCTAAATACGCTTGCGCCAGTTTCTGAAGAAAGCACCAAGTGATTGCCCCTGAGTTTTAGGCTTAGCCACTTAAAAACAAAAGAGTAAACCCACGGACTTGCTTAGTACATCTTGTTGGTTAGCACGAGGGTATGATTGAGTTCATTTCCCGAGAAAGGCGGTTGCAGTTCTAGGGGGGGAGGGATGCAAATGACACTAGCGAGGGCCCTTAATTTATGATTAGGTTACGGAAATCAGCACGCCGAAAATTAATCTCGTGTCCCCCATTTAAGTGTGCCTCGCGAATTTGAGGACGTTAAGTGCAGAAATTTGTACTAGCACATAGGACGGTCGATCACGCAGCGCAGACAACATACGCACATATTGGGCTACCAATAAAACCGCTGCAGACCACACAAAATCACCCATATCTTCCCTGAAAGCAGATACGGCTGCCAACGGTAAAAGAAATAACCTGGGCGTAAGAAATAATAGCACCCGGGGTTTCACGCCCTAGAACAACGAGATGTATATGACAGACACTGTCGTAGAAGGCTCCAGAAGTTTTGACGATCTGCTGTTCTTTAACGTCAACTGGCATCGCACTGTACACGGGTCTCCATCATTTCGCCTTCACCAAAATACAACCACCACGGCCAGGATTAAACTCGCGACTTTAGAGTCAGCAGCCGAGCACCATAACCTGATCCGTCACGGCGGATAAACCTGGGGATAACAACAAGCCCTTCTTGTTTTTGTTTTTTTGTCCTTACAAAGGTGCTCACATTCCCGAACGACAATGCTGGAAATAGGATTACTCACTCGTGGAGCACACCATGCATGTGAGCGGTACTTAAGACGACGGTGTTGTGGTGATTCGTGAACAGCCCACGACGGTTTGCACGCACAACACACTCGCGAAGTCTCTCTTCTAGAAGAAAAAGGCGATCTTATGGCGGCGCCATGTGAGGACGTCATGTCACACCACAGAACTTGGCGTGCTTCGCCCACCGCTGCCTGAGCAATTCCACCTGATAGCGTTCCCTGTTCGCCGCGGCTGCCAACGTGTCTGTCTCCAACTTAAGCCTTCGTAGTTTCTCTTCTAGAAACGTATCAAGGTCGATCCTTCGCTGGCGACACTTGGCTTGCGCAATTCGATTCCTCCACCTTTTAGCATCCAGTTTGGCGCTCTTTTTGTCGCTAGTGTCGATGGGCGACAGTGGAGGCTTAGCACGCGGTCGAGACACTGAGCGCATCCCGCGAGCCTGCTCGCTGCTGTACATGGGTGACCCAGTGTTGTTCATCTCGACGCTCATGACCCGCATGCTCAACCTCGACTCTTCCCACCTCGGCAACTCTTGGTGCATGGTCGTCTGCTGTGCAACGTCACCATTGCTGTTGTCTTCGTCGGTGATTGTGTAACACAGCGGTGGCGAGTTTCCAAGCGTGGGCACCGTCTGTGAGTTGTCCTTCACGTGGACGCCCATTGCCGAGTGCTCAGACCACGTAGGTAGGTTCGAGCTGTGGTTTGGCGTGGATGCGCTCGAATCGGACACGTTCGGGCCCTCCGTGACGGGCTGCTGAAACACGGCTGATGGCTGCTCTGGAATCTGCAGCTGTTGCTGCAGCTGTGGACCTGTAAGCACATCAGTGCAGCATCTTAGATACTGCTGAACTTGTGCGGTACGCGAGAGCCGCGTTCTGGGTTTCGGTGACGACTGCGGTACGTAAAAACCCTTCTTGATCTCCTCCCGTTCAGGCGACGTCATCTGCAGCATCTTCAGGTCCGTAAAGGCTTGCAGGCTCGAAGAGTGGGCCTGTACGCTGATATGTCGATATCGTCCAGCGTCGTCCAAGTTCAGGGTCGCAATCCACTCGCGCGAGCCAAACTCTTCTCCTCTTGGCTGTCGATGCAGAGTCGTATGCGTCGTCATCTGTTGTGCACTGCTTTCACGAGTTCTGTTGTCGTCGGAATGCATATACCATGACGGTGGTGCAGAGCCCAGTGTGGGCACCGTCTGTGCGTTGTCCTTCACGTAGTCCTTCACAACCAAGAGCTCAGGCGACGAAGGTAGGCTGAAACTGCAGTTTGATACAGGTGAGCTTGAGTCAGACTCGTTGGCGCCTACCGTGACATGTTGCTGAAGCACGGGATGCGCCTGCCGTTGAGTTCGTTGCTGTCGCGGCAGATTTGGCTCTGGGAGCCCATCTATTAGGCGGGTACACCGCTGCTCCTCTTCTTCAGTGAGTTGGAACAGCGTAGTTGGCATCGGTGGTGTCTCCGGTGCGCTGAAATCGAGTAGAAGCTCCTCAAACTCGGGCGTCGTCAGTAGCGGCATGTTTGGGTCCGGAGAAGGGAGTGGGCTCGAAGTGGAGGCATGCTCTCTCATATTTTGGGATGGTCCAGCGTTGTCCAGGTCCAGGATCATGCTGCGCTGGCGTGAGCTCAACTCCCCGCGCCTCGACAGCGGCTCCTCCATCTGCTGCGCGGGGTGGTACATCGTTGTTCGGTGTCACCTGTTACCACTTGTACTCTGTTCGAAGAAAGTCGCGTATTCGCAGTCGGCTTGGCTCTTATTGCTACACGGAGGCGTCAATACAGCAAGTAAGGGAAGTAGCGCATTGGGCCGCCTTTTTATGCAGCCGACAAAGGAGTAAGGGGATTTGAGGGAGGTGCCGCAGGAGAGGGTGTTGACGGGAGAGGGGAATGGATAATAACAGAGATGAAGAATAAAGCACTAAACTATCAAAAACGCGCATGTCGCACCTAAATGTTACCCGCCAGAACAAATATATGACTGGCACGCGGCGTACGCATCAGTCATCAAAGTCTTTCGCTGTCACTTCTGATATCTAAATGAATGTCTATGTCACACAATGTTAAGAGTATCAACCATTTCAATAGGCGATGAGAAAACCTAATCAGAAATAGCCAAAGTCTATCACAGTACAAAAAAAGGGACTAAAGGCGGGAACCCTTACAAAAATCCTATATATGGACTTATATAAAAATCCCCATATATGGCTACATCAGGAATTGGGCATATCTGGCCCATATACGGAATCCCCATATATGGGCCGTATATAAACTGATATGTTCAAATCCTGATATAGCCATATATGGGCCTTATATCCCCATATATGGGTGCTGCTGTATATGGCCATATATGGCTATATATAGAGGCATCCATATAAGGTCTTATATGGATACTTTCATATATGGCCTTATATGGATACCTTTATATAAAGCCATTCAAATGATTCATCTATATTAGTTCAGCCTGTGTCACCGGCAAAAAATATAGCTGCTCAAATCATTCTTCAGCTAGAAATATACCTGTTTGTTGAAAGGTCTGCATGCAGTCACTATCATCTCTAAAACAAAGGCAGTACATACCCCAGAACATTCTTGTTCAATTAAGTTATCCTCAATATATCTCAAGTTATTCTCAACAACAATTTGCTAAAATGTAACTTGGCATCATATTTAAAGTTTGTGGTGGGCACATGTCACTGTTAGTCCACTTTTCCTGAAGAGATACATTCTTTGTGCTTATATTTATTGCTTACTTATCGACACTTTTTTATTTATCTATTTATTTCATTACCCACAGCACCAATTGGCATTACATTGGGGAGCATTTACGAAAAGTAGAATACAAAAAATACATAGTCAGCCAAACAAATAATCAAAGTCACCTGAATCACAATCTGCAAGAGAAATTCATATATAAATCGGAACATGTTCTAACATATAAATCGGAACAATTCTAACATGAAATAAAACAAATATTTGGGAGTGTAGAGGCAATGCTAGAAGGCAGCTGGTTCCATCTTGTAATTTTTTTTGGTAACAAATCATTTTGAAACACGTCAGTCTTGCATGCGATTATTCTTATCTTGAACCTATGGTCAACACGGTCTGAGACATAGTACGGTGCAAGTAAATATGCCGCTTTATCGATTCCGACTTGACAAAAATAAATAGCATAAAAGAACCCAATTTGAGTTTCGTAAAGATATCTTTCATAGTGTGTTATGTTTAAAACTTTTCTCGTGTGTAAATGGAGCATCCATAGCCAGTCAAAACGAAATATGACTTGCTATTGACCGTATGAACTGCGTGTGCATTGAATAACGTAAATGAGTTGATAATCAACTTTTAAGAAGTTCGGTCGAAAGTGATTGGTATGCAAGCTTGTTATGTACAAGTATTGTGACTAATGACCTATAGAACGACTGCTAAAACTGGTGTCTATAGGTATCTGTGCGCGTGGGAACGGAGGCATTTAACAATATTTCTTGCCAACGGGACACTAAAAATGTACTTTGTAAACGTAATCCGCTTTCCATTTTGCCAATAATGCATCATTAACGTAACAGTTGTAAAGAGCTCATTCTGCAGAAATTCCGGTGTAGGCATCGGTGGCTCTCTATGAAAAATCGTCTTGTCAATGATCGAAAATTGAGAGAATGCAAATAAAACAAATATTATAAATTTTCGGGTTTGAGTTATGATCGAAATCATGCAGGCAATTTGCATGGCATGCAAGTGCTCTACAACACAGCTATGCATCTGCTTGAAAATAAAGCATGAATAACTTCCTCTTGTTGTAAGTGCAAGGAAAATAACTGTCATGCTTAATAAATACATGTATCCTGCATGCAGGTTTCACAACACCTTTAATATCGCAGCTATATTGCATGATACAAGCGTGCATTGTCATCAAGCATCACAACACGTTATTACCAACGTGACTTCGCGGTCTAAAGACAGCCAACCATTACAAAAGGCACACTGGTTACTGCACGTATTTCCTCACGACTGCGTAGTGGGTGCATAAAGTTCTAAAACATTTTACACACATTATATTGAGAAGCACGTTCTGCTGGGCGAGTTGGTACTTCATCTTAACTTAGTTGCGCGAAAAAATTTGAAGTGCGAAAGGAAGACACCTGGACACAGCGCACACTAACAACTGAAACTTTATTGAAGAAAACAGAAATATGTATGCGGTTACGACAACACGTGAGGTGGAAAAAAATGATTAGATGAGCAGACATCTGATCATTTTCTTTCACAGTGTGGACATCGTGTGGTGGACGGCACTGCGCTGTCGTGTGGGAAGTATTATTTAGAATTTATTTATATAATTGTAGATCACAAAGCTTCTTTAAAGGAATTAACAACCATTCTTTAACCAATCATCATATTGTAGAGAGTGTGGCTGCGCGCCCTTGTTTGGAATACGGTAGTTAAAGCTAAATTCAGTGGCACGGTATAGCGCGGGAAATCGGAGAGGCGTATTTCATAAACAAAGCTGGAGATTCATGTGTCACGTAACTCTGACTTATGTTGCTTGCTACTGAGGTAGCTTTCCTGGAAGCGCATCATTTATACAATCTGTCTGCTCATCTAATCCTTTTCTTTCACCGCACGTGTTCTCGTAACCGCATATATACGTATGTCTGTTTTCTCCAACAATGTTTCAGTTGTCAGTGGGTGCTGCGTCTAGGTGTCCTCCTTTTGTATTTCAATTTTTTGGTGCAACTCAGTAATTACATAATATTTCTTGTTCTTTAAACTATGTTACCCCTTTTTTACACAAAATGCAGCCATGTGCGAAACCTTCATTGAGACACTTTCAACCTTCTCAATTACACAGTACTATTCCACAATTAAATTTGTTCAAGTAGCATCATGCTATAAAGAGTACACACTAAGTGATTGAATTACGCACAAGAAACAGGATCGATACTGCTATCACGTTCAACTGTAAAAAACGGAGCTTAACGGTCCCCCAGTTTTTTCACACATTGCAAGCCCCAATGCATCATACCAGTTTATTTGTCGGCTTGCGTAAAACTATCTACAGTGCTCACGGATTAAAACGTGACATCACATTATTTTGTGTAACTATGTATGCGGGTATGCGCAGTTCCTCAAGGTAACCACGCGATTTTGCGACATCAGTAACGATAATGTCGCCTGTGATATACGCATTGCAGTCAAATGTACACTTATATCACCCTGGTTGTAGATGGCGGAAACTAAATTACGGGCTATTCTTAAGTTTTTCCATTTGGATCCGTGACATAGCACCCTGCTTTGAAGAATCAAACTAGCAACAAAATTTTAACTGCGTGTCCTTATAAAAACACACGTAAATATAAAAACAAGTAGAACGTAGACGAAGAAAGATAAATTCAAACGCAAGACAAATTCAAACGTGGACTCATAAATCTCATGACACCCTTGGAGTTTGAGATATGCAACTCTTTTTTATTTGTAATTGCGCAAGTTGTAATTTATTCCTGGTTTTTTCTCAAGCGTTAAAATGAGAAAAATAAGACACAAGTATATTTACATCAATATATTTATAAAAAGTACAATGGCACAAAACCAACATTTTCCTGGCGTAGATTTTTTGATTAAATAGAGCACTGTTTGGATCAAGTGAAAAAAAAAGAAAGTGTTCTCGTATCGCTTAAACAAAACAGCCTAATGACGTAACCACGATTAGCATAAAGTTATTTACTCAGCAAGCATGCAATGTGGTATGTTTTCGAGTTATCATAATATTTATGAACAACGTGCGAAGGTAATGAAAATTAAGAACTTACCTTAACATTTAACCGAGACTTGTCTTTAAAGGAGCCTGTTAATCCTGATAACCTATTCACACCTTAAAGCCACCACGTCCATTCGTACTGCTTTAGGAAGAAGTTTTGAAGCAACGCTTGCCCGCAAGCGTGGGTATCCATTTTCTTCTCGCACGAAAAGTTGACGATCGCCAATCCAGCAGCGTACAGACGCACACGCACACAAAAACACTTCAACGTCCGTCCACAATTTCGCCACGTACAGCGAAGTAGATTCCTGAGAGCTGCGCGATTATCTTGTGTAAATTGGAGCAGTAGTTGAACACGAAATAAGAGCAAACGGAATGAAAATTAACAAACTCGATCAGCACGGCACCCATGGCTCCGGCGAGCAAAAAAAAAAACAATGACGCGGACGGATACAGTGCACGCAGGCTTGACAATGAATATTGCAATGGATACTGCATTACTCCTTGAGATCAATGATTTACGCACTTTTCACTAGAACTAAATTTTCCTGAGCTTATTGGTGAACGACGTTTCATTTTTCAACTATTATTGACGCAATGTTATTACCATACGACTGAATGTTTGTGCAAACTATTTTCTTCGTCGTTACTTGAAATGGGCCACGGCACTCTCTTTCCTGCTGTGTCGACTGTCGACAGACTGTTGTATGCCACGTACGGCAGGGCTACATGGTGCCTACGCGCCAGGCTTCTTCGAACAACTTTCTCGGAAGTGTCCACTCATCCGACGGGCGCCCTTTTTGTATTTTTTTTTACTGTGCGCACCCCTTGCAACCAATGCAGTCAGGCTAGTTTTTTCGAACAATGGACTTCAACTTCCTCCCGCGGGCCCAGAAAGCTGCACGTGCAAGACCTTTGAGACAGGCATTCCGTGGAGCTGAAATGGCTGCTTCGTGTACGCTGGCTAGGAAGACGCGTTTCAGCGGAATTTTCATCTTATTTCGCAAGCATTTAAAATGATAATAATAATATTCAATCAACCAATAATCAATCAATCATTTTTAACCTACCCAAGAACAACCATAGGGTCTTTCATGCTGGCGCGCGCGAAAAGAAAACAAAAACAAACAATACATTACAGACTGTCCACAGAAATGCAAAAAAAACAGCAAAAACGAGCAGTCGAAAAGAAATCAACGCACAATAGAAACAACAAATAAAAGAGTAGATATTCATGGAATGGGACTGAAAAATAATGTAGAATATACATAACCGTGGCGAAGGCTTCCTGAAAGACGGAAAAGGGAAGAATCAGTGCATGTGCAAAGCTACGTTAGGACAGGGCAGCCCTCACTGACAAAAAAAAATGACTGTAGACTATGAAAAACATAACGAATTGAGAAAGTTGACGTTAGATAGACTCGTCATTCTGTAAAGGATAGAGTGTTGAAAGAAGCTGGCAGGTACATGCAACGGTCGATTCTCTCTCAATAACTTACGCGGAGTTTCAAAATTATTACAACCGAGAAGGGCAGAATATCTCACCCTGAACTAGCTTGTAAAGAAATAACAGCTCAGCGCGATTTTGCCGGCCGTTAACTGATGACAAATATAATATTCTAGCAGTGTTGAAAAGATTCTAGTGAAATGATGAGGGTAAATACTTATGAAATTTTTCTGGACTCAGTGGCGCTACTGCTGGATTTAGCAAGGCCATTCCAAATCAAATATGCATATGTACTCAAGTTGACCACGACATATCGCGGTGTACAATTTGTAGAAGGCTGTAAAAGAACCGGATTCTCGCGAGATGTTGAGCCAACAGGAAGAGAATGAAGGCCTCGCATGGCAGCACATTTAATGCAAGTAGAAAAAAAAATTCAGCATGCTATCAAAAAGAACACCAAGATAACTGATCTCAAAAAAACTTACATAACGACGCAGTATGACAGCATATGGATTTGCTGTTGGGCGTTTTGCGAAATACAGCAACAACAACAACAACAACAATAATAATAATAATAATAATAATAATAATAATAATAATAATAATAATAATAATAATAATAATAATAATAATAATAATAATAATAATAATAATAATAATAATAATAATACACCGCCCCGCCGTGGTGGTCTAGTGGCTAAGGTACTCGGCTGCTGACCCGCAGGTCGCGGGTTCGAATCCCGGCTGCGGCGGCTGCATTTCCGATGGAGGCGGAAATGTTGTAGGCCCGTGTGCTCAGATTTGGGTGCACGTTAAAGAACCCCAGGTGGTCAAAATTTCCGGAGTCCTCCACTACGGCGTCTCTCATAATCATATGGTGGTTTTGGGACGTTAAACCCCACATATCAATCAATAATAATACACTCATATCATTCTGACATGGCCGAAAATATCTAGCCACATTGAATGAAATGCCAGTGTCCGGGTGCCCATGAATCTCTATACGTGAGTGTGCACTTGCGCAGTTTGGTGGGTATGTACCGGCATACATATCTTATAAGTAAGTGCACTACCGTGTTGGTGTTGAAAGGATATGTTCGCAAGCAGTTTGAATCGTTACGCGCCTGCACAGGAAGGGGCTGTTTACATAATGTAGAGTTTAGCTGAGGTATCATGCCAGCCCGCAAAAAATGTTTCATACTAATTGTATTCACAAGGCAATGTTTAGGCTAATCCTGATGATGGCACGTGCGCTTTAGTGACCTCGACTAAGTAATGACACACCGACACAAAATAGAAGTTTTGTGAATTCGGCAGCCTACGTTAAATGTTGCTATAAAGCTTCAGCATTTCATTACATGGTCCATTAAATATGTATCACGTGTGAGTCAGTTGCACCTTTCTTAACGTACATGTCTATGACATGAGATTTATTTGACGCTTGCAAACATTACACTAAATTATTTGTTCACTTGTGCAATCATAAAATTTTCGATAAATTTACTATGTGCACAGCCAGGAACATTATACGTAGCCAAAGAAAACGCAAGATGTATTTTTGCAATAAATTAGTACAACTTCCATCTTGAATGTTCTCATAATAGTGCCTGCAAGTTGCATTCACGTAAGTTCTTTTTTGTTTTTGAAAATACTCCCTTAAACATTGCACTGCGCATGCAATTATAGTAAATGGCTGCTGAAAGCAATCGCAGATGAGGGGTCAACAGGATTAAGAGAAATCTTGTTATATGAAGGGAGCATATAGCCATCAAAATTTTCAAATAATCAGAAATTTTGTCCACCGATGTGGAAGCTAAAAGTGCATTGAAATTACTCTTTCTTGCTGCCACTTTAAACAATGCATTAATGTGAAGAATATAAGTTGCATGCATTTTGTCTTTACATAATACTATATAGGATTGCTCTATAATAATAGCGAGGTTCGGAAGCTTCAATACGTTTTTGACTTGACACGATTCCTTCCTCGTAAAACATGTCTGCTCTTGTATACATTATTTACGTCGTATTAATTGCAACTTATTGTTTCAAACCTGAATTCTATGAAAAATGTACGAGTTAAATTACACGAATGCATGCATATATGCATTCAACTGAGTTGCAACTATCACGTACACAAAGCTGACCTGAAATTTCGGTTTTTTTGCATGGCAGAAACAACCTATATATTTAATACTCCTATTGTTATGAAAAACAAGCAGGTCAGCTTTGTGTACAAATTGTTATATATTACAATTCGCATAAAAGTGTGATCACGTTGCTAAATATATACGTGGTTCATCCCAAATAAGAGAGCACTTCCACATATAAGGATCCACTTGATATGTTATATATGGTGTGGCCGTGCCTTATTTGGCCAGATTTGACTCCTTATATGGGCCAACCGCGTCATATATGGCCGTATATAACCCCATACATGAACCGACTCCGCCAGATATACATCCATATATGCTTATATGTGGCCACATATGCTGCCATATATGCCTATATATGGCCACATATGCTGCCATATATGCTTATATATGGCCAGATATAACTTATATATGGGCCATGTATGGCGTTTCCGTAAGGGAAACTACAAGATAAGCAAAGGTCCTTGGCTTCTTCCTTTTTTGTCCCGCTCTTTTCATCCTGCTCTAAAAGTATCAGCAATTTCAAAAAGTGGTGACAAGTTCTAATCCCAACTAGTCATCGTGTGCTTTCAAGACTAGTACAGTACAGAACAGGGTGGGAGAAAGTGGGGAAACTGTACAAGATAAGCAAGGGAGCTCGTCCTTCTTGTCCCTAATCTTTCTCGTTTCGCGCTTTCAAAGTATATGCATATACCAACTAACCCACTACAGTTCATACTATCTCAAGTAATTTTCGGTCATTGATAAGACTTAGATATCTGAAGACAGAGATATCTGTTACCGCAACTTCTACCGTCTTGTTAAAAGTGACTAAGACTGCGACTTCGACGACCCTGTGGACTCGTCGAATCGTTAGAATCATCGCGTTGTTCGTTAGTGGTTACATTTTTCAATTCACTTGTCTGGAGGGCTGTAATTTGAAGTAAGCTTGAAGATGAGGTTGTCATTGTGCAGAAAGTTCATTGTGCGATGAAGCTTCATACTGATTCAGCAGTCAAGCCTTCCTTCAGCGTGTATTCCCGAAATAAGTTTGACTCTATAGATCTACATTTCAAGAAATGGCGGGAAAATAAAGGATTTATTTATTTTTGTCCAACAGTGTATTTCTCAAAAGTAGCTCATTTATTTTTTCATTTAGCAGTGCCGTTTGGTGGGGCGACATTACAGGTCCAGAAGTAAGTGAAAGATATAAGCTTCTAACCGAGTCTGGTTTCGGTTGCTTGTGTGCACATGAGGCCGGTCAAGCCATTCCATTGAGGTATCTACTGCACCCAAGTCGAAAAAAGTAGACGATATTTTGATGCATTGTAACGCAATTAATATATGAGTCGAACAGAAATAAGTACCAGACGATGACGCTCGAAAGGCTTCAAGATGCCTGTGGTGGCAACGCGACGGAATGAAGCCATACGGAACGAAGCCATTTGTCACATGAGGTTCTGTAAAAATCTGGAGTGTTTCAACGACGACGATCTCTCAGGACTTCCATCGAAATTGCAAATGGACGAATTCTTGCAGAAAACGAGTGAAGTGTTTCATAAAGACCGGTGATTAAGCGTTTGGATGATTGCGGATCAGAATGGAGTACCCCCTCCCCGCCTCCTTCCAAAAAAATTGTTCATCATGTTCGGACGAGAGACTTTCTTCTAATGATCAAAGTCTCCACGAAAATGTTCCAAAGGTGCGAGTGAGATGAACGATTAGTCACAACGCGCTAAATGTCTTCGAGTTGCACGTCCAGATGGGTGTGGCAACGGTCCTCGCACCGCAAGATCTTTATTTCTTCCCGGTGATCAATGGAACCCTTGAAGGAACTGCAGTATGTGACGATGGAGGTGGTGAAAGCATCTTCGACAATCTCACCAAAGTCATCTTTCATTGACGGTTTCTAGGACGGCTTCAATGATTGGCAGTGGTGCATTAAACCAGTGGAGAGAGTACCTTGAAAAGTTCTAAAGCGATCGCACACTGGTAATGACTGAGTCATTATTAAAATTAAAAGTAGGGCAAAATTTGAAACAGATATTTACCAGCGCAAAAAGACACACACACACACACACACACACAGCGATGTGATGTCTCTTCTTGAGTCTTGCAATTTTTCTCGCTGGTAAATCTGTCTTTATTAAGAACGAACCCACCGAAGCAACAGTTTAAAAAGACCCCATGAGGAGATTTGTTTATGGTAGCGGATAGGCGGTCGCGTGGCATGTCGTATATAAGCAGAACAAGATTCCGAGGCACTTGTTGGTTTTCAGCAAGTTGATGAACGCTTACCGAACTCGGAACTTATTTAAGCCTAAACATGTAGCATCCGACCCAGGGTGCTACACCCAGTCATACACGAAGAAAGCGACGCTCTCGTTCATGGTATTCATCTTATGTTTTGTAATGCGCCAAATGCTGAAAGTTAATGCAAATTAACATTCAAAAGCTCACAATTAACGACGTATAGGGTATTTCAGAAACATTTCGGTCGCAGAGACTAGCAGTGCATTTATTTAGCATTTCGAGGATCGAACCATGATTGGAAAGTGCCCATGCGTCTACGCTACAAACGGGATATACATGTAGAGTAAGTTCACATTCGATTACCGAAATAATACATATAACACGAATAGTATGCTGTATTTTATTTTCATCCTTTTATTTTGCCAAGTTTTCTATTTTGTAGTAAAGAAAAAAACGTTCATTATTTTTTTATTGCACAAGGAAACATGCAAGATATGTTCAATGTAATGTTTGCTTTTATTTTTTGTGTTATCTTTCTGGAGAATCATGATGTGCATCCTAACTATTTAAATCATTCCGTATACATAAGATATGTATAGCATTATGTACTGTATAGAGTCTATGCCTGCAACCAAATGTTGACCGAAGTTTAAAGTGCGTGGGGTGAGAGCTTTGTCAAGCTGCCTGAAGGGCGCTTCTTCTCTCAGTCTTCATCATCTCTATTGCTCATGAATTAAACATCTGTTATACTCTATTTTTAAAATAAGCGTATTCAAAGTTGGTACACATGCTGAAGATGATAAGCTGAGTGTATACGTGTGTCCGAGAAAAGAATTAGTGCAGCATTACAATATTCTCAGATCCGCCCACAAGCAAGATTACAATTTTCATATACCACTGCCAAACCAACCCTCCTTAACTGTGCAGAATGAGCCAAAAATTTAGATTATTATAGTCGTAGAAACTTTATTGCACTAGAGGGAATTGGGGCAAAGGTGGGTACAGGTCCCCTGTAGTCCAGGGCCCCACTGGCCTTTGCGGCTCGCTGGCATCGAGATTTGATTGATCTGTGGAATTGGGCCTGTTCGAGAAGAGCAACTTAACCCTCTCGAGACCCCAAAGAGTCAGTAAAATTCGAATTCCTGAGGAACTGTTTTGTCGTATCATTCAGGACACGTTAGTGCAATTTAGAACAACTCATAGCGTTCTAAATTCAAAGCTCTCTAACGCAGCAGCGGAAATATTCAGCTTTTACTAGAGTATTGTTATCAAAACTTTTTAACGCCACTTAGTCATACGAGGGCGGGCCACCCGCTTTCGTACGGGTAACCTTAGTCAGGTGAAGGATACTAGAGGTAATTAATTTATATGTGAGGTTCAACGTTTTAAAACCACCACACGATTATGAGAGACGCCGTAGTGGAGGGCTCCGGAAATTTCGGCCACCTGGGGTTCTTTAACGTACACCCAAACCTGAGCACACGGGCCGACAACATTTCCGCCTCCATCGGAAGTGCAGCCGCAACAGCCGGGATTCGATGCAGCGCCCTGCGGGTGAGCAGCCGAGTACGTTACCCACTAGACCACCATGGTGAGGCCATACGAAATGTAGGGTTACTAATACAAAAGCGGGCACTTTCGCAAGACTAACCTCAACCCTCTAAGGACGACCCAGACCAATCTTTCGCGCTATTTTCCCGTTTTTCCACAATGCCAATAGATAACTTAACCCTGACAATAACATCGCCTTTTCCGGCGATAACACCCACGGAAACGAGGTAAGGATATAACCGAACGTCCCAGTTGGTCGAATAACTTTCCGCAGCCCACTGTTACGGCTTTTCTAATAATCCCATCGTGGTTTCGCGGTGTGCTGCGGTGCAGCATGTCAACCGACTTCGATGAGTCATAAGATGGATAGGTTCAGAGGTGGCTTCCTTCGGCTGTCCTCTCTTTCGCTGCACTGCTAACACACTCGAGAACAATGCGTGTAAAAACCAGAATGGTTCCATCGCGACTCAAGGCAGCCACGAAGACCTATGACCATGACAACAGTGTACTAGAGCAGTACACGGCAGTTTAACCACGAGCAACAGCTCTGGAGTGTACAGCAGATCCTCGGGGCGCTCGAAAGGCAAGGACCCAGCGATTAGAAACGCCGAGCTGATATGCACACGCGCAGTATAAACACAGCCCACTCGATGACATATGCCATTGGCGCAGCGCGCGAGCGCCCAAGTTCAGGCACATATAAAGTCTGTTCTAATCTAATGCCAATGTGACTGTTCGATAGACTGCTTTGCCGATTAATTGTTTCAGTGTTACTGAACGCGTGTGCATTGTTTGGATGGTATAATATCCAACTTCTATTTAGGCAAATGTGCACTCAAAGTTAGACTGTTCCATAACTTTTCCTCTAGATTGTCTCTCGATATTAGGTGGACTATCTTTACAGATTTTAGAGTAACCCGCAATCTCTAGCCATGCACCTGCGTTTCCGTGTACCAATCACACGATCTCTGAAGGCGCGAGCGTTCACTCTCCGAGCAGAAAAATATTCACCAACCGGAAATGAGCGTACCGGTGCCGAGATACCGCGATCGTCAGCGCGGGACTGCATGGTACTATCATGGCACTATTGAGGAGATAACGTCACACAGTACCTTGGCGTCCAATCCTGAAATGTTACCTCTCGGCACCGCTCCTTGTGCGAAAAAGCAGTGGACAGGTGCGCGCAGCCGCGCTTCCCTCAGTACACATTGAAGGGACTCTAAAGTCAACACTCTAAGCCAAAAATGGCCAAAATGGGAGCAACGGCTGTTTTTACTCCTTCAGACCGACTGTTACTCTCCGAAAAGACCAAGCGGAACAAGATGGCCGACTTGTTCGAGAATGGGGGAGCAACAGTATTCATCTTAAGTTTGTAAGGGAGCAACGGAAGGAGGAACCGCTGTAAATGCTCTCGTCACGCAACGGTTACTCCCCGGCAGGACACCGCACACAAATATGCATGCCGCCCACATTGATATTCATGGGCCAGATTATTGTTTGTTCTGTGTGCCAAACTTCACCAAACCAAAACAGTGATTTATTTTAGCATCCGTAGATAATAAGATAGCAGCGCTGGCTGAACACAGAAGGCCTGAGAATACAGTACGGCAAATACCTAACACACGCAGCAGCAGAATGGAGAGTTGGCACGTCAAAGCGGACCGAACGCCGAAACACGTGCAAAACAACGATAAAAAAAGCCTAGACACGCCGTTCGTCCGCGAAGTAAGGGCGTCAAAGTCGATCAAGCACCGAAACACGTGCATAAGGAGCCCCCCCCCCCCCCCCCCGCCCAGATTTATCGGAGAAGAAAAAAAAAAGCGGACCCAGACGCGCTTCTCATCAGCCATACACTTAGTAGCACGCTTCACCGTGTAGTTTGAGGGCAGAATGACAAATCTGCGCCATCTGCGCCCGCACGACAAGTGTGGCGCTAGTGTAGCAAACGATGTAAGTTACAAAGTAGTTTTTATTCAGTGTTTATGTTGACTAGCACTAAATAAAAATTACACTCAACTTTTTATATTTATTTATGAGCTTTAGTGTACCTCAGTTTATTTTTATTATTGTATTAGGAGAACACACTGAAATTATCGCGCTGACGCCTGTGCTGCCACTGCTCGACTTTTTTTTTTTTTTTCGGCGCAACTAGGTTCGCGTTCGCACTACTTACTCATTTTCATATGGTCTGTGGTTGGCGAGCACATGGACGTGTATGTTTTGATCGTGTGTGTGTGTCGCAGATTTGCGTTTCTACTTATTCGTGATGAAGGTTAGTGTATATTTATCTTCATGGAGCGCGAAGTAGTTGTGGATTTTGCTGCTGGGTGGGACAAACACATCGTAAACACGTCTTCAGCTATCTGCAAGCCTGTTCGCTCGTCGGACAAAGGACTGTGCATGCATCAGCGTGCAGGTGAGTGGCATTTACAGCAACATTTAATGCTCTTACAATACATTGTTGAGTGGTTGCGCTATTGAAAGAGAAATGATTTGCTCTTATTCACCGTATCCATTGCTAGCCGTATCGGACTAAATTACCTCTATTACCGCCTGCATACCCTCTTGCTTCCCCTGTCACCACTGCAGTGCCAGTGTACTTTTGCAGTTAAAAGTTCATTTCCGCAACACTACCTCGCTTGAAAAAACATTGGGGCGGGGTTGTAGCTGCATTCATACTGGCACTTTTCTACCATTGGCTTTATGTAATGTTAACGGCTGAGTGTTGGGGCCTTGGGCCGCATTTTTTAGAGATGTAAAGTGTATGTAAATCAGTAAGTGAACAAATCATTGTCGCATCACTTCACTGGCATAGCCAGGCGGTTGCGCACAGAATTTTTTTAGGCCGGGCGTAGGGAGCCCAAATTGACGACCATATTCGCTTGCCCGGCCTATTTAGATAAGCGGACCCCCCCCCCCCCTCCCCGCATGCCTAAAAAAAAAAAAAATCTGCCCACATCACTGCGTCACTTGCTTCACCTCTGCGCTGAACGTACTATTTTATAAGCGCACCATCAAGCGAGCAGTTTACATAATGACAGAACAATTGGAGGAGGAATGACCCAAATCTTTCAGATTTCTTTAGTGATGCAAAACCTTAGCAAAACTGAATATAGTAAAAGACAATCATAAATGCTGTATGTTCTCGTTAGCGCTGTCATTATTCTGCATCATGAAATCTTTGTGAAAACTTGGCATGCCGTTGAAGTCACATATCGACGTTAATACCAATCGACGAAAATTTCGACAACCTCAATAACGCCGTTTGGGATTTGCCGCATGCACATAATTAGGCTGATTCCCACTTGGCTGTTCTTAACCTGACTTCACTGCTACCAAATGAAACAATATTTGATGCATGTCTTTTACTTTTTTTTCAGGGATATGACACAAATTTGGTTATACTGCAGATAAAGATGCTCCCAACGATGCTAAAGTACAGAAAGCAAGTGAATTTTGGTAAGTGCAGACATTTTGTACTACGTATATGAAAGCATCGCTTTTTAGGGGCAAACTGTGCATGTGTTGGCCAGAGAATAGTTCATTATGCCACATGGTTACACTGGCACTGACAATTCGACATGGCTCCGCTGGCCCGTGTGTGTGCTCACACTGTTACCGTTAAGATAAAATGTTTATGTTTTCATTGCAGGGATTGCTGTTTGTACTAAAAAGCCAACTGCCAAGATTTGTTTACGCTGGTACTCCTAAAAGTATGCTTTCCCTATTTACATGGATTTTGGCTTGCACAAAGCATAACACTTGGGCCTAGATTCACAAAGCTGTCCATGCGCAGGCCTTCATAACAGCGTTTCTTGACTTGTCCTTACCCTGTTTTCTGCAGATGTTTCGTGGGTTTAAAAGTGCCACAGCATGTTGACCTCCCCCACTATGAAATATTCGCGTTCAAAGTTCCGCAAGAGTGGGCTTAACTTTTTTGTGCACCTCTTTGCTAGTCCAAGATACTGAAGTGTTATGCTCTTACTAGAGGTGGCAGTGTTTCTAATGTTTGTATTTCCATCACATTGACCAAGTATGCGATCTTGGCTTGACTGGTAGCACATCCTCAAAAATGTCTTTGTGGCACATGTAGAAAACAGTACAAAAGAAATAGGCAGACATTCACACCGGGAGCTAACTTCTAATAATGCTTTTTTTGGGGGGAAACCATGGTGTGCTTATTCCAATTTGTCTAACAAGCAGTAACCTGTTTGGCTGTGAACCAACAAGACGTTGAACTAATAAAAGCTTCACATCTTGTTGCTCTCAAATATATATGTATTGGCAAGCTATCTGTGACACTGTCAAACAAAGAATCAGAATATCTGTGCATGCCTTAAGATATATTGCTTCGTTTACATATCTCGTGGCTGTGACTCGTCAACCGAGTGAACAAATGCACCCTAGTTTTCTAAATTTAAAGCATTTTTTGAAGGTAGCACGGTCTACATTTATTTGTCTATAGTTTTGTCCAGCCGTTTGCGTCAGGTACAAAGAAATATACTGAAGATTATCATGTAGCCTCTGCAAATGGTTGCTTTCAAGCAGGCTTTGCATCCTTGGCTTGTGCCTACAGGTATTGCACAATTCAAGACGCAGCAGCGTATGATAGAACAGTAGAATCGAGAGCAACTATGTGCACGAGCTAAATAAGTATTTTAACATGAGCGGACAGTACGTGTTATTTGCCACACACATGACCTCATTTACAATGCCCATTGGTGAATGGGCTCATAGAAATGTCACTCAGCTGTGTATAGGAAACAAGTTAACTGAACCTAAGGGTATCTTTAACTGCTACAAATATGCCTTGTTGAGGTGCTGCACATTTTCTTCCAGAATATTGCTGTCTGAGACATCATGTGAAGAGCGTCTACCACATCAGCATTTATATGGCTTGCCAAGTAACGTTTGGCCGAACCTTCCTTTTTTTCACATTTCGTTTTGCAGTAGACATCCTAGAATGTAAGCGCTGCTGCAGTGTGTGTGACTCATTGTTATGAATTGATTCTGGCATGTTTAACCTCACACTTCTATTTTTTTTTCTTGCAGCAATGAGATGCTTCACATATGCCTGCGGTGACGTTCTGCTGCGCTAGCCTGATGGAAACACCAGCTGCGAAACTTGAGTTCTTCAGAATTGGAGAAGTTGCCCTTCTCTCACCAATGATGACACAGACTGCCCTATGCTAGAAATTCAAGATTGTTTTTCCACGGATGACGCAGAAAACTTTTGATGTATTATGGTGTTTGTTTAGTGCTGGCTGTGGTGTGGCGAAGTCTACTTTTACGTGTGGTCACACGTCGCCTCATAAAAAGAACAATAAAGCATTTATTTTCCTTTCAATATTGTCCACTTTTTGTGTTAGAAGCACCCAAGCAGTGCTCTTCCAAGGAGCTCTCGCCATGTGTTAAGCGTGTGACAAGCATACTCGAGATAAATACTCATTTCCCCAAGGAGTAACTGGAAGCACGTGCAGTTGGTTTTCAGAGAGTAACTGCGAACACGTGGGAGGAACGGTAAAAAGTAACTGTTGCTTTTAGAAGAGCAACTGGTGGGAGTAATGGTTGGTCGGTAGAGAGCAACTGGTGGGAGTAATTGTTGGTCTGCAGGGAGGAACTGGGGGGAGTAACTGTTCATCCCCCGAAGGAGGAACTGAAAGGAGAGCAACGGTTCCTCCCTCTGCAGTTACTCCTTTTAGGAGAGTAATGGGAGTGGCAATGCAATTGCTCCCTGAAAGGAGCAACCCCTATACCCCTGTTGCTCCGTTCTGGCTTAGAGTGAACTATTAGGTCAAAGTTGATTTTTGAAATGACGGTCCAGAAACCTTGTAGTGTTGCTTCTGTGTCAAGGAAGGGCCTATTTTGAAATAAAATCGTGTTCCATCCAGGGAGAGTTAAACGGCAGCTTTACTTTTCTTTTATCTACTCGCAAATCATTTATTGCATTTTAGTCTGGGGTACGTGTAACAAAACAAATACAGAAAGTATAATTCTTCTTCAAAAACGCGCACTAAGTTTGATAAGTACCTCGGTCCCCACTAATATGTCTCTTTTTTATATGTATAATGTACTCCCGTTCCCAGAGTGCTATAGGATGCAACTAGCCATGTTAATCTTCAAAAAAATTAAAGATAATTTCCAGATTTTTTCTGATGTGTACTTAAGCAGAGATCTTACGTATAATCTGCGTACTGTTGCGTTGGTCGGGCCAATGTGCCGGACTAACTATGGTGTACAGTCAATTAATAACCAAATCATTCTACTGTGCAACAGGATTCCTGAAATAATTGAATACGCTAAGGAGGCTAAAAACATAACACAATTTAAGAAGCGAATTTACAATGTAATAAACAGAACACAAGTCTATAGTGTATGTAAAGGAAATATGTAATGTATGTAATATTTATAGTATTCACTGTTTTTCAACTTGTATTGTATTTCAAAATATGTTATGGTGTTTTGTACTGTCCTGCTCTACCTGCCCGAGGTGCCTCACGAAGAGGGGCCAAGTCAGGAGACACACTCTCCTTTTGCCCCCTTCGTGGGCATTTCTGCGGAAATGTCCGAATAAAATAAAAATGAAATGAAATGAAAATTACCCGCCTCGAGAAGCGGACTGACCGGACCGACTCACGCCACTGTTGCCATGCACAACGTTGCCCGGCTTACTGCGTTAGTAGCAGCAGAGCGAGAACAGTGGGAGCCACAGCAGAAAAAACGGTCACTGATCAATTTCCTGCCATTGGCTTCTAGATAGCAGACGCTTTTGTTTCAACTGCGCCCCACGAGGTGGCATCACTTGTCCCGTGTAACGAAGCGAAAATTGAATTCTTGAACCACTTGCGCCATTACCCATAGTAACATCCGGCGGTTCTTTTTTCCGTAAATCAAACAGAAACAAAGAAGTAGCATTTTATTGCGTCTTTTGATGCACGGAAGGTTCTTTATTTTTTAGTGCAGTTAGATCGATTGCTAATGATTATTGTAGGCGGTCCGTCTAATGTCATCGGGATCATTTTGAAGATGTCGTACTGCGGCGCTTGTGTTATTGTGCATTTACCTTAATTTTTCAATACGTAGAGTACTGTTGTTGATAATATTGTCGTTTTAGATGTCATACATTGAGCTTTCACTCTCACGTAAATTGTTATTTGACTTTAGTGTCCCTTTATTGTATGCGAGATCTGAGAACAGGCTCAACCCTAATACATACCCAGAAAATATATGCAAGGTCTACCGTATTAAGCTCGCCACATTAACCCGCATACTACGGGCTTGTAGCAAACACGTATGGTGTGAACTCTGGAACCTTTCCGCCACAGCCCCAGCCTCGGCGACCAACTTTGGGCCACCGGGACCAAGTTTTCCCGCGATCCGTAAAGTCAACGATAATGCTAAGTAATTAGTCGCCGATGCAGCGCCCCATCCATCGTAATTGTTCAGCGAACTGTGGCGCGGAAGGAACACAGACACGAAGCAAACAGGAGGCACCCAGCACCTCTTTCCTTCGTGCCTGTGTTCCTCCCGCGCTCCCGGTTCCCTGAACAATATTGAATTACAAACTAGCCCAGCTTTCGATCTTATTGCCATCTACCGTAGTTTATTGACGTTGTTCACTAGTTCGGTACCCAATTTTCCGATACGTGCATCGTGTTTTTTGCGCTTGAGGTCATGCAGGTATTGTCTTATAATCGCGTAAGCTGAAAACCGAGCTGTCTTACCGCCGGTGTGCAAGTCCACCACTCAGAGGCATGGAAGGAAAAGCCGCTGCTGTTGTGGCCACTCGTTAAGGCGGACGAAGTTTTGTGCGCGCACTGCGCGTGCATATAGCTTACATTGGCAGGGCGTGCTCACACGTCGGAGAAGTGAACCCCGCGAACTCGGCAATGTGACGCCGACTCTTCCAGGTCTTCGCGATGAATTCGGTCCAGCCATATATAGAATTATGCGCCTTCACTACACTTCGGTTACCTCCGCACACTGTCCTATTCGTCTTTCGGCACGACATAGAAACCTTCCTGTTGAATATCCAAGTTGTTAATTGAGCTTGTTTTTCGCGCTGAGCAACCGAAGATCGTGCGGTTGGCCATAGTTAATTTGATGCAACTCGACGCGCAACGAGATGTTGATTGATATGTGGGGTTTAACGTCCCAAAATCACCATATGATTATGAGAGACGCCGTAGTGGAGGGCTCCGGAAATTTCGACCACCTGGGGTGCTTTAACGTGCACCCTCTGAGCACGCGGGCCTCCAACATTTCCGCCTTCATCGGAAATGCAGCCGCCGCCGCCGGGATTCAAACCCATGACCTGCGGGTCAGCAGCCGAGTACCTTAGCCACTAGACCACCACGGCGGGGCGCAACATGATGTTGCTGCCAGGGCAATTTTACGAGTACATGCAGCACGCGGTATTAGAGGAAACTTCCAACGCTGCAGAATCGTAAATGCAACACACGAGGGCCACTGAATGCCGGGGAACACCGCACAACACCCCATCACATAAGTACAGTAAACGCATAGTCGGGCATGGGTTGTCAACTGTGTGAAAAAATCAAAGATGGAGCCCTGTCTGATTCACCGCAGCGTCACGCTGCGGCTGAGTTTCAGTGCATACTTGCCACCGTGACTTAAGCCGTTTAGCTTGCAGCATGTCACACTCCTCTAACAAGGAGCACAAGGCACAAAGTTTTCCAGTGGGACCACGGCTACATGTAGTTCACGCATGGAAACAATGCGTGCAACAACAAAGACATTGATCGTCACATGCTGTTAATCAAACCCTTCAGTAAAAACCACCAACGCCTGCGCGCATGCAAATGAAGCATGAGAGAAGGAAACTTCATAGTTACCTTCAAGAGGAAGAAGCGGGTGGATAAGACTGGATGAATCACCACGACCCTTAGAACAGAGAGCCGACCGGGAGCAACCGTGTTAAGTCACAACACCTTCCGCATGAATAACATTCTCAAAATATCATTTAATTAACGATATTAGTGTGCAAAATCTTCGTTAAAACTACGTCTTCATTAACTACACAAAAACGCGCACCTCTCAGACGAATTACATAGCGCCTAGAATACTGCCTAGGACATGTACAACAGCCATGACGCACACAACACGTGTGCTGTACGAAAGTAGAGAGATGGGCGAGTTGGAACTGATATGCATTGTATTTCGTCTCATTTGCGCCTAAACGTTTTCAAGGCTATACCAATCTGCGGTTATCGGTTGTTGAGCTATCCTGATTATTCACATTTGCTCTTTTGACCGTAAGTGATCGCAGCATTGCTCTTAAAATAAATCATTGACAATTTGACTGTATTATGTATGTTTGTGTAAGTGCCAGTGCACACAAGCACTGAGCGGAAGCCACAAGTGAACTCTCAGAACAACAAACATGGCGGCTACTACGATGGACGCTCTTGTCGTGTTGTAAAAGTGGTGTTCGAGAGGGTAATCATGATCAAGATCGAGTGGAGCAAGCGCTAAGCAACGACTTTGATAGTTGCTATATATGATGACGTTTTGTGCACAATTGATATCGTTGCACGATTACTGAAGCCCCCCCCCCCCTGGCAAAGGTATTCTTGCTGAAATTATAACAAACGTACTATACTGTTGGGCTTGCCCACGTAAGAGATAAGGCAGTTCTGCTTATAACGTTGGGCACGTTGTTTTACAGTGATTGGGTCATTTCTTATGCTCCGTTGTGGCGCACTTAATTAACAACAGGAACATGAAAAAGGAATGGACGCGACGACACCTAGCTCTGTGTGTCACTGTGTGTGTCTTTCTTGTGTACCTCCATGTCTTTTCTGCCGCGCTACAACGAAGCTTGCGTAATTCCGGCCAGTTCTGTAGCAAAAACATTTTAGGGGCGAAGCGCCTAAAATGTTCTGACAAGAAAGCGTTGCTACGTTGCTACGTTAAATGATCTGACAAGAAAGCGTTGCTACGTTGCTACGTTAAATGATCTGACAAGAAAGCGTTGCTACGTTATACTCGCTGGGTGTAACCTCCTTAGTTTTAGAAAGGTCTAGCGAGCGTTGAGCCGCAGTGCCATGAATACAGTGGACTAGTAATATACCATGAACTCGAGGTGGTTAAAGGTGGGAAGTAGACCCGAAGCGCAAGCCGCAAGAAAGTGTGCGTGTGCCACCTCTCGTTCAGTCCTTGGAATGTCCGCTGGATGGCGGTGCTTTTATATTGGGAATATATGATGAAAAGATGCGAGATGGTGGTACTTTGAGTGTTGAATAGATGGACGAACGGACACACAGACAGATGCATGGATGGATGCATGAACGGACGCATGAATGAACAGACGCACGCACGGACGGACGTATGGGCGCATGGACGGTCATACAGACGGACGAATCGACGGACGAATGCTTCGCCCCACTCTCCATCATTCACTCCGTGGATATGCTGCCGTTTTTTTTTTTTCAGACAAAAAATGATTGCGGCATTCCGTCAGTCACTAACAATGCCACACAAACGCTGAATACAATGTTGAAAAACAAATTTTTCCGTTAAATCATAAGACATTATATATAAGGCATGTCGTCTGAACAATTTTCAACGTCTGGGCTCTTTAAAGCGTTCTTATATCTAAGCACATGGTGGCGCGTGGTAGCTCTGTTTTAAGTACAGTTTGAGTACCGATGTGTCGAAGTTTATGTGATAATATTATTTCTATGTACGGCCAGATGAACACAACTAAGGCTCCTCGCACGATTAGTAAACTGCAGTGTTGTAGTTGAACACCTACGAACAACGCGCAAGCTCATGACCAAGAGCCTATTTTTTTTTTATTACAACTAAGTCGCTATAAACCGCTGCATTTACACACGATTGAGAGGATGCCAAGGACGTCTTGCGATGTGCTTGAAACAGAAAGTGGCACCCACTCTGAAATAATTCTGCTGAATGGAGGGTACGACGACAATGAACAGCACTCTGGCATGTTGCACTCGCTGATCTTATTACAATGCATTAGCAGCCGAACAAGACCAAATGCTTTCATACGTCGTTTCAGGAATACGTAGAAACAGTTACACTCACGCTGACATGACCGGACAAAGCACACCTTGGGAACGTGCATGCTTACGCACACAAAGAAACACGACGTGGCTAGCAGACGATGCACGGCGACATCCACACTTCGCCACTTCGGCCATCTCTAAGGCCATGGTCTTTGCCATATAGTTTTTTTATATATAAACACTGGAGGGAATTCCAGCGCTAGTGTATACATGGGAGCTACCAAGTCGGATTAACAAAAAATTGCTGGAGTGGAAGCTCCCGAGCTCTCGTTGGCGTCACCTCCACATTCTAGCCACCATAGCGCGGGCGGGTCGTGTTTGAGCGCGGTGGTTTACTGCCCATGCGTCAACTCCCGGCACCCGCGCCAATGTCCGCTTTCGTTCACTGGCGGTCGCGACGGCAGCGCCTCTTTTCACCATGCTCCGATTACATCGTAAGCAGCGCGGAATTGAGCGACGCTGTATAAAAACACACATACACTAATTTTGAGGACTGTCACGCACGACAGCATAAGAGTACGCGAACACCATCAGCAAAGAGATCGACTCCATATTACGTAATCCAGCTTCAAGTATTTTTCGTTAAGCTGTGCCACAAAACGGATTTGGAAAATTTTAAGCATGATTCGAAAATGCAATTCCTAGTTACAAAGCGAAAAAAATGCTGAAATATGTCACTATCTATTTCACGTTCTTTTCATTTCTGCTACGCACGTTCTAGCCAGTGTTCGGTCATTCATCGTCAAAGCGGTCGATCGAACAGCTGCCCTAAATATCCCATTGACATTTGATCGGCAACAAACTTTATTTGTGCCTGCAATTGCGTGCTCGCACGCCACAAAGAGGGCCTACATCATTGCCGTGGTTGCCGATTACCTGGCGCGGATCACCGCTCGCCGCTGCCAGCTCGCTGGGTTTCTGCATTTTAAAGGCCGCGTGGACCTTCCGGACGGTCCAGATCTTCTGGTCATCGTCATAGGTCTTCGTGGCTGCCTAGAGCCACAGCGGGACCATTCTGGTTTTAAACGCATATCGCTCGAGTGTGTTGGTAGCGATGCGAAAGAGGAGACCACCGTAGGAAGCCGCCACTGAAAGTATCCATCTTATGACTCATCGAAGTCGGCTGACAAGCTGCACCGCGTAAAGGAGCAAGGAGTCGACAACTTTTCGGTTATCTGAATAACTGTTGGGGCTCAACGCCCCGAAACCATGATAGGATTAATAGGAACGCCGTAACGCAGGGCTGCGGAAAGTTCGCCCAACTGGGATGTTCGGTTGTCTCCTTACCTCGTTTCCGTGGGTGTTATCACCGAAGAAGACGATGCTATTGTCAGGGTGCGGTTATCTATTGTCATTGTTGAAAAACTGGAAAATCGTGTGAAAGATTCGTGTGGGTCGTCTTTCGAAGGTTCAGGTTAGTCATTCGAAAGTGCCCGCCTTCGTGTGACTAACCCTAACTTTCGTATGATTCACCTGACTAAGCCTAGCCATACCAGAGCGGGTTGCCCGTTTTCCTATGACTAAGCCTAAAGATATTGATAACAATACAGAAGAAAAAACTGAGTACGTTCGCTTCTATGTTAGAGAACTTTGCATCATTGAGTTGTTCTAACATGCATTAACGAGTGCTGCATGGTTCGACCGAACAGCCTCCAATAGCTCGGAAGTTCGAAGTTTTCCACACCTTGAGCTCTTTAAATTTCTGGCGATGAGTGTACAATTAGAAGGAAAAATCAAAGCATATCGACGGAATGAATAATGATCAGTGGGGCGAAGCGTCTATCAGTCCGTCCATGCTTCCCTCTGTCCACGCGAGCATTCATTCATGCGTCCGTCCGTTCCTCTGTCCACCCGTCCGTTCTTGCGTTCGTCCGTACGTTCGTCCCTCCGTCCGCTACTTTGTCTGTCCGTCCATACATGCGTCCATGTAGTGAACACTCCAAGTACTGGCATCTCCCATCTCGCATCCCCTGTGGCACATACCCGCTCTAGAGCGGGTATGTGCCACCGGTGGCTACTTGCTACTACTACTACATACATGGGAGGATGTACAGACCCACGCCTTAAAAAGCTTCGCCCCTAAAATAGGATTGCTTGGGCGGTGACACATGAAAATTGTGATCTTGTTTGAGGGCAGATTCATGGATATTGTAATCGTTCATTAATCAGTTTCTCGTAAACACGTATACTCTGGTTTCTCACCATCAGCTCATGCACCTGCTTTACAAATATGAGAGATAATATCTGTCTCGTGCGTTTATTTTTTGAGATTAGGATATAATAGGTGCTTATTTCACGAGTGATACAGATGATGCAGAGTAAGAAAATAAAGTTGCCTTTCGGCAGCTTAACAAGCTCTCACACCGGTCATTTTAAACTAGGGTCAACGTTTGAGCGCCGACACACTATTGATATAACATATCGATGTAATATATGCTAGTTATATATGAGAGGTGATTGAAATGGACTGCACGCTGATCATCCTGTAAAGTAGTAAAAGCAGTAAAAAATTACACGATGGGTGTATCTCATGCAAATTACGCCAGACATATTATTAACCTTTTCAGTATAGTTCAAAATAAATAATGTCAAAAAAGCAGAAAAAAATAGTGCAGCATAGAAGTCATGTTATATATGTAATATTGCTTAAAGCGGTCGAAAGTGAAGTCACTCTATGTGTATATCATTTTTGGAGCGTATAGATGCATGCGAACTCTCCAATCGTGGTTCGACCACTGAAACGCTTATTGAATGCACTGCCACTCCATTCGACTAAAACGTTTTTGAAGTACCTCAGCTCATTGTAAGCTTGGAAAGTCAATTTTCATTCGTGTTCAGCATGTGGCGCATTGCGAAACATCAGTTGAATGTAAGGAACAAGGGCGCCACCTTCTTTGTCAATGAATTTGTCCCTGCGTCGTGCGCTACGTGCTGAACTTAACTTACTAGCTGCGTAAGTTCAATAAGGGTTCATAAAAATTATGAAAACCAACAAAAATGCGCGCGATGGTGGCTCTACTGCTACGACATGCCACACGGCATCTTTTCTGTAATTTTAAACAAATCACTTCACAGGGTCTGTTTCAAACTGTTGCTAGGGAGATTTGGTTCATAATAAAAACGGATTTGCCACCACAAAAAAATAAAACCAAAGACTTTAGAAGAGACATTGCAGTGCTGTGTGCATATGTGGCTTCTGAGATGCTCCGTCTTTTTGCGCTAGTAAATATGTCTGATTGAACGGTTCACAGAATTTTGATCTTAATAATGATGCATTCAATATCATTTTACAATACCTTCAAAGCTTTTCAAAGTACTCTCTCCACGGGTCCAATCACTGTCATTCAATGCCAATCAATTCCAATGACTGAAGCCGATCTAGAAGCGGTAAATGAGAGCCGACTTCAGTGAGTAGGTCATAGAAGATGTTTCACCATCTCCAGCGTCCCATACCCATATTTCCTTCCGGGGTTCCGTTTCCTACCAAAAAAAAAAAAAAAAACTGGCAGTGCCAGATCGAGGTCACACAGTCGCTGATCCAGTGCTGCCACACCCATCTTGACTTGAAACACGGATACAATTAGCGTGGTGTGACTCATCGTCCATCTCACTCGTCATAACCTTTGAAACCATTTTCGCATTAACTTTCCTCGTTACAAGGTTTCTCGTCAAATTACGATGAATGATTTTGTTTTTTGGTACTGCACGCTCCTCCTCAATCATCCAAACACTTGATCGCCGGTCCTCATCAAACACTTGACGCGCTTTCTGCACGGAGGCGTCTGTTTATGAGTTTGACGACCGTCCCGAGTGGTCGTTGTCTTTGAGAGCCTCCAGACTTTTCCAGAGCCTCTTGTGCAACATCAAGGTATAGCTTTGTATCATGGCGTCGTCACCATGGGCTTTCCAAAATATTTCGCTCGTCTCCAGCCCGTTTTTATTCCAGTTTCACTCCTAAATTGATTGCGTTGCAATGCTCCAGAATCTCGTCCACTCTTTGCTCAACAAGGATGCAGTAGATACCTCTGCATAATGGCTTGACCAGCTACAACAAGTGCACACAGGCGAATGCAACGGATGCCTTTCAAAGCTTGTACCCCACACTGACTTCTGGCAACGAAATGCTGTCCCGCCAGACGCCGCTACCAACTGCAAAAAAAAAAAGAGTTTTTGGGACAGATCCCATATCAGACAACGATCAAGAAATCGATGACTTTTTCCACCACTTCTCGGAATATTGATGTAATAGAGCCAAGCTTATTTCGGAAAGCCACATTGAAGGAAGGCTCGACTACTGCATCAGCGTGACGCTTCATCGCACAGTGAACTTTATGCACCATGATGAGCTCCTCTGCAAGTTTACTTCAAACTGCAGCGCTCCAGGTACGTGCACAGGAAAATGGACGTAACCGCTAATGGGGAACACGATCAATTCAACGGACCGGTAAGTTTACGGGGTCATCGAAACCACGGTGTTAGTCACTTCTAACAACGTTTTCGAAGTTATGGTTACTGATATCTCAGTCTTCAGATATCTCAATCTTATCAATGAATGAAAATTAATTGAGATTGAAATTACTCATAGACCATTCAATTTGCTGATAGTTTTAACTGTAACGGGTCAGCTAGCGTATGCATATTTTTAATGCGCGAAACAAGAAACATCGGGACAATAAGGGCGAACTCCATCGCTCATGTTGTGTAGTTTCTCTGCTTTATTCCCTCCTTTTTTTTGTAGTGTATGAGTCATAACAGTGCAGTCATGACTAGTTGACATTAGGACTTGTCAACGCCTATAGAAATCGCTGGTGCTCTTACAGCGGGACGGAGAGAGGGGGACAAAAAGGGAAGGAGCTGAAGGTGTTCGCTTAACTGGTAGTTTCCCGCCTTTTCTCCCTTCTTATATTGTACTGTATGAGTCATAACAGCACACGATGAGTAGTTGAGATTAGGAGTTGTCACCGCCTATTGAAGTTGCTGGTGCTCTTACAGCGGGACGGAAAGAGCGAGACAAAAAGGAAAGAAGCTCAACGCCTTTGCTCTTGTAGTTTCCCGCCTTTTGTTTTTTCTGTTTTTTTGTGCTGTATGAGTCATAAGAGCGCACGATGACTAGTTGATATTAAAACTTGTCACCACCTTTTGAAATTGCTGGTGCTCTTACAACGGGACGGAAAGAGTGAAAAAAAAAGGAAAAGCCGAAGGCCTTCGCTTGTCATGTAGTTTCTAGTGTTTTTGTACGTTTTGTTTTTGCTGTATTAGTCATAACACCGCACGATTAGGACTTGTCCCCGCCTATTGAAATTGCTGATATTTTCACAGCGGGACGAAAAGAGCGGGACAAAAAGGAAAGTAGCCAAAGGCCGTCGCTTATCTTGTAGTTTCCCGCCTTTCGTCTTTCCTTTTTCGTACAGGGATAGTCTTTGACTATTTGTGATTAGAATTTGTCAACGCCTATCAAAATTGCTGATACTCTTAACAATATAGGACCATCCACATTTATTAGGATATATGAAGTGACATAAAATGACTTTGATGGCCCATGCGCGAACCGCGTGGCAGCGATATGGCGCGAATCCTCAGGTGCGACAGGTGCGTGAGTGGTAGTTTAGCGGTCTATTCTTCTCTTCTGAACGTATTCCCTTCCCGTCAGCACCCTTTCCCAGTTCATGGCTCCCATTCTCCTCACTCCTTCTGAGGCCGCAGAAAAAAAAAGGGGGCAGCCCAAAACGCTGCATGACTCACTCGATGGGCTGACGTACGCGCGTACCAATAAGAGCGAGACTGTCTGCAAAAGACGGCACTTCCCACGAAGAGAGTAAAAGTGGCAAAAGGTGACACCGGACAACGATGTACCACCCAGCGCAGCAGATGGAGGAGCCGCTGTCCAGGCGCGGAGAGTTGAGCGCACACAAGGGCAGCATGACGCTGGACCTAAATAACGCTGGTTCATCCCAACCGACGAGCGGGCAGGCCCACAATTCAAGCCCGCTACCCACTCCGGACTTAAGCATGCCACTACTGACGACACCCGAGTTCGAGATGCTCCTCACTGATCTCAAAGCACCGGAGACACCACCGATGCAAACTACGGTGTCACCGCTCGAAGAAGAAGAGAAGCAGCGCTGGAGCCGCTTCATTGACGAGCTCTCCAATCTAAATCTGCCGCAACAGCAACAACACACACAACAACAGCCGCCACTACGCGTGTTTCAGCAGCACGTCACGATGGGCACGAACGGGTCTGTCTCGAACGCATCCACGTCGAACGCCAGCTCCAGCCCACCTCCGTGGTCTGAGCACTGCGTAACGGGTGACCACGTGAAGGGCAAGACACAGGCGGTACCTGCGGTGAGAACCGCGCCACCACTGTGCTACATAATCTCCGACGAGGACAGTAGCAGTAGTGTCGGTGCACAGCAGATGGCGATGCACGAGGCACCACAAGAGTTGTCGAGGTGTGAAGCATCGAGCTTGAGCATGCGGATCATGAGCCTGGATATGAACAACGCTGGGCCACACCAACACAACAGCGAGAAGGCTCGCATGACGCATGCAGTGTCTCGACCGCATGCTGTGGCTCCGCTGTCGCCCATTGACATGCACGACGGAAAAGGCGCCAAACTGGAGGATAAAAAGTGCCGGAACCGAATCGCACAAGCCAGGTGTCGCCAGCGGAAGATCGACCGTGTCACGTTTCTACAAGGGAAAGTGCGAAAGCTCATGTTGGAGACGGCAGCGTTGAAATCCACGTCGGTCAGTGTACGCCGTCAGGTGGAATTGCTTCGGCAGCTGTGGGCGATTCACGCCAGATTTTGCGGTCTGACATGAAGCTGTCACATATGGCCCTTGCGGATCGCTGATTACATCCATGGGAGAGACTTCGCGAGCGTTTTGTGCGACGAAATCGCCGTAGACTGTTCACGAATCTGCACAACAGCGGCGTCTCGAGCGCAGCCATCACTGCCCACCGTTGACGAAGATGCTTTCCTCCACGAGCGGGTAATCGTCCTTCCAACGTTGTCGTTCCTGAAACTGAGCATCTTTGTAAGGACAACAAAACAAAAGCGGCTTGTCGTTATCCCCAGGTTCGCCCGCCACGATGGATCCAGTTAAGGTGCTCGGCTGCTGACTCAAAGGTCGAGGGTAAGATCCAGGCCGGCGCGGTCGCATTTTGGTGGAGGCCTGTACTGTGTACTGTGCAGACCCGTGTACTGTGCGATGCCAGTGGACGTTCAAAAACAGCCAATCATCAGACATTCCGGAGCCATCTACAACGGTGTCCGTCATAGACATATCGTGGTCCTAGGACGTGCAAGCCCCGATGTCATTATTTGTTACCCTCGGGTCTTTTACCGTTGACAGCCGCATCTGCTTTTAGAGCGGACACGGATGCCATTGTGTGGTCTGCCATTCTGTTCGCACACGAATATGTGTGTATGCTATCTGTGCAGCGTGATCGACTGTCCTGTTGACGTCCCCGAATCACTATGGGATTGCGAGGCACCCCTTAGTGGGGGCCTCAGGAATAATTTCTGGCATGCGGATTTTCGTAACGTAAACATAAATTAACTGAACTCGCTGGTTTAATTTGCACTCGCGCCCTCCCTCTCCCCCTTTCTGAATGCAACCGCCTTGCTCGAGAATCGAACCAACGCCCTCTTGCTAACAAACAGACATTCCGCGGGTTTCCACTTTTTCTATTACTGTGCTCAGCACAAACCTCAATGGCGACACTGCGTGCTTCCTACAAGAACTGACACAAGCGCATTTCGCGCCTGTTCATTTTAAAAGACGAGCGTATGCTGTGAGCGGTAGATACCACGACACACAGAACGTTGAACTTCGATATTTTCCACGATTTGCCGGTGTCCTGGACAAAAGCATGTTGCTATAACGCGCTTTGTCTTTATAAATTCGCTCTTTTTCGGTGCACAGGAAGTTCCACTCTGACGAGAGAGTGTTTTTTTGCACGCGTGCTGCCTCTTTACCAATATAATCAGATCCATTTGTTATTGTACAATTGAAATCAGGTAGATCCTGTAGAATTTCTAAATGCTGGGCGTGCTATAAAATTCCACCCCTCCCTTCTTGGTCACACGAAGAACTGGCTTCAAACATATATAAATAGCCCGTATTTCATTTATTGATTTATACTTAACAATAATGTAGGGGAAGTAGTTGCGCTCAGACATGATACTCGTTTCTCCACATGACAGGTTCGGGACACAAGGAGCATTTTAATCAAATATATTTCTTTTACAAAGACGGCAGATTCGTGCATGTGCATAGATAGCTTCACTGCAAAGCCCCAACGGGCCTTACTTATGCAGGCCGTTGTGTTCCCTTGTACGCACTTTTCCTATATGGTTGGGAGTGCAAGGAAATGCAAGAGCATACGTACACAATCTGCTTGAATTATTAGCTGCATCATTAGCTGGAGGTAGAACACTAGATGGAGCACGATTACACCATTATGAAATTAGATGTATATATGTATATATATATATATATATATATATATATATATATATATATATATATATATATATATATATATATATATATATGTGTATATATATATATATTATATATATATATATATATATTTATATATATACATATATATATATATATATATATATATATATATATATATATATATATATATATATATATATATATATATGTGTGTGTGTATTTGAAATACATTTGTGTTATGGTTAATGTTTCTTGTTCCGGCCAAATATGTGCTCTGTTGCTGAGTGACCAGTATATGTAGATGTATATATGAGTGTGTATGTGTACATTAGTGTTAACGTTAGTATTCCGTGTTCCGACTAAATATGGCCTCCGTAGCTGACCTACCGGTTTGAGTAGATGTACTACTTCGTTTTTTTTTCTTTTTTGTTATTGTGTTCCAGTGTTGCCTGCTCGAATACATGCTCTGGTACTGTAACCAATTTATGGTAACTCCCTCATGAAATGCCTGCTCTGCCCTTAGGGTATTCTTGAATAATAAAAAAAGAAAACGTTTTCTGCATTAGGACTCATTATTTTGAGGGGGGGGGGGGGGAGTGGACTAAGTTCAGTGTGCGAACTGGTGATTCATTCGATGCAGCGTTTTTTTTTTTTTTTGGCCAACGCGAAGCGGAAGGTAATAGAAGCCTAGAAACTGCATCGTTTTCACGACTGACAGGCGTTTCCGAATGCTGCTATAGCTTCGCCATTGACTGTACTGTGTCTAAATACTTGACTGTGTGTACTTGACTGCGTGTACTTGACTGTGTGTGACTTGACTGTGTGTAAAAAACTGCTGTGGAAAAAAATGCTATGCATGTAATGTTTTCGAGCACTTCCTGACTGCCGGCGTCGTCTGCTATGACCATTTACAATGGGACCAAGCGCGGTGAGGTAATGAGAGGCATGCAACTTCCTTCCTTGTAGGTTCGCATCGGAAAATGGGACGTGGGTGAGGCGACCAGCATGCGCAAACTCGCATTCCTGCTTAGCATTAATGCCGAATGAAGAACGACGCAAGCGGAATCTCCGCTTTGTAGGAGGTACACCAACATGCTCAGAGATGCATATATAGGGCCGCACCATTTCTGATACCCTTGGTGGCAAACGCAACAGCACGCACCTGCCTCATTTGGCACGATCTTACCGAAAAGAAAAAAAAAATTCTGCAAGATGACCGAAATGAATTGCTGAAATTGTAGAGATTCCTTTCCTTAAAAAAAATACGGTACCTGCGTTTCGATGAAATAACGCGTCCTAATTTTTCTATCTAATTGCATACAAAAATACCGCAGGCACAGCATCAGATGTAGCAATGCGAAGAAAGACGAGGCACAGAAGGAGGGAAGGTGAAAAAAAGAAAACTCTGCCGAAAAAAAAAATATTCCGCAGATCTTGAGATAATCAATGTTATGCGAAGCATGCGGATGGAAGGTGACTGTATTACATTTTTTTATTCAGCGAAAAGTTACAAAATGGCGCTAAAGTATGTACAAATTGCCACGCAGTATACGTTAAACAGCCGCGAATATTTTCATATTACCAGTTGCTTACAGTTGCGTAACGATGCTAAAAGCAACATAAATACTAGCAATATTTGAAGCGGCAAGCTAATATGAAGCACTCCATGGTGTTCGCGAGGATGGTAGCCCTGCACACTGCTACATAAATCAACTTCAGCACATGGCGTTTAACTACGATTTACGTTAACACGACGTTACTGCAACATCACAGGAGTACATGTGTAATGTTTATAAAATTTGATAACGAGTACGTACTGCATTCAGACCTGACGTGTCACGAACATTAGGGTCTACTTGCAAAGTGTTTCCGAGACCTGGCGTGGCTCTGTGGTAGAATATTTGATGCAGAATGCTGCGAGGTTCGACTCCTTCTGGGACTCTGACATGTTTTTCTGCATTTTTCGGGTCAACACTGCCGAGGTCCGTTTTCTCTTAACGCTCTTGCGTTGATGTTACCCATGTCGGTTCTCCCCGTTCCTGGTTCAATCGCCTGTGGCACATTGTGGTTAAATTGTGGTTAATTTAGAAACAAAAAACACGCCTTAGCAGCATACATCTGTTCAGAAAAGTAGTAAGTCGTATAAAATATCCAAGTGCACCGCTAATATTATGTGTGCCGTGGCCTTCGAGTCAGTGGCCGAGGAACCTACTCACTGATTCGCCGCGACGAACGAACCTGGGAGTAGCTACAAACCATTTTTTTTGTACTTACAGATGTACTTACATTACCGGACGACAAAGCTTGAAAGATTATGATTACTCTCTCGTGGAGTAAAGCATTCATGTCAGTCTTGGACAGTGACGGATGTACTTGAGAGGACAGTGTTATGGAAAATCAGGAACAGTCTTTTACAGTTTGCTCACACAACTTGCAATCGCGAAGTCTCTCTGGTAGACGTGAACAGTTATCCAACGGGGCCAAATCTCACAGCATCATGTCCGGGCGCAAAACATTACGTGCCTCGCCCGCCGATGCCTTGGACAATGTCACCTGTTAACGTTCACTGTTCGCCGTGGATTTCAATGCGGCCGTCTCAAACTTCAGCGTTCGCAGTTTTTTGTTGTAAAAAACATGTCAAGGTCGATCGTTCACTGGCGACACATGGCCTGCGCCATTCGGTCCCTCCACCTTTTATTTTGTAATTTGGCACACACTCCGTGGCGCATGTCAATGGGTGGCAGCAGGGGTTCTGCGTGTGGTCGAGGCACTACAAGCATCATGCGAGCTTGCTCAATGTTATGCTGCTGCGAACCAGTGTTGTTCATCTCGAGGCTCGTGATCGGCATGCTCAAGCTCGACTCTTCACATCTCGACTGATCTTGCAGTGCCTGGTGCAACCTTGTTTACCGTGCACTGTCAGTACCACTGCTGTCCTCCTTGGAGATTGCTTGGCACAGCGGTGGCATGATTCCCAATGCAGGCACCATCTGTGTCTTGTCCATCCCCTGGTCACCCATTGCCGAGTGCTGAGACCAAGGAGGTAGTTACAAGCTGGGGTTTGACGTAGATGCGCTCGAGTCGGACACGTACGGAGTCTCCGTGAAATGCGGCTGAAGTACAGGTGACGGCTGCTGTCGAATATGTTTTTGTTGCTGAAGCTGTAGTCCTGGGAGCCCATAAATACAGCATCTCGAATGCTGCTCAACTTGTCCGGTGTGCGAGAATAGTGTCGTTGGTTTCCGTGGCGTCTCCGGTACAAACAAAAACGCAAGTTGAGCTCCCCCCGTTCGGGAGACGTCAGCTGCAGCGTGCTCAGGGTCGGAAGGGCTTGCAGGTTCGAACAGTAGGCCTGTTCGCCTATATGTTAGGACCATGCAGTGTTGTGCAAGTCCAGGGGAATAGTCTGCTTGCGCGAGCTGAACTCTTCGCACCTTAACTGCTGCTGGATTTCCTGCTGAATCGTCGTCTGTTGTATGCTGCTTTCGCGACCGCTGTTCTTGTTGGAGCGTATGTACCATGACGGCGGTGTGGTGTTCGATGCAGGCACCATCAGTGCCGTGCCCTTCACGTAGTCGTCCTTCGCCGAGCGCTCCGCCGGCGAAGGAAGGCTGAAGCTGGGATTTGTCATAGGCGAGCTTGAGTAAGACACGTTCGCGCCCACCGTGAAGTGTCGCTGAACCACGGGTGGCGGCTGCTGTTGAGTCTGTTGTTGTTGTGGTAGATTTTGTTCTGGGAGCCTTTCGACAAAGCGGCTACACCGCTGCTCTTCTTCAGTGAGCGGAAACACCATAGTGGGCATCGTTGGAGTCTCCAGTGCGTTGAGATCGAGTAGGAGCTGCTCAAACTCGGGCGTCGTCAGTAGCGGCATGGCTGAGTCCGGAGAAGGGAGCGAGCTCGAAGTGGGGGCCTGCTCGCTCATATGTTGGGATTGGCCAGCGTTGTCCAGGTCCAGAGTCATGCTGCGCTGGTGTAAGCTCAACTGTCTGCGCCTCGACAGCGGCTTCTTCATCTGCTGCGCGGGGTGGTACATTGTTGTTGGGTTTCACCTGTTGCCACTTGTACGCTGTTCGAGGGAGGTCACGTCTTTCGCATTCGGCTTGGCCCTTATTGCTACTCGGGGACGTCAATCCAGCGTGTGAGCACACCAGTGCGTTGGACAGCCCACCGACACACATATCGCGGGCACACGGCGTGCGCATGAGTCATCTAACGTTTTTTATATCAGTTGTGATATCTTAATAAATGTGGATGTCGTATATTGTTAGGATTATCAAAACTTTCAATCGGCGGTGAGAAATTCAAATCTCAAAAAGTCAAAGATTATCACAGTACAAAAAAAAGAAGAGAGAAAGTGAGGGAAAGTACAAGACAAGGGAATACCTTGGGCTTCTTTCTTTTTTTGTCCCGCTCTTTTCGTCCCACTTTAAGTGTATCAGCAATTTCAATAGGCGATGAAAAATCTTAATCACGTGTTGTCACCATGCATATTTAACACTATCACAGTACAAAAAAATGGAGAGACAAAAGCAGGGAAACTGTACAATATAAGCGAATAGCTCGCCATTTTCGTCCCGTTCGTTCTTTCTTCTTCTCCGCCCCGCCGTGGTAGTCTAGTGGCTAAGGTACTCGGCTGCTGACCCGCAGGACGAGGGATCGAATCCCGGCTGCGGCGGCTGCATTTCCGATGGAGGCGGGAATGTTGTAGGCCTGTGTACTCAGATTTTGGTGCACGTTAAAGAACCCTAGGTGGTCGAAATTTCCGGAGCCCTCCACTACGGCGTCTCTCATAATCATATGGTGGTTTGGGGACGTTAAACCCCCCATATCAATCAAATCGTTCTTTCTTCTATGGCCGCTGTAGAAATATACATACTAACCCGCTGCTGGCCGTTTCTATATATAGTTCATAATATCAGCAATTTCAATGGTCTATGAGTAATTTAACTCTCAAGTACTTTTTGCGCATTGGTAAGTCCATGAGATTTCTGAATGCAGAATTATACGTAAGCGTGACTTCGATCACTGTGTCAGAAGTATTTTTTTTAACGAGTTTCCGGACTCATCGGTCCGTTGGAATCTTCGTGTTGCGCATTAGTGGTTACTTTTTCTAATGCACGTGCCTAAAGTGTTGGAGTATGAAGTAAACTTGAAGAGAAGCTCGTCAATGTGCGGGAAATTTACTGCAGGATGGAGCTTCAGCCTGATTCAGCAGTTTATCCTTCCTTCGACGTGCTTTCGCTAAATTAGCTTGACGCTGAAGCTTGATTCCGAGAAGTGCAGGTAAAATTATGGATCTTTTTATTGTTGTTCAATACGGTCTGTCCGAAATGTTCCTTTTGTATTTCATTTGTAAGCACTCTCTAAAGGGGTGGCATTTCATTTCCAGAAGTTTGTGTGTGATGTAATTTTTTAAACGAATCGTGTTTAAGTTGCCTGTGTGCACTTGTGGCCGGCCAAGCTATTCCGCTGAAGTATCTACTGCGCCGTTATCGAGGAAAAAAGTGTACGAGCTTTGGGAGCATTATCACGAAATTGATTTATGAGTGAAAGTGGAATAAAAACAGGGCGGAGGCGTAAAAACGAGTTCATAGAGCCTATGGTGACGTCTCGATTATGCGCAGCCATACTAGCATTCAGCACAAGAGGTTCCATAAAAGTCTGTAGTCAAATCATAAGCAGACGACTCCGCGCAGAAAGCGCGTAAAGTGGTTGATAAGGGCCGGCGATTAAGTGTTTGGATGATTGGGGAGGATCGAGGAGTACCCAGAGCAATCGTTCATCGTGTTTTGATGAGAGACCTTCTAATGAAGAAAGTTAGCGTGAAAATGGTGCCAATTAAAGGTCTTGTCGCGTTTTATGAAGGAAGAGTCAGACCGCTGATAATATCCGAGTTGCAGGTCAAGATTGGTGTGGCAGCGCTGCTCCAGATTGGGTGGCCTAGACCTGGCAGTGCCAGCTGTTTTTGTTTTTATTTATTTGTTCTCGGGTAATAACGGAACCCTGGAAGGAACTTCATGTGTGACACTGGGGGCAGTAAAAGCATCTTTGACGTGCTTACTGAAGTCGGCTCTCATTGACGTCTTCCAGCGCAGCTTCAATGATTGGCAGCCCGCAGGGGCGCCTGCGCAAGTAGGCGTTTGGTGTGTAGCGACACCACGGACCCGAGCTAACGGGGGAGTTTTGACTCCCTCCCACGCCTAGCCGTGCGTGGCTTTGCCGTGTCCGGGGAAAAGGGGATCCTGGGGGTTGAGCCGACGCTGGGTGATTGGACCTTTAAGGCCCCCCGGCAGAGGCAACACACCCCTTTGGCCCGGGTTCACGTAGACGGCACCTCTGGGCTGACCCACCCAGGGGAAATCGGCGGTCGCCTTTTCCTATCTCTCTCTCCCTATATCTTCGTCTTTTGTTCTCACTTAACATCTTTCCTGTCTTCTCCTCACTTCATTTTACTTCCCATTTTTCCTGGCGGCAAGGGTTAACCTTGTGTGGCTATCCAAACTAGGGTAAACCATATTGGGTTATAGTAACTGCGTACTGCTGGCGTTGCGCAGACATGCCCACATGCTCTGCCACGTCCCCTTGTTGGACTCCGTGGTGGGTGGTAGGCGCCGTTACCGAAAAATACACATTTTCCCATGGGATCCTCGAGCCCCTCTCTAAATGATCGTGCCTCGAAAAGGGTACGCACCGACGCAACTTCACTACTTTGGTCGAAAAACACAGAATTTTTCCCAAAATACCATGTCCTCCACTGCGAACAATCTACAAGAGCTAGAGCAGTCTCACCCTTTCTTGTGGCCAAGTGCTTGAGACAGACCATTGGAACCGGTTATAAGGCCACGAAGATGGCAAGTGGAGATCTGCTTCTCGAATTAAAAGACAAGGAACAGTACAATAAACTCTCGCACCTCGTAGCCTTTGGTAACATCCCCGTCTCTGTGAGTGCACACCGTACAATGAATACAGTGAAGGGCGTGGTATCGGACGAAGATTTGATGACACTGAGTGAAGAAGAGCTTCTTGATGGATGGAAAGACCAAGGTGTAATACATGTCCAGCGCATCATAATCAGACGCAACAACAACGAAATAGCAACAAAGCACTTAATACTCACCTTCAACTCAACCACTTTACCTGAGACTCTAGAAACTGGCTATATAAAACTCCATGTCCGACCCTTTATTCCTAACCCGAGGCGTTGTTTCAAATGCCAGCGATTTGGTCATGCATCCCAGAGCTGCCGAGGGCAGCTGATCTGTGCTAAGTGTGGCACAACCGGCCACAGTGCTGATGAATGTAGTCATGATGAGGTCCTCTGTGCTAACTGCGAAGGTAGTCACCCCGCATACTCCAGAGCGTGCCCAGCCTGGAAAAAAGAAAAAGAAATAATAACTATAAAGGTAAAGGAAAATATCACATTCAGGGAAGCAAGACAACGGGTCTCACTAACATTGGCACTGAAAACACCTTTCGCCGAAGTGGTGCAACGAGGGGCGGCACCACAAAGGCCCTTGGCATTTGCCCGGACCTCGCCTAGCGTGCCGAGGCCAATGCCACAAGCCCCTACGGCGGGAGCAGCTAGCGCTGCCCTGCCCAAATTCAGCCTGTCCACACCAGCGACCTCGACAAGCTCTGGCGGCAGCCAGGGCAATCGCGAGGCCAAGGGGGCTCCATCGACTCCCAGCTCGGTAGGGAGAAAGACTTCGTCGACCGAGGCGAAGTCTAAGCGACGCACAGATCGCTCTTTAGAGCGGGTGTCCAGTGCCTCGCAAGAGGCTATGGACACCAGTTCAAGCCAAAAGGCGCAGGAAGCGCCGAAGGAGCGCCGAGCTTCGCTCGACCGTCCCAAAAAGGACAGAACGCCGATTACAGGGCCTGACAAAGGCCCTGTAAAATGAGTTAATCCCTGTCTTCTTTGCACACAGCACTTTTTCTTTTTTTTTCCACTATGGACAACATCATACAGTGGAACGTAAGGGGAATACTTAGAAATTTAGATGACGTCCAAGAACTTCTGTGTAAGTTTAATGCGAAAATGATATGTGTGCAAGAAACGCACTTAACTCCTAAGCACAAGGACTTCCTACGACAATATATTATTTTCCGAAAAGACCGGGAGGATCCTGTCGTACCATCTGGCGGTGTAGCCATTATAGTCGATCGTAGTATAGCATGCCAGCATTTGAAGCTCCGAACGGCCCTGGAGGCAGTGGCCATTCGAGCTGTACTTTTTAACAAACTCATTAGAATATGTTCTGTGTACATACCACCGCATCAACAGCTACACAGCCATGATCTGGAATCATTAATAGATGAACTCCCAGAGCCATTTCTGGTTCTAGGTGATTTTAATGCACACAATGTCCTGTGGGGCGATGCTCACTGTGATGCGCGAGGACGTCTCATTGAGCAGCTCCTTTTCTCTTCTAGTTTATGTCTTTTAAATATGAAGGAGCCTACGTATTTTAGCCTTGCAAACAACACATACTCCTCTATAGATCTTAGCATTTCATCACCGTCCCTTTTACCTGTTTTTAAGTGGAACGTTTTTAAAAACCCTTATGGGAGTGATCACTTCCCAATCATCCTGAGTGCGCCGAACAAAGATCAACTACCCCCGCAGGTTCCTCGATGGAAGATTGACTCAGCTGATTGGGAAAGGTATAGAACTCTTGCACACATGACATGGACTGAGCTGTCTGCCCTGACCATAGATGACGCTGTCACGTATTTTACAGCTTTTATACTTGATGCTGCATCTAAATGTATTGCCAAAACGAGTGGCATGTGTTCTAAACGGCGAGTCCCATGGTGGAACGACGCATGCGGGAAAGCACGGACCACTCAGAACAAAGCATGGGCGTTGCTTCGCGATTCCCCTACAGCAGAAAACCTGGAAAATTTTAAGCGGGTCAAATCGCAGGCAAGGAGAACGCGCCGACAAGCTAGACGAGAGAGCTGGACAAAGTTTATATCGAGTATCAACTCGTACACAGACGAGGGAAAAGTGTGGAATAAGATAAAGAAAATTAAGGGCCAACAAACGTATTCTCTTCCACTAGTTAATAGCCTCGGGGAAAGCTTGGAGGATCAAGCCAACTTTCTTGGCACACATTTCGAACACATATCGAGCTCCTCACACTACTCCGAATCCTTCCAGAATTACAAGGCACGAATAGAAAAACAAAAGTTAGAAAGAAAATCCCCAAGAAATGAGGCATATAATGCATCATTCTGCTTAGCAGAACTGCGAACAGCACTCAGCTGGTGTAATACATCTACCCCAGGTTCTGACAACGTAATGTACGCGATGCTGAAGGAACTACCCTCCGAAACTAAAGAAACCCTCCTCTCTCTTTATAATCGCATATGGTTTTCGGGTGTGATCCCCTCCGCCTGGAAGGAGGCTGTTATAATTCCAATTTTGAAGCAGGGAAAATATCCCTCTATTGTATCAAGTTACAGACCTATAGCGTTAACAAGCTGCCTCTGCAAGCTATTTGAAAAAATGATTAATTGCCGCTTACTCCACTACTTAGAAACAAATAAATTGCTCGACCCATACCAATGTGGGTTTCGAGAGGGTAGATCCACCACCGACCATCTGGTGCGTATCGAGGCACAGATCCGAGACGCTTTCGTCCACAAACAATACCTCCTCTCTGTGTTTCTCGATATCGAGAAGGCCTACGACACAACTTGGCGTTTCGGCATATTAAGAGACTTGTCTCACCTGGGTGTGCGCGGTAGAATGCTTTCCATAATCGAGAGTTACTTGTCCAATCGGAAATTCCGTGTCCGTGTGGGCAGTATGCTCTCCCAAACATTTGTCCAGGAAACAGGCGTGCCACAAGGTGGCGTGCTTAGTTGCACACTTTTTATTATTAAAATGAATTCTTTGCATTTGTCCATTCCCCGCAATATGTTCTATTGTACATATGTCGACGACGTTCAGCTTGGCTTCAAGTCATGCAACTTGGCCATGTGTGAGCGGCAGGTTCAGCTGGGTTTGAATAAGATCTCCAAATGGGGAGATGAAAACGGATTTCGACTTAACCCACAAAAAAGCACGTGTGTCTTGTTCTCTCGAAAGAGAGGCATGCACTCGGAACCCGACATTCAACTGTACGGGCAACAACTGTCCGTCAAAGCCGAGCATAAATTCTTAGGCTTAATCTTGGACAACAAGTTGACCTTCGTACCCCACGTAAAGTATTTAAAAACAAAATGTTTAAAAGCCATGAATGTTATAAAAGTGTTGTCACGTACTACGTGGGGTAGTGACAGGAAATGCCTCATGAACCTGTATAGAAGCCTTATTCGCACCCGCTTAGATTATGGGGCCATTGTTTATCAGTCAGCGACTCAAAGTGCCTTGAAGATGCTGGATCCCGTGCACCATTCGGGCATCCGCCTTTCTACGGGTGCTTTTCGCACCAGCCCCGTAGAAAGCCTTTACGTTGAGTCAAATGAGTGGTCGCTTCATCTGCAAAGAACCTACATGTCCTTTGTATATTTCCTTAAGGTGAAAGCAGACAAGGGGCACCCCTCATATTCTACTATTAATGACTTGTCGAGCTCCATTCTTTTTCAAAACAGGCCTTCAATGAGGCAGCCCTTCTCAATTCGCCTGAAGGGTCTAGCTGAGGACACTGGAGTGTCACTCGAACACAGTTTGATGGCTCCTGTAGCATACCTGCCACCGTGGCAGTGGCAGACTATAGACTGCGATGTGTCTTTTCTAGAAGTTACAAAACATGCGCCCATTGCCCATATCCGAACATATTTCCTGGAACTTCAACACAAATACACACGTCCTGAGTTTTTTACAGATGCCTCTAAGTCTAACTCCTCTGTGTCCTACGCTGCTGTTGGCCCTTCCTTTTCGGATGCTGGCCCTCTACATCCAGGCACAAGTATCTTCACAGCGGAAGCTTACGCGATACTTGTGGCAGCTAAACACATTAAACAATTACAAATACAAAAAGCAGTAATTTATACAGACTCCCTCAGTGTGGTAACGGCTCTGCACAGTCTTAAAAAACAAAAAAACTCGTCCTTTTCTCACTTTACTCCATATTTTGCACACTCTACACACTCAACCAACATGTTGTGGTGTGCTGGGTGCCAGGGCACCGTGAGATCCAAGGCAACGTCAGGGTGGATCAGCTCGCTGCATCCGTCCACAAAAACACTGCCCCTACACCCATATCAATCCCGGTCCTCGATCTGAAGCCGTCTCTCAAACGAAACCTCAGGGACTACTGGCAGAGCAAGTGGGATACACACACACAAAACAAACTACACGTTATCAAGCCACACCTTGGCCATTGGCCACCAGTATCAAAATCACGTCTAACAGAGGTAACACTAACAAGACTCAGGATAGGACACATATACACGACACACACACATCTTTTGTCCGGTGGTGATCCACCATTGTGTGATAAATGTGGTGAGGCATTAACAGTTCTTCACGTTTTAATTCAATGTAAACATTTAGACACTCTAAGAAGACAACACTTCCCACTATCCTACCGACAACATATACCTTTACACCCTTCAATGTTCGTCGGTAGGGAACCGCTTTTTAGTCACAAATCATTATTAGCGTTTTTAAAGGAAATTCATAATTTTCATATCATATACCCGGGCATACCGTAGCACGACCTCTCTAGAGAGGTTTTTGCTGCGGTGGCTACACAGGAAAGCACTTGCCTCACGGCCCTTGCACGCAAGGGTACTAACGTGTGAGGTACTTGTGCTAATGCCATACATGTCCACCATCGTTTTTCATTATCACCAACTTTTGTCACCTATTCACACCATGCACACCTTTCACGGCATAGCCATGATTTTATTACTTGTATGTTTTTACCCGCTTTACTGCGAGGAATTTTATGGCCCTTATACAGCCGCTAATCACAACCATTGTCCACATTCCTGTCTCATGAATGGCGCTCTTTGGCCATCAAATGGCCCTTGCGCCAAAAAACACCATATATCATCATCATCATCATCAATGATTGGCAGCAGTGCATTAAACCAGTGGAAAGTGTACTTAGAAAAGCTCCTGTAAGCGATCGTAAACAGATAATGATTGAATTTTTACTAAATAAAGATTCCGGAAACCTTGGAGTCAGACAGATTAGCAACGCAAGAAGACGGAATATCTCAAAAGCCCCACACAGACACAGCGCTGCAAAGTCTTCTCCGTCCTTTTGCGCTGACAAATCATTCTTTAATATGAACTAACTCACCCAAGCAACAGTTTGAGAGAGACACTGTGAAGTAATTTGTTCATGATAACAGATAAGAGGCTGCGTGGCATGTCGTAGAAGAACAGCCAGCGCACGGTGTGAGAGCTTTGTGAAGCTGCCTTAAGGCAGCCTGACAAAACTCTCAGATAGATGCAATACGTGCCAATGATGTATGCAAAGTGATTGAAACAGACTGCACGCTGATCCTGCCGAATAGTAGCAAAAACAGAAAAAACAACACAATGAATATATCTTGCATGCATCCTACGCCAGACAAATTATGAATTGATTGATTTGATATGTGGAGTTTAACGTCCCAAAACCACTTTATCTATCAACTTTTCTATCAGCCTTGACAATCTGTATTACTATTATATTCAATTCTATCAGTTATATTCTATTCTTAAGATAAACACACGAGACAGATATTATCTCCCGTCTTTGCAAAGTGGGTACATTTGCTGGAGATGAGAAGCACGAGTGCGCAAGAGTGCAGGATTACTATCTTCAAAAAGCCAGCCCTAAACAAGATCACCCTTTTATCATTCTGACTTTACAGCCTCCGCCAGAAATTCGGAGAGCTCAAGGTGTGAGAAAACTTTGAACTTCCGAGCTATTGGAGACTGTTCGGTCGAACCATGCAGCACTCGTTAGTGCGTGTTAAAACCATTTATATAGTTTTAAACTTAATGGTATCCAACATATAGCAGCAGAAATATTGAGCTTGTTACTTTGTATTGTTATCAATACTTTTTGATGCTTAGTCATACGAGAGCGGGCCACCCGCTGTCGTATCGCTATAAGCTCAGTCATGTGAATCATACGAGAGGTAAGGTTAGGCACACCAAAGCAGGTGCTTTCGCATGACTAACCTGAGCCCTCGAAAGATGAGCCGCACCAATCTTTCGCAACGTTTTTACAGTTTTCCAACATCGCCGGTAGATAACCCACCCCTGAAAATAGCATCGTCCATTTTAGTGACAACACCCGCGAAAACGAAGTAAGGAGATAACTGAACTTCCCAGGTGGTCTAACTTCCCGCAGCCCCCCGTTACAGCGTCCCTTATTATCTTATCATGATTTCGGGGTGCTAAAGTCTAACAAGTATTGAAATAACCGAAAAGTTATAGACCAGTCCCATACGCGGTGCGGCATGTCAAGCGACTTCCATTACTCATAAGGCGGATAGTTTCAACGACAGCTTGCTTCGGCTGTCCCCTGTGCTACTGCCCTGCAAACCACACTCGAGCAACATGGGTGTAAGAACTAGAACGATCCCGCCGCGGCTCGAGGCAGCCACGAAGTGCTATGAAAAAAGGCCTAGTATCGCGTGAATGTTGCGTAATTGGGTATGATTTCGAAATGCCTATTGTTAGTTTTTATTTATTTTTTCTTATTTATTGAATGGAGAAGCATTGCCTTCAAAGAGTTGTGGGACGCTAATGTTGGGCTGTGCCCAGTGACCTAGCCAAAGGATAGGACTGTAGACACGTGCCTCCCCCCCCTCCCCGGTATTTCGTTTCGCCATAGCATAAAAAGCGAGAAATAGCCATTTTTTTATTTTTACATACTGCAGCCTCAATGAGGCTATTGCAGGAGTGAAAAAAACAACAACATGAACAGATCAAAATTTATGAGCATGCTCCCGAAATTTCTTGAAATAATAGCGAAAGAACACTTCCGGGCAGCATATTCCAGGCTTATATAGTTGAAGGAAGGAAGCTGTATTTGAACATGTCAGTGTGGTTGAAAAAAGGTGCAATGTTAAGAGCATTGTCACTCCTCATAGACAAAGGTCTGGAAAACTTAAGATATGATGCTAGAGTGCTTAAGCGAGAAGAAGGGATTAACTTGTGCAAACATTTTAAGGGGCTTCTCCTTCCGAAATTAAGGTAGTACAGACTCTCCCCCCTTCTCCCCCACCCAAAAAAAAAATTACTACGCGCCTAGTTGTGCCCCACTACTGGTTGAAGGTACTGTTTCTTCCATCGCATCTACTCGAATCAAGCAAAGCGTCAAATTAATCAAAAGCCAAGCAAAACCGCCCTTAACTTAATTCAGAACGTACAATCCATTGAAAGGTGTTACAGCGCAAGCGGTCGGTTTTTTACTACCAGACGCTGCCTGCATCAGCCATGTGAGGCGAAAAATGGAGAGGGAATAAATAGTTGGCCAGCATAGAGTTTCCTAAAATTAACTAGAGGGCACTCTGGCGCTGCCATCGTTCAGCGACCATGGGAATGATGGGTAATACACACATTTACCTAGTCTTCGCACTTGCTGGCGGTGAATCGCAGTTGCGGCTTCGTTTATTGCTGGTTACAGTTTTGTTTTGAAAGAAAGAACAAACCCTTTTGAACTTAGTGACTTGATTCGAAATGGTAAGCCTAAACGAACAAGGCTGTGAAGCGCAAACGTCGAACGTTTGCTAATTTATGTTTTCGTGAAAAACAGCTCCAAGCCACACGAACACACACGGAGCCAGAAGCAGGCCAGTACGAAAATTAGACAAATGTGTGTACTACCCATCATTCCCATGCTCGCTGAAGCGCCGTGTGTTGCAGCTTCCATAGACACTAGCGCCAGAGTTCCCTCTGGTGTACATATAGAAACTCTATGGGCACAAGACGCGAGCATGCGCAGTGGGGGTGCGAACGGCGCCGCCGCCGACGCGTGACAACGGGAGACTTGAAATGCTGCGCATTTAAAACAGCTATGGACCGTCCAGCAGGTCTGCGGGGTCAACGCCTCCTCTATTCTTTTATGAATAAAGGTGCGGCATTGGCTGGGCGCTCGAAATGCCGGCCCCCAGCGGAGATACGCACCGAGTAACGACTACCAAAGAGACGACGTAGGCCCTCGTCAAAGTGCAAGAGCGCCTGACTGACCATTTAAAGGGGGTGCCCCTTCTAAAATTAGGGACCCCCCCCCCCCCCGAAAAAAATCTTCCAGGCTACGCGCTTGAGACTTCGATATTCTATGTGTTTTCAAATGATATCGAACTCAACATTCAATGGAGTCCGACTGAGTGGAAAGGAGGCAGTGCTCTCAAAAGACCCAGAGACAAAAGGCGTGGATCGTGCGAACAAAATACGATTACATCTATTCTCCTGCTTTTGAACGAAGAAATCCCCAGTTGAATTAGATACACGACACTCGTGAAACGCTAAAGACCTTTTCACATTACTCCAATACAACCCACAAAGAGGATAACAAAAAGGCACCGCGAAGAGGGTAGCGCCGACGGTCCACCCACCAGGAGGCATACACGAGAAGTGACCCGCGGTGTCTCCCCGTAGACACACTGCAAGAGACGACCGTCGAGGACAGCCGCCTAAGAGACTCGATCGCTCGTTTTAGGCGACGGCTCCCTAAAAGTATCGGTCATTCCCTCCTCGGTGATAGTAGGTTGTACATTTAGTTAATTTGAGGAATTGCTCAATAGATTGCATTGTGTGTATATGTCCCTGGAAACATTGTCACTAAATGACGTTAGTTGACTATTAAAAAGCATAGATAGCGCTTTTATAACAAAATTCACAGCATATCCACACATCCAATGCGTGCTCTAGTGTGATTATAGTGGACGGACGGACGGACGGATGGACAGACAGACAGACAGACAGACAGACAGACAGACAGACAGACAGACAGACAGACAGACAGACAGACAGACAGACAGACAGACAGACAGACAGACAGATACTTCACCCCACTCATCATCTTTGGCAAGGTTCTGTTTGGCATTGCATAGGTTGTTGCCAGACTTAGAGGGTCAGTGTTGCCAGACTTCTATTAAATTTGGCAGAGAAATTTTTCCCTGTAGTTGCTTTTTTGTGGGGGTTTGGTGTCATCCGCGGTACATTTTGCGTGTGCATGAGTGATGCTGGCCATTTTAATTAAAGGAATGAACTGCGCCTTGCAGACGGTGGGACGCGTTCTCTTGCTGTGTGCACTGCTGTGCAACTAGGAGATCGTGTTTCAGATTTAGGGAACCAACGACGCTTCGTCAGCCGTGCATTTCGCGAGTGCGATGAACCTGCCTGCGTGTGTGCGACGTAATTAACGCAACAACGTTACAGAAGCCGGGGCGCGTTCTCTTGCTGTGTTCGCAGCTGTGCAATAAAAAATTGAGTCACATTATTAGGGACAACGGGGAGAACTGAATAAAGTCACAGCAGACGGTGCGCTACCCCCCCCCCCTTTTTTTTCCACAGCTGATCGTGCCGCGTCGACCGCGTGCCACGACTGGGACGCTACGCTTCCCCTAGCTGTGTCAGGACAAGACATAATGTTCGGACTCGTGTACATGTGACGAATAAACGTCGTAAGGCTGGCTAGTCGGGGTACGTCAGATATGCTACAGCTATCAACGAAGTGAAAAAACAGCGCGTAACACAGGACACAGGACAGAGAAGAGACGGACGAGGCGCTGACTTACAACCAAAATTTATTTCGTACAGGGGTGTATATATAGCACACGAAACTTGAAAAAAGAGGGAGAGAAGTCGAGTGACATGAAAGAGTAATTTTTGTTATGATTGTATGCGTATAACAAATAAACTGTGATTGCGCAATCATTCGCTTGTCAAATACGCCAATTCCCTGGTGAGGAGCGTTATCGAAGGTGCACTGACACACATATCGCCTTTTTTGATTATGCAGAATGCCTCATAAATCTCACGTGTCCTTTTATCTCTGTAGCGTCGAAGTATCTTGCATTTGTCAAACAATGCACGGCATCCACAAATGGAGCTGTGCGCAGCTAAGTGGCTGCCAACAGAACCCCGCATTAGATTGCGGTGTTCCCTGAGGCGGTCATTTATACAGCGGCCAGAATGCCCGATGTAACAGCGGCCGCAAGAGAGGGGGATTTCATAAATGGCACAAAAACAACATTCAACAAACTTGATTGCGTGTTTTTTATCACACACGCGAGGCCCTCTGTCCTCTCTGTTCACCTGATGGCACATACTAGAGAACTTATTTCTGGCTGAAAAAACAACTCTGATTCCAGCTTTTTGTGCTACCTTTTTTAAACAATGTGACACCTTATGCAAGTAAGGAATGACTGCTGTTCTTGAAAAAGAACTTTTTTCTTGACCACTAGTCGGTTCGGTTAGCTGTTTGATGTCTTTTAAGATACTTTCAGCTATGGAACACAGTATGTTATCCGGGTACCCTGCCTTGCGCAATCTGCGCACCTGTGACTCAAAACTAGTACACAATGTGTGATGGCAAGACCGCATCAGGGCCGCCTTTAGACAGGATTTTGCAATCGCTCGCTTTACAAGTTTTGAATGCGCAGAACTGTAGGGTAGCAAACTTTTTTTGGAGCGGGGGGCATACTGCCAGCACACGTGGTCGGACAAAAAAACTTCAATGTCAAGGAACCGGAGTTTGTTAGCAATGGGGAATTCAGTGGTTAGTTGCAGTGAGCCCAAGCAAGTGCGAAACACATCAACAATTTGATCAGCACGTTGCTGAGCTTCAGAGTGGTTGGACCGGTACAAAATCAAGAAGTCATCAACAAATCTAAACACTTTCACGGCGCTCGTCAGTTGTAGGCAATTAATGAGAGATCTGTCATATTTGGCTAAAAGAATGTCACTTAGGATCGGGGCGAGACAGGAACCTATGCAAACACCTTCTTTTTGAATATAAAGTTTGTCATCATGCTTTATAAATGTAGAACGTAAATAAAAGGTCAACATTTCTAAAAAGTTTCTGACGCTAATTCCGCACGAGTCCTGAAATTTGACGTTCCCATAGCGGTCTATGCAGTCGCTCACCTCTGCGCACACCTGGTCCATCGGCAGGGAATAGTATAAGTCTTTTACGTCCACAGAAAAGAAGCTCACTTCTGAAGGGCACTCTTGTTGAAGAAATTCGGATACTATTTGAGGCTTTCTGATGAGGCAAGGGTCTTCCACAGGAAGGACAGATAGGGAACGCTGCAGGTACCTTCCCACCAGGCGCTGCCATGTGCCCTGTTCCGAGACAATGACACGGAAGGGAACTTCCGGCTTGTGCGTCTTTGCTGAAAAGAACACTGAAAGGTTCACACCCCTCGCTGCTCTCACTGATGACGCCAGTTTTTGAAGGCCAGCCTCTTCACAAAGTTTGCTAGCTGTTGCCTTGACCTTGGAAGGTTTTACATTCGCGACTTGGAAGTTTTCGGTGACAGCAGCGTCCGCCTTTTCTTTGTAGACGGTTGTCGGGGCAAGGACAAAACCGCCTTCTTTGTCCGCCTGAAGGAGCTTGAGATCTGCAGCGCGTAGCGACTTAATCACGGAAGGCTGACGTGATGTTCCGGTTTGCTTTGTTGGCAACAAACAATCCACGCCTTCTTGAATGCACCTGTCTCTATTATCAACAGAGGCTCGTGCCGCCGTGCTCCTTACTAAGCTCAAAAGCTCTACTTGGTCCAATTTTGGTGGCTCGCAAAATTTTGGGCCCTTTTCCAATGCGCTTTTTACTCCAGGAGGGATGCTTGCGTTCCCTAGAGTCACAACTTCTTGTCCAGATTGGCATGTTTGCTTCTTTCTTCTTGGCAGGCTGGCAAATATCATCTTCCAAAGAAAATCCGCTGTCCGGGATGCAATACCCAGGTCTCTGCGGTAGGCCCTCAGAGCACTGTTTTGTGATGCATTTCCCATGCTTGCAGCATATAGGCAGTCCGAGTAGAACCGCACTTGTCGCCAGGCCTCCGACCGGAAGATTCGGCATATTCTGTCAGCATGACCCTTTGATGGCGCTAAACCACCAAAAAGTTGAAGAACATCTGGAGGCAGAGACGAATTCTTCAAGGCGAACGTATAAAGACGAGTCCTGCAGATCGCAGTAGCCAGCAGGTTTATACACACAACGGAAGAGCGGAGAAAGGGGTAGGATATAACAGAGCCCGATGTATTAGAAATGAACTGTACTAAAGTGCTTATTTGGGCCGGTTGGTACATGGTCAACGAAGTGAAAAAACAGCGCGTAACACAGGACACAGGACAGAGAAGAGACGGACGAGGCGCTGACTTACAACCAAAATTTATTTCGTACAGGGGTGTATATATAGCACACGAAACTTGAAAAAAGAGGGAGAGAAGTCGAGTGACATGAAAGAGTAATTTTTGTTATGATTGTATGCGTATAACAAATAAACTGTGATTGCGCAATCATTCGCTTGTCAAATACGCCAATTCCCTGGTGAGGAGCGTTATCGAAGGTGCACTGACACACATATCGCCTTTTTTGATTATGCAGAATGCCTCATAAATCTCACGTGTCCTTTTATCTCTGTAGCGTCGAAGTATCTTGCATTTGTCAAACAATGCACGGCATCCACAAATGGAGCTGTGCGCAGCTAAGTGGCTGCCAACAGAACCCCGCATTAGATTGCGGTGTTCCCTGAGGCGGTCATTTATACAGCGGCCTGCCTCCAGATGTTCTTCAACTTTTTGGTGGTTTAGCGCCATCAAAGGGTCATGCTGACAGAATATGCCGAATCTTCCGGTCGGAGGCCTGGCGACAAGTGCGGTTCTACTCGGACTGCCTATATGCTGCAAGCATGGGAAATGCATCACAAAACAGTGCTCTGAGGGCCTACCGCAGAGACCTGGGTATTGCATCCCGGACAGCGGATTTTCTTTGGAAGATGATATTTGCCAGCCTGCCAAGAAGAAAGAAGCAAACATGCCAATCTGGACAAGAAGTTGTGACTCTAGGGAACGCAAGCATCCCTCCTGGAGTAAAAAGCGCATTGGAAAAGGGCCCAAAATTTTGCGAGCCACCAAAATTGGACCAAGTAGAGCTTTTGAGCTTAGTAAGGAGCACGGCGGCACGAGCCTCTGTTGATAATAGAGACAGGTGCATTCAAGAAGGCGTGGATTGTTTGTTGCCAACAAAGCAAACCGGAACATCACGTCAGCCTTCCGTGATTAAGTCGCTACGCGCTGCAGATCTCAAGCTCCTTCAGGCGGACAAAGAAGGCGGTTTTGTCCTTGCCCCGACAACCGTCTACAAAGAAAAGGCGGACGCTGCTGTCACCGAAAACTTCCAAGTCGCGAATGTAAAACCTTCCAAGGTCAAGGCAACAGCTAGCAAACTTTGTGAAGAGGCTGGCCTTCAAAAACTGGCGTCATCAGTGAGAGCAGCGAGGGGTGTGAACCTTTCAGTGTTCTTTTCAGCAAAGACGCACAAGCCGGAAGTTCCCTTCCGTGTCATTGTCTCGGAACAGGGCACATGGCAGCGCCTGGTGGGAAGGTACCTGCAGCGTTCCCTATCTGTCCTTCCTGTGGAAGACCCTTGCCTCATCAGAAAGCCTCAAATAGTATCCGAATTTCTTCAACAAGAGTGCCCTTCAGAAGTGAGCTTCTTTTCTGTGGACGTAAAAGACTTATACTATTCCCTGCCGATGGACCAGGTGTGCGCAGAGGTGAGCGACTGCATAGACCGCTATGGGAACGTCAAATTTCAGGACTCGTGCGGAATTAGCGTCAGAAACTTTTTAGAAATGTTGACCTTTTATTTACGTTCTACATTTATAAAGCATGATGACAAACTTTATATTCAAAAAGAAGGTGTTTGCATAGGTTCCTGTCTCGCCCCGATCCTAAGTGACATTCTTTTAGCCAAATATGACAGATCTCTCATTAATTGCCTACAACTGACGAGCGCCGTGAAAGTGTTTAGATTTGTTGATGACTTCTTGATTTTGTACCGGTCCAACCACTCTGAAGCTCAGCAACGTGCTGATCAAATTGTTGATGTGTTTCGCACTTGCTTGGGCTCACTGCAACTAACCACTGAATTCCCCATTGCTAACAAACTCCGGTTCCTTGACATTGAAGTTTTTTTGTCCGACCACGTGTGCTGGCAGTATGCCCCCCGCTCCAAAAAAAGTTTGCTACCCTACAGTTCTGCGCATTCAAAACTTGTAAAGCGAGCGATTGCAAAATCCTGTCTAAAGGCGGCCCTGATGCGGTCTTGCCATCACACATTGTGTACTAGTTTTGAGTCACAGGTGCGCAGATTGCGCAAGGCAGGGTACCCGGATAACATACTGTGTTCCATAGCTGAAAGTATCTTAAAAGACATCAAACAGCTAACCGAACCGACTAGTGGTCAAGAAAAAAGTTCTTTTTCAAGAACAGCAGTCATTCCTTACTTGCATAAGGTGTCACATTGTTTAAAAAAGGTAGCACAAAAAGCTGGAATCAGAGTTGTTTTTTCAGCCAGAAATAAGTTCTCTAGTATGTGCCATCAGGTGAACAGAGAGGACAGAGGGCCTCGCGTGTGTGATAAAAAACACGCAATCAAGTTTGTTGAATGTTGTTTTTGTGCCATTTATGAAATCCCCCTCTCTTGCGGCCGCTGTTACATCGGGCATTCTGGCCGCTGTATAAATGACCGCCTCAGGGAACACCGCAATCTAATGCGGGGTTCTGTTGGCAGCCACTTAGCTGCGCACAGCTCCATTTGTGGATGCCGTGCATTGTTTGACAAATGCAAGATACTTCGACGCTACAGAGATAAAAGGACACGTGAGATTTATGAGGCATTCTGCATAATCAAAAAAGGCGATATGTGTGTCAGTGCACCTTCGATAACGCTCCTCACCAGGGAATTGGCGTATTTGACAAGCGAATGATTGCGCAATCACAGTTTATTTGTTATACGCATACAATCATAACAAAAATTACTCTTTCATGTCACTCGACTTCTCTCCCTCTTTTTTCAAGTTTCGTGTGCTATATATACACCCCTGTACGAAATAAATTTTGGTTGTAAGTCAGCGCCTCGTCCGTCTCTTCTCTGTCCTGTGTCCTGTGTTACGCGCTGTTTTTTCACTTCGTTGACCATGTACCAACCGGCCCAAATAAGCACTTTGCTACAGCTATGTACGCCTGGAAGGCTGCTTTATCGACACAGTTGGAGAAAATTAAGCGCAGCTCACGCGTACCTGTAAGTAGGACCCAGCCGCCGTCACTGGCAGGGCCCTACCCACGATAAGCACGAACGACCAAAATTCCAAATAATGAATGCTTATGCGGGGTCCTATTTACAGGTACGCGCGAGTTGCGCTCAATTCGCTCCAACTGCGTCGATAAAGCAGCCTTCCAGGCGTATATAACAGAAGCTTATCTGATGTACCCCGATTAGCGAGCCTTGGGACGTTTATTCATTACATGTACACGAGTCCGAACGATATGTTTTGTGCTGACACAGCTAGGGGAAGCGTAGAGTCTCCGTCGTGGCACGCGGTCGACGCGGCACGATCAGCTGTGAAAAAAAAAGGAGAGGGGGGGATAAGTGCAATGCCTGCTGCGACTCTATTCAGTTTTCCCCGTCATCCCAAATACAGAGACGCGATCTCTTAATTGCACAGCTGCGCACACAGCAAGAGAACGCGCCCAGACTTCTGGAACACTCGTTTTACGTTCATTTTGTTAATTAAAACAGCCAACGTAGCTCACGCACTTGTGAAATGCACCACGGACGACACCAAACCCTCACGAAAAAGCCACAACTACAGGAGCAAACTTCTCTGCTAAATTTAGTGGCAGCCTGGCAGCAACCACCCCAAAGTTTGGCAACCAATTTATGCAACGCCAAACAGAGCCTAGCCTTATCATTCACTCCAAGCATATGCAGTGAACTTTTTTTTTTCGTGCGCCAGCCAAGTTTTTCTGACACAACCGAGTGGCGACACTGGTTCTAACGCCCACCCTAACTCACCTTGGGTTCCTTGATGTGCCCAGGCAAAACACTGCCAGCTCCAGTTCGGTGGCTGTTGAATTGAAATAAGGCTTGTCCGCGAGACGCAATCACGCCGTGAGTCTGAAACGACTTCTCAGGGTACGACAGTAGCTGCACTACGTCTAGCGTTTAGATGAACCAAGGAGAGACTGTACCGTTTGCACCAAACTGCTGTGAAACGCGACCAGAATCGTAGGTTGAGAGGCACACTGTTTACCATAAAACAAATCGTTTTCGTTGCTCGGCTATCGCTTCCTATGCCCTGGCCGCCTCCAGGTCCGCTTGCCGGCGCCTCCGTGCCGCTTCTACTCTACGGACCCTCACCACCTCCGGGTAAACTTGTCAACACTGCCGCTTCTCGAGCCGGCAACTCCAGGTTGAACTGACGGTGAGCCCACGCTGCTGTCACTCTGTGAGCCTTTGCGTTCATGTTGTCGAAGCGCACCGACCGCCGACTGTCGCTTATCAAACTGTAGAACGCGTCGAAGTGGTGCCATATATAGAGAAATATACTTATGTTTCTCAATTGTGGTGCGAGCGCCAATGAATAGAGCGAGCGCTGCTACCACTGCGCATCTAGCGTGGGCGTTTGTAGTACTAGCAGTAACGGCGCGGTGACAAGCCTCGTTCATGAGCTGCTTCGCATCGATAAAAAAAAAATCACGCCGTATACTTACATGCATCCAGCCAGAAAATCAGGAAGTCGTTCGAAACACGCCAGTGTTCCGCTTCACGACCACTTAATGATAAACCACATGGTCACTTTTTCATTGAGCAGCTGTTGCCGCTTACATCTTATGCATTGGGTTATCTACCAAAAAACCATTTTTCACTTTGACCATATACGTTGTCGTAAATCGCCCTTTCACCTGTACCATTGCCTGAAGTAGCGTTATGGTGGTCTGCTCCTAATTCAGGCATATACAGCGAAAAAAAAGCAAAACCGCCTGGTTCATCAGGGCATCATGTTGGTAGGCTCGAAGGCGTAGTTCCAATTGATTATGAAGGTTGCTGCATTTCGACGGGGACGAATTGCAAAAACAAAATCGAGTGTGATTAGCTTATGATAATGTTCCAGGAATCTTCATGCCCGAAATTAATCCAGCGCCCCCACTAAGGAATCCCTCGTAATTATATTGTAATTAGTAAATCTGTAATTCGTAATATTACACCGGACAGTTGACTATGCAGCGCACAGTTAACACACCCACACGCGGCAACAAAACGGCCGAACACAGCGAAGGCACCCAAGCCTGCTCTGAGAGCAGTTGTGGTTGGTAACACTAAAAGCAAGGGCTTGCTTTTAGTGTTACCAACCACAGTGTTTTAGACAGTGTTTTATTGACACTATTGACAATAAAGACAGTGTTTTATTGGTCTGTACAAAGATACTTATACTACTGAAGGACAACGCTCGCAAAATAATGCGTATATTAGGTGCCTACAAATATTCTTACATAAGGAACGACAACGTTGGAAAGATGATAGTACGCTTGTGGAAAGCATCCATGTCAGCAGTGGACAGTGATGGTTGTACTTCAAACGAGGCCGCTGTGGTAATGCGTGAACGGTCCAAGACGGTTTGCACACACCACAATCGCGAAGTCCGTCTGATAAAAGTGAAGGACGATAATATGGGGCCATGTGACGGCATCCTGTAAGACCGCAGTGCGTCTATGTTAGCCTCCTTCCCACGGCAAGCACACCTGATAGCGTGCCTTGTTTGCCGTGGATGCCAAAGTAGCTGCCTCGAACTTAAGCTTTGGTACTTTCTGTTATGAAAACGTGTCATGGTCGATCTTTCGCCGGCGACACTTGGCTTGCGCAATTCAGTTACTGCGCCTTTTATCCTGCAGTTTGGCGCTCACTCCGTGGCACATGTCAATGGGCGACAGCGGAGGCTCAGCGTACTGTCGAGACACTGCATGCATCATGCGAGCCTGCTCACTGTTGTGACCCAGCGTTGTTCATCTCCAGGCTCATGACCCGCATGCTCAAACTTAACTCTTCACATCTCCGCAACTCGTCGTTTGCTCGGCACCATCATTGTCGCTGCTGTCCATCACGCAACGCAGCGGTGGCGTGGTTCCCAACGTATAGGTACCGTCTGTGACTTGTCCTTCATGTAGTCGACCGTTCCCGAGTGCGAAGATAACGTAGCTAGGCTCGAGCTCGGGTTTGACATAGATGTGCTCGAGTCAGACACGTTCGGGCCTTCCGTGACGAGCTGCTGAAACACGGCTGATGGCTGCTCTCGAATCTGCTGCTGTTGCTGCAGCTGTGGACCTGCAAGCACATCAATGCAGCATCTCGGATACTGCTGAACTTGTGCGGTGCACGAGAGCCGCATACTGGGTTTCGGTGGCGACTCCGGTACGTAAAAACCCTTCTTGATCTCCACCCGTTCAGGCGACGTCATCTGCAGCATCTTCAGGTCCGTAAAAGCTTGCAGGCTCGAACAGTGGGCCTGTACGCTGATATTTCGATATCGTCCAGCGTTGTCCAAGTTCAGGGTCGCAATCCACTCGGACGTGCCAAACTCTTCTCCTCTTGGCTGTTGATGCAGAGCCGTATGCATCGTCATCTGTTCTGCACTGCTTTCACGAGTTCTGTGCTCATCAGAGTGCATATACCATGACGGTGGTGCAACGCCCAGTGTGGGCACCGTCTGTGCGTTGTTCTTCACAACCAAGAGCTCAGGCGAAGAAGGTACGCTAAAACTGCAGTTTGAAACAGGTGAGCTTGAGTCAGACTCATTCGCGCCCACCGTGACATGTTGCTGAAGCACAGGATGCGGCTGCCGTTGAGTTCGTTGCTGTCGCGGCAGATTCGGCTCTGCGAGCCCATCTATTAAGCGGGTACACCGCTGCTCCTCTTCTTGAGTGAATTGGAACAGCGTAGTTAGCATCGGTGGTGTCTCCGGTGCGCTGAAATCGAGTAGAAGCTCCTCAAACTCGGGCGTCGTCGGTAGCGGCATGTTTGGGTCCGGAGAAGGGAGTGGGCTCGAAGTGTGGGCCTGCTCTCTCATATTTTGGGATGGGCCAGCGTTGTCCAGGTCCAGGATCATGCTTCGCTGGCGTGAGCTCAACTCCCCGCGCCTTGACAGCGGCTCCTCCATCTGCTGCGCGGGGTGGTACATCGTTGTTCGGTGTCGCCTGTTACCACTTGTACTCTGTTCGAAGAAAGTCGCGTATTCGTAGTCGGCTTGGCTCTTATTGCTACGTGGAGACGTCAATACAGCGAGTAAGGAAAGTAGCGCATTGGGCCGCCTTTTTATGCAGCAGACAAAGGAGCAAGGGGATTGGAGGGAGGTGCCACCGAAGAGGGTGTTGACGGGAGAGGGAAATGGTTAATAACAGAGATGAAGAACAAAGCACTAAACTATCAAAAACGCACATGTCGCACCTAAATGTTACCCACCAGAACAAATATATGACTGCACGCGGCGTACGCATCAGTCATCAAAGTCTTTCGCTGTCACTTCTGATATATCAATGAATGTGTATGTCACACAATGTTAAGAGTATCCACAATTTCAATAGGCGATGAGAAAACCTAATCACAAATAGCCAATGACTATCACAGTACAAAAAGAAGGGACAAAAGGCGGGAAACTACAAGATAAGCAAAGGTCCTTGGCTTCTTCCTTTTTTGTCCCACTCTTTTCATTCTGCTCTAAAAGTATCAGCAATTTCAAAAAGCGGTGACAAGTTCTAATCCCAACTAGTCATCGTGTGCTTTTAAGACTAGTACAGTACAGAACAGGGAGAAAAAAAGCGGGGAAACTGTACAAGATAAGCAAGAGAGCTCGTCCTTCTTGTCCCTAATCTTTCTTGTTTCGCGCGTTCAAAGTATATGCATATACCAACTAACACACTACAGTTCATACTATCTCAAGTACCTTTCGGTCACTGATAAGACTGAGATATCTGAAGACAGAGATATCTGTTACCGCAACTTCTATCATATTGTTAAAAGTGACTAAGACTGCGACTTCGACGACCCTGTGGACTCATCGAATCGTTAGAATCATCGCGTTGTTCGTTAGTGGTTACATTTTTCAATTCACTTGTCTGGAGGGCTGTAATTTGAAGTAAAATTGAAGATGAGCTTGTCATCGAGCAGAAAGTTCATTGCGCGATGAAGCTTCATACTGATTTAGCAGTGAAGCCTACCTTGAGCGTGTATTCCCGAAATAAGTTTGACTCTATAGATCTACATTTCAAGAACTGGCGGGAAAATAAAGGATTTTTTTTTATTTTTGTCCAACAGTGTCTTTCTCAAAAGTAGCTTATTTATTTATTCATTTAGAAGTGCCGTTTGGCGGGGCGACATTTCAGGTCCAGAAGTAAGTGAAAGATATAAGCTTCTAAACGAGTCTGGTTTCGGTTGCCTGTGTGCACATGAGGCCGGTCAAGCCATTCCATGGAGGTATCTACTGCACCCAAGTCGAAAAAAAGTAGACGATATTTTGATGCATTGTAACGCAATTATTATATGAGTCGAACTGAAATAAGTACCAGACGATGACGCTCGAAAGGCTTCAAGATGCCTGTGGTGGCAACGCGACGGAACAAAGCCATACGGAACGAAGCCATTTGTCACAAGAGGTTCTGTAAAAATCTGGAGTGTTTCAACGACGACGATCTCTCAGGACTTCAATCGAAATTGCAAATGGACGAATCCATGCAGAAAACGAATGAAGTGTTTGATAAAGACCGGTTATTAGGTGTTTGGATGATTGCGCATTAGTATGGAGTACCCCATCCCCCCCCCCCCCCATTCCTTCCAAAAAAATCGTTCATCATTTTCTGACGAGAGACCTTCTTCTAATGATCAAGTCTCCACGAAAAGGTTCCAAAGGTGCGAGTGAGACGAACGATTAGTCACAACGCGCTAAGTGTCTTCGAGTTCACATCCAGATGGGTGTGGCAACGGTCGTCGCACCACAAGATCTTTTTTATTTCTTCCCGGTGATCAACAAAACCCTGGAAGGAACTGTAGTATGTGACGATGGAGATGGTAAAAGCATCTTCGACGACCTCACCAAAGTTGTCTTTCATTGACGGCTTCCAGGGCGGCTTTAATGATTGGCAGCGGTGCATTAAACCAGTGAAGAGAGTACCTTGAAAAGTTCTAAAGCGATCGCACACTGGTAATTACTGAGTCATTATTAAAATTAAAAGTAGGGCAAAATTTGAAGCAAATATTTATTTTTTTTATTTATTTTAACATACTGCAGCCCCTCTTGGGGCTATAGCAGGAGTGGGTACATCGCAAAAAACCGTGCATCGAACATGTTCAATAATGAAACAAAAGCAAAAAGAAAGAAAGAAAACACAGTAACGACGAAACCAGGTGTTCGAAAGTCAACATAGAAGGAAGTGTACAGTTTTAGCGGCATGATAAAGGGTTACATAAGATCGACCTAATATACACATCTAAGTACAAAAGTGCAGTCGTACAAAGGGGGAAAGGAAACAAAGCGGTACATGTACGTAGTTTACAATAGTTGTATTTTAGAAGGAAATGTAAGCAAGCCAAGAGAGCGCACGTGGCCAGGCAACAAATTCCAACGCTAGTGATATTTTCCAGCGCAAAAAGACACACACACAGCGATGTGATGTCTCTTCTTGAGTCTTGCATTTTTTTTTCGCTGCTAAATCTGTCTTTATTAAGAACAAACCTGCCGAAGAACAGTTTAAAAGGACCCCATGAGGAGATTTGTTTACGGTTGCGGATAGGCGGTCACGTGGCATGTCGTATATAGGCAGAACCAGCTTCGGAGGCACTTCTTGGTTTTCAGCAAGTTGATGAACGCTTACCGAACTTGGAACTTATTTAGGCCTAAACATGTAGCATCCAACCTAGGGTGCTACACCCAGTCATACACGAAGAAAGCGACGCCCTCGTTCATGGTATTCATCTTATGTTTTGTAAGGCGCCAAATGCTGAAAGTTAATGCAAATTAACATTCCAAAGCTCACAACTAACGACGTATAGGATATTTCAGAACATTTCGGTCGCAGAGACAAGCAGTGCATTTATTTAGCATTTCGATGATCGAACCGTGATTGGAAAGTGCGCATGCGTCTACGCTGCAAACAGGATATACATGTGGAGTAACTTCACATTAAACCGCCGCAATAATACGTATAACACAAATGGTATGTTGCATTTTATTTTCATCCATTTCTTTCGCCAAGTTTTCTATTTTGTAGTAAAGAAAAAAAGGTTCATTATTTTTTTATTGCACAAGGATACATGCAAGATATATTCAATGTATTGTTTGTTTTTATTTTATGTATTATTTTTTCTGGAGAAGTATGGTGGCCAACCTAACTATTTAAATCATTTCGTATACATAAGATATGTATAGCATTTATGTACTGTATAGAGACTATGCCTGCAACCAAATGTTGACCGAAGTTTAAAGTGCATGGGGTGAGAGCTTTGTCAAGCTGCCGGAAGGCCACGTTTTTTCTCAGTCTTCATCATCTCTATTGCTCATGAAATAAACATCTGTTATACTCTATACTTAAAATAAACGTATGAGATAGATATTACTTCCACCTTTTCAAAGTCGGTACACAAGCTGAAGATGATAAGATGAGTGTATACGTGTGTACGAGAAAACAATTAGTGCAGCATTACAATATTCTTAGATCCGCCCCCAAACAAGACTACAATTTTCATACACCACTGCCAAACCAACCCTCCTTAACTGTGCAGAATGAGCCAAAAATTTAGATTATATAGTGGTAGAAACTTGCACTAGAGGGAATTGGGGCAAAGGTGGGTAGAGGTCCTATAGTCCAGGGCCCCACTGGCCTTTGCGGCTCGCTGGCATCGAGATTTGATAGATATGTGGGGTTCGGCCTGATCGAGAAGAGCAACTTGGCCCTCTCGAGACCCCAAGGAGTCAGAAAACTTCGAATTCCTGAGGACACTGTTCTGTCGAATCATTCAGGACACGTTAGTGCATTTTAGAAGAACTCATAGCGTTCTAAATTCAAAGCTCTCTAACACAGCAGCGGAAATATTCAGCTTTTACTAGAGTATTGTTATCAACACTTTTTTAACGCCGCTTAGTCATACGAGGGCGGGCCACCCGCTTTCGTACGGGTAACCTTAGTCAGGTGAAGGATACTAGAGGTAATTATTTGATACGTGGGGTTCAACGTCTTAAAACCACCACATGATTATGATAGACGCCGAAGTGGAGGGCTCCGGAAATATCGACCACCTGGGGTTCTTTAACGTACACCCAAACCAGAGCACACGGGCCTACAACATTTCCGCCTCCATCAGAAATGCAGCCGCCACAGCCGGGATTCGATCCAGCGTCCTGCGGGTCAGCAGCCGAGTACCTTACCCACTAGACTACCGCGGCGAGGCCATACTAGAGGTAGGGTTACTAATACAAAAGCGGGCACTTTCGCACGACTAACCTCAACCCTCTAAGGACAACCCACACCAATCTTTCGCGCGATTTTCCTGTTTTTCAACAATGCCAATAGATAACCTAACCCTGACAATAGCATCGTCTTTTTCGGCGATAACACCCACGGAAACGAGGTAAGGAGATAACCGAACGTCCCAGTTGGTCGAATAACTTTCCGCAGCCCACTGTTACGGCTTTCCTAATAATCTTATCGTGGTTTCGGGGCGTGCAGCATGTCACCGACTTCGATGAGTCATAAGATGGATAGCTTCAGAGGTGGCTTCCTTCGGCTGTCCTCTCTTTCGCTGCACTGCTAACACACTCGAGAACAATGCGTGTAAAAACCAGAACGGTCCTATCGCGAACCGTTCTGGTCTCAACGCAGCCACGAAGACCAATGACCACGACTACAGTGTACTAGAATAGTACACGTCAGTTTAACCACGACCAACAGCTCTGGGCTGTACAGCAGATCCTCGGGGCGCTCGAAGGGCAAGGACCCAGCGAGTCGAAACGCCGAGCTGATATGCACACGCGCAGTATAAACACAGCCCACTCGATGACATATGCCATTGGCGCAGCGCACGAGCGCCCAAGTTCAGGCACATATAAAGTGTGTTCTAATCTAATGCCAATACGACAGAGCGACTGTTCGATAGACTGCTTTGGCGATTAACGGCTTCAGTGTTACTGAACGCGTGCGCATAGTTTGGATGATATAATATCCAACTTCTATTTAGGCACATGTGCACTCAAAGTTAACCTGTTCCATAACTTTTCCTCTAGATTTTCTCTCGATACTAGGTGGGCTATCTTTGCAGATTTTAGAGTAACCCGCGATCTCTAGCCATGCACCTGCGTTTCCGTGTACCAATCACACGATCTCTGAATGCGCGAGCGTTTACTCTCCGAGCAGAAAGTTATTCACCAACCGGAAATGAGCGTACCGGTGCCGAGATACCGCGATCGTCAGCGCGGGACTGCATGGTACTATCATGGCACTATTGAGGAGATAACGTCACACAGTACCTTGGCGTCCAATCCTGAAATGTTACCTCTCGGCGCCGCACCTTGTGCGAAAAAGCAATGGACAGGTGCGCGCAGCCGCGCTACCCTCAGTACACATTGAAGGGACTCTAAAGTCAACTATTAAGTCGAAGTTGATTTTTGAAATGGCAGTGCAGAAACCTTGTAGTGTTGCTTCTGTGTCAAGGAAGGGCCTATTTTGAAATAAAACCGTGTTTTAATGCTCCGCATCGGGTTAGTGCACTTGAAATTACCCGCCTCGAGAAGCGGACTGACCGGACCGACTCACGTCACTGTTGCCATGCACAATGTTGCCTGGCTTACTGCGCTAGTAGCAGCAGAGCGAAAACAGTGGGAGCCACAGCAGCAACAACGGTCACTGATCAATTTCCCGCCATTGACTTCAAGATAGCAGACGCTTTTGTTTCGACTGCGCCCCACGAGGTGGCACCACTTGTCCCGTGTAACCAAGCGAAAATTAAATTATTGAACCACTTGCGCCATTACCCATAGTAACATCCGGCGGTTCTTTTTTCCAAGAATCAAACAGAAACAAAGAAGTAGCATTTTATTGCGTCTTTTGATGCACGGAAGGTTCTTTATTTTTTAGTGCAGTTAGATCAATTGCTAGTGATTATTGTAGGTGGTCCGTCTAATGTCACCGGGATCATTTTGAAGATGTCCTACTGCGGCGCTTGTGTTATTGTGCATTTACTTTAATTTTTCATTACGTAGGGTTCTCTTATTGAGAATATTGTCGTTTTAGATGTCATACATTGAGCATTCACTGTGACGTGAATTGTTATTTGACTTTAGTGTCCCTTTAATGTATGCGAGATCTGAAAACAGGCTCAACCCTAATACATACCCAGAAAATATATGCAAGGTCTACCGTATTGAGCTCGCCACATTAACCCGCATACTACGGACTTGTACCAAGACACGTATGGTGTGAACTCTGGAACCCTTCCGCCACAGCCTCGGCGAACAACTTTGGGTCACCGGGACCAAGTTTTCCCGCGATCCGTAAAGTCAACGATAATGCTAAGTAATTAGTCGCCGATGCAGCGCCCCATCCATCGTAATTGTTCAGCGAACTGTGGCGCGGAAGGAACACAGACACGAAGCAAAGAGGAGGCACCCAGCACCTCTTTCCTTCGTGCCTGTGTTCCTCCCGCGCTCCCGGTTCCCTGAACAATCATGAATTACAAACTAGCCCACCTTTCGATCTTATTGCCATCCATCGTACTTTCTTGCCGTTGTTCACTAGGTGGGTACCCAATTTTCCGATACGTGCATCGTATCGGAAAATTTCGCGCTTGAGGTCACGCACGTGGTGTCTTATAATCGCGCAAGCTGAAAACCGAGCTATCTTACCATCGGAGTGCAAGTCCACCGCTCAGAGGCATTCAAGGAAAAGCCGCTGCTGTTGTGGCCACTCGTTAAGGCGGACGAAGTTTTGTGCGCGCACTGCGCGTGTATATAGCTTCCATTGGCAGGGCGTGTTTACACGTCGGAGAAGTGAACCCCGCGAACTCGGTAATGTGACGCCGATTCTTCCAGGTCTTCGCAATAAATTCGGTTCAGCCATACATAGAAATATGCGCCTTCACTACACTTCCGTTATCTCCGCACACTGTCCTATTCGTCTTTCGGGACGACATAGAAACTTTCCGGTTGAATATCCTAGTTGTAAATTGAGCTTGTTTTCGTGCGGAGCAACCGTGGAGCAACCGAAGACCATGCGGTTTGCCACAGTTAATTTGATGCAACTCGACACGCAACAAGATGTTGATCGATATGTGGGGTTTAAGGTCCCAAAACCATCATATGATTATGAGAGACGCCGTAGTGGAGGGCTCCAGAAATTTGGACCACCTGGAGTTCTTTAACGTGCACTCAAATATGAGCACACGGGCCTACAACATTTCCGCCTCCATCGGAAATGCAGCCGCCGCCGCCGGGATTCAATGCCGCGACCTGCGGGTCAGCAGCCGAGTACCTTAGCAACTAGACCACCGCGGCGGGGCGCCACATGATGTTGCTGCCAGGGCGCTTTTACGAGTACATGCCGCACGCGGTATTAGAGGAAACTTCCAACGCTGTAGAATTGTAAATGCAACACACGAGGGCCACTGAATGCCGGGGAACACCGCACAACACCCCATCACATAAATATAACAAACGCATAGTCAGGCATGGGTCGTCAACTGTGTGAAAGACTCAAAGATGGCGCCCTGTCTGACTTACCACAGCATCACGCTGCGGCTGAGTTTCAGTGCATACTCCTTGCCACCGTCACTTAAGCCGTTTAGCTTTCAGCATGTGACACTCCTCTAATAAGGAGCACAACGCACAAAGTTTTCCAGTGGGACCACGGCAACACGTAGTTGACGCATGGAAACAATGCGTATAACAACCAAGCCATTAATTGTCACGTGCTGATAATCGAAGCCTTCGGTAAAAACACCAATGCCTGCGCGCATGCAGATGAAACATAAGAGAAGGAAACTTCATAGTTACCTTCAAGAGGAACAAGTGGGGGGAGAAGACTGGATGAATAAGCCCGACGCTTAGAACAGACAGCCAACCGGGAGCAACCGTGTTAAGTCACAATTCCTTCCGCATGAATAGCTGTCTCAAAATACAGTTTTAATTAACGATATTCGTGCACGAAATCTTCGTTAGAACTACGTCTTCATTCACTACACAAAAACGCGCACCTCTCAGACGAATTACATAGCGCCTAGAATACTGCCTAGGACATGTACAACAGCCATGACGCACACAACACGTGTGCTGTACGAAAGTAGAGAGATGAGCGAGTTGGAACTGATATGCATTGTATTTCGTCTCGTTTGCGCCTAAACGTTTTCAAGGCTATACAAAACTGCGGTTATTGGTTGCAGAGCTATCCTGATTATTCACATTTGCTCTTTCTACCGTAAATGATCGCAGCATTGCTCGTAAATTAAGACACTGACAGTTTGACTGTATTATATATGTTTGTGTAAGTGCCAGTGCACACAAGCACTGAGCGGAAGTCACAAGTGTGACAGAACAACAAACATGGCGGCTACTACGATGAACGCTCTTCTCGTGTTGTAAAAGTGGCGTTCGAGAGGGTAATCATGATCAAGATCGAGTGGAGCAAGCGCTAACGACTTTGATAGTGGCTATATATGATGACGTTTTGTGCACAATTGATATTGTTGCACGATTACTGAAGCCCCCCCCCCCCCCCCCCCTGCAAAGGTATTCTTCCTGAAATTATAACAAACGTACTATACTGTTGAGCTCGCCCACGGAAGAGATAAGGCGGTTCTGCGTATAACGCTGGGCACGTGGGTTTACAGTGATTGGGTCATTTCTTATGCTCCGTTGTGGCGCACTCAATTAAGGACAGTAACATGTAAAATAAATGGACGCCACGACACCCAGCTCTGTGGTCATTGTGTGTGTTTTTCTTGAGTACCTCCATGCCTTTTTGTCGCGCAACGACGAAGCTTGCAAAATTCCAGCCAGTTCTGCAGCCAAAACATTTTCGGGGCGAAGCTCTTTATAACGACACCCGTTCGTCCCTTGTAGCCGTTGTAGTATGTAACAAGTGTAACATTTTGACGTTTAAGGTGGCGCCGATGAGAGATTTCTTATGTGCTTTGTTGAACAATAGAAAGTAGTGATCAACGTACATGCGAATGGCTGCTAATGGTGAATGAGAGACAGGCGCATTCGTCTTTTAGTTAACGCACACGCTGCAATCCTCATTATTGGCATGTACATTGAGCACTATCTTACAAGAAAGGGTTGCTACTATATAGTCGTTGGGTGTAACCTTCTTAGTTTTAGAAAGGTTTAGCGAGCGTTGAGCCGCAGTGCCATGAGTACAATGAACTAGTATATACCATGAATGAACTCGAGGTGGTTAAAGGTGGGAAGCAGACACGAAGCGCAAGCCGTAAGAAAGTGTGTGTGTGCCACCTCTCGTTTAGTCCTTGGAATGTCCGCTGGATGGCGGTGCTTCTATAATGGAAATATAAGATGAAAAAATTCGAGACGGCGGTACTTTGAGTGTTGAATAGATGGACGAACGGACACACAGACAGATGCATGGATGGACGCATGAACGGACGCAGGGGCGGATTCATGGACGAACGCAGGGACGGACGCACGAACAGACGCATGCAAGGACGGGCGGATGGACGCATGGATGGTCACACAGACGTACGCAGGAACGGACGGAAGCAAGAACGAATGGACGGACGAATGCTTCGCCCCACACCCCATCATTCACTCCGTGGATATGCTGCCATTTTTTTGTGTTGTTTTTCAGACAAAAAATGACCGCTGCATTCCGTCAGTCACTAACAATACCACACAAACGCTGAATACAATGTTAAAAAACAAAATTTTCAGTTAAATCATACGACATTATATATAGGGCATGTCGTCTGAATTATTTTTAACGTCTGGGCTCTTTAAAGCGTTCTTATATCTAAGCACACGGTTGCGCGCGGTAGCTCTGTTTTAAGTACAGTTTGAGTACCGATGTGTCAAAGTTTATGTGATAATATTATTTCTATGTACGGCCAGATAAACGCAACTAAGGCTCCTCGCATTATCGGTAAACTGCAGTGCCGTAGTTGTACACCTACGAACAACGCGCAAGTTCATGGCATCGAGCCCATTTTTTTTTTTTATTACAACTGGGTCGCTATAAACCACTGCATTTACACATGATTGAGAGGATGCCAAGGACATTTTGCGATGTGCCTGAAACAGAAAGCGGCACCCACGCTGAAATAATTCTGCTGAATAGAGGGTACGACGACAATACACAGCTTTCTGGCATGTTGCACTCGCTGATCTTATTACAATGCATTAGCAGCCGAGCAAGATCAAATGCTTTCATACGTCGTTTCAGGAATACGTAAAAGCAGTTACACTCTGACATGACCGGACAAACCACACCTTGGGAACATGTGACTTACGCACACAAAGAAACACGACGTGGCTAGCAGACGACGCACGGGGACATCCACACTTCGCCACGTCGGCCATCTCGGAGGCCATGCTCTTAGCCATAGAGTTTTTTATATATAAACACTGGAGGGAACTCCAGCGCTAGTGTATACATGGGAGCTACCAAGTCGGATTAACAAAAAATTGCTGGAGTGGAAGCTCCCGAGCTCTCGTTGGCGTCACCTCCACATTCTAGCCACCATAGCGCGGGCGGGTCGTGTTTGAGCGCGGTGGTTTACTGCCCATGCGTCAACTCCCGGCACCCGCGCCAATGTCCGCTTTCGTTCACTGGCGGTCGCGACGGCAGCGCCTCTTTTCACCATGCTCCGATTACATCGTAAGCAGCGCGGAATTGAGCGACGCTGTATAAAAACACACATACACTAATTTTGAGGACTGTCACGCACGACAGCATAAGAGTACGCGAACACCATCAGCAAAGAGATCGACTCCATATTACGTAATCCAGCTTCAAGTATTTTTCGTTAAGCTGTGCCACAAAACGGATTTGGAAAATTTTAAGCATGATTCGAAAATGCAATTCCTAGTTACAAAGCGAAAAAAATGCTGAAATATGTCACTATCTATTTCACGTTCTTTTCATTTCTGCTACGCACGTTCTAGCCAGTGTTCGGTCATTCATCGTCAAAGCGGTCGATCGAACAGCTGCTCTAAATATCCCATTGACATTTGATCGGCAACACACTTTACTTGTGCCTGCAATCGGGTGCTCGAGCGCCACACACGGGGCCTACATCATTGCCGAGGTTGCCGATTACTCGGCGCGGATCACCGCTCGCCGCTGCCGGTTCACTGGGTTTCTGCATTTTAAAGGCCGCGTGGACCTACCTGATGGTCCAGAGCTACTGGTCATCGTCATAGGTCTTCGTGGCTGCCTAGAACCGCGGCGGGAACATTTTAGTTTAAACGCAAATCGCTCGAGTGTGTTGGCAGCGAAGCGAAAGAGGAGACCGCCGTAGGAAGCCGCCACAGAAACTATCCTTCTTTTAACTCATCCAAGTCGGTTGACAAGCTGCACCGCGTAAAGGAGCAAGGAGTCGACAACTTTTGGTTATCTGAATAACTGTTGGGGCTCAACGCCCCGAAACCACGATAGGATTAATAGGGACGCCGTAACGGAGGGCTGCGGAAAGTTCGCCCAACTGGGACGTTCGGTTGTCTCTTTACCTCGTTTCCGTGGGTGTTATCACCGAAGAAGACGATGCTATTGTCAGGGTGGGGTTATCTAATGTCATTGTTGAAAAACTGGAAAATCGTGTGAAAGATTCGTGTGGGTCGTCTTTCGAAGGTTCAGGTTTGTCATTCGAAAGTGCCCGCCTTCGTGTGACTAACCCTAACTTTCGTATGATTCACCTGACTAAGCTTAGCCATACGAGAGCGGGTTGCCCGTTTTCCTATGACTAAGCCTAAAGATATTGATAACAATACAGAAGAAAAAACTGAGTACGTTCGCTTCTATGTTAGAGAACTTTGCATCATTAAGTTGTTCTAACATGCATTAATGAGTGCTGCATGGTTCGACCGAACAGCCTCCAATTGCTCGGAAGTTCAAAGTTTTCCACACCTTGAGCTCTCTAAATTTCTGGCGCTGAGTGTACAATTAGAAGGAAAAAATCAAAACATATCCACGGAGTGAATAATGATCAGTGGGGCGAAGCGTCTATCAGTCCGTCCATGCTTCCGTCTGTCCACGCGAGCATTCATTCATGCGTCCGTCCGTTCCTCTGTCCGCCATCCGTTCTTGCGTTCGTCCGTACGTTCGTCCATCAATCCGTCCCTCCGTCTTCTACTTTGTCTGTCCATCCATACATGTGTCCATGTAGTGAACACTCCAAGTACTGCCATCTCCCTTCTCGCATCCCCTGTGGCACATACCCGCTCTAGAGCGGGTATGTGCCACCGGTGGCTACTTGCTACTACTACTACATACATCGGAGGATGTACAGACCCACGCCTTAAAAAGCTTCGACCCTAAAATAGGATTGCTTGGGCGGTGATACATGAAAATTATGATCTTGTTTGAGGGCAGATTTACGAATATTGTAATCGTTCATTAATCAGTTTCTCGTAAACACGTATACTCTGGTTTCTCACCATCAGCTCATGCACCTGTTTTACAGATATAGGAGATAATATCTGTCTCGTGCGTTTATTTTTTGAGATTAGGATATAATAGGTGCTTATTTCACGAGTTATACAGATGATGCAGAGTAAGAAAATAAAGTTGCCTTTCGGCAGCTTAACAAGCTCTCACACCGGTCATTTTAAACTAGTGTCAACGTTTGGCCACCGGCATACTATTGATATAACATATCGATGTAATATATGCTAGTTATATATGCAAGGTGATTGAAATGGACTGCACGCTGATCATCCTGTAAAGTAGTAAAACAGAAAAAAAACACACGATGGGTGTATCTTGCATGCAAATTACGCCAGACATATTATGAACCTTTTCAGTATAGTTCGAAATAAATAATGTAACGAAAGCAGAAAAAATAGAGTGCAGCATAGAAGTCATGTTATATATGTAATATTGCTTAAAGCGGTCGAATGTGAAGTCACTCTATGTGTATATCATGTTTCGAGCGCATAGATGCATGCAAACTCTCCAATCGTGCTTCGACCACCGAAACGCTTAATGAATGCACTGCCACTCCATTCGACCAAAACGTTTTTGAAGTACCTCAGCTCATTGTAAGCTTGGGAATGTCAATTTTCATTCGATTTCAGCATGTGGCGCATTGCGAAACATCAGTTGAATGTAACGAACAAGGGCGCAACCTTCTTTGTCAATGAATTTATCCCTGCGTCGTGCGCTACGTGCTGAACTTAACTTACTAGCTGCGTAAGTTCAATAAGGGTTCATAAGGATTATGAAAACCAACAAAAATGCGCGCGATGGTGGCTCTACTGCTACGACATGCCACACGGCATCTTTTCTGTAATTTTAAACAAATCACTTCACAGGGTCTGTTTAAAACTGTTGCTAGGGTGACTTGGTTCAAAATAAAAACGGATTTGCCAGCACAAAATAATAATAAAACGAAAGACTTCAGAAGAGACATCGCAGTGCTGTGTGCATATGTGGCTTCTGAAATGCTCCGTCTTTTTGCGCTGGTAAATCTCTCTGATTGAACGGTTCACAGAATTTTGATCTTAATAATGATGTATTCAATATCAGTTTGCAATACCTTTAAAACTTTTCGAAGTACTCTCTCCACGGGTCCAATCACTGTCAATCAATGCCAATCAATGCCAATCGCTGAAGCCGATCTAGAAGCGGTAAATGAGAGCCGATTTCAGTGAGTAGGTCATCGAAGATGTTTCACCGTCTCCAGTGTCACATACCCATATTTCCTTCCGGGGTTCCGTTTCCTACCAAAAAAAAAAAAAACTGGCAGTGCCAGATCGAGGTCACACAGTGGCTGAAGCAGTGCTGCCACACCCATCTTGACCTGCAACACGGATACAATTAGCGCGGTGTGACTCATCGTCCATCTCACTCGTCATAACCTTTGAAACCATTTTCGCATAAACTTTCCTCGTTAAAAGGTTTCTCGTCAAATCACGATGAATGATTTTGTTTTTTGGTACTGCACGCTCCTCCTCAATCATCGAAACACTTGATCGCCGGTCCTCATCAAACACTTGACGCGCTTTCTGCATGGAGGCGTCTGTTTATGAGTTTGACGAACGTCCCGAGTGGTCGTTGTCGTTGAGAGACTCCAGACTTTTCCAGAGCCTCTTGTGCGAAATTAAAGTATAGCTTTGTATCATCGCGTCCTCACCATGGGCTTTCCAAAATATTTCGCTCGTCTCCACCCCGTTTTTATTCCAGTTTCACTCATAAATTGATTGCGTTGCAATGCTCCAGAATCTCGTCCACTCTTTCCTCAACAAGGATGCAGTAGATACCTCTGCATAATGGCTTGACCAGCTACAACAAGTGCACGCAGGCAAATGCAACGGATGCCTTTCAAAGCTTGTATCCCACACTGACTTCTGGCAACGAAATGCTGTCCCGCCAGACGACGCTACCAACTGCAAAAAAAAAAAGAGTTTTTGGGACAGACGCCATATCAGACAACGATCAAGAAATCGATGACTTTTTCCACCACTTCTTGGAATATTGATGTAATAAAGCCAAGCTTATTTCGGAAAGCCACGGTGAAGGAAGGCTCGACTACTGCATCAGCGTGACGCTTCATCGCACAGTGAACTTTATGCACCATGATGAGCTCCTCTGCAAGTTTACATCAAACTGCAGCGCTCCAGGTACGTGCACAGGAAAACGGACGTAATCGCTAATGGGCAACACGATCAATCCAACGGACCGGTGAGTTTACGGGGTCATCGAAGTCACGGTGTTAGTCACTTCTAACAACGTTTTCGAAGTTATGGTTACTGATATCTTGGTCTTCAGATATCTCAATCTTCTCAATGAATGAAAAGTAATCGAGATTGAAATTAGTCATAGACCATTCAAATCGCTGATAGTTTGAACTGTAACGGGTAAGTTAGCATATGCATATTTTTAATGCGCGAAACAAGAAACAACGGGACGATAAGAGCAAACTCCATCGCTCATCTTGAGTAGTTTCTCTGCTTTCTTCCCTCCTTTTTTTGTACTCTATGAGTCATAACAGTGCAGTGATGACTAGTTGAGATTAGGACTTGTCAACGCCTGTAGAAATTGCTGGTGCTCTTACAGCGGGACGGAGAGAGAGGGACAAAAAGGGAAGGAGCTGAAGGTGTTCGCTTATCTGGTAGTTTCCCGCCTTTTCTCCCTTCCTATATATTACTGTATGAGTCATAACAGCGCACGATGAGTGGTTGAGATTAGGGGTTGTCACCGCCTATTCAAGTTGCTGGTGCTCTTACAGCGGGACGGAAAGAGTGAGACAAAAAGGGAAGAAGCTCAAGGCCTTTTTCCTTGTAGTTTCCCGCCTTTTGTTCCTTCTTTTTTTGTGCTGTATGAGTCATAATAACGCACCATCACTGGTTGATATTAAAACTTGTGACCACCTATTGTAATTGCTTGTGCTCTTACAACGGGACGGAAAGAGTGAAAAAAAAAAGGAAAAGCCGAAGGCCTTCGCTTATCATGTTGTTTCCAGCGTTTTGTCCGTTTTGTTTTTGCTGTATAAGTCATAACAGCGCACGATTAGGACTTGTCCCCACCTATTAAAATTGCTGATATTCTTACAGCGGGACGGAAAGAGCGGGACAAAAAGGAAAGTAGCCAAAGGCCGCCGCTTATCTTGTAGTTTCCCGCCTTTCGTCTTTCCTTTTTCGTACATTGATAGTCTTTGACTATTTGTGATTAGTAATTGTCGTCGCCTACTGAAATTGCTGATACTCTTAACAATATACGACCATACACATTCATTAGGATATATGAAGTGACATAAAATGACTTTGATGGCCCATGCGCAAACCGCGTGGCAGCGATATAAGTGTGTCGGCACGAACCCTCAGGTGCGACAGGTGCGAGAGAGGTAGTTTAGCGGTCCATTCTTCTCTTCTGAACGTATTCCCTTTCCCGTCAGCACCTTCTCTCAGTTCATGTCCCCCGTTCTCCTCTCTCTTTTGGAGGCAGCAGAAAAAAAAAGGCAGTCCAAAACGCTGCATGACTCACTCGATGGGCTGACTACACCGTGGGGCTGACGTACACGCGTACGAATAAGAGCGAGACTGTCTACAAAAGACGGCACTTCTCACGAAGAGTGTAAAAGTGGCAAAAGGTGACACCGGACAACGATGTACCACCCAGCGCAGCAGATGGAGGAGCCGCTGTCCAGGCGCGGAGAGTTTAACGCACACAAGGGCAGCATGACCCTGGACCTGGATAACGCTGGCCCATCCCAACCTACGAGCGAGCAGGCCCACACTTCAAGCCCGCTACCCACTCCGGACTTAAGCATGCCGCTACTGACGACGCCAGAGTTCGAGATGCTCCTCACTGATCTCAAAGCACCGAAGACGCCACCGATGCAAACTACGGTGTTACCGCTCAATCAAGAAGAGAAGCAGCTTTGGAGCCTCTTCTTTGACGAGCTCTCCAATCTAAATCTGCCGCCACAGCAACAACACACTCAACAACAGCCGCCGCCACCCGTGTTTCAGCAGCACATCACGATGGGCGCGAACGGGTCTGACTCGAACGCATCCACCTCGAACGCCAGCTCCAGCCCACCTCCTTGGTCTGAGCACTGCGTAACGGGTGACCACGTGAAGGGCAAGACACAAGCGGTACCTGCGGTACGAACCGCACCACCATTGTGCTACATAATCTCCGACGGTGACAGTAGCAGTAGTGTCGGTGCACAGCGGATGGCGATGCACGAGGCACCGCAAGAGTTGTTGAGGTGTGAAGCATCGAGCTTGAGCATGCGGATCATGAGCCTGGATATAAACAACGCTTGGCCACACCAACACAACAGTGAGCAGGCTCGCACTACGCATGCAGTGTCTCAACCGCATGCTGTGGCCCCGCTGTCGTCCATTGACATGCGCGACGGAAAATGCGCCAAACTGGAGGATAAAAAGTGCCGGAACCGAATCGCACAAGCCAGGTGTCGCCAGCGGAAGATCGACCGTGTCACGTTTCTACAAGGGAAAGTGCGAAAGCTCAAGTTGGAGACGGCGGCGTTGAAATCCACGGCGAACAGTGTACGCCATCAGGTGGAACTGCTCCGGCAGCAGTGGGTGATTCACGCCAGATTTTGCGGTCTGACATGAAGCTGTCACATATGGCCCTGCCGGATCGCTGATTACTTCTATGAGAGAGACTTCGCGACCGTTTTGTGCGACGAAATCGCCGTAGACAGTTCACGATTCTCCACAACAGCGGCGTCTCAAGCACAACCATCACTGCCCACCGTTGACAAAGATGCTTTCCTCCACGAGCGGGTAATCGTCTTTCCAACGTTGTCGTTCATGAAACTGAGCATCTTTGTAAGGACAACAAAACAAAAGTGGCTTGCCGTTATCCCCAGGTTCGCCTTGCGCGATGGATCAAGTTAAGGTGCTCGGCTGCTGACTCGAAGGTTGCGGGTTCGATCCAGGCCACGGCAGTCGCAATGCGGTGGAGGCCTGTACTGTGTACTGTGCAGACCCGTGTACTGTGTGATGCCAGTGGACGTTCAAAAACAGCCAATCATCAAACATTCCGGAGCCATCTACAACGGTGTCCGTCATAGACATATCGTGGTTCTTGGACGTGCAAGCCCCGATGTCATTATTTGTTACCCTCGGGTCTTTTACCGTTGACAGCCGCCTCTGCTTTCAGAGCAGACGTGGTCTGCCATTTTGTTCGCAGACGAATATGTGTGTATGCTATCTGTGCAGCATGAGCGACTGTCCTGTGTAATTAAACCGATTGCTGTTGTTGACGTCCCCGAATGACGATAGGATTGTGAGACACCCCTTAGTGGGGGCCTCGGCAATCATTTCTGGCATGCGGATTTCCGTAAACATAAATTGACTGAACTCGCTGTTTCAATTTGCACTTCGCCTCCCCCCCTCTCCCCCTTTTTAAGTGCAACCGCCTTGCTCGAGAATCGAACCAACGCCCTCTTGCTAACGGACAGAATGTACTAAGCAACTCCGCGGGTTTCCACTTTTTCTAGTACTGTGCTGAGCACAAACCTCAGTGGCAACACTGTGTGCTTCCTACAAGAACTGACGCAAGCGCATTTCGCGTCTGTTCATTTTAAAAGACGAACGTATGCTGTGAGCGGTAGATACCACGGCGTACAGAACGATGCACTTCGATATTTTCCACGAATTGCCGCTGTCCTGGACAGATGCATGTTGCTATAACGAGAAACGGCAGTTGCAGTTTTTGTGCACGCCTGGCGTCTCTTTACCAATATAATCAGATCCATTTGTTATTGTACAATTGAAAGCAGGTAGATTCTGTAGAATTTCTAAATGCTGGGCGTACTATAAAATTCCACCCCTCCCTACTTTGTTCCACGAAGCACTGGCTTCAAACATATATAAATAGCCCGTATTTCATTTATTGATTTATACTTAACAATGAAGTAGGGGAAGTAGTTGCGCTCAGACATGATACTCGTTTCTCCACATGACAGGTTCGGGACACAAGGAGCATTTTAATAAAAGATATTTCTTTTACAAGGACAGCAGATTCGTGCATGTGTATAGATAGCTTCAGTGGAAAGCCCCAACGGGCCTTACTTATGCAGGCCATTGTGTTCCTGTGTACCCACTTTTCCTATGGTTGGGAGTGCAAAGAAATGCAAGAGCATACGTACACAATCTCGTCGAGTTATTAGCTGCATTATTAGCTAGAGGTGGAGCACTAGATGGAGCACGATTAAAGTATTATGAAATCGGATGTATGTATATATATATATATATATATATATATGTGTGTGTGTGTGTGTGTGTGTGTGTGTGTGTGTGTGTGTGTGTGTGTGTGTGTGTACATTTGTTTTATTGTAAATGTTTCTTGATCCGCTCTGTTGCTGAGCGACCAGTATATGTAAATGTATATATGTGTGTGTGTGTGTGTATGTTAGTGTTATTATTAGTATGCCGGGTTCGGACTAAATATGGACTTCGTAGCTGAGCCACCGGTTTGAGTAGATGTACTACTTTTTTTTCTTTTTTGTTATTGTGCTCTGGTGTTGCCTGCTCGAATACGTGCTCTTGTTCTGTAACCGATTCATGGTAACTCCCTCATGAAATGCCTGCTCTACACTTAGGGTACTTGAATAATAAAAAAAGAAAAACACTTTCTGCATTAGGACTCATTATTTTGAGGAGGGGGGGGGGAAGCGGACTAAGTTCAGCGTGCAAACTGGTGATTCATTCGATGCAGAGTTTTTTTTTTTTTTGGCCAACGCGAAATGAAAGGTAATAGAAGCCTAGAAACTGCATTATTTTAACGAACGACAGGCGTTTCCAAATGCAGCTACAGTTTCGCAAATGACTGCATGAAATGCTAAATAACTGCTGCAAAAAAAGTTATGCTTCTCGTAATCTTTTCGAGAACGTCCTGACTGCCGGCATCGTCTGCTATGGCCATTTACAAGGGGACCAAGCGCGGTGAGGTAATGAGAGGCATGCAACTTCTTTCCTTGTAGGTTCGCATCAGAAAATAGGACGTGGGTGAGACGGCCAGCGTGCGCGAATTCGCATTCCTGTTTAGCATTCATAGCCGTATGAATAACGACGCAAGCGGATTATCCGCTTTGTAGGAGGTACCCCAACATGCTCAGAGCTGCATAGGGCCGTACCATTTCTGATACCCTTAGAGGCAAACGCAACAGCACTCACTTGCCTTATTGGCACTATCCTAATATTTAACGAAAAGAAAAAAAATATGCAAGATGACCGAAATGAATTGCTGACATTGTAGAGATTCTTTTTCTAAGAAAATAGGGTACCTTTGTTTCGATGAAATAAAGCATCTTTATTTTTCTAGTTGCATACAAAGATACCGCAGGCTGGTATAAGAGGCAGCACTGCGATGAAAGACGAAGCACAGGAGGAGTTAAGGTGAAAAAAATAAATTCTATCGAAAAATGAAATTCCGCTGATCATAAATAAATCGATGTTATGCGAATCATGCGAAGAAAAGGTGACTGTATTATATTTTATATTCAGGAAAAAATTACGAAGTGTCGCTCAAGATATGTACAAATACCCGCGAAGATATAAGTTAAACATCCACGTAAAAATTTAAATTGCCAGTTGTTTACAGTCGCGTAACGATGATAAATGAAAAGCACGTCGTAGCAGCATACATCTGTCCAGAAAAGTGGCAGGTCGTTTAAAATATCTAAGTGCACCGCTAATACTATGTGTGTCATGGCCTTCGAGTCAGCGGCCGAAGAACCTATATTCACTGATTCACCGCGATGAACGAACCTGGGAGTAGCTACAAACCATTTTTTGTACTTACAAATGTACTTACATTACCGAACGACAAATCTCGAAAGATTATGATTACTCGCTCGTGGAGGAAAGCATTCATGTCAGTTGTGGACAGTGATGGATGTACTTGAGAGAACAGTGTTCTGGAGAATCACGAACAGTCTTTTACAGTTTTCTCACACAACACGCTCGCGAAGTCTCTCTGATAGACGTGAACAGTGATCCGACGGGGCATTATCCGAAAGCATCATTTCCGGCCGCAAAACACAACGTGCCTCGCCCACCATTGCCTGAGCAATCTCACATGTTAACGTTCACTGTTCGCCGTGGATTTCAACGTGGCTGTCTCGAACCTGAGCGTTCACACTTTGTTGTTGTAAAAACATGCCAAGGTCGATCTTTCACTGGCGACACTTGGCTTGCGCAATTCGGTTCCTCCATATTTTATTCTGTAGTTTGGCACTCACTCCGTGGCGCATGTCAGTGGGCGGCAGCAGGGGCTCTGCGTGTGGTCGAGGCACTACATGTATCATGCGAGCCTGCTCGCTGTATTGCTGCTGCGAACCAGTGTTGTTCATCTCGAGGCACGTCATCGGTATCCTCAAGCTCGACTCTTCACATCTCCACTGCTCTTGCGGTGCATGGTGACAGGTCGTTTACCGTGCACCGTCGGCACCACTGCTGTTCTCACCGGAGATTGCTTGGCACAGCATTGGCATGGCTCCCAATGCAGGCACCGTCTGTGTATTGTCCATCCCGTGGTCACCCATTGCCGAGTGCTGAAAACAAGGAGGTAGCCCCAAGCTGGGGTTTGACGTAGGTGCCCTCGAATCGGACACGTTCGGAGCCTCCATGAAAGGCTGGTGAAGCACAGGTGACGGCTGCTGTCGACTAGGTTTTTGTTGATGAAGCTGTAGTCCTGCGAGCCCATCAGTGCCGCATCTCGAATGCTGCTCAACTTATCCAGTGTTCGAGAACAGTGTCGTTGGTTATGGCGTGTCCAGTAAAAACAAAAACGCATGTTGAACTCCTCCTGTTCGGGCGACGTCAGCTGTAGCGTGCTCAGTTTTAGAAGGGCTTGCAGGCTCACACGGTAGGCCTGTTCATTTATACGTTGGGACCGTGCAGTTTTGTGCAAGTCCAGGGGAATAGTCTGCTTGCGCGAGCTGAACTCTTCGCACCTTAACTGCGGCTGCATTTGCTGCTAAATCATCGTCTGTTGTACGCTGCTTTCGCGACCGCTGTTGTCTTTGGAGCGTATGTACCACGCCGGCGGTGTACATACGCTCCACTGCAGGCACTATCAGTGTCGTGCCTTTCACGTAGTCGTTCATCGCCAAGCGCTCAGCCGGCGAAGGAAGGCTGAAGCTGGGGTTTGTCATAGTTGAACTCGAGACAGACTCGTTCGCGCCCACCGTGACGTGTTGCTGAACCCCGGGAGGCAGCTTCTGTTAAGTCTGTTGCTGTTGCGGCAGATTCTCTTCTAGGAGCCTGTCGACGGAGTGGCGACACCGCTGCTCTTCTTCGGGAGCTGGAACACCGTAGTGGGCATCGATGGAGTCTCCGGTGCGTTGAGTTCGAGTAGGAGCTGCTCGAACTCGGGCGTCCTCAGTAGCGGTGTGGTTGGGGTCCGGAGAAGGGAGCGGGCTCGAAATGAGGGCCTGATCACTCATATCTTGGAACAGGCCAACGTTATCTCGATACAGGGTCATGCTGCCCTGGTGTGAGCTCAACTCCCCGCGCCTCGACAGCAGCTCTTGCATCTGCTGAACTGGGTGGTACATCGTTGTTCTATGTCGCCTGTTGCCACTTGTACGCTGTTCGAAGGAAGTCACGTCTTTCGCATTTGGCTTCGCTCTTATTGCTACTCGGGGACGTCAATCCAGCGCGTGACCAGAGCAGTGTGTTGGGCAGCCCACCGACACACTTATATCGCGGGAACACGGCGTGCACGTGGGTCATCTAAGTATTTTGATATCAGTCCTGACATCCAATGAATGAGAATGTCGTATATTGTTAACATCATCAAACTTTTTAAGAGCGGTTAGAAATTCAAATCTCAAAGAGTCAAATATTAGCACAGTAAAAAAAATGAGACAATAGAAGGAAAAGTACAAAATAAGGGAAGACCTTGAGCTTCTTCCTTTTTTGTCCCCCTTTTTTCTTCCCACATTAAGTGTATGAACAATTTCTATAGACCATGATAAATCTTAATTCCGTGTAGTTACTATGCACGTTTAACAATATCACAGTACAAAAAAACAAAGAGACAAAAGCAGAGAAACTATGCAAGATAAGTGAATGAGCTCGCCCGTTCGTCCCATTATTTCATCCATGGCGCTGTAGAAATATACCACTGCTGGACGCTTCTACGGCTCATACTAACAGCAATTTTAATGGTCTATGGATATTCTCACTCTCAGGTACCTTTCATGCATAGATAGAGAAAGAGAGAGAGAATAAATATTTATTATTAACAAATGCACACGGAGCCTTTTTTGCGTGGGGCCCTCAGTCCAGGGCTCCATTGCCTAGCGCGACCCTGCGATCCCGCTAGACCAGCTGCTGCTGTTCCTGCCGGCGTAAGCTGAGCAGTGCAGACTCCCGAGAGGAAGGGGCGGGATTGGGAATGGGAGGAATGCATTGATAAGTCTCTGAAATATCTGAAGGCAGAGCTATCAGTAACCTTGACATCGACCACTCTGTTAGAAATGTGTTTTTCGATGACCGTTGACTAAGCGGTCCGTTGGATTCATGTTGCACATTAGCGGTTACTTTTTCGAAGGTGCGTGCCTAGAGGGTTGGAGTTTGGAGTAGACTTGAAGAGAAGCTCGTCATTGTGCAGCAAGTTCACAGTACGATGAAGCTTTAGCCTGATTAACAGTTGATCCTTCCTTCAACGTGCTTTTACGAAATAAGCTTGACTGAAGTTTTATTACGAGAAGTGCGGGTAAAATCATAGATTTTTTTTTATTCTTGTTCAGTACAGTCTGTTCGAAAAGTTCGTTTTTTTATTTCATTTGTAAGCACTCTCTGGAGGGGCGGCATTTTGTGTCCAGAAGTTAGTGTGTGAAATTATCTTTTAAACGAATCGTGTTTAGGTTGCCTATGTGCACTTGTAACCGGCCAAGCTATTCCGCTGAAGTATCTACTGCGCCCTTATCAAGAGAAAAAGTGGACGAGCTTTGGGAGCATTATCAGGCAATCGATTTATGAGTGAAACTAGAATAAAAACATGGCAGAGGCGTGAAAAAGAGTTCAGAGAGCCTATGGTGACGTTGAGATGATGCTGCAGACATACTAGCATTCAGCACAAGAGGTTCTATAAAAGTCTGTAGTCAAACCATAAGCAGACGACTCCGCGCAGAAAGCGCGTAAAGTGTTTGATAGGGACCGGCGATTAAGCGTTTGGATGATTGGGGAGGATCGAGGAGTACCCAGAACAATCGTTCATCGTGTTTTGATGAGAGACCTTCCAAGGAAGAAAGTTGGTGCGAAAATGATGCAAAAGAGTTTATGAAGGAAGAGTCAGACAACGCTGATAATATCCGAGTTGCAGGTCAAGACGGGTGTGGCAGCGCTGCTCCAGACTGGTGGCCTAGACCTGGCAGCGCCAACTGTTTTTGTATTTTGTTTGCTTGTTCCCGAATAATAACGGAACCCTGAAAAGAACTTCTTATGTGACGCTGAAGGCGGCAAAACATATTTGACGTGCTTACTAAGTCGGCTCTCATTAACGCCTTCCTGCGCGGCTTCAATGACTGGCAGTGGTGCATTAAACCAGTGGAGAGTGTACTTAGAAAAGCTCCTAAGCGATCGTAAAGTGATAACGATTGAATTTTTATTAAATAAAGATTCCGGAACCCTTGCAGTCAGACAGATCTACCAACGCAAGAAGACGGAACATCTCAAGGCCACACACATACACAGCGCTGCCATGTTTTCTTTTACGTCTTCCGTACTTTTGCGCTGCAAAGTCATTCTTTATTATGAACTAACTCACCCAAGCAACAGTTCAAGAGAGATGCTGTGAAGTGATTTGTTTATGATAACAGATAAGAGGCCGCGTGGCATGTAGTAGCTGTAGAGCCTACGCTAGACACGAAGTAGACACGAAGCGCAAGCTGTAAGAAAGTGTGCGTGTGCCTCCTCTCGTTCAGTTCTTGGAATATCCGCTGGATGGCGGTGCCTCTATATGAGGAAAACATGATAAAAAGATGCGAGATGGTGGTACTTGTAGTGTTGAATAGGTGGACGAACGGACACACAGACAGATGCATGGGCGGACGCACGGATGGCTGCGCGGACGGATGGACGCATGGACGGACGCAGGAGCGGGTGAATGGACGAAAGCAGAGACGGACGCATAGATGAACGTGTGGACGCACGAACAGACGCACGCACGGACGGGCGGATAGACGCACGGGCAGCCACACAGATGCACGCTTGGATGGACGGAAGCAAAAACGAATGGACGGATGGATGCTTCGTCCCACTATTCATCATTCACTCCGTGGATATGCTGCCTTTTTTTTCACTAGCAGACGCTGCATGCGTCAGCCATGCGAGGCGAGAAACGGTGAGGGGAGCGACAGTTGCCACAAGACGCGAGCATGCGCAGTTGGGGTGCGGACGGCGCCACCGCCGACGCGCCTTATCGGGAGACTAGAAACGCTCCGCATTTAAAACAGCTATGGACCGCCCAGCAGGTGTGCGGGCCCAATGCCTCCTCTATTTTTATAAATAAAGGTGCGGCGTTGGCGGGGCGCTCGAAAGGCGCGCACCCAGCGGAGATACGCGCCGAGCAACGACTACCAAGGACACGACGTAGACCCTCGTCAAAGTGCAAGAGCGCCTGACTGACCATTTAAAGAGTGTGGCCCTTCCGAAATTAAAGAGGTGTCAGCCCCTCTCCTCCCCAGAAAACATTTCAGGATACATGATTGGGACTTGGATATTTTATGTGTTTTCAAACAATATCGAACTCATTATTCAATGAAGTCCGATTGAGCGGAAAGGAGGCGCCGCTCACAAAAGACCCAGAGACAACAGGCGCGGATCGTGCGAACAAAATACGATTACATCTATTCTCCTGCTTTTGAACGAAGAAATCCCCAGTTGTGTAGCTATACCATTATCAAGAACGGACACCGCTGCAAGGCTTCGATCACTTGCACGAGAACTGACACTCGCTCAGTGGAATTCACCGACATTAACCAACGTCCGCCTTCATAATTTGGACCCACACCTACAGCTCCGTCTTCCATCAGGAATAACCAGAGCAGAGGAGACACTTTTGTGCCGTCTGTGGATTGGGGTGGCCTTTACAAATGCTTATTCGTTTCGAATCGGAATGGCCAGAAGCCCGACATGTGACAACTGTGGCTGCGCAGACTTTCTCCCATCTTCTCTGCGAGTGTCCCCGCTTCAGCGTGCCAAGAAAAGAACTGCAAAAGCTTTAGATAGAATAGACAATCGCCAATTGTCGGAAGAAAGGGTATTAGGACACTGGCCGAGACCGTCTTCTGCACGCAAGGCACTGAGAGCGTTGTTGCGCTTTCTGCGGGCAAGTGGTCTTAGAGACAGACTGTAAACAGTGTCGTGGATCGTCTGATGACCTTCTCTTTCTTTTTTTTACAACGTCTCTTTTCTCTCATATTTTTATCACCCTTACCCCCTTCCCCAGTACAGGGTAGCCAGCCGGTCTGAGAACTGGCTAACCTCCCTGTCCTTCCTCATTTATTCCTCCTCCTCCTCCCAGTTGAATCAGATACACGACACTCGATAAACGCCAAAGACCTCCTCACATTACTCCAATACAACCCACAAAGAGGATAACAAGGCAACACGAAAGTAGTCACGCTGACGGTCCACTCACCAGGAGGCATACACGAGAAGTGACCCGCGGTTTCTCCCCAGAGACCCACTGCAAGAGACGACCGTCGACGCCAGCCGCCTAAGAGACTCGATCACTCCTTTTAGGGGAAGGCTCCCTAGGGTATCGGTCATTCCCCCCTCTGCAATAGTAGGTTGTACTTTTCTGAAGAATCGCTCACTAGATGGCACTGTGTGTATATGTCCTTGTATGAATACGTATGATGATGTGAGAGGAATATGGAAAGGGGTAATAGTTCCTGGGCTGACGTTCGGCAATGTGGTCTTGTGCATGAGATCAGAAGTTCAAGCAAGATTAGAAATTAAGCAACGTGGAATAGGTAGGCTTGCTTTAGGAGCTCACGGGAATACACCAAATAAGGGAGTACAAGATGATATGGGATGAACATCATTTGAGGGCAGGGAAGCTAGCAGCAAGATAAAATTTGAGAACCGATTGAGAGAAATTGGAGAGGAGCGTTGGGCCAGGAAGGTTTTCAGCTACTTGTACATGAAGAAAGTTGATACAAAATGGAGAAAGCGAACCAAGAAATTGACTAGTAAATACTTAAAAACCGCAGGTAGCCAAACCAAAAAGAACTATCGGTTAAGAAGAAAGTGAAAGAAACGGAGACTGACATGTGGAGATTCGACATGATTAAGAAGTCCGCGCTAGAGATCTATCAAACTTTTAAGCAGGAAATTGCCAAGGATAGGATCTGTGATAATACTCGGGGTAGTTCTCTACTGTTTGAGGCAGGGACGGGAGTATTTCGAACCAAGACATATCGGGCCAAATAGGAAGGGGTAGACACAGTATGCAGTGCGTGTGGAGAGGAAGAAGAAACTGCCGAACACTTGATAATGTTCTGTAAAGGGCTTCACCCTATTGTTCAGGATGATGGCGCAGAGTTTTTCGAAGCACTGGGGTTTAGGGACAGGGAGGGCAAAATAGACTTTAAGCGGGTAGACTTAACTAGAAGGAGGTTATCTGATTGGTGGCTAAAGTCAAGGCACGAGTGAAAATTAAACATTTCACTGCAAAGCACGAATCCCCAACCTCTCTATTCAAAGGGGAAAAAAAGATAAATCTAATGGTTAGTTCACTAAGTATTACGGCTAGGTGGCGTTAGCCGCCGCCTGGTCTAAAGGGTACAGCCACATCCATCCATCCATCCACCCATCCTTGGAAATATTATCACTAAATGGCGTTAGTTGACTTTTATAAATGACAGATAGCGCTGTTATAACGAAATTCACAGCGTATCCAAGCATCCAATGCGTGCTCAAGTGTGTTAATAGTGGACGGAAGGACAGACGGACGGACGGACGGACGGACGGACGGACAGACAGACAGACAGACATTTCGCCCCACTCATCATCTTTCACTCCAAGGTAATGCTACGAACTTTTTTTTTCGCGCGCCCGGCAAGCCTACCTGGCAAAGCCGCGTGGTGATGCTGGTGCTAACGCCAACCCTAACCCACCTGGGGTTCCTCGATGCGCCCAGGCGAAACACTGCCAGCTCCAGTTCGGCGGCTGTTGAATTTAAATACGGCTTGTCCGCGAGACACAATCACGACGTGAGTCTAAAACGATTTTTCAGGGTGCGACAGTAGCTGCACAACGTCTAGCGTTGAGATGAACCAAGGAGAGACTGTACCGTTTGCACCAAACTGCTGTGAAACGCGACCAGAATCGTAGGCTGAGAGGAACACTGTTTACCGTTAAACAGATCGCTTTCGTTGCTCGGCTGTCGCTTCCTATGCCGTGGCCACCTCCAGATCCACTTGCCGGCGCCTCCGTGCCGCTTCTACTCTACGGACCCTCACCACCTCCGGGTAAACTTGTCCACACTGCCGCTTCTCGAGCCGGCAACTCCAGGTTGAACTGACTGCGAGCCCACGTTGCTGTCTCTCTGTGAGCCTTTGCGTTCATGTTGTAGAAGTGCACCGACCGACGTTTGTCGCTTATCAAACTGGAGAATGCGTCGAAGTGGTGCCACAGAGAAATATACTTAAGTTTCTCAATTGTGGTGCGAGCGCCAATGAATAGAGCAAGCGCTGCTACCACTGCGCATCTCGCGCGGGCGCTTGTAGTACTAGCAGTCACGCCGCGGGGACAAGCCTCGTTCATGAGCTGCTTCGCATCGATAAAAAAAAATCACACCGTATACTTACATGCATCCGGCCAGAAAATCAGCAAGTCGTTCGTAACACGCCAGTGTTCTGCTTCACGACCACCTAATTATGGTGGTCAGCTCCTATATTCAGCCACATACGGCGAAAAAAAAGCAAAGCCACCTGGTTCCTCAGGGCATCATGTTGGTAGGCTCAAAGGCGTAGTTCAAATTCATTATGAAGGTTGCTGCATTTCGACGGGGGCGAATTGCAAAAACAAAATCGAGTGTAATTAGTTTATGGTAATAATCCAGGAATCTTCATGCCCGAAATGAATCCAGTGCCCCCACTAAGGTATGCCTCGTAATTATATTGTATTAGTAAATCTGTAATTGGTAAAATTACACCGGACAGTCGACTATGCAGCGCACAGTTAACACACCCACACGCGGCAACGAAACGGCCGACCACGGCGAAGGCACCCAAGCCTGCTCCGAGAGCATGTGCGGTTGCTAACGGTAAAAGCGAGGACTTGCGTATAACGGCAGTGTTTTATTGGTCTGTACAAAGATACTTATACTACTGAATGACAACAATCACAAAATAATGCTTATATTAGGTGCTTACAAATATGCTTACATAAGAAACGACAACGTTGGAAAGATGACTGAACGCTTGTGGAGGAAAGCATCCATGTCAGCAGTGGACATTGATGGTTGTACTTCAATTGAGGGCGCTGTGGTGACACGTGAACGGTCCAAGACGGTTTGCACACACCATAATCGCAAAGTCCGTCTGATAAAAGTGAAGGGCGATAATATAGGGCCTTGTGACGGCATCGTGTAAGACCGCAGCGCGTCTATGTTAGCCTCCTTCCCACGGCAAGCCCACCTGATAGCGTGCCTTGTTTGCCGTGGATGCCAACGTGGCTGCCTCGAACTTAAGCTTTGGCACTTTCTGTTATAAAAACGTGTTATGGTCGATCCTTCGCTGGTGACACTTGCCTTCCGCAATTCAGTTACTTTGCCTTTTATCCTGCAGTTTGGCGCTCACTCCGGGGCACATGTCAATGGGCGATAGCGGAGGCTCAGCGCACTGTCGAGACACTGAATGCATCATGCGAGCCTGCTCACTGTTTTGACCCAGCGTTGTTCATCTCCAGGCTCATGACCCGCATGCTCAAGCTTAACTCTTCACATCTCCGCAACTCTTGGTGCATCGTCGTTTGCTCGGCACCATCACTGTCGCTGCTGTCCATCACACGACGCAGCGGTGGCATGGTTCCCAGCGTAGGTGCCGTCTGTGACTTGTATTTCACGTAGTCGACCATTGCCGAGTGCTCAGACAACGTAGCTTGGCTCGAGCTGGGGTTTGACGTAGATGCGTTCGAGTGAGAAACGTTCAGGCACTCCGGGACGAGCTGCTGAAACACGGGTGACAGCTGCTCTCGAATCTGCTGTTGTTGCTGCAGCTGTGAACCTCGAAGCACATCAATGCAGCATCTAGGATACTGTGTAACACAGCGGTAACGACTTTCCCAGCGTAGGCACCGTCTGTGAGTTGTCCTTCACGTGGTCGTACATTGCCGAGTGCTTAGACCACGTAGGTCCCTTCGAGCTGGGGTTTGACGTGGATGCGCTCGAATCGGACACGTTCGAGCCCTCCGTGACGAACTGCTGAAACACGGCTGATGGCTGCTCTCGAATCTGCTGCTGTTGCTGCAGCTGTGGACCTGGAAGCACATCAATGCAGCATCTCGGATATTGCTGAACTTGTCCGGTGCGCGAAAGCCGCGTACTGGGTTTCGGTGGCGACTCCGGTACGTAGAAACCCTTCTTGATCTCCTCCCGTTCAGGCGACGTCATCTGCAGCATCTTCAGGTCCGTAAAGGCTTGCAGGCTCAAACAGTAGGCCTGTACGCTGATATGTCGATATCGTCCAGCGTTGTCCAAGTTCAGGGTCGCAATCCACTGGTGCGAGTCAAACTCTTCTCCTCTTGCCTGTTAATGCAGAGCCGTATGCATCGTCATCTGTTGTGCACTGCTTTTACGAGTTCGGTTCTCATCGGAGTGCATTTACCATGATGGTGGTGCAAGGCCCAGTGTCGGCACCGTCTGTGTGTTGTCTTTCACGTAGTCCTTCATAACCAAGAGCTCAGGCGACGAAGGTAGGCCGAAACTGCAGTTTGATACAGGTGAGCTTGAGTCAGACTCGTTCGCGCCCGCCGTGACATGTTACTGAAGCACGGGATGCGGCTGCCGTTGAGTTCGTTGCTGTCGCGGCAGATTTGGCTCTGGTAGGCCCTCTATTAAGCGGTTACACCACTTCTTGTCTTCTTCAGCGAGTTGAAACAGCATAGTTGGCATCGGTGGTGTCTCCTGTGCACTGAAATCGAGTAGAAGCTCCTCAAACTCGGAAGTCGTCAGTAGCAGCATGTGTGGGTATTCAGTGCATTTTATGGCGGTGAAATTACGCTAAAATAGGAAATGGCGCCACAAACAAGGAAGTCTAATCGGAACGAGCGCAAGCTACGAACTGTTCTTGTCGACTGTAGAGCATTGGTTAAATAGGCAAACCGAACGCAGCTGCGCAGATGCGCCCAGGAACATCACGTCTTAACTCTCCTTATCCATCTAAAATAACACTTCTGTATCGTAAAGCGATACCGATGCCTCTAATTAAGAGCTATCACTGTTCATGTTGATGAAGGGCGCTTCTAAAACCTCTTGAGCGCACGTTTATTTGCTATGACGCAGTAGCTTAGTCTTTGAAATTGTGATTTACATTCACAGGCTGCGCAGTGCTATTTTTAATCGAGATACCGCTTTCCTTTGGAAATGTTATGTGGGCACGACAAGTCGCAGCGAAAACGGCAACGTACGGGAACACCAGATGTCGATGACAAATGCCTGAATCGGTTGATTGTCAATAATCCATTCGCGGCGAAGAATTTATGCTTTTTTAAGGTGAAATTTCACCATGGGTTGACATTCCCAGTGAATGTACAAGATTTGTTTTATTCCGTTTTCTATGTTGAACTCTCGTGTTGAAGTGCATTATGCCGGCATTCTAGATAATTCAGCTATTCATTTTCAGGATTCGATATCCCGGGTGTGGCGGCTGCATTTTCGATGGAGGCAAAAATGCTGTAGGCCCGTGTGCTCAGATTTTGGGGCACGTCAAAGATCCCCAAGTGGTCGGAATTTCCGGCCCTTACGAAAATGTCATATATGGCCCATATATGGATGATATGTTGCCATATATTGGTATATACGTCTGCATATGTGGCTACCATTCCATATATCGAGTCAAATATTGCCATATATGGCGTCGGTTTCCCATATGAGGGTGTATATCTGGCTTTATAAGGTAGGTCTCTCCCATATATGGAGTAAAATGTTGCATATATGTGGCATCACGACGCCATATATGGCGTCAAATAGATTCATATATGGGAGGAACACCACATATATGAATCGTTTACCATATATGGTGGTACTTTTAGTGTGTACAATTTATATAAAAAAGGAACCCAATTCTATATTGTGTACACATACGAAAGGAAACATGTTTTTACATGAGTGTGCCTCTCTCGCAACATGTAAACAATGCATGATGCCAAGCTATACAGGCAACATGATGACTTCTACCGATCCGTCGTGATCGAATTCGACCTCAATTAATTATAGTAAAACATGTGATTAATGGAATGTGGCTGTTGAAATTCAACTTTTGAGCGTCTACTCTGGTACACAAGGTTTCTGTTAAAAAAGTATTATGATATCCATGCAGGTTTCATTTAAAAAAACAGTATAGATATATCTGTCAGCTGTCACGATATAACTGTAAGTGCGCACTGCATATATACTTTCAGAAGCGGAAACATGAGAAATTTACACCCTTATATCAATAATTATTCAAAATATTAATCATTATTGATATTTTGTGGCATATACGTATGAAGTAATAAGAACATAAGCGAGCACCCTTTTTCATGTTGTTTGGTATATATATATATATATATATATATATATATATATATATATATATATATATATATATATATATAGTGGGAGTAATAATTCAATGGGCCAGTTAGTCTTCGTGAAGGTATGGGATATGGCACAACGGGAGCATTGTCAACAAGGATAAATATATTTATTTCCCAACAGTTTCGGGAGGGGACCTCCCTTCATCAGGGGATGAGTTGATAACTCATCCCCTGATGAAGGGAGGTCCCCTCCCGAAACTGTTGGGAAATAAATATGTTTATCCTTGTTGACAACGCTCCCGTTGTGCCATATATATATATATATATATATATATATATATATATATATATATATATATATATTTATATATATATATATATATATATATATATATCAGGGCTGTGTTATATTTTGCTAATGATGTATTATCTCTATATAAGTAAGTAGACGTGCAAATTGGCATGTTCAAGTGAGATTCATAATAAAAGCAATATTACAGTTCTGTAGCAGAGCAATCACACAATTTACAGCTTATCTGTTGGCAACATGACACATTTATATGCCCAATGTTATATGTTCTATTGCAATAAACTCTGTATGCATTGGCTACATAACAGTTTTATTCAGTAATCAAATGCCACAGTGACTAGATATATTCATGGATTTTAGGCTTGTACATGGGCACATAATGAGTGCATTATATATATTGAATGGAATAATTAGCTCAAAGAGCAGTTCAAGTGTCACAAGACAGTACAAGAAAAAGTGAGTGAAATACAGAGCGGAGATAAATAAGGCATTACATGAAACAGGCACATTGTGCAGAGAAAAAAGAGCTCAAGTCACCACCATAAAGGCTTTTTTATCGTTTAACCAAAACAATATGCTACCAGTCAGTGTAGAATTCATACATTTAACAATTAAGGGTGCTGTTAAACTTGAAGTTCCTTATTAAGATGTTCATTTTACAAATTTGTAACTAACCTGGAATTAAGATACTCTAAAATAAGCACAAAATCACAGACACATGCATGAAACCACATATTATCAATCTTTGGAAACTGTAACAAAGTTTCAAATTTGTCAAAAGCACCTATTTTGCAGCTAAAATTTTAATCTTGTGATATACACTATTATTTATGATTAGCCTAGTGCACTCGTAACTCACTTTAAGAAAAAAAATGTTATGCAGAACATTTACTGCATGCAGTGCTTCCAAACACAGCAATCATAGCATGAGAGAAAGCTGCTCATAAAATAAAATGTCACAGTTTGAAAATGAAATATGTGGCACAAACACACACTTTGGTAATTACAAAGCTAATGGTACACCAAGTATAATGACAAAACATCCATGCGGTCACTCCAAGATGGCGCTAAATTTGTTCATAACACTATACCTAGTATAAACCTCAAACACAACCGTAATGTATCATCAGCTAAAATGAAAAAAAAAACTATATATTATTCCTTCGAAAGAAGTTTCAGATAAATGCGCCATATAAAATGTATCCTTCAGCAATCACAAAGTCAGTGGTACGTCAGGTACGATAAAAAACATGTGATCACTCCGAGAGAAGATTTGCTTTAGTTCAGAACACATCACTAATAAGGGGAACTTCAGCACATGGCACAAACACACTGAAACACTCATTTGCAAAACATGGTGCATGAGGCTGCTAAAGTCCAACAATGGCCCTTTCTTTTCAGCAAAGAAATTCAAACAGCTCAAAAAAGAATAGGGATTTAACACCAAACATTTATTTCCATGTGCACATAATTGAATGGACTAGCTCAAAGAACAGTAAAAGCGTCTCAAAACATTGCAAAGACAATCGAGTAACAGAGCAGGCATAAATAAGGCATTATAAAACATGCACATGGTGCCAAGAAACGAGCAGCCCAGGTACTAGCATAAAGGCTTTTTAAGTTGTTGAACCAAGACAATGCTACAAGTCAATGCAGCGAACTCCTAAAACTGTAATCATCAGCAATATGAGGTGAAAGCTCAAAGCACTGTGCAGGCCGGAAGCAAAAGGCATATGCAGACATTCGTGCAGCACCAGCTCCTGAATTCAAAGAAGGATTCATTGCCTGACTGCTCGACAATGAAAATGAATCAACAGACTCAGTACGCCCCAATAAGAGGCCCAAGGTCTCTCATTGGGAAGACAGCCAGGCAAATGTCAGAGGAGACATGTCACCAGAACTACCAAAGCTTATTTGGAAGGCAAGGGACTGCACTTAACTGCCCCGGTCAATCAACCACACCTTGTTGCCAAGAGGGAAATAGACTCTCCCACAGCCAGTGGGACTAACATTGGGAAAACCAGCATGAGTTCAAAAGATTGGTCTCAACCTTACACGAGCTGGAAGACAGGTGAAGGCACCAGTATGAATTAATGTAATACAAAAAAAAGGTGTAGCATGTGGCTGCATTGCAAGTGGCATCACTCTCTCTCTCTAGTCTCCCAGGCACAAAGATTATGAATGGCCTTAGCAGTTTTGGTGATGAATTTGAACAACAAATCAAAGACCCAAACAGTGAAATTATTAAGGTATAAATAAATATGAATGTGCAGAAGACAAAGTTGATGTGGAACACTGGAGTGAAAGATTTTATGACTGGCTGTCAACCTCGGATGTCTCTAAAAGAGTATGAATACTTAGCTAAATTACTGACAAGGGCCCCCTCATGTGAAAAAGCTCACCAGAGAATGATGGGTTGGTGGCCTTATGGAAGACGTTACCCTATTTGTGACAGACAGCTTATTTCTGTCCCTAAACTGACAATAAAGTGCCCATTGATTGTGTACTGCCAGTGGTGGCATATTAGGCCATACAAAAAAAACACTTAACAAGCTAACAATCAGTAATGTGGACAGTTGGGCGAGTTGGTGATAGTTCATGATTACTTATGAAGCAGCGCACGACAACAGAGTAGGCGGTATGGCTTAGAGTGTGGCTGCTCTCCGGTGTTCTCTGAGACTGAAATATTTTCGAGTCACAGAGATCAGGCGACCAGGGAATTACCGAGGCCTTCCACATCGTAAAAAGAATTGATTACTGCATTAGTCAAGCATCGATTACTTTAAGCGATTGCGAAGTGTGCTTTTTAGAAAATATGCTGTAGCATGAATATCATTGTAACACGTGCTACACCATCTTGTTATATAATAACCATGTCCTTCCAGGAAATAAATTAGTCGAGAGTGCAGCAGTGTCCCTATCATTCCTTTTGTGCCTGTCGTCGTGCGATGCTTCATAAGTAATCCTAAGCTAGCAATCACATGTCATTCAATAGAATGAAAACTTATAGACATAACGTTAAGATATATGAAAAGAAAGACCGAGTTTATTGGGGAGTGAACAGGGGTGCCTGCACTTGACCTGCCAGTAAAAAAAATGCACTTGCGCAAGTCACATAGCACAAAGGACAGATAAGTGAAGGTCAGTTAGTGATGGAACGAATACCATGAGATGCAAAACTGAGAATGTCAGAGGCCTGAATAACGTCACTAAATCAGGAGGTCACAGGCGTAACATGCAACCAGTGCCCACAAGATAGCATAAATCAAAAAGCATTGGGAGCCTTTTTTCATGCATTGGACATAAAATAGGTTGAAAAGGGTAGCAGACTTAGGCTCAAGCTTCTACAAATTCATCTCAAAAAAGTTTGGAGAAATTACCACAAAGTCCAAAACTCTTACGCACTTGGTCATTTTAGATGGAGCCGGGACTACATCTAGGTGCTCACTCGTACGAACTTGTATAATGTGCCGTGATGCGATTGCTGCCTGCTCATCACCATGCTCATAAAGCCTCTTGACCACAAGAAACAACTGACCTTCCCATTTGACGAAGCAATGAACTGAAGCAAAATTTTGTTGTTCTCCAACAATCCACATTATTGTAAAGTTGTTCCTTCGGAGCTGGCTGGTGCAAAAAGCAGAAGAGAAAGTTTCAGAGTTCACGGTGACTTTTTTGTAGGCAGTTACGTTGTCAGCAGCTTGAAAAAAACGTGTAAGGGCTGCTTTCACTGCTACGTTTGTTTGGCAAGGTAGTCCATGAAACACAGTGCCATTGGGTACTGAAACTTTGCTAAAATGAACACTGTCCAGCTTGCTCAATACAAACTCAGCAGGAGAGAAAGGTCTGACTCATTTGTGAAATACACTCACAGCAGTGCTAACTCCAACCAATGTCGGAAGCTGCTTTTCAATTGCTTGTGTACCCTTTATGAGGCGAAGTAGCTGGCCATTTCTATCTTCAAACATAAATGCCGAAGTGGCCCAGAGGGGACCCCAGTTTCTCACAGAATCTGCTATGTGTGTCAACTGGTGTACGTTAAAGGAACAAAATCTCTCCCCATACAATACCTTTCGCTCATCCACAAACTTCACCAAAAGCTGCTCAGCAACATCCACCTGCTCTTGAGTAATTGATTCAGAGAGCAGTATGTAGATAGCACTAATAAGGAGGCTCAAGTGGTGAAGGTATACATCGGGCAGAACATTTCGTAAAATTGGAAATGAATAAAATAAAAGCCATGCACGCAACTCGCTTGCTTTCCAATAACGCCAGTGCTTAATTGACCGTGGTGTTCTGGTGACATAATCTGGAGGTCTAATAGAAAGAAGCTGGCTATCAATCAACTTAATTTTTCCACCTAGGTACCATGGACTCTTGTGATATTTTGTCTCAAACCACAAGGAAATCAACATTCGCACCACCCCAAGAAGCACACAATGCATGTAGTCTACCACAAATCCAGCTCCACAATCGAAATGAGGCAAAAGATGCAAAATTGTCGGCCCTTTCACGCCTTTTACAGGGTGCCCTGTTTGAACCGCGAGTGCAGCGTGTTGTCTCATTCGTCTTCTATTCTTAGAGAAATATCTTTTCCCTGGTGGATAGACCCGCACACGTCCTTGTTTCCCCAGCGAATGAAGCACACCTGGGTGCTCACAAAAAGAGCAGCCATAAAGTCCACTGAACTGCTTAACGCCTTGAAGCATTGCTCTTGCAACGGCATCTACAGATGATAACGGAGCAGTGACATATGAAATTACACTCTTTCCTGTCTCCGGATGCCGCCAGGTCAGTCCCTCTGTTGCGAGTTCCCTTACTTCTGCACAGAAAGGCTTTAAAAAAGTATTAATCGTGGGTTTTGTTCCGAACCACAAGAGAGTCAAAATCTGGAATGTCTTACACATGAGGGGTGGCAGCTCTGGTATGATGCAGTGAAGTGAGATTTCGCTGCACTCTTGAATACCTGGACACCGTCAGTATTCCAAAAAAGGGAAAAATCGTATCTACAACGACCGGGATGTTCCAGGTATTTCGCACCGTCTGATATATCCTTCAATGGTTGCTTTCCTTTTTCGTTAGATGCTTTGGAAGAAAGCTTGTAATTGTGATCGTCTTCTAGAAATAACCGCAATGTATCTGTGAGCCTCATCTGCAAAAAACTACCCTTTTTCTAGCAGGCCTGGTCATCGTTCGGACACGTAGTTACCACTTCTAAGTATTGATGACCATTAAAACAAAAAAATGACTGTGTACACCAGTGCCCCTATGAAAATTTGACAGAAGCTTGAAAAATTTGTATGTCGTGTCCAGGAGTGTGTTTCATGATGGCAAGAATGATGAGACGGCTGACAATATTTGCCCTAAGCACTCTCTTGTAAGGCGAAACTTGAAGAAAAGCTGCCTTCATAAAGCTCTTTCTCGTTAGGATGCCATTCTTTTGAGAAAGTTGAGCAGCTAGCCGGTTCACTGTTGCTGTCAGAGTCTGAGAACATCGGCATTTCTACCTCATTTGTTGGGTCAACATCTGATGTGCTCGAAGATGAGAATTCTTCCAACCCTGAGGCAGAGGCATGGTTTGGGGATGTGGCACTGGGAGCTCCATCAGCTGTTCCAGTAGAGGCTGCGTCAGATGTTGAAATAGCCCAGCGACGAAAGGTCTTTCATGGAACCTTGGATGTAAGAAAGAAAAAAAATGCATTCAGTATGGAATATGCATTTCCATTTCGAATTTTAGCAGTGAGTTTGTTTTTAACTTTGCATGCAAGAATTCATGAAAACTAAAAAAGCATGGCATGTGAAGTGGCCTAATGTAGCTAAGAAAGAAAATAAGTCAGTATATGGCACAGTTCAGATACCAAGGTCGATTGAGGAAGGATGATTTAATCAGCCACTGATACCGGTGTGAGAATACAGTGAGAATGAAAATGCAAATATAGCGCTGAATATTTGCAAAATTTAAAAGGAAAGACGGTCGCATTGCAATATTGTATTGCAGCACATGTTTTCTTAGAGAACTTTTTAGCTTAGCGCACGCAACGGCCATGCGCACGCAACAGGCAAGAGGGCAGAAGACTGCGCGTGTTCTGAACGTGAGAGAGACGCGTGCGTTTGCACGCAAGGGATGCGCGATCTCGGCGCTTAAATTGCGCGCTTTTCGGCTCTCGATTTCTCGCGAGATCTCGACAAGACCAAAACAGACAAGATGGCCGCAATGTCGCTGTACGGTGGTTCAGGCAGCAAGGTTCCTTTTGGCGTTGCATGAGTGGTTGCCAGACTAGAAGGATGGTTGTTGCCAGATTGCCGCTAAATTTGGCCAAAAAATTTTTTTCTGTAGTTGTGGCTTTTCTGTAAGAGTTTGGTGCTATCCGCGGTGCATTTTTTATCTGAAAATTTTTCTTCTGTAGTTGTGGCTTCTCCGTAAGAGTTTGGTGCTATCCGCGATGCATTTCTTGGCTGAAAATTTTTCTCTTGTAGTTGTGGCTTCTCCGTAAGAGTTTGGTGCTATCCGCGGTGCAATTAAGAGGCCGTTTTAATTCCGTTTTTCAGTGAGACATATTATGCCATTTCATTCTTATGTAGCCACCCTATTGTTTTATACTGCGCTCTTGAGCTGAGAGACAATTTGTGCTTATTGTGGGTGGGGCCCTGTAAGCGACGGTGGCTCGTCGGCCGGGTCCCATTTACAGGCACGCGCAAGTCGCGCTTAATTCGCTCCATCTGCTTCGATAAAGCAGCCTTCCAGGCGTACATAGCTGTAGCATATTCGACATACCCTGATTAACCAGCCTTGGAACGCTTATTCATCACATGTATACACGAGTCCGAACGATATGTCTTTGTCTGACACAGCTAGGGGAAGCGTAGCGTCCCCCGTCATAGCGCGCGGTCGACGCGACACGATCACATCACATCACTTTAATACCTTAAAGACCCCCATGTAGGGGGTATTACATAAGGGGTGGGTTACAGGTAAATGTACACAGGTTTTCAAATGGAAATGTGCGTGGTGACCTTCTCTTTAAATGTTGATGGACACGTGATGGCTGGAACGTCACAGGGAAGGCCATTCCAGTCCACTGCTACACGGGGGGAAAAGAGGCAGAAAAAGTAGTAGTGCGAGCATGTGGACGGGCAATTTGAAACGCGTGGGCAGTGCGGTGAGATATGCGCATCGGTGGGACGATGTAGGGTGCTTGATTAAGAGGGCTGTGAAAGAACTTGTGTAGCAAACAAAGGCTGGTAATGCGGCGGCGCACTGAAAGATTCGAAAGACCAGTTTCACGTTTAAGGGATGATATGCTTATGTTATATGAATATGAAGAATGTATGAACCTAGTGGTGCGGTTTTGCGCAGACTCTAATTCATTTATCAAGTATACCTGGTGCGGGCTCCATATGGGAGCTGCATATTCTAGTTTAGTTCGGATTAAAGATTTATAGGCGAGAAGTTTGATGTCAGGTGGGGCATGACGCAAATGACGCTTCAAAAAACCCAGAGTTCGGTTCGCTGATGATATGACGTTCGTGATATGCGTGCGCCATGAAAGATCACTGGATAAGGTGACGCCTAGGAATTTATAGGATTTAATTTATTCAAGAGTAGAGTTAGCTATTACGTAAGAAAAATGAAAGGGATTATGCTGGCGTTGAAAAGAAACGAGTTTGCATTTAAACGGGTTAAGCTCCATCAACCTCAGGTCACACCATTGCTGTACACGATGAAGGTCATTTTGAAGTGCAGTTTGATCAGAGGGGTTAGTAATTTTGCGGTATAGAACACAATCGTCGGCAAACATACGGATATGAGAAGATACATGCATGGGTAAATCGTTAATATATATTAGAAACAGAAGGGGTCTGAGGACGGAACCTTGGGGGACTCCCGTTGTTACCGAGAGGGAGCTAGAATGTTTATTTCTAATATCGACAAACTGGGAACGGTTAGCAAGAAATTCTGAAATCCATGCAAGAATTTTGGGGTGCAGATTCAACTGGGCAAGTTTTAGTAACAGGCGTTTGTGTGGTACCTTATCAAAAGCTTTAGCGAAGTCTAGAAAGATTGCATCAGTCTGGAAGTTACGGTCAAGATTAGCGTGCAAATCATGAGTAAATATAGCTAGTTGTGTTACACAAGATAAAGATTTACGAAATCCATGCTGGGAAGAATGAAACAAATTGTTAGCGTCCAGAAAGTTTATTATGTGAGTGTATATGACGTGTTCCTATAGGCGAGAAGTTTGATGTCAGGTGGGGCATGACGCAAATGACGCTTCAAAAAACCCAGAGTTCGGTTCGATGATGATATGACGTTCGTGATATACGTGCGCCATGAAAGATCACTTGTGCATGATATGCGTGCGCCATGAAAGATCACGATCAGCTGAGAGAGAAAAAAAAGAAAAATAAGGGGGGAGGGGGGCAGCGCATCACCTCCTGCGACTCTTTTCAGTTCTCCCCGTCATCCCTAATACTGAGACGCGATATCTTAATTGCACAGCTGCGCACACAGCAAGAGAACGCGCCTAGACTTCTGCTAGGCTTGGTTCATTCCGTTAATTAAAACGAATTATGTAATGCGCGGTTCATTCCGTTAATTAAAACGGCCTCTTAATTGCGCAGCAGCGCCACATTCGACTTCTGCTAGGCTCCGTTCATTTCGTTAATTAAAACGGAATTAAAACGGCCTCTTATTGCACGGCAGCACCACGCTCGACTTCTGCTAGGTTCGGTTCATTCCATTAATAAAAACGGCCAGCGTCGCTCAAGCACTCGCGAAATGCACCGCGGAGAGCACCAAAATCTTACGGAAAAGCCACAACTACAGGAAAAAAAAGTTTCAGTCAAGCAATGCACCGCGGATAGCACCAAACTCTTACGGAGAAGCCACAACTACAAAAAAAACTTTTTTCAGCCAAATTTAGCAGTAGTCTGGCAACAACCATTCCTAAGTCTGGCAACAGATTTATGCAACGCCAAAAGGAACCTTGCCGTTCAGGCAGCGAACGAAGCCCGTGTGAATTTCGGCATTGCCCTTGATTGAGAGCCTAGGTAACCTGAAGCCAATTAGTGAACACGTGCAGTGGATTGTGACTGGTTCTAAGTCAGAGCACAGCGTAGGATAATCGGACAACGTGAGTTTCGAAGCAGGAACCCAGTGTTGACGCGAAGCACCACGGCGGATTTGTGGATTGTGTACGGGGCGTCGTGTGTGTGATCCTTTTGAACCATGATGGCTTTTACGTGTGTATAACCTGCAGATGTCAGAATGATCGCCTACAAATCAACGTGGACGATTGGGCCAGTTGATTCATGATCGATGTTTACTGCGCGGTAGAAAACACAGACGGGGGAAGGCAAGGACTGCGCTTGTTGTCTTTGGCAAGTTAAAACGGCCTCTTAATTGCGCAGCAGCGCCGCGCTCGACTTCTGCTAGGCGCGGTTCATTCCGTTAATTAAAACGGCCAGCGTCGCTCATGCATTTGCGAAATGCACCACGGATAGCACCAAACTCTTACGGAGAAGCCACAACTACAGGAGAAAAATCTTCAGCCAAGAAATGCACCGCGAATAGCACCAAACTCTTACAAAAAAGCCACAACTACAAGAAAAAAATTTTCCGCTACATTTAGCGGCAATCTGGCAACAACCATTTTTTCAGTCTGGCAACCACTTATGCAACGCCAAAAGGAACCTTCCCCCTTCGCCCACCTGAAGGAGAGCCCTGCGCACGCCTATGCCCTCTCGGCTTCTTCATCATTATAAAAGCAGCTTTCATGGCACGTAAGCACGCCAGCGCCAAAAAGGGCATTTCTGTAGTTAGCGCTTAGCAATCCCCTTTGGTTCTCTCTTTGTCTTACAAAATGTCCGTAGCAAAACAATAAATTTTAGATTTGCAGTAAGCGCTGTTCTTCGTCGTGTCTGTGATCTCGTGCTGATACAGCTAGCTCCAACACGCCAAGCTACTACACCTCGTTGGAAACGATAGGCTTGTTTCATGCCTTGACTTATGTGTTGCGTCATCCAACATTAATTCTTATATCTTCTCTATTAGATGGCGCAAAGCAACACTCAAAGGCTGAATGTTTTGAGGTGAGAGAAAAATAAGGTTTGAAGAGAGGCCAAAGAATATAAAAAAGAGTAGATGGGCAGTGAAGGTGTTCCGTTATTTGTATAGAAAGAGCACTGACACACAGCGGAGAAAATAAACTAGAAGGCTCAACAGTAAATATACCGCTAGCAGTGTAAGTGGTACGACAACAAATAGCTATAAATCAAAAGTCGGAGAGACTGAGAAGATTTACTGGATGACAGCAATGGAGAAAAAAAGCTCTATACCTAAAGTGCAAAATCAAAATAAGGAGGGAGAAATTTTCAAAGAATTAAAGGGGAAGCACTTACTGTTTCAAGTGAGACTGAGCTGCTTTAAAAAGTGAGATTTAGTAAAGAACAACAATGTGTATGCTATGGGCAAGATAAGGAAATGATGCAGCATGTTCTGGTTGAATGTGGAGATATACACCCAGGTGTATGCTTGGGCTATAGCCTACATGAAGTCTTGGGTTTTAGGCATGGCAATGGAAAGCTGAACATACCCGCAATAGAAGTGAGGGGCGGTTAGAGTATTGGTGGCAGAAAACTGGAAACAAAAGACAAAAATAAGTAGTAGGGATACTAGGGACATTCTGTCGTAAATGGCAGAGAATTGGTCGATGGATTTGCATTTTTTTCTCTACACTATGATAGGTTTAACTGGAATAGACAATTAGACATTAGGCCACCTTCACAAACAAAAGAGGAAAAAATCTTTTTTTTTTTTCAATGTATTTATCAAACATGGTGGCACACTTCTCGTCACCCTGTTATAAAGGGTATGCTCATAGCATCTATCATCTAGGAAAGCCTGGTGACCCAGGATGAAGCACATGTTTCGCATGTTGTGCACAGTAATGCTATAGAAGGCAGCCTCACACTTCGTGCATGCTGCGCACAGCACGTCGTGGGCGTACACTGAACTAAAATCCTGTATTATCTACATAGCAGGAGACAGAGGTGTTTTACCAGCTAATATCGATTACTTTCAGTTCGCTCAATTGTAATTTACCATTTTTGAAAATGACAGAACACCGCCCCGCCGCGGTAGTCTAGTGGCTAAGGTACTCTCGGCTGCTGCATTTCCGACGGAGGTGGAAATGTTGTAGGCCCGTGTGCTCGGATTTGGGTGCAGGCTGAAGAACCCCAGGTGGTCGGAATTTCCGGAGCCCTCCACTACGGCGTCTCTTGTAATTATATGGTGGTTTCGGGACGCTAAACCTCACATATCAATCAATCAAAATGACAGAACACATCACTTCAGGGAGAAGACGACTAAGCAGTGTGGGTCAATTCTATTTCTGGGCATACTTGTTTATGAGCTTATCTCTTTCATTTAAAATAACATCTTTTTGAATAATCTTTCACTGTCTTAAAAGTGCTGCTGCATACAAGCATGTTACAGTTTGCATGCATGTTTTCAGTGCGCCTTTTAAAGGAGAATCGGTTGACTATTTTTCACTCCCATTTTTATTCATGAGGATTAATCATTGATAATTGCTGCCACTTCATTTTTGTGCATGGTTATAACCTTTTATAATTTCTTTAAAAAAACTGGTCTCAAATATTTTTGAAATGTTGGTTTAGTCAGTAATCAGCAATAAAAACTACAGGGTACTGAAGGTTTCATTTGTTTTTCTAGTAATAAGTCTCAAGCTTGGCCAGATTTTTTCTTTTACCCGCTTCAAGCTTAGATGACGGAAGGCTGAAAGCAGTGCTATGTCATGTTGGTTTTTCTCGCTGCAAACTTTCTGTGCAAAACTCCGATTCGGCCTAGTTGGAACACATTCATCTTGAAATATTTCCGCAGGCACACAAGGACACAGATAGGATACACACAAACAGACCTGTCTTGTGTCGATTCTCTGTCCCTGTGCTAACTTTATGTGAGTGCAAGACATATTCTTTGAAAAGGTTCACTCCTTTCAAGCATATGTGATGGCAGGCAGAAGGCAGTGCTATGTCACATTTGTTTTCCTTCCAATGCACTTTATGTAAATACAAGATATATTTTCAAAAGGGTTTCCTCCATTCCAGTTATCGTAGGTATTTTGACACAAAGTGTCATGTTCTTTTACTTCCTATTTTATCAGAGATGTATGCTGCAACACCCTCCTTTGCTTTTATGGTGGCTACCGCTTGCTCAAAGTACTCATTAAAAGCTTTCTTTGCCCAAAAATTTAGCTACTGTCTCCGTATTGACACAAACTGAAATGCCATATCTTAACTGCAAAAACACTGTCATTTACTATACCCAATCCACCTCTTTTTTATGTCATTGAAGCAGAAAGTGCAAAGCTGTCTTACTTGTACTCCTCAAAAACATTACAAATTTTATGCCTTGGTTTGACTTCGATACAAAAAAATTTTGTTACCTATTGCCAACAAATAATCTTGAAAAAAAATTTTAATATAATTCTGCTTTGGTGGTAGTATAATTTCGCCCCGCCACGGTGGTCCAGTGGCTAAGGTACTCTTGCTTATAACCCGCTGTTCGTGGGATCGAATCCTGGCTGCGGCAGCTGCATTTTCGATAGAGGCAAAAATGCTGTAGGCCCCAGCTTTGGGCGCCCGTTGAAGAGCTCCAAGGGGTCTAAATTTCCGGAGCCCTCTACCACGGCATCTCTCGTAATCATATGTTGGTTTTGGGACGTTAAACCCCACATATCAATCGATAGTATAATGTTTAGTTTCAATAGCAGGAGACCGTAACTACAAGCAGCCCCGGCTTAACCGTTACTGTGGCGTTTGTAACCTGCATACTGGTTCTAACCACGGCAAAGGTACTCCTATACGGTAAATTGAGGCGAGGACAAAACATTTAGTAGTGCAGGATTATGTGTGCAATGATGAAACATTACAGAAGAACTTCCCTAGTCACAGCTGGACATACTCACCGCTAATGAAAGACGAAGACAGAAAGAGGATAAATGCTTGTTTTATCATGTTGTACTTAAAAGCAGACTGTTTTGATTTTGCCATATTTTGGCCAGGCCAGTGGAAATGAGCACAAATTGTGGAGAGAGAGCTGTTGCCTCCAAAAATCAAGCACCAGTGCTACATACCTAATGAATTCTGTGAGGCACTCTGTGCACGGGTTTGAATCATGTGTGGAGTTTCTTTGTAAATACCCTTTGACACACTACTATTTCGTATCTGGTGTTTTTGTGGAAGTAATCTGTGGTTAAGGCACCATTTTTTTAACATACTGGTCTTTCTTCTAAAGAAGCACATTAACATAAATATGCAAGCTTGCTTTTCGGGTCTACTTACCAACTTTGATCTATCTGAAAGATACTGCTTGTATGGGCCTCGTCTCCGGCTTGAATTCATCTTTCTGTCGAGCGATGACAGGGTGTGTTTGCTTGTTCACTAAATGTGAAACATCAGGTGCATCAGTTTTCACACTTTCCTATGGAAGAGATATTGAATATTTCTAGGATTCAGAAAGCACAATGACAGCATTGGATTGCATCTTGCCTGTTGCTGTAATGTGTACAAACAAAATGCAGTTCGTGTCCTGGCTCTGGCAGGGAATGTGACATCTGGCACTCTTTTAATGCATTTGTTTCCATGACAGTAATGTAATATTTCCAGTATAAATGCATGTCTTACGTACACTTTTGACTGCTTAAATTCATAACTACTCAGTGACATTACAGAAAAAAATTGTAAATTTTACATGCACATGGTTGCCTATGTTAAATATCATGCAAGAGTGCAACTACTTTATTTAAATATTTCTCTGGCTAATCACAGGCGTCAATATTCTTTTTTCTAGCATTTGACCGCGTCCTCACTGCACCATACCACAAAAATAAATTTGTTTCTTAATATGAAAAGCGCAACCAAACACTTCCTTATGATTTCTTGCGCTGCAGTAAAACTTCGCCAAAAACTTTCACGAATACAGAGCCACGCTATCGACACGGCGGTTGTCCTTGCGCCGTTCGACATTGACAGCTATAGAAGGGCCGCATCAGGGGCTCGTTAGTTGTGCATATAGTCGACACTTTCAACGCGCTGATCCAACACAAAGGCACACAGAAGAACACGCGTGCTTACACAGGACGAGTACTCGTCTTGTGCATACATTTATGTTCTTTCGGAGCGATTTTCCTTTGTGTTCGAGCAACACGTTGCGAAGCGTCTACGTCTCTTCTATGGTGTCAGAAAAATAATTTTTCCTACACCAAGGTCTCTTCGTTCTCAGGCTGCCGTGCACCGGTGGTGTTGTTCATGCACGTACAACTCGCGACGTTATTCGGCAGACGCGCATAGCGACGAAGGAGTGGCGGTTGTCATGGCTACATTAGCCGTCCCCTCCGGCTCCGCGTCGTCTGCTTCTCGCAATTTCCCCTTCGCTTTTTTTTTCCAGCCCACGTTCGTGGTGTCGCGTGGCGTTCACGTGGCGATCCCGCATGACGAGCATGGAAGTTATGATGGCGAGTGTGCGTTCCAGGCTGCAGCGTTTCATGCAACTGCCGCCCCGGCGAAGCCTAATTGCCGTGAATTTCAGACACCTTTCGCGCAGCCAACGTTCTACAGCACCGAACGCAGGCTTGCCGCTACGACAGGCTTGCCGCTATGACAGGCTTGCCTTCAGCGTGGCGCGGCCTTAAATGTACGTGTTTGTTTAAATTGTGAAGTATCGAGCAATTTTATGCCAGTGCTGTGCTAAGTTGAAAGAAAGCGCAATACGAAGATACGAGGCGCTTCCCGAGAGCGATCAGTCTTTAGGCGCCCTCATCTCGGATGGGCACGACCACAAGCTGCGCCACAGACCCGCAGCGCTGTCCACGGCCTTGTGCCGTGATTCGATATTCTCAGGCAATATCACTGTTCTCTCCCGACAAAATTCTAGTGAATGTTACAGCTCTCTCTGGACTAAACTGAAATCATCAGTGGTTGCAGGATTGCTTCTTTTGCGATGCGGAATGCGTTTGGTTATAGTTTGAAAGTGGTAATTAACACCTCAATAATCTAGCACTATCTAGGTTGAGTGACAGAGTGCGAAAAAATACTTACGTTGAACAGCGTCTTCGTTCGTAAGCTTGCTCAAGCAGACGTTCACGTTAACCACGATGCCTTGTTGCGAAGCTCACCACCGACGACGTTACGAAGGGCGCCTCGAATCCCACCGCTGCAACCCCTGTTTCGAAAAACGGCGACGCCAACACGGTCCCGAAGGCGCCACTGCTTCCAACTCCGCCGGGAAGGTCACCAGCCGTTTGGTAGCGTATGTTTCTCAGCTCGCGACTGCTTCTGCGCAGAGCTGATAACACGAGCGGACGAGACGACGGTGAGTTAAACAAGGTTTATGTACAGCATATATACAGAGGCGTTACAAATTCGGCACTGGGGCCGACAGAGACTCGAAGAGCCGAGCTCTCCTCTCTAACACATAGGTCTGCTCTCAAACGGGTCCACTCTGACACACATGTCAGCTTTCACCTAGGACCGCCGATCGCGACGCGCCGCAGGGCTTCTTTTATATGCACCGGGTCCAACGCAAATGTCCAACCAGAAGCGCCGCTGGTCGTCAGGGCAGACTCCTCCAATGGGGTCGCCGCGCAATGCGTCAGACCCCCAGACATGAAGACGCCCGTTGTTTACTCGACGGGCTCACTGGCACGTGCGCTGACTCACTGCACGTGGGCGCCAGAGAGGCGCCGACAGAAAGGCGCTGTGGCGTGCTGACGCCGTTGAGTTGTTGATCGCGTCAGGCGGGCTCGCGGCTGGCCTTGACACAGATTGCCTTTTTCAGAGGCACGGCCATTCGCTGTGGACTCGCAGGCATAACAGCACCCCCGCCGCCAGACAATGCGCCGAAAAGACGAGCTGCTTTCACGGGCTCGGATGACAGGCGCGCTCGTTCGCCAGATCCCTCCAGGTTCGCCTCCAGGGCCATGGGGAGAATGCAGCTCCAGACTCTGTTCCGGGAACACATCCCATTCTTGACGATGGATCCCAGCTCCACTGGCTTGTCGCCACAACTTGTCGACCAGCTTCACTCGTCTCTTGTGACCACCTTCGGTTTCAGCACTTGTCGATGGTTCTGCAACTTGCCAAGAACGGATCGACAACAGACAACACACGACACGAGCAAGTGCCCTCGGTACCCGACAGAACACCAGACAAAGTATAGTTCAACATATACCTAGCTACGTGTCGATCTGAATTTCGTTCCCTCTACATCAAGAGGCACATGTGGGACACAAGACTCTTAAAATGACAACTCAAATTTTTCCCACTTACAACAACGTAACAAATTAGAATACAACATAAAGTTGGCTCCTTGAGCTCACTCTGGACGAGAGCGCTCAGCCCAGGTCGTGAATCGTGATGAGGTCAAAATTTTGCCCCGAATCGCCAGCGAGAAACCGAAAGGTTGAGAAGGTACAAGATGGGACGCACTGCTCAATGCACCTGCATTAGCGTATAGCTTTCTCTTTTTTTTTTAGCGAACGTCAAAGTTGCCCTGTCGGAGTACCACGCTCCATCTCAGTAACCGGTCACTTTTAGGCGACGATACCTATGCGGTACCAAGAGCTGCTCTTACTTGCGACGTTCCACAGGAGAACAACGATACGGCTTGCTAGGAATTGGCTCCTCACAAGTTAGCTCGGTATCGTGTTCGATCACCGTCGTGTTTCCGTGACAGTCCGAAAACACGTCTTCAAACACCAATACACTCTTTCTCAGGTCCTCCTTCCGGACTTCACTTAACCTAGGCTCTAGGTTTATCCGCTCCCAGATTACTTGCGATCCTCCTTCGAATATATCACTAGAACTCCAAATTTCTGCTCCCTCTTCCTCTGATGCATTCAACAGCTGATTTACGACTGCTTTCAAGTTGTAAATTTTGTCCGGCCGCCTTCCTAATTTCACTTCATAATTTGTATCGCAAGGCTTCGATAATACTTTGGCGGGTCCTTCCCAATCAACATCAAGCTTGTTCCTTTTGGACGGCTGCAGCAGCATTACCTGATTATCAACTTCAAAAGCGCGTTTCTTCACCGATTTCTCGTAGTGCTCCTTCGACAGCACTTGTGCCCAATTTTTGTGGCTTTCCACTAGCGCTTCAATCGAGAGGTCCTCACGCTGCTCTCGAATGAGCGTCTCTCGATCAACTCTCGGCAGCTCGCTCCAACTTTCCGCTACAGGCGAGAGCGTTGCAGCCCTCTCACTCTGATTCAATGGCGCCATATCGTCTCCCCCTACGCATACCGCGCCGGTCGCTTCGGCGACGGGCCCCTCGCGTGACTGCTCACATGACTCACGCGGAAAATTTCCTTTCTGGGGCTCCGTCGAGCCGCCGACAAGGTCACTTGAGAGTTCACCGCATTGAACAAGGTCAAGCTTCCGCGAAAGCTTTCGCGCTTGCGATCGCGTGAGGGCCATGCACGCAAAGTTGGGGAAGAACGATTTGCCCTACTCTTTGAGAAGCTGCTCCGAGTTGTTGGAGAAAAGATAAGGAAAACGATCGTTTAGCACGGCAGACACAGCCGCTTCGGTGCGAAGCTTACCGAACGGGCCTTCAATGACAACGGTGGCGATTGGTAAGCGAACACTCTGCTCCTCGGCGACTTGCCTGATCCACGCGCATTCTCCTGTAAAGTCATCCGGAGACACCAATGAAGGATGGACAACGTCCATGGTTGCCGCTGAGTCTCTAAGTGCTCGGCACGTTTTCTCATTCACCCTAATTTCTTGGAGATACGGCTCCAACAACCGCATGTTTTTCTCTGATTCTCGGATTGTTGCGAAGGCAAACTTTTCCGGACATTTTCTCGCGATATGTCCTTCCTTTTTGCAGTTGTAGCAGATTAGCGGCTTCCGTTTATTTTCCCGATTCAAATGCCTGTGTGGTAGAAACCTCACTCGATTTCTCCGCTTCTGTTTGCCCTTCCCCTACACTGTCCTTCGTAAGAGACGGGTCCTTCTTGAAATTACGGTGCGGAGCGGGTTTCCGTTGATCAGGTTTCCTTGAAAAGCCCTCTTTCCTTTCATTCTTTTCCACGCGCACTGCCCTGCTATGCAACTTTCGGCGAGTATAATACTCCTCAGCTAACTCTGCTGTCTTGTTTAGCTGTACTTCATCAAGTCTGTCCTGCAGCCAAAGTTTGACATCCTCCTCGATGCAGCGGTAGAATTGCTCCAATGCAACGCATTCCACCACTTTATCGCGGTCGTCATAAACACCTTCGCCCTTGAGCCATTCAATTAAATCGGCTTTAAGACGAAATGCGAAGTCGACGTGTGACTCATTCCCCTTTTTAGCATACCGGAACCTTTGCCTGAAAGCCTCGGGTGACAACTTATAACGTCTCAAGAGCAATTCCTTAACCTCGTCATAGCTCTCAAACGCTTCCCTCGACAAGCAAGTTATCGCGTCGGACACGTCGCCGGGAAGAAGAGCTAACAGGTTCCGCGCACAAAGAGACCGCTCCAAAGCATTTCGCTCACAGACGTGTTCAAACTTGACGAGATACTTCGCCATGTCCTCGCCTACTACGAACGGTGGCAGTTGGTCCCGAATTCTAAAACCGCTGACCTGAGTCGTCGGAGAAGCTACGCTAGGCGCCTGCGAACACTGCAGTATTGCCAATTCTATTCGTTTCAACTCGAGGCGCTCCTGTCTCTCGGCTTCCTCGCGGCGTTCTCGCCTTTCAGCTTCACGAACTTCTCGCCTTTCAGCTTCTTTGCGAGCTTCTCGCCTTTCAGCCTCCTCGCGGCGTGCTTTGATATCCACCCAGGCCTCATCGACTTCCTCAGCCGACACTCCCCCATCCTTCATGATCTCAAGGATCGCTTGTTTTCGTTTCGCACGGCCCAAAGTAATGCCGAGTTCCTCACAAATTTCTATGAGTTCCTTCACTTTAATGTTCTCCATCGTTCACACTAGCCTCTTGCTGTTTGCCCCTGTTAACAATTTACTTGCCGTACCCACTATAAGTCAACTAGCAAGACGCGCAAGCAATTTTCACACTCCCGTGTTTACACCCTCCGCATTACCTTTGGTTTCAAAGCGCTTCGACTGTGCTTGAAACGATCAAAGCTCACTCTAATGCTTCACACAGCCCTTCTCTAAACTACTATAACCTGAGCTAGAGTAGTCTGGTGAACTGAGGGGAAAACATCAGGCACTCACCGCATCGATGTCGCTGACGCCGGCCGATCCCGCAGCTGCCAACCACTGTTGCGAAGCTCACCACCGACGACGTTACGAAGGGCGCCTCGAATCCCACCGCTGCAACCCCTGTTTCGAAAGACGGCGACGCCAACACGGTCCCGAAGGCGCCACTGCTTCCAACTCCGCCGGGAAGGTCACCAGCCGTTTGGTAGCGTATGTTTCTCAGCTCGCGACTGCTTCTGCGCAGAGCTGATAAGACGAGTGGACGAGACGACGGTGAGTTAAACAAGGTTTATGTACAGCATATATACAGAGGCGTTACAAATTCGGCACTGGGGCCGACAGAGACTCGAAGAGCCGAGCTCTCCTCTCTAACACATAGGTCTGCTCTCAAACGGGTCCGCTCTGACACACATGTCAGCTTTCACCTAGGACCGCCGATCGCGACGCGCCGCAGGGCTTATTTTATATGCACCGGGTCCAACGCAAATGTCTAACCAGAAGCGCCGCTGGTCGTCAGGGCAGACTCCTCCAATGGGGTCGCTGCGCAATGCGTCGGACCCCCAGACATGAAGACGCCCGTTGTTTACTCGACGGGCTCGCTGGCACGTGCGCTGACTCACTGCACATGGGCGCCAGAGAAGCGCCGACAGAAAGGCGCCTTGGCGTGCTGACGCCGTTGAGTTGTTGATCGTGTCAGGCGGGCTCGCGGCTGGCCTTGACACAGATTGCCTTTTTCAGAGGCACGGCCGTTCGCTGTGGACTCGCAGGCATAACAGCCTCCACCCTGACAAGACCGACACGTTGTTTCTTGGCGCCGGCCGTCTCGCAAACCGAGTGACTACGGAGCGCGCACGATCCCGACAGGCGCCATTGTGCCACTGTGTTCGTGAACAGCGAAGGCACCTCCTTCTCTGGTTTGTATGTGGGGTTCGAGGAAGGGACAGCACTAATATGCATGACCGGATATTGCCTCTCCGAAGATGCGTCGCCTTTCGCGTTCCCCCCGCGGACAGAAATTCCTTCTTTGAAACGCTAGGGCTAACCTCAACGTTCCCACGGTACTAGGTCCATTGAGCAGTCTGAGGACATTCCGTTTCTATACGAATGACTCAAACTGTCCAGTTACTTTAGTCTGTAGTTTGGGGACCGGTGCCAATATTTTACTGGATCAGACAGATCACTGTGAAATATGTTTTACCTTTAGATATTCCGTCTTTTCATTGAAAATGTCTTAACTCGACACTTGCGCAAGATATTTCGTGGTCAACCTTCGATAGGTCTTAACTTGAACCTGAACGCGCACGATACTGAGGAAAAAAAAGAAAGGCCTTTAACGTCTGAAAATAAATCAAAATGAATAAGTATTATGTTGAGCTATAATTAAATTCACTAATGCGCAACAATGTTTACAGCAAAACCAAGTCAATTCAGCGAGTTACATCGACACATTCGCAAAGCATGCAGGGACAAGTGAAGAATGGTTCCGTTACGATACGAACTGACGATCAGCGGCGTATCGTACGTTGAAATATGTACGGCAATTGTACTGATCAGGATAAGAAGCATGTGAAGATATAGAGTAAAACAGAGCAAAAATAATAATACCAACTCATATAAGCTGCAAGTTCATCATTTATGGGTAGGCATGCCGCTTGAAGAACGTGACTTAATTTCGCGCAACGAATTCACTATCGTCTAGGAATCTGAACTCTGAAAATCTATATATTACATTATTTCATGTTTCTCAGGATTGTGAAAGCGTTTGTGGTAGTCGGTCGTCAAACAGAAAACGGTTGGCCCGACAAATAAATAAAGGAAAAACAAGAACCGCAATTTGTTGGAAAGCATGCAACCAATGTCAATTGAATTTTGTGAAATGTTTATTCCTGTAGGTTTAATTAAACCTGCAGAAATAAACATTACACAAAGTTTAAACTAATGAAATACAGCTTTTCTCAGGTAGGAACACTACTTTATGCAGTAATAACAGTTTAGCCTAAGTTTATTCTCCTCTGTTCACAACTTCGCCGATGACACACTTAAATGTATGACTGTGCAAAGTATACTCAAACGGAATACTCAAACCAACAAAACAGTGTCCCAATAAGTTGAAAAGGAAATTCAGTGATGCGACACGCACGCGCTGCCTATAAAGTGAATTTTAGCGACTGCACAAATCTGCAACATGCACGTGCGACCACGGCCTCTACAAATATTATCCCCGCAGAATGTACTGTATCGTGCTATACAATGAGCAAATATGTTTTCGTTCGTCGTCATTAGTGTGATATATTATTTCACTAGTTGTAATCATGGCAATATGCATGTGCTATAAAAAATTGGCCGATTTTTCGCCTTGTTGGAATCGGTTTCACGAATTCCATAATTTCCAGGAACGTTCTCTACACTGGCGTTTATAGGGTGAGTTATGGTGTGATGATACTTACCTCAAAGTCATCACTAACGTAGTTCTTATCGAATCGATGTTCTCTTTACGGTGCGAAATAGATGTGTTTCATACGTATAGCATTCGATTGCGTGTTCCTCCGGGGTCGAGCAACGCTTGAATATATGTTGCGGAATCATAGGGATACAAATATAATGTTCATTAGAGTGCTATATAAAAGCAGAGGTAACACTGGAACCGCAATTGGTGTAATTCGGACATGACGCCTCTATTATATAGGTATGATGATGATAATGTGTGGCGCTTTATGGCGCAAGGGCCAATTGATGGCCAAAGATATTATATAGGTATCGTATATAATGTTTCATGCTATTCTTATATATTGAGATGACCAGCAATGCAGTCGCAACCGACGTTGCACCGACACTACGCCCGCATACATGGCCGATTTTGTAAGCAGTTCAAGCTATTCGTTAGAATATACCTGTCACGCAGATTGTGTTTGGTTCGTGCTGGATACTGATTTTTATTCTTTGTATTCGTCGGGTCAACCTTGCCGATGTGGGCTTCGATCTCAACGATATTTCATTTCAATTAGCAATGTCATTTCTTGCGCGCTTTGTATGCCGATACAAACTGGGAATCAACCAGCTGTAGCGCATACCCGCCTACCGCGGCGGATGTGTACCCAATACACGAGTCTGGTGAAAAGGGTTTGACGCCGTACGCGACAGGATTTTCTCGTTGGTAATGGCACGACGTGACAGTCATATTCGTCGAACCTTTTTACTCTTCCATCTCAATTTCGATCTACTTAAGGAGGTGATCACGATAGCACCCTGACGCGTAGATAAATTAAGTGTATGTGATTCGCCGAGAAAATGGTCCGCATTTAAAGCTATAGATTCATAGCCTCACTACATCAAACGTGACAATAGTATTTGTAAAATATTTACTAAAGTTGAAATTGCGCAAATAAACGAAGCTTCATCTTTCACATACAATTCTTATAGAAGCATTGCAGTGTTTCATGGATTCGGTCACTGCTCATCGTCTTCACGACTGTTTATAAGGATTATGCTTGACATGCACGTGCAGTCTCGATCGAAAACAACCCAATACATGGAATTGCCGTTTGCTGGGAGTGGTGATAAAAAATCGAAACAAGACGGGGGGGGGGGGGGGGGGGGCGTTCTCGGTGTGCTAGTACGCCGCAAGTTGTGCGCTTTTAAACCTGCGTTTACGTCATCTCAATCTGTGCTACGTGTTTCATTTTAACTGGCTATTTGTGAACAACAGCTCCAACTCCCCACTCCTGGAAGAATAAAAGGACAGAACATATTTTTATTTAATTGAGCATTTTCAGAAATCTGCAAGGCAGCTTTTCTGCTAGGTTGTTTTCCAACCATAAGAAAAACAAACAAAATAAAGCTCTCGTGCTCAGACTGCTTATCTTGCTCACTGTGCTTTTACCACTCCGATTCCAGTAAAGGCACGTGAATGCGACCAATGCGTTGGTGCGACAAAACGATTTTTACTTTGTGGTTGTCCCATGGAGTTGCCCCACCTCGAACGAAATCGCAATACAGTGTTCTGGAAAGTGTAACCGCAGATCGCATGGCAGGCAATAGGCAGCCGTAGCTCGTAAAAAGACAGGGTTGGGGCAATTGAGGCAAAAACAGAATGAGTGAGAAAAGCAGTCTGGGAACGAGACCTTTTGGTTGGAAAACACCTTTGCAGAAAAGCCAGCTTGAAATTTGCGCATATGGTCTATTCTCGTCACACGTTTTTTTTTTTCAACTTTTGTGGCACTTAGATTTTGGCTTAAAAAATTACATAGTTGTGTAATTTTTGTATATGCCTATTTTTATTTTATTTCCTGGCCACATCCTTCACAAGCCAAGCCAGGGCTAATCCAATCCGCTCTCTGAGTGGCTAAGAGCGTTTTAGCGCCACACGTGTGTTGTTGCGTTGCTGCAGTTATTTTTATATCAGAAATGATGCAGTTCTGCTCAGTGCGTTTTGATGGCAATGCGGACAAGCGAACAACTTTCGACGTTGTCAAAATGAGCAAAGAAGATGATGATCCCTGCGAAGGATCGCAGGTGCAAGTTCGGTGGCGGGACAAAGGGCTGTTTAAGGCTACGCTGATTGCCATATCAGGTAAGCTTGAATTTTGGTTTCTATCATACAAATACCGATGTCACACAAGCTGTTCTGATCACGATCTGGACCGGATTTCGATGGTAGCTCCTGCTCGGACAAATCTTATCCGGGTCGAGCCTGGCGCTCATGTCACCCCAGTTGCGACCTGGAAGCCAAATCTGGATGCACAGATCGCTGTCGGGCCGGACTGCGATTGAAAGTGACCTTGTAGCAGAGCCTGATGTGGATCGGTGATCGCCGGGACCAAAAGTGACCGTGTGACCCCGGTATAACTGGTGGCATTATTACAATGTTGGCCGCGCACCACGTTGGCCCCGGTGGTATTTCCTGTTGCTAGGATTTTTGCATTGCGTCAGGCCTTCATGCTTTACTTTTCAGTGTAACTAAGGTGTCCCATGAGCACTTTTTATTGCTATGAAGCCCGAATGGGAGAAAATGATCAACACATGTACATCGCGATCTGGCTGACTTCTGCGCCGAAACTGATCTGGATTGATCTGCACAGTGTAGCAGCGACTTTTGTTAATCGTGACCGAGAAATATGGTCTTGATTGGCCCTGATCATGGCCAAACATGCCCGTTTTCACACTGATACTGTCCTGTCAACTGAGGAATGTGAATTTACGTAAGCTCATAGCTGTTAGGGGCTACCTTTTGCCATACCAAGACGTATACCGCGGGCGCTGAAAATGGCGTTAACTTTGTAAGGCCTTATGATCTATCGTAATTTGCGCCGCGTCTCACGGACTAATCAAATCGCATTCATCTTAAGGACATCTGTCACCCTTTGCTAGAACTTAAAACTTAGAAATACGTACTTTTGACAAAAATTTTGCTTACTACACCACAAATGTAACATTTGTAATAGCATCTATGGTTCAGACATATTTTGTACGTCACTTGTAACAAATCCCATGTGGTTCTTAAGGTTCACTTCAGTGAAATTCACTTCATAATTGTACATCGTCAATATAAGAGCAATGGCTGGAGTTGCTGTGATATATGTTGCAATGTTGTGAAAGATACAAAGTCAAGCTAATGGCACCACATTGTGCTTGCTTCCACATTTCAATATACCTGAAAGCAGATTGGAGTTGGTATAATGCAAGTTTATTTCATTATTAACCTAAGATTTTTCTTTTCAAAAGACACTGTTGTTGACATCATCAGCTGAAACGTGAGTAACCCTTTACTGCCAAACGTCACGAATTCATAACATAACAAAAAACTTTGAGCAAGCAAGTCATGGAATGCGTGCCTCCTTTAATGCCAGCTATCAACTACTCATGGGGAATGTAGGTTTTAGCATGAAAAATCTAGCGCTATCTTGCACAATGTATTGTATGCTAGAATCAATTGTTTTTAGCTGGTGGCAGAGAGTGCGAAGCACGTGCAAGAGCGCTCACTTTCACTCTCTTTATTTTTTCTCACATGGGTGACGGGAGTTCTATCTTCGATAATTTTGTTAATTTGGTGTGTACACACTCCAGGTATGGCACATGACATGTTGCGTAGTTCTGAAGTACGTTTTTTATTCCGAGGTCCTCACTTTTGTGGCATGTGGAAATTTTGCCACGTACGTAAAAGTATGCATTAAAGGTAGATTTTAGATACCTTGACTGTGAAATCATTTAAAGGTTGCTATTTAAAGCTGAAAAGGAAAACAATTTTCATTTTCTTCAGCAGTTTCAGAATTTAGGCATTAAGGGGTTAAATTAGTTGTGCGGCACTTTGGACAAAAAAATGTTAAGCAACCTAATACATCAACTTGTGAATGTTACTTGTGCTTGTGTAGAATGGGCATCTGCCGCAGGTTGCTAAGCCAGACTGGCCTACCGACTTGTGCCGTGGCTCTTTCTTGCCCACAATGAGTCGGGCCTTGAATGATGTTCAATACTATAGGCTGCGTTGCCTTCATACGGCATGTGCTTTGCTCCTTTGTCCAAAAGGCATCAAATATGTGCAATGTTTATATAATTTAATACTTAATTGCTTTCAAATAGTGCAGCAATCGTATTAGTGTTCATATAAGGGTTGGTTTACCACCTGCAATCTTTTCCTTTTTGCTATCTAAAAAATATTAGTGCCAGTTCCCACGTGTGAAATCTGCATAAACAACGGAGCAAGTGCCACCACCGTGCAACCGCAGATTGAGTTCTTTCATCATCTTATTCTGTTTTCTTAATCTCTTTCAACGTGGTCTTTTTTCTTTCATAATTTCTTTTTATTTCTGTTATCTTGCACTTTCTCCTTTTTTTTTCTTTCTCCATTCCTGTTCACCCTCACTTTCCTTAACCACACCTGGTTATGCTACACTGTATATGGTTATGCTATGGTCTACAATCTCACTTCTACACCAGTACTCCTCATCCTTGCTTCCCTTTTCTACCCTTTTGCTAAACTTCTCTATGCAAGGCTATATCATGCTGTACCCTCTCCCCTTCCTTCTTTTCTCCTCACCATTACATTACTCCTTACTCACTTTTTTCCCACCCCATTTCTATATTGTAATATGCATGGCTATGCTTTGCTATAAAGAAGTCTACTGTTAGAAGGGTTGGTGTTTTGACATAAAAACCATCCTGAATAGCGCAACTAAACAGAGTATGCAGTAATAAACAAATAAGCACAGGCGCACACTAACTACTGATTTTATTGAAGGCAGATTCACACCTTTATACATTTAAGAAGCTGCGCAGGCACATTGTCACGATAAACAATTTAGATTAAAAAAAAAACAAGGCACACAAGGAATTGAATTGCAGCAATGCACGGCACAATAGAAATGTTGCCTATGTACTACTCACTTGCTTTCCTAATAAAAAGTGCTTCTAATATTTCGTGAGCCGTTTTTGTCCGCTTCTGCTTAGGATATTTTGAAGTTAGAATCATAGTTAACAATGTGAACACGCAATGCAGTGGTCAGTGAGGTGACTTCTCTCGTTATTCAGATTTCTTTGATGTTCTCTACGTCGGTCATTGAAGTAGCACCCCATCTAGCCGATGTAGACATATACGCAGCATAGCGGTCATGCCGTGCTAGAAGCTGCTTGGCACAAGTTGTTTTCGGTGGTTCATACCTGATGAGTTTTCAGAAATGACGGCTGGCTCAACCTCTCTTTCTAACAGCTCTGCTGTCAGAAAAAAAAAAAATTTGGCATGTGTATTCGTTGCTAGTAATATATTATACGTGTAGGTGTTGTGTGCATTTGTCAAAAAGTATTAGGGATGGTTGTACCTACTTAGCTGGAGATTGAGTTGCAAAAGGTATACATGTGAACGTGGTAAAATAATATGCCTCTTTTTTTACCTTGCGGCATTTATTCTATTTACTTAACACTGCAGGTTAGACACTAGTTTGGCGGGAGTGCAGTCAAACTCAGTAGCTTTATTGCCACAATGCATGTTTGGTGATAGAGCTCTCAGTAGGATTGTTTCCCATGAAATTCATACTTCTAATACCTATTTCAGAGGGCCGTCCCGAGCTAATTAAGGAAATGGATAAAGCCATTTCAGAGTATAATAGACAGGCCATGGCAGACCCTAAAAAAAATGTAAGTTGTTTTCAATCTATTGTACTGTCATTACTAGCTTCCACAAATTGTTTTGCACAAAACCCAGGCTCACACTTCAATCCCATTCGACTGAAACTACAAAAAGAATAAATATAAATTTGCTTCATTTCACAACTTCTTCAAAATAGACTTTAAGTAAGTTATCAAGTTGGATGGTATCGGCTGACACATTCTGTGGGAACCATTATGTACGCCGTGCTCAGGGCACTAGCCCACTCAGTGAGGTTTAGTGATCATTGCTGATGGTGCGTATATTTTAGAATTACTCCGCTGAAGCACTGCCTGCCAATTTGCTGCTCTTTCACTTTGCTTAAGTTTATTGTAACACTTTATTATCAAGCAGTGTCATGCAAGCACTCACTCTGTAAGCAAACAGAAGGGACCACTTCTTTGTCTGTTGATGCTTAAGTATTGTTGGTATTGTGTCTTGCAACAGCTATGCCTTTCGTTTATATAGCAAAATAGATAATACAATAATTAAAAGCCTGTCATGCAAATGCACTGTGCATTCTTATACCTTGAAGTGTACCTAAGGATGCTGCTATTCATCATCATCAACCTGACTACGTCCACTGCAGGACAAAGGCCTCTTCCATTTTCCGCCAGTCAACTCGGTCCTGTGCTTGCTGCTGCCACTTTATACCTGCAAACTTCTTGATCTCATCTGCTCACCTAACTTTCTGTCTAACCTGCTTGCCTTCTCTTGGAACCCAGGCAGTTACCCTTATTGACCAGCAGTTTTTTGCCTATGTGCTACATGCCCAGCCAATGTCGATTTTCTCTTCTTTATTTCAATTATGATATCCTTAACTATGGTTTGTTCCCTGATCCACTCTGCTCTCTTCTTGTCTCTTAAGGTTACACCTATCATTTACTTTCCATCGCTCGCTCCGTCGTCCTCAATTTAAGCTGAACCCTCTTTGTAAGTCTCCATGTTTCTGCTCCACAGCTAAGTACCGGCAAGACGCAGCTGTTATATACCTTCCTCTAGAGGGATAGTGGCATCTACGTGTCATGATTTGAGAGTGCTTGCCAAATGTGCTCCACCCCAGTCTTATTTTTCTAGTTACTTCAATCTCGTGGTTCGGCTTCTCGGTTATTACCTGTCCTAAGTAGACGTAGTCTTTTAGAACTTCAAGTGCACTATTGCCTATCTCGAAGTTCTGTTTTCTTGCGAGGTTGTTGTGTGTTACTTTCGTTTTCTGATGATTAATTTCAAGACCTACCTTTCTGCTCTCCTTGTCAAATTCAGTATTCATGAGTTGCAATTCGTCCCCTGAGTTACTCAGCAATGCAATGTCATCGGCAAAGCACTTGTTACTTAGTTACTCTCCATTAACTCTTATCCCAAACTCTTCCCACTCTAGGCCTCTGAAAACCTGTTGTAAGCACGTGGTAAATAGCATTGGAGAGATTGTATCCCCCTGCCTTACACCCTTTTTGATTGGTATTTTTTTGCTTTCTTTATGGAGCACTGTGATGGCAGTTGATCCCCTGTATATTTCTTCCGGGATGTTTATACATGCTTCGTCGACGCCCTGATTCCGCGGTGTCTACATGACTGCCGATATTTTTACTGAATCAAACGCTTTCTCGTAATATATGAAGGCTATGTGTAGTGGTTGGTTGTATTCTGAGCATTTTTCTATTACCTGGTTGATAGTATGAATGTAGTCAATTGTTGAGTTGTCTCTTCAAAATCCTGCTTGTTCCTTTTGTTCATTGAATTCTAATGCTGATATGTAATGCCGACTAACCTCTCACTTTTTCTTTTACAGTCATCCTTTTTTCCCTCACAATATTAAATACTATATATTATGCCATCTCAAGGTCATAATTGTGTGAGGAAACTATGCTAGTGAACATTATAGAATAATCTTTATTAAAAAGTAAGAAAACAAAGCTTATTGAAAGCAGAGCTGAAATGACCAGCAGCATAATTGAGCACAGGCAAGGCACATCGTTTTATGTTGGCCCCTATAGCCTGTTTCATATGCTAGCTACTCAGAGGCGGAAGTTGCAGCGATGAGTGGCAGCAGGACGCGTGTATGCAGCTTTATTTTACATGCTTTACTTTTTCACGGCACGCTTTTGCAATGCGCAGTGATACTTGTGGAAAGCGAGTGTTCGCACGGGTGTCTTTCTCCAAGTTGGCTTGTTATGGTGAGCTTGAGTTTCAGGTTTCAGCAGCCTTCTATGGCGACCTGATTTCAAGCGTCTAAACCTTGCATGTTGTAAATATAGTGTGTCAGAGTGCAATTAAACAACCTCCACAGCCATGTTTATTTCTGTTCCAGTCTTTTTTTTTTTTTAAAGTTTTGTTCTATGGTCGTACAGTTGGTCATGGAAGAGCACTAGAAAGAATGGGCTTTTGTAGTTTCAGGCTTCCGCGGAGCATTCGGTGGCTTTTGTTCTCGAGTGTTGCAAGGCGTTGACGTGCCGTCTGGGCCGACAACTAGTTGTAAGCGGACTAGTCAATATTGTGAAAGTAGCCCTTCTCTCCACATTATAACTTTTTTAGCACACACAAAATACAGAACAACAAAGAGAGAGACGAGCGCTAACTCTCAACTGATTTATTTTAAAAGGAACAAAACATATAAGTACCTGGGAACCAGCATAGTGCATGTGCAAGTCATGTGACAGGCAAACATAAGAAGAGAGGGCTAAGCAGAATTTAAAAAACTGTACTCCCTATCTGTTAGAGCCACTGAAGGTTTACTGATGCATTTGTTTGTACATCTGTTTATGGAAGTCTCCCGTAAGTTCATGTGTTAGTTTATCTCCATGTGTGAACACTATATCTGTATCGTGAAACACATAAATGCAATGGCATGATTTACAATGCTCTGACAAGTATGACAATGTTTTCTTTGCTAGTGAGTTAGTGTGCTCTTTTATTCGTGTATTGATGCAGCGGCCAGTCTGTCCTATTTACACATTTCCACAGGTTAATGGTATCAGATATACCACCCCTTCTCAGCATTTCATGAACTTTGATTCTTCTTTCAGGGGATAGCTACGTTTTTGCCCCCCGTTTTTAACTTTTTGCCAACAACCTTACACAAAGACACAAAATAAGAATCAAAGTTCATGAAGTGCCGAGAAGGTGTGGTGTATCTGATACCACTAACCTGTGAAAATGTGTAAATAGAGCAGATTGTCCGATGCATCAATATACGACTAAAAGAGCACGCTAACTCACTAGCAAAAAAAAACATTGTCATACTTGTCAGAGAACTGTAAATCATAAATTAGTTGAGGGTTAGCGCTCGTCTCTCTCTTTGTTGTTCTGTATTTTGTGTATGCTAAAAAAGTTGTACTGTGCATGCATACCAACTCACCCAGCTATCTGTTTTACAATCATTCTCTTTTTTTTCTTTTTTTTCTTTTCGGAAAGCTAATGGAGGAGCTGGTCACCTTATTATCAGTCGCATATACACAGCTGGGCTCTCCCATTTAGTTTTGTGCATTTTGTTAGCATTGAGGCGTTGTTGCATTTCACAGCGGTTGTGTGTCAATTCTGCAGAATTGATGCGAAATATTAACGTTAAGACTAGGTTTGTGCAGAACCCCTTTAAGGTTATAACCACATACTGTTTTAAAAATGTTAATTCCAAAATTATTATCATTATGAAGATTTTTTCTTTACTGTGCTTGTGTTGAAGCTTAATTACTGAAGAACTAATTTCACAGCGTACACCTGTATGACTGTTCTTTTTTCGTTGTTTAGAGAAATAATACTGAGAGCATTTTGTACATGATATTTATAATAGATGTAAATGTTTATCTAGCTTTTTGTGAAAACCTAAATATCATATTACCTTCTCCTAATATCTCTATAGAAAAATCTGCCATTTGAAAAATTGCTCCAAATAAGAAGTTAACTGATTACCTAGACATACTAATATATTAGCCTGTGCTTGAGGAACTATATAAATAATGACTTCACTATAAACAAATTACATCACAGTTTAAATGTTTGCTCTCATTTTGTTACTATAGAAAAACAGACAAAGAAGAAGCCAAGATTTGGTGCTGCTTCAAGAACTACAGAACATCGACGTGAGCAGCCTTCGCAAAGAAAATGCGTCTTTGCGGAAAGAAAATGAAAAGCTTCGGGAGGAGCTCAAGAAATATAAACGTAAGCATTATACAGGCTTTTTTGTCACTTACACAAGCTTAATAATTACTTCAGGGGACTGACAACTGGCCAGAGCATGTCATTAGACTCTGGGTGAAATAAAAGTAGAACTACAGTAAACGGAACCTCAAGTGACCAAAAAATGTGTTCAATTTAACAGGAGTTTCTTTGACTGGGAGATAAACAAGGGTGGAGAATCCAAGTATGAAACCAATTGTGCTGGATGCAGTTGTTCTATGTAAGCAGCAGTTCCATTTAACAGATTTCGTTCTACTGGGAGTCTACCGTAGATTGGTGACAGGTCTTACAAACCTCAAGTGGCCAAAAAACTCTGATCTGTAATTGTTAGGTTGCACTGAACAAAATAGGTTCTGTAAAAGTTTGTTGTTGGTCCCTCACATCTGCTGCAAAAACCTAGTGTAGGCACAATGTTGGGGCATAGCACCAAGCACTTGTGTCCTGTGCCCCTACCTTTTTCTCTTTGCCTTTTTCTCGCCGTGAGTGCCAATTACTTAAAATTAGCTTGCCTAAAACAGCATCTTATTTAGCACATTATATGTGAGGTCATTAAAAAGAATTCTAGCTATAGCTACGAGTCATTCTTTTGTAGTTTTCAGACGCAGTAAGATGAGCACGAAAAATCTTGAAACATTGCTTTATTTCAAAGGTGCTGAAATTTTTTATTGCAGTGGTGGAAGGAAGTTTACAATGTGGTTCAGTTGCAACAGCTTATTTTGTACTGAATATGTGTTATACATTCAATGTTGTCTGTAGAGTCAGCAGTACTAATATGTTGTGTTCAGTGTAACATTGCAGAAGTTCAACTGTTCGCTGCTTTGTTTGGTGGTGTGCATTATTGCTTTCCATTATGGATATCATAATCACCTAAATCTCGAGTCATTTACCACAAACCACAAGACTAATGTTGGAATTGTTATTTAAAAAAAAAATCCTGACAAAGGCACTACCAAATGTGTGACCATTTCCCCTGTGCGAAGTAGGTAAAGGTAGCAGCTTTACTATTTATTGTGGCACTGATGGCGGTGCTTTGCCCAGAGGGAGTTTTTTCCTATAGCAGTTGTTCAATGACTTTCTGAAAAGAAACTGCTGCCTCAGTTTCATATTCTACACAGTTACCACATACCACTAGAGACACAGTGGTGCATGAGAGGGCATGTAAACAGTGCTGTCCTTTTGCTTCAGATAGTTCTCTCTGAGTTTCTTAGCAAAATGGCACCATTTCTTAGCAAGATTTCAGTCGAGTTACTGTAAGGATACAAAAATAAACGCTTTTGATTGGGCTTTTTGTGTAGAAATATGGGAAGCCTTACGTTAACAAAGTGAGGTATTGGGCTACTTGGTTTCTGGAAAAAATTGCAATACAATTGCTGCAAAAAATGAAGTTATGGAGGAGACAAAAAAAAAGAAGTGGACAGTACAAGCGCAAACTATTAACTGAAGTTTATGAACAAACTTGGAAGAATGAAGGCTTCCTGGAAAGAGAAAAATCAGTTTACGAAGAGAGTGGTAATCGGCGATCTTGCTCCACGGTTTTCAGGTGCAACACCTGGGGTGATTACAATTACCAGATGTGGTGCTGATTCAAAGTTCTTATGCAAGTATGCTGATTAAAATGCTATTTATGGCTTCTGATTAATTCGTTTTCTCGTGTGCTCAGATTTGGGCAAACGTTAAAGAACCCCAGGTGGTCGAAATTTCCAGAGCCCTCCACTACGGTGTCTTTGACAGTCATATAGTGGTTTTGGGACGTTAAACCCTATATATCAATCATCAATCAATCAATCATGAATTAGATTTTAATGGGGGTTGGTACAATGGAGCTGGAACTGATGCATGCACTTCTTTTGTCTGATATGTATCCCAAATTTGGCGTGTTGTCTTATTTTTTTATTTGGCCAGAATTGTAGTTTTTTCAAACAGTGGGCTGCACCCACATTCTCTGCAGTGCATAGAAAGGTTGCCTGCGATGGCTGTCTGCTGGCATGCATAGCAATGCTTTTTGAGCCGCACGTTGATAGTTTGTTTCCGTAGCAATCGTAGCACAATTTTTTCCAGTCGTGAAGCCTTGCGACATGCGTAGGGGGAAATCAAGTGTATTGTAATGGGGCGCTTGTCATAGTGAGCGTTATTCTATGGTTTTGTAGATCTGTGAAAAAGCTCGGCACTTACTCACATCTCATATTTTTGATATGGGAACAATGAGGCTAGGCTCCATAGTTTGCAGCTACTTACTAGAGGTTAAAGCTTCTTATTAGTATAAAAAGTAAACTGCATTATAGTTTATTCAGAAAAAGAAACACTGTATTGGTTTGTTGAGGCATACTAAAAGATCCTTCAAAAATTTTTCGGACATCCTTTGACCTTCTGCTTGTCCCATACTAAGGACAGGACAAAACATAACTCCTTTGCAGTGATGATGCCTGTTGCATCAGAAGTGTTTCACTCACACTCTTGTTTATTTAGATCCAAAGTTGAAATCACTGCTGGCCTGCAATGGTACGGCCCTCTTCGATTTTTCATGCTGCTTGTTTTACTTGACAATAATTTCCAGTGGCAGAGTGGGAGCAAGTTTATTGCAATTACAATATAAATAACAATTTATAATTACAATTATAAAGGTGGGAGTCAAATGTCACCATGAGAGAGAGTTGGTGTCGCTCTGTGAAGCAGGAAAAGTTGCTCCACCTAAATCTGTGGAGTAGACTTGTACACGGCATGACATACCCCCTTTCAAGCCCGTAGCCAGCAATATCATTTTTTGAGAAGGGGGGGGGGGGGGGGGTCACTTGTTTACAAACACCTATTTTCAATTTTATTCTTTGTGAAACACTCTCTACCATTCGAATACGGGGTGGGCCTGCATGGGCCCCTAACCGCCGTATTCATGAACCGATCTTAAGTTGTGGTGGTAAGGATACTTACGACAGGACGAGGAAAGTGTAAGTGTAAGAAAACTACAAGGTGCATTTCGGGAACCTCCCTTATCCTGTCATAAGGGCACCTTATCAAAGGCATCCTTAACTCGTTAAGTTTAGGCCCTGGGCGTGAGGGTAGGTGAATGTTCGCTACCAAATCATTACCTAAAGCAGTAATAAATTAGCCTTACTGCAAGAATCAAACAACAATAAGCACAGAGGCAGCCAAATGCAAACAGCAGAAGTGTTTGTTTAGGTGCCTGCAGTTTTCGGTGAAATACATATTTTTGGTCTGGCCACTTTGCTGCAACTCTAGTCGACACAGTTTTTTTTTTTTTTTGTTATTTCAACGTCTTGTGTGATTACGTTGTATTCGGTTGTGTTATCGGGCTCACTGCAGCGTTTGCTGTTTTCTTTCATTTTTTTTTAATTTCACTTCATTTATTTCATAATTTGAGTAGCATAACAGCTTTTTTTTTACGAAGTTGCACGGATTGTGGAACGGTGCACTGAAGTGAACTTCACCGACAAAGTAGCTACGCCCCGACGGATTTTGTGAACAAGTACCGAAACGGATGCCGTGTGCCTTCAGAGAAAAAGAAAAACGTGGAAGCAGCTCACAATAGAATTCAACGAACCACACACTGTAATTATGTGAATGACCGACCAAACAACTAGAAAAGTATTTGCACCACTTCGAGAAGTTTTACCAGTACAGTAAGAAGTGTTTTCAACCATAGCAGGTATCCGCTCGACTGAATACTTGTGACATAGTCGGCTACGAGATGTTTACAAGGTCGTTACTTCCAAGTTGGAACGTGCCAACTCCATAAAAGCGTGATGTGATGAGCAGCTGCATGAGACATGGCACATTGAACTCACGACCATGGATATTTTTCTGCAGAAACAGCATAGCGAGCAGATTCTTCACGACACTTTTTGTAAAGCAGGGGCGGCACAAAATGCCCTAATTGTCATAGGTCTCAACCAGGTCCCACCCATCGGTCAGGACTCGCCGTGTCAGTGACGTGTACGCGTACGCTTTGCCGTTCAATATTTACTATTTGCAGCCCACATAATAAACAAAATACGCAAGTTGTCGTCCTCCGCCATATTGTTTCAGAAAGCCTTAAGGTAGGTCATAGGCTACCTTAACTGAACTTTACTTAGGTACGAGGAAAGTTCCACGATAAGTACAAGGTAGGTTCTTGAAACGCGCTCAGTGCGGACTTATAGTTAAGCTTGACTCAAGTCATAACGATAAGGTTAAGTTAGGCTTGTGAATATGGAGATAAGGCTCTAGTTGTGGGCCTGCTTCCTTCAACAACTTTGTCTGCTTGGGGGCATCGGCAGTATTGGTGCGTGTGGTTATAAGTTTTCATAGTAATGACATAGAAAATGTACGGCTTGGAAAATATTGCAGCATTGCTTCTGCTGCTTGATAGCAACATCTTCAAGTGGGAGAGCTTGATTTCTTGAAAGATGGAACTTCCACCAGCTGCCTTGTTCAAGTGGTGTTTGTTGTTTTTCAGTTTTTCAGTTGCGGATATGCAGGTACTGTTCTTTGCCAGTGTAGGAGTTCAGTGGCTGCTTTAATCTAGCTGCCATTACAATTAAACACTGGGAAAACAATGTTATTTTTATCGTTATTCTGCAACCTGAACTACCCTGGTATGCAAGGCACCCTTAGCATTTGCCCAGCCCAACGTTCGAACTAAGTAGAAAAATGACAGCATACATATTTACTCACATAATGTGCACACCCCTAATATTTAGTCAGCTTTACTAAAAAAGATTAAAAAAAATGTTTTGCACTTCCTGACCCATCCTTTGTGTTCTCGGCGCACGCATGAAGTGACTTAGGACCTTCTGATACTTTGGACGGGTGTGCCCCTCACCGAACAGGTTAGAGCAGTCATGCATACAACGGGTTGCAAGTGCGAAGTCCCTTCTTTCAAAGACTTCTCCCGAACGACGGTCCCAAGGATACCATACCCTAACAGTGTGGCTTACTGAAACACCCACACCTGTTGATGGGTTTTCAGAACTGCTCGAGTTTCTGCCTCCATATATTGCGCCATCTTTTCTGCCGTGAGAAAGCAGAGCAGACTTGCGACACGGCACAGACTATTCTCTGCATCGAAAAGATTTGATTTCTTTTTCTCTTTTTTAAAGGGACACAAACTCAAATAACAATTTACGTTAGAGTGAAAGCTCAATGTATGACAATACCTAAAACGACAATGTTATCAACAGCAGTGTCCTACTTATAGAGAAATTGATTGATATGTGGGGTTTAACATCCCAAAACCACTATATGATTATGAGAGACGCATAGAGAAATTAAGGTAAATGCACAAGAACACAAGCGTTTAAAAATGATCCCGATGACATCAGACGGACCGCCAACAATTAATCACCAGTGATCGATCTAACTGCAATAAATAAAGAACTTTCCACGCATCAAGAGACTCAATAAAAGGCTGCTTGCTCGTTTATGTTTGATTCATGGAAAAGGGAACTGCTGGACATTACTATTGCGAATTGCGCGAGTGGTTCAAAAATTCAATTTTCGCGTGGGTACGCGAGACAGGGGGTGCCATCTAGCGGGGCGCAGTTGAAACAAAAACGCCTGCAATCTCGGAGTTAATGGAGGGAAATTGATCAACGGCCGTTTTTGCTGCTGTGGCTCCCACTGCTTTCAGTCTGCTCCTACTAGCGCAGTAAAGCCGGGCAACGTTGTGCACGGCAACAGTGACGTGAGACGGACCGGTTGGTGCACTTCTTGAGGCGGGTAGTTTAAAGGGCGCTAACCCGATGCCGACCACTAAAACGTTATTTTATTTCAAAATAGGCCCTTCCTCGGCACAAAATTAACTCTGCGAGGTTTCTTGACCACCATTTCAACAACCGATGTTGACTTAACAGTTGACTTTAGTGTCCGTTTAATGTCGAGAATGAAGATTCGCTCACACCTCCTTGAACTAAATTCTTAGCTCAGACTTGAAAAATAATATTCTATTCTACCTTCCTTGGACTTGGGCAGGGTCATGCTGCAGGCTTAGTGATAATAATAATTGTTGGGGTTGAGGATCTCAAAGGTCAGGCTTATTGAGGCAGCTTGTACCCATTTTTTGGCCGCAGCTAAATGTCAGTTCCAATGTTCTTAATGCATCGATTATACATCTGAATTATAGAATGGTTTTTCATGGTCACCTCACATTCATAATCAGGGCTAGACTGTGTTTGCTTGTTGACCAAGGGCAGCAATTGATGCAGCCTGTACTTAATGCACTGCTAGTATAGACACTGATTACTGGCCAAGTTGCCTTTTTAGTCTAGTTGACAAGAATCATCTTTGTATTTTGTTCGGCACCAGCGTTTCATTTAACAATAAGTATTTAGCTGAAATTGTCAGCTTGAGATTTTTTTTCACTGGCACTTACATTTACATGTTTATGCTGACAGTGGCCTTTTTTGCTTTATCCAGAACTTGATGGCTATTTGAAAAGTGCAGAAGCGCTTGTCAAAGAACTGTCAAAATGCACATCTTCCCGAAGTCGCGGGGAAGTGGAGGAGAAGAAGCGCGGTGCGGCCAAAAAAATGGGCGCAATAGACCGGCCTGCCGTGCTGAAACAAATTGTTTCAGCAACGCTGCCAACATCAGCAGACGCGCGTGGACCTCAACTTACCTGTGACCCACACCACTAGTCACCGGACCTGTGAGTCACCCCACACCTGCAGGCTGAAAAAGAGCAGGGGCGATGTTTGGCCTCGAGGACAAGGAGCTGTTCACCAGCCTGCCCTGCTGCAGAAGAGAGGCCAGTTTATAGCTGCAGCCCTGCGGGCCCAAGCAGGGAACCTGTTTGTGGGACAGCCACGCAGTTGCTGTTCTGTTGGAGTGACCCTGATGTAAGTCTATTTATATAAGGCTTTTATTGTGCACAGGTGTAGTTAAAGTGGAGAAAAAGGCTGCACTGCAAAGTTGAGGACAAACAACGGGACTGACACAGCGAAAGTGCATCGAACAACTGAAGGTAATTGAAAGAAATAGCAAAAAAAAAAAAGGAGGGTACAGTAACATACAAGGGAGTGGCTACTGGAAGCAAACCACGCATGATCCTACTGGTATGCTATCTATGTCGTAATACACATGCTTTTATCAAACTCCTATTTTTTGCTTATCTTATTTGTCATGGTCTGTAAACATGCCACTTGTCTATCTGTAAGTGCTATCGAAGGTGTTCGCCAAACTTCCCTTGTATGTTACTCCACCCCCCCTTTTTTTGGCTATTTGTTTCGATAAACTTCAGTTGTTAGATGCGTTTTCCCTGTGTCAATCCAGTTTTTCGTCGTCAACTTTGCAGCGCAGCCTTTTCCTGCAGTATGTTCCAACTAGCCTCCACACAAGCTTTTCTAATGAAAGTGGAGACAGTCTCATTGACCTAATATGAAGGCCCTCGATGACAGTATTTGTAGCGGCTGATTGATAAAAGATAAAGCCCTGTGATAGCTCTGGTATGAATTAAGTGGATAAAATAATATTTAAGAGGTAAGCATAGTTTTTTGGAAATTTACCTATCTTCTTATCATGCTTGTTAATGTAGGCCTTGTGTGCCGGAGTTTTCAAATGCCACTGTGTAGCTCCAAAAAGCAGTCTATTTGCCGCGACACCAAGCAGAGCCATTCATTGCCTGGCGACAACTGGCCAAAACGGTGAAGTGTGGATTGCTCCTTGGGTCGTCTGCTAGCCACGTCGCGTTTCTATGTGCGCGTAGGTCATGCACATTCTTAAAATGCGGTTTGTTTGGTCGTGTCGGCGCGAATGTAACTGTTTCTACGTATGCCTGAAATGACGTACAAAAGCATTTGATCCTGCTCGGCTGATTTGCTTTGTTATAAGATCGGCGAGTGCAACTTTCCAGAGTGCTGTTTATTGTCGTCAGTCCCTCCACATTCGGCAGAATAATTTCAAAATGGGTGCCGCTTTCTGTGTCAAACATATCGCAAAATGCTCTTGGCATCCTCTCAAACATGAGGACTATTAAATGCTGTGTGAATGCAGCGTTCTATAGTGACTTGGCTGTAAAAAAAAACAAAAAAAACGCCACAGGCTCTAGGTCATGCGCTTACGTGCTGTTGGTAGGTGTACAACTAACGACACTGTAGTTTATCGATCATGCATGGGGGCTTAGTTCTGTTTATCTGGCCCTATAGAAATACAGTCGAACCCCGCTACACGAAAATGACAGGACGCAGAAAAAATTTCGTTGTAGTGAAATCGAAAAAAAAATCGCTGATCTTAGCTAGCTAAACAAAGAAACGTTTATTCTCAAAATTCAAAAGATGTCTGCTGCTTCCTGTTCTTTCCCAGCAGCGTCACGTCATGGTTCTCACCAATGCATAGCGAGACCATGGTGAAAAGCACGCTGAAACAACGCCTACAACCGCTTTCATGAACGAGCCAAACACTTGCATTGACACGTTAACACCAGCTGCTGTCCGCCATTAAAAGTGTCCGACAACGCCGACATGGAGGCAGGGTATCGTGGAGCGGCCACTTTTGCATTATTCTATGCCATTCTTATCATTCATCACTCGCAACTAGCTGATTTTGTTGATAATGCGGAGGAACAGCCTCTGAATAGTTACCACACTGGCCAAGCGCGAAGATAATGATAAGCATAGGAATCGGAAAAGGCATCGCCCCACGGTTGCACTCAGCAGCTGTGAGAAGGACACCATAAACTGAGCGACCGAGCTTCAGCTTCGGACCGTCTGCGGCTCAAAAGCAAGCCAGAGGCAAAACAAAAGCAGGGCAGTCTCATTGCCATCATTATCAAGCAATGGTGGCGCCCATGCTTGCTGAACAGCAGCGGTTTCTGGTGGTGCCAACAAGTGTTTTATACTTTGTTGACGCATTTTAAGGCTCTGAAAAGGCATCAAATTGTTAAAGATTGGGTTTTATTAGATAGCATTAAGTATCTGAGCCGGGAATTTCATCGCAAAATTTCGTTAAAGTAGACGATCGAAGAAAAAAAATGTTCGTTGTGGCGACAATATTTATGCATCGACTCCTATGGACTGCTGATGTGGAATCATAAATTTTTTGTTGTAGTGGAAATTTCGCTGAAGCGGTGTTCGTTGTAGCGGGGTTCGACTGTAGTACTATCGTATACACTGCGACACATTGGTACTTAAACTGTACTTGAAATACAGTTACTGTGCTCAACTGTGCGCTTAAATTTAAGACCGCTTCAAAAAGCCAAGACGTTGAAAATTAATTCAGATTGCATGGCCTATATATAATGTTGCATAATTTCGCTGGAAATTTCATCTTTTTACATTGTCTTTAGCATTTATGTGGCATTGTTGGTGACCGACATAAGGCAGTGGTCATTTGTTGTCTAAAAAAAAAACATGCTTGTCCTGTAAACCAGGCTTTTGTTGTAGCACTGTCATGCACGTAATCCATCGATGAAAGCTAGGTTTTTATATTTTTACTGGTGCAAGAACATGTGCATACGCGTGGTAAATGCTGTGTAGCGCAAAGTGCTGTCAGCCACTGAGCTTTTCTGTTTAGACTTGTCGACTGTCTCACATTTCATGGCGAACAGAATGAGAGAAAAAAAAATCAGGTGTGTAAGTTGCGAATGGTGGTATTGAAGTAATCGCACAGATAGGCGGGCTTTCTAAGATAATTCTTTCTTTCTCTCTTTTTTGTAGTATGCAGATGACAGACAAAGATGTAGATAAGTACAGCAGTGCATAGTAGGTGGAACACAAGCTAACCACGTGCAAACAGCACAGCAAAGACATGATTTAGTGCGAAAGCGTGAAGAGTCGCCCAGGGCGAGCATGAAAGGCAGACTACGCTTTATTGTCGGGTAATGTTGAACGTTGCATAGGTGTCATGCATCGATTCAGTAGAGAAGAGTGTAACATGAGGTACAATGCCTGAGGCTACAAAAATCTAACTGAGTGTAATTTCAAGATTATCGAACGAGCACATTCCAAGCTGCGTGGCAGAAAGACCCGCATGACATGTGTTCTTTGGCTCAGCAACATACCACTAGCATTTTTTGATGGCACTTCGTTTCACGATTGGTTGATTTTGCGACAATAACTGGGGCAGTTTTATCACAACCACTTTTTTTTGTGGAAGTCTATTTGTTTTGAATAATCGACCTACAATCGCTGAGGCCAGGTAACTACCTGAACACGTACATTCATTGTGATTCTTTTTTAAATGAATTTTTTAAGAGCGACAACCATTTTATTAAAAATGGGCACACTTTTGGCATATCGCCAATGGTGGCTCGCTGCGCTGAAAGGAACTTACGCTATCATGCCGTGCTTTGAGATGTATAAGACGTTTGTTTTGACTTTCTCTCTGTGTTGCTTCTACGTCGGATTTCAAGCTCATTCGTCATACACCCATTCGTTATCCAGTGCAGTGATTAGACACAAGCTTGACGACACGAATCAACGCACACATCAGTGTTTGTGCTTTCATCGTTTCATAAACTTTGTATTGCGACATTCTGAGCCGAACCAAATGATCTGCTAGCGATTGTAGAATTACATTAAACTTAAAGAGTGAAGGGAAATAAGCAAGGGTTATTTTAAACACTAATGCACACCTTAAGTGCCGTTGGACAATGGTGTAAGTATTCGCTCGTCTCGATTTACATTTCCCCCATTATTTCGACAGTTGTCCGTAAATTTATTGCTAGTGCTTACTGTATGTACAATGTCCATGCATGTTAAAGAGCTCCAGGTGGTCCAATTTTCCAGAGCTAGACTTTCACTATGGTGTCATATTGGGGTTTCGAGGCGTAATCTCAAATATTAGTATTAATATTTTTTTGTCATAAATGTGTGCACTATGGCAAGGACTGCACTGCGATTCATGCATGTCTCATTTTCGTTCCCCCTAGCGTTAGCAATATCAGTCGATCAACCAGTCAGAGCTATATAAGGCCCGTTTACATTGACCCGACGAGGGCGCGTTGAGTCGAAATAAACAGGTTTTCTGGACTCGCCCTCCCCATGTATAAGCGGACGCGTCGGGGCGGAGAATCGTCGTGGCGAGTCCCGTCGACCCGAAGACAGGGGGTAGGCTCACCGAACTCGCCGCGCTCAGAAAGGGCATGTATAACCGGTCGCGCTGAGTTGACGGCTCGTGACCTCTCCCGCCCGTCGCGGGCTCCGCTTCCCCTGTCCCCATCACTCCGACGTTGCTCTTTCTCTATCGGCCGGTACGCGTGCGCTAGGCACGATGACATTTTCGCGGGCTCCACGCACCATGTGGACAGATGATGAAATAACGACGTTGCTAGCTTTAGTCAACGAGAAAAAACTGAGTGATTCGCTCGATAGCAAGCGGCGAAAAAATAAGGACATATTCATGGAACTGGAAAGATGTTTGAAGGAACAGGGCCTGACGTGGACGTGGGAGCAAATAGGGACCTGTTGGAAGAATTTGAAGAAACGCTTACGTAAGCCGATAGAAATTTTACTCAAAAATGTATATTGCATTTCAATTGAAGTTACAAGCCCTCAGTTTGAAAATTCATCGTGTAAGGATCTCACTGTTCAGTCCAAAAGCCACAGAAATCAGATTAGCCAAACAGGGTGAGCGTATGAGGCAAAAGGAACACGGTGCACTTAATTGTGGTGGAACTGTACACTTTGTTCCAACAATCGATGAGGGTCTTTAGTCATTTTCATTTAAAAACTGCTTATTGCTTTCAATTTAAAATTTTCAACGAGGTTCGGGGCGCCACTTAATTCGTATTAGCGACAAGCCACAACAAGCGACAAGACACCAACACAACCATAAAGTACAGCTGGTGCAAACTGAGAAAAAATACCAAGACAGCCATCGCAGTGGCGGAGCGACAACTGCTTAAACAACCGCAGCCCACAGCGGCGAGAGCGCAGGCTTGGAGGAGCGGAAACCGCTACCGGAAGACGGGCTTTCGGCTCGCCTCGACGCAAAGCGTCGCTGCGATCACCGCTCACCTCAACTCGTCCGTGCGAGTTCATATAAACTCGGGCGCGTCGAGGTAAGCTGAACCCGCCACTCAACTCAGCCCGCCCCGTCGCGTCCATGTACACGGGCCTATAGCTTGTGTTCTGGCCAGTGGATGGCATCTACAAGTGTTCAACATGAGCAACAGTGCGACATGATGTATATATGCATTAAAGATTTAGTGATGCACTATAAAATTATTGTTCTTGAAGAAACCAGCTGGCTGCCATACAGGTGGAGCTACTGATTAGTATGTGCATATTCCCGTAACTAAAACACTTTACAAAAAATGGTGTCTCGATGCATGTGTTAGCAAGTCACCCTCCTAGAGTTTTTAAGTAAGGACCCCAATAGTTTGGATCCCAAAAGTGCGCTTTGCGTGCGTTGACTGTGGGCCTTACAGGATCGTACAATATTGGCCTAAGGGCAAGCTATATATACAAGAATAATTAATAATAGCTGACACTTGTCTGCTGCATGACTTTGGCCTAATTTTCACTTTTTTATATGTGTCCACAGGTTGTAGAACTGCAGCCGGGGAGCTCAATCTTTGTTGAGGCACGGGCACTGCAAGCTGTGCTCAATTAAGCGAAAACATCAACTGCATCGGCCCGGGGTCTCCTCCCTGCAGTCTTCAACAAGCATGCCCTCCTGATATGCTCAATGAAGGGCCAGAAGGCCAAAGGGGCACACAAACCAGTGGCCCAACGGCCTCCTCTTCACGCTGCTGCAATTGATGCAATTTTAGGTAAATATATGTTTCTGCTACTGAATATCGATTATCCGAACTTGCTATGCACTTTAAGGCATAATTTATGCTTGATTGAAGTAATGGCATTTAAACTACATAACCAAGAATTTTTCGTTGTAGGGGGTTTGATCATATGCACATATTAAAGTATAGTGCCAGAACCAATTATTAATTTGTTTTTATTCAGGCCTTGTATTCATTATTAGAGGTTATTACAATAAATTTAATAGAGCTTATTGGCGGGGCTTATCTAATGAGTTTGTGTACACATCATGGTACATGTTAATCTGTTTTTCTATTTACAGCGTACACGAAAAGCACAGCAATAGGAAAAGGGTGGGACTTCTCAGGAAAACTCCTGGTGCCCTCAATGGGCACGAAGCTGGCTGAGCTGAGAGCTGAAGAAAAAAAAATGCAGTCCTCCAATAAAACTAGTCGTTTTTACAGCATTATGTGTTTGTGAGTTTTGTAAAAAGAGGAACGTGCCTGTGCATGCGTGGTGCTGCCATACGTGCATCCCCATGCAGCCTTCGTGATCAATGCACACATAGGCCATTCAACTTAGCTTTATTGTACGTGCTAATTATTAAATCCTGCCTGCGTCTAGTCCCCGCAGTGCTTGCCACGTGCTGTGGCTGCTGTGTAACACCTTACACTCACCTGATACTTTAGCAAATTAACCTGCTGTACAGGCAGATGTGTGTGTGTGTTTGTATATATATTTATATTATACAGCTGGCTCGATCATATATCTACAGCAATATGATTTGTGTGTGCAGTACGTCACACAATTTTACTGTTGTGTTCCCCAGCTTTCTAGAGCTTCAAATCTGGAGTGGATACTCTGGCCATACATCGACCTTTGTTATATACACCAAATAATAGACTAATTAAACTTGATCCTTCATCAATCTTCATATAAACCGTCGGCACTAAAGTTTATAAGGTGCATGAGCAAATGGATATATAGGCTGAATTCACTGGTAACCATTGAGGGCACCATCAATTATAGCTGTAGAATGATCCGTGAAACTGTTTAATTATGCCATCCACAACCTGAATTTATATATGCGCGGAAATCGTCTATATATGGCTATATATAGAAGTGTTTTTATAAAGCCATATATAAGTATATAAGGCCATATATGGCTTTGTAAAGCCTGATATACATTCTATCCATATATGGGGACATCAAGATGGGCATATCTGGCCATATATAGTGAGCATTCATATATGGCTTGATATGCCCAATTCCTGATGTGGCCATATATGACAATTTTTATATATTTTTTTAAACACTGCCAGCTCCAGTTCAGCGGCTGTTGAATTGAAATACGGCTTGTCCGCGAGACGCAATCACGACGTGTGTCTCAAACGACTTTTCAGGGTGCGACAGTAGCTGCACAACGTCTAGCGTTAAGATGAAACAAGGAAAGACTGTACGGTTTGCACCAAACTGCTGTGAAACACGATCAGAATCTTAGGTTGAGAGCAACACTGTTTACCATAAACAAATCGCTTTCGTTGCTCGGCTGTCGCTTTCTATGCCGCGGCCACCTCCAGGTCCGCTTGCGGGCGCCTCTGTGCCGCTTTGACTCTACGGACCCTCACCACCTCCGGATAAACTTGTCAACGCTGCCGCTTCTCGAGCCGGCAACTCCAGGTTGAACTGACGGCGAGCCCACGCTCGCCGTCAGACTCGCAGAGTGACAGTATACTGTCACTCTGTGAGTCTTTGCGTTCGTGTTGTGGAAGCGCACCGACCGACGACTGTCGCTTATCAAAGCGGAGAATGCGTCGAAGTGGTGCCATAAAGAAATATACTTGTTTCTCAATTGTGGTGCGAGCGCCAATGAATAGAGCGAGCGATGCTACCACTGCGCATCTAGCGTGGGCGCTTGTAGTACTAGCAGTAACGCCGCGGGGACAAGCCTCGTTCATGAGCTGCTTCGCATCGATAAAAAAAAAAATCACGCCGTATACTTGCATCCATCCGGCCAGAAAATCAGGAAGTCGTTCGAAACACGCCAGTGTTCCGCTTCAGGACCACTTAATAAAAAACCACATGGTCACTTTTTCATTGAGCAGCTGTTGCCGCTTACATCTTATGCATTAGGGTATCTACCAAAAAACCATTTTTCACTTTGACCATATACGTTGTCGTAAATCGCCCTTTCACCTGGCCCATTGCCTACAAGTAGCGTTATGGTGGTCAGCTCCTATATTCAGGCATATACAGTGAAAAAAAAAAAGCAAAACCGCCTGGTTCCTCAGGGCATCATGTTGGTAGGCTTGAAGGCGTAGTTGCTATTCATTATGATGGTTGCTGATTTCGACGGGGACGAATTGCAAAAACAAAATCGAGTGAGATTAGCTTATGGTAATGTTCCAGGAATCTTCATGCCCAAAATGAATCCAGGGCCCCCACTAAGGTATGCCTCGTAATTATATTGTAATTAATAAATCTGTAATTGGTAATATTACACCGGACAGTCGACTATGCAGCGCACAGTTAACACACCCACACGCGGCAACAAAACGGTTGACCACGGCGAAGGCAGCCAAGCCTGCTCTGAGAGCATGTGCGGTTGCTAACGGTAAAAGCAAGGGCTTGCGCATAACGACAGTGTTTTATTGGTCTGTACAAAAATACTTATATACTGAATGACAACACTCGCAAAATATTGCTTATATTAGGTGCTTACAAATATTCTTACATAAGGAACGACAACGTTGGAAAGATGATTGCACGCTTGTGGAAAGCATCCATGTCAGCAGTGGACAGTGATGGTTGTACTTCAAAACGAGGGCGCTGTGGTAATGCGTGAACGGTCCAAGACGGTTTGCACACACCACAATAGCGAAGCCCATCTGATAAAAGTGAAGGACGATAATATGGGGCCATGTGACGGCATCCTGTAAGTCCGCAGCGCGTCTATGTTAGCCTCCTTCCCACGGCAATCCCACCTGATAGTGTGCATTGTTCACCGTGGATGCCAACGTGGCTGACTCCAACTTAAGCTTTGGTACTTTCTGTTATGAACACATGTCATGGTCGATCCTTCGCTGGTGACACTTGGCTTGCGCAATGCAGTTACTGCGCCTTTTATCCTGCAGTTTGGCGCTCACTCCGTGGCACATGTCAATGGGCGATAGCAGAGGCTCAGCGCATTGTCAGGACACTGCATGCATCATGCGATCCTGCTCGCTGTGGTGACCCAGCGTTGTTCATCTCTGGGCTTATGACCCGCATGCTCAAGGTTAACTCTTCACATCTCCGCAACACTTGGTGCATCGTCGTTTGCTCGGCACCATCACTGTCGCTGCTCTCCATCACGCAACGCAGCAGTGGCGTGGTTCCCAGCGTAGGTGCCGTCTGTGACTTGTCCTTCACGTAGTTCACCGTTGCGGAGTGCTAAGACCACATAGCTAGGCTCGAGCTGGGGTTTGACGTAGATGCGCTCGAGTCAGACACGTTTAGGCCCTCCAGGACGAGCTGCTGAAACACGGGTGACGGCTGCTCTCGAATCTGCTGCTGTTGCTGAAGCTGTGGACCTGGAAGCACATCAATGCAGCATCTAGGATACTGCGTAACACAGCGGTAACGACTTTCCCAGCGCAGGCACCGTCTGTGAGTTGTCCTTCACGTGCTCGCACATTGCCGAGTGCTCAGACCACGTAGGTCCGTTCAAGCTGTGGTTTGACGTGGATGCGCTCGAATCGGACACGTTCGTGCCCTCCGTGACGAGCTGCTGAAACACGGCTGATGGCTGATCTCGAATCTGCTGCTGTTGCTGCCACTGTGGACCTGGAAGCACATCAATGCAGCATCTCAGATACTGCTGAACTTGTCCGGTGCACGAGAGCCGTGTACTGGGTTTCGGTGGAGACTCCGGTACGTAAAAACCCTTCTTGATCTCCTCCCGTTCATGCGACGTCATCTGCAGCATCTGCAGGTCCGTAAAGGCTTGCAGGCTCGAACAGTGGGCCTGTACGCTGATATGTCGATATCGTCCAGCGTTGTCCAAGTTCAGGGTCGCAATCCACTCGCGCGAGCCAAAGTCTTCTCCTCTTGGCTGTTGATGCGGAGTCGTAGGCATCGTCATCTGTTGTGCACTGCTTTCACGAGTTCTGTTCTCGTCGGAGTGCATATACCATGACGGTGGTGCAAGGCCCAGTGTGGGCACTGTCTGTGCGTTGTCCTTCACGTAATCCTTCACAACCAAGAGCTCAGGCGACGAAGGTAGGCTGAAACTGCAGTTTGATACAGGTGAGCTTGACTAAGACTCGTTCGCGCCCACCGTGACATGTTGCTGAAGCACAGGATGCGGCTGCCGTTGAGTTCGTTGCTATCGCGGAAGATTTGGCTCTGGGAGCCCATCTATTGAGCGGGTACACCACTGCTCCTCTTCTTCGGTGGGTTGGATCAGCGCAGTTAGCATCAGTGGTCTCTCCGGTGTGCTGAAATCAAGTAGAAGCTCCTCAAACTCGGGCGTCGTCAGTAGCGGTATGTTTGGGTCCGGAGAAGGGAGTGGGCTCAAAGTATGGGCCTGCTCTCTCATATTTTGGGATGGGCCAGCGTTGTCCAGGCCCAGGATCATGCTGCGCTGGCGTGAGCTCAACTCCCCGTGCCTCGACAGCGGCTCCTCCATCTGCTGTGCGGGGTGGTACATGGCTGTTCGGTGTCACCTGTTACCACTTGTACTCTGTTCGAAAAAAGTCGTGTATTCACAGTCGGCTTGGCTCTTATTGCTACGCGGAGACGTCAATACAGCGAGTAAGGAAAGTAGCGCATTGGGCCGCCTTTTTATGCAGCCGACAAAGGAGCAAGGGGATTGGATGGAGGTGCCGCAGGAGAGGGTGTTGACGGGAGAGGGAAATGGTTAAGAAGAGAGGTGAAGAATAAAGCACTAAACTATCAAAAACGCACATGTCGCACCTAAATGTTACCCACCAGCCCAAATATATGACTGGCACGCGGCGTACGCATCAGTCATCAAAATCTTTCGCTGTCACTTCTGATATCTCAATGAATGTGTATGTCACACATTGTTAAGAGTATCGAAAATTTCAATAGGCGATGAGAAAACCTAATCACAAATAGCCAAAGACTATCACAGTACAAAAAGAAGGGACAAAAGGCAGGAAACTACAAGATAATCGAAGGTCCTTGGCTTCTTCCTTTTTTGTCCCGCTCTTTTCATCCTGCTCTAAATGTATCAGCAATTTCAATAAACGGTGACAAGTTCTAATACCATTAGTCATCGTGTGCTTTTAAGACTAGTACAGTACAGAACAGGGAAGGAAAAAGCGGGGAAACTGCACAAGATAAGCAAGGGAGCTCGTCCTTCTTGTCCCTAATCTTTCTTGTTTCGCGCGTGCAAAGTATATGCATATACCAACTAACCCGCTACAGTTCATACTATCTCAAGTACCTTTCGGTCATTGATAAGACTAAGATATCTGAAGACAGAGATATCTGTTACCGCAATTTCTGCCATCTTGTTAAAAGTGACTTAGACTGTGACTTCGACGACCCCGTGGATTCATCGAATCGTTAGAATCATCGCGTTGTTGGTTAGTGGTTACATTTTTCAATTCACTTGTCTGGAGGGCTGGAATTTGAAGTAAGCTTGAAGATGAGCTTGTCATCGAGCAGAAACTTCATTGTGCGATGAAGCTTCATACTGATACTTCATACTGAAATGAAGCCATACGGAACGAAGCCATTTGTCACAAGAGGTTCTGTTAAAAATCTGGAGTGCTTCAACGACGACGATCTCTCAGGACTTCCATCGAAATTGCAAATGGACGAATCCATGCAGAAAAGGAGTGAAGTGTTTGATAAAGAGCGGTTATGAAGTGTTTGGATGATTGCAGATCAGTATGGATTACCCCCCTCCTCCCAAAAAAAATTCGTTCATCGTGTTCTGTCGAGAGACCTTCTTCTAATGATCAAAGTCTCCACGTAAAGGCTCCAAAGGTGCGAGTGAGACGAACGATGAGTCACAACACGCTAAATGTCTTCGAGTTGCACGTCCAGATGGGTGTGGCAACGGTCCTCGCACCGCAAGATCTTTTTTATTTCTTCCCGGTGATCAACGGAACCCTGGAAGGAACTGCAGTATGTGACGATAGAGGTGGTAAAAGCATCTTCGATGACCTCACCAAAGTCATCTTTCATTGACGTCTTCCAGGGTGGCTTCAATGATTGGCAGCAGTGCAACAAACCAGTGGAGAGAGTACCTTGAAAAGTTCTAAAGCAATCGCACACTGGTAATGACTGAGTCATTATTAAAATTAAAAGTAGGGCAACATTTGAAGCAGATATTTACCAGCGCAAAAAGACACACACACACACAGCGATGTGATGTCTCTTCTTGAGTCTTGCATATTTTTTTCGCTGGTAAATCTGTCTTTATTATGAACGAACCCGCCGAAGCAACAGTTTAAAATGACTCCATGAGGAGATTTGTTTATGGTTGCGGATAGGCCGTCGCGTGGCATGTCGTATATAAGCAGAACCAGCTTCGGAGGCACTTGTTGGGTTTCAGCAAGTTGATGAACGCTTACCGAACTCGGAACCTATTTAGGCCTAAACATGTAGCATCCAACCCAGGGTGCTGAACCCAGTCATACACGAAGAAAGAGACACCCTCGTTCATGGTATTCATCTTACGTTTTGTAATGCGCCAGATGCTGAAATCTAATGCAAATTAACATTCCGAAGCTTACAATTAACAACGTATAAGGTACTTCAGAAATAGTTCGGTCACAGGGACTAGCAGTGCATTTATTTAGCATTTCGATGATCGAACCGTGATTGGAAAGTGCGCATGCGTCTACGCTGAAAACAGGATATACATGTGGAGTAACTTCACATTCAACCGGCGCAATAATACATATAACACAAATGGTATGTTGCATTTTATTTTCATTCCTTTCTTTCACCAAGTTTTCTACTTTGCAGTAAAGAAAAAAAGGTTAATTATTTTTTTTATTGCACAAGGAACCATGCAAGATATGTTCGATGTATTGTTTGCTTTTATTTTTTGTAATATTTTTCTGGAGAATCATGGTATGCACCCTAACTATTTAAATTATTTCGTATACATGGGATATGTATAGCCTTTATGTACTCTATAGAGTCTATGCCTGCAACCAAATGTTGACCGAAGTTTAAAGTGCACGGGGTGAGAGCTTTGTCAAGCTGCCGGATGGCCGCTTTTTTTCTCAGTCTTCATCATCTTTCTATTGCTCATGAAGTAAACATCTGTTATACTCTATTCTTAAAATAAACGTACGAGATAGATATTACCTACTACTGTTTCAAAGTCGGTACACATGCTGAAGATGATAAGCTGAGTGTATACGTGTGTACGAGAAAACAATTAGTACAGCATTACAATATTCTCAGATCCGCCCCCAAACAAGATTAGAATTTTCATATACCACTGCCGAACCAACCCTTCTTAACTGTGCAGAATGGGCCAAAAATTTAGATTAGTATACTGGTAGAAACTTTATTGCACTAGAGGGAATTGGGGCAAAGGTTGGTACAGGTCCCCTATAGTCCAGGGCCCCACTGGCCTTTGCAGCTCGCTGGCATCGAGATTTGATATATATATGTGGGGTTGGGCCTGTTCGAGAAGAGCAACTTAACCCTCTCGAGACCCCAAGGAGTCAAATAACTTCGAATTCTTGAGGACACTGTTCTGTCAAATCATTCAGGACCCATTAGTGCATTTTAGAACCACTCATAGCGTTCTAAATTCAAAGCTCTCTAACGCAGCAGCGGAAATATTCAGCTTCTACTAGAGTATTGTTATCAACACTTTTTTAACGCTGCTTAGTCATACGAGGGCGGGCCACCCGCTTTCGTACGGGTAACCTAATTCAGCTGAAGGATACTAGAGGTAATTATTTGATATGTGGGGTTCAACGTCTTAAAAGCATCACATGTATATGAGAGACGCCGTAGTGGAGGGCTCCGGAAATTTCAAGCACCTGGGGTCCTTTAACGTACACCCAAACGTGAGCACATGGGCCTACAACATTTCCGCCTCCATCGGAAATGCAGCCGCCACAGCCGGGATTCGGTCCCGCGACCTGCCGGTCAGCAGAGGAGTACCTTACCCACTAGACCACCGCGGCGAGGCCATACTAAAGGTAGGGTTACTAATACAAAAGCGGGCACTTTCGCACGACTAACCTGAACCCTCTAAGGACGACCCACACCAATCTTTCTCGCGATTTTTCAGTTTGTCAACAATGCCAATAGATAACCTAATCCTGACAATCGCATCGTCTTTTTCGGCGATAACACCTACGGAAACGAGGTAAGGAGATAACCGAACGTCCCAGTTGGTCGAATAACTTTCCGCAGCCCACTGTTACGGCTTTCCTAATAATCTTATCGTGGTTTCGGGGCGTGCAGCGGTGCAGCATGTCAACCGACTTCGATGAGTCATAAGATGGATAGCTTCAGACGTGGCTTCTTTCGGCTGTCCTCTCTTTCGTTGCACTGCTAACACACTCGAGAACAATGCGTGTAAAAACCAGAACGGTCCCACCACGGCTGAAGGCAGCCACGAAGACCTATGACCACTACAGTGTACTAGAATAGTACACTGCAGTTTAACCACGAGAAACAGCTCTGGACTGTACAGGAGGTCCTCGGGGCGCTCGAAAGGCAAGGACCCAGCGAGTCGAAACGCCGAGCTCACATGCGCACGCGCAGTATAAACACAGCCCACTCGATGACATATACCATTGGGGCAGCGCGCGAGCGCCCAAGTTGAGGCACATATAAAGTATGTTCTAATCTAATGCCAATACGACAGAGCGACTGTTCGATTGACTGCTTTGGCGATTAATGACTTCAGTGTTACTGAACGCGTGTGCATTGTTTGGATGAGATAATATCCAACTTCTGTTTAGGCACATGCGCACTCAAAGTGCGCATGTGCCTAAACAACTTTTCCTCTAGATTTTCTCTCGATATTAGGTGGGCTATCTTTGCAGATTTTAGAGTAACCCCCGATCTCTAGCCATGCACCTGCGTTTTCGTGTACCAATCACACGATCTCTGAAGGCGCGAGCGTTCACTCTCCGAGCAGAAAAATATTCACCAACCGGAAATGAGCGTACCGGTGCCGAGATACCGCGATCGTCAGCGCGGGACCGCATGGTACTATCATGGCACTATTGAGGAGATAACGTCACACAGTACCTTGGCGTCCAATCCTGAAATGTTACCCCTCGGCACCGATCCTTGAGCGAAAAAGCAGTGGACAGGTGCGCACAGCCGCGCTTCCCTCAGTACACATTGAAGGGACTCTAAAGTCAACTATTAGGTCAAAGTTGATTTTTGAAATGGCGGTCCAGAAACCTTGTAGTGTTGCTTCTGTGTGAAGAAGGGGCCTATTTTGAAATAAAACCGTGTTTTAATGCTCCATCGGGTTAGTGCACTTGAAATTACCCGCCTCGAGAAGCGGACTAACCGGACCGACTCACGTCACTGTTGCCATGCACAACGTTGCCCGGCTTACTGCGTTAGTAGCAGCAGAGCGAGAACAGTGGGAGCCACAGCAGCAACAACGGTCACTGATCAATTTCCCGCCATTGGCTTCTAGATAGCAGACGCTTTTGTTTCAACTGCGCCCCACGAGGTGACACCACTTGTCCTGTGTAACGAAGTGAAAATTGAATTCTTGAACCACTCGCGCCATTACCCATAGTAACATCCGGCGGTTCTTTTTTCCATGAATCAAACATAAACAAAGAAGTAGCATTTTATTGCGTTTGATGCACGGAAGGTTCTTTATTTAGTGCAGTTAGATCGATTTCTAGTGATTATTGTAGGCGGTCCGTCTAACGTCATCGGGATCATTTGAAGATGTCCTACTGCGGCGCTTGTTTTATTGTGCATTTACCTTAATTTTTCAATACGTAGGGTACTCTTGTTGATAATATTGTCGTTTTAGATGTCATACGTTGAGTTTTCACTCTGACGTAAATGCTTATTTGACTTTAGTGTCCCTTTAATGTATGCGAGATCTGAGAACAGGCTCAACCCTAATACATGCCGAGAAAATATATGCAAGGTCTACCGTATTGAGCTCGCAACATTAACCCGCATACTACGGGCTTGTACCAAGACACGTATGGTGTGAACTCTGGATCCCTTCCGCCGCAGCCCCAGCCTCGGCGACCAAATTTGGGCCACTGGGACCAAGTTTTTCCGCGATTCGTAAAGTCAGCGATAATGCTAAGTAATCAGTCGCCGACGTGGCGCCCCATTCATTGTAATTTTTCAGCGAACTGGTAGCGCGGAAGGAACACAGACACGAAGCAAAGAGGAGGCACCCAGCACCTCTTTCCTTCGTGCCTCTGTTCCTCCCGTGCTCCCAGTTCGCTGAACAATCATGAATTACAAACTAGCCCACCTTCAGATCTTATTGCCATCCATCGTACTTTCTTGCCGTTGTTCACTAGACCGGAACCCAATTTTTGCGATACGTGCATCGTGTTTTTCGCGCTTGAGGTCATGCAGGTAGTGTCCTATAATCGTGTAAGTTGAAAACCGAGCTATCTTACCGTTGGAGTGCAAGTCCACCGCTCAGAGGCATTCAATGAAAACCCGCTGCTGTTGTGGCCACTCGTTAAGGCGGACGAAGTTTTGTGCGCGCACTGCGCGTGCATATAGCTGACATTGGCAGGGCGTGCTCACACGTCGGAGAAGTGAACCCCGCGGACTCGGCAATGTGACGCCGATTCTTCCAGGTGTTCGCGATGAATTAGGTTCAGCCATTTACAGAATTATGTGCCTTCACATCACTTCGGTTATCTCCGCACACTGTCCTCTTGGTCTTTCGGCACGACATAAAAACCTTCCTGTTGAATATCCCAGTTGTTAATTGAGCTTGTTTTTCGTGCGGAGCAACTGCGGAGCAACCGAAGATCGTGCGGTTGGCCATAGTTTTTTTGATGCAACTCGACGCGCAACGAGATGTTAATTGATATGTGGGGTTTAACGTCCCAAAATCGCCATATGATTATTAGAGACGCCGTAGTGGAGGGCTCCGGAAATTTCGACCACCTGTGGTTTTTAACCTGGACCCTCTGAGCACACGGGCCTACAACACTTGCGCCTCCATCGGAAATGCAGCCGCCGCAGCCGGGATTCGATCCCATGACCTGCGGGTCAGCAGCCGAGTACCTTAGCCATTTGACCACCGCGGCGGGGTGCAACATGATGTTGCTGCCAGGGCAATTTTACGAGTACATGCAGCACGCGGTATTAGAGGAAACTTCCAAAGCTGCAGAGTTGTAAATGCAGCACACGAGGGCCACTGAATGCCGGGGAACACCACACAACACCCCATCACATAAATACAGCAAACGCATAGTCTGGCATGGGTTGTCAACTGTGTGAAAAAATCAAAGATGGAGCCCTGTCTGACTCACCGCAGCGTCACGCTGCGGCTGAGTTTCAGTGCATACTTGCCACCGTCACTTAAGCCGTTTAGCTTGCAGCATGTCACAATCCTCTAACAAGGAGCACAAGGCACAAAGTTTTCCAGTGGGACCACGGCTACATGTAGTTCACGCATGGAAACAATGCGTGCAACAACAAAGACATTGATCGTCACATGCTGTTAATCAAACCCTTCAGTAAAAACCAGCAACGCCTGCGCGCATGCAAATGAAGCATGAGAGAAAGAAACTTCATAGTTACCTTCAAGAGGAAGAAGCGGGTGGATAAGACTGGATGAATCACCACGACCCTTAGAACAGACAGCCAACCGGGAGCAACCGTGTTAAGTCACAACACCTTCCGCATGAATAACTGTCTCAAAATATCATTTAATTAACGATATTAGTGTGCAAAATCTTCGTTAAAACTACGTCTTCATTAACTACACAAAAACGCGCACCTCTCAGACGAATTACATAGCGCCTAGAATACTGCCTAGGACATGTACAACAGCCATGACGCACACAACACGTGTGCTGTACGAAAGTAGAGAGATGGGCGAGTTGGAACTGATATGCATTGTATTTCGTCTCGTTTGCGCCTAAACGTTTTCAAGGCTATACAAAACTGCGGTTATTGGTTGTAGAGCTATCCTGATTATTCACATTTGCTCTTTCGACCGTAAATGATCGCAGCATTGCTCTTAAATCAATACACTGACAGTTTGACTGTATTATGTATCTTTGTGTAAGTGCCAGTGCACACAAGCACTGAGCGGAAGTCACAAGTGAACTCACAGAACAACAAACATGGTGGCTATTACGATGGACGCTCTTGACGTGTTGTAAAAGTGGCGTTCGAGAGGGTAATCATGATCAAGATCGAGTGGTGCAAGCGCTAAGCAGCGACTTTGATAGTGGCTATATATGATGACGTTTTGTGCACAATTGATATAGTTGCACGATTACTGAAGCCTCCCCCCCCCCGGCAAAGGTATTCTTACTGAAATTATAACAAACCTACTATACTGTTGGGCTTGCCCACGTAAGAGATAAGGCAGTTCTGCTTATAACGCTGGGCACGTTGGTTTAAAGTGATTAGGTGATTCTTATGCTCCGTTGTGGCGCACTCAATTAAGGACAGTACCATGTAAAATAAATGAACGCCACGACACCTAGCTCTGTGTGTCATTGTGTGTGTCTTTCTTGAGTACCTTCATGTCTTTTTGCCGCGCAACGACGAAGCTTGCGAAATTCCAGCCAGTTCTGCAGCCAAACATTTTCGGGGCGAAGCTCTTTATAGCGGCACCCGTTCGTCCTTCGGAGCCGTTGTAGTGTGTAACGAGTATAACATTTTGACGTTTAAGGTGGTGCTGGTGATAGATTTCTTCTGTGCTTTGTTGAACAATAGAAAATAGTGATCAATGTACATGCCAATGGCTACTAATGGGGAATGAGAGACAGGAGCATACGTCTTTTAGTTACCGCGCACGCTGCGATCCTCATTATTGGCATGTACATTGAGCACTATCTTACAAGAAAGGGTTGCTACATTATACTCGCTGGGCGTAACCTCCTTAGTTTTAGAAAGGTTTAGTGAGCATTGAGCCGCAGTGCCATGAGTATAATGAACTAGTATATACCATGAATGAACTCGAGGTGGTTAAAGGTGGGAAGCAGACACGAAGCGCAAGCCGTAAGAAAGTGTGCCTGTGTCACTTCTCGTTTAGTCCTTGGAATGTCCACTGGATGGCGGTGCTTCTATATTTGAAATATATGATGAAAAGATGCGAGACGGTGGGACTTGGAGTGTTGAATAGATGGACGAACGGACACACAGACAGATGCATGGATGGACGCATGAACGGACGCAGGGGCGGATGCATGGACGAACGCAGGGACGGACGCACGAACAGACGCACGCAAGGACGGGCGCATGGACGTATGGACGGTCACACAGACGGACGCATGGACGGACGGAAGCAAGAACGAATGAACGGACGAATGCTTCGCCCCACTCCCCATCATTCACTGCGTGGATATGCTGCCATTTTTTTTTCAGACAAAAAATGACCGCTGCATTCCGTCAGTCACTAACAATGCCACAAAAACGGTGAATACAATGTGAAAAAAAATTTTCAGTTAAATCATACGACATTATATATAAGGCATGTCGTCTGAATTATTTTTAACGCTTGGGCTCTTTGAAGCGTTCTTATATCTAAGCACATGGTTCTGCGTGGTAGCTCTGTTTTAAGTACAGTTTGAGTACCGATGTGTCGAAGTTTATGTGATAATATTATTTCCATGTACGGCCAGATGAACACAACTAAGGCTCCTCGCATGATTGGTAAACTGCAGTGTTGTAGTTGTACACCTACGAACAACGCGCAAGTTCATGGCCAAGAGCCTATTTTTTTTTTATTACAACTAAGTCGCTATAAACCACTGCATTTACACACGATTGAGAGGATGCCAAGGACGTTTTTCGATGTGCTTGAAACAGAAAGCGGCACGCACTCTGAAATAATTCTGCTGAATGGAGGGTACGACGACAATAAACAGCACTCTGGCATGTTGCACTCGCCGATCTGATTACAATGCATTAGCAGCCGAACAAGATGAAATGCTTTCATACGTCGTTTCAGGAATACGTAAAAACAGTTACACTCACGCTGACATGACCGGACAAACCACACCTTGGGAACATGCATGACTTACGCACACAAAGAAACACGACGTTGCTAGCAGACGACGCACGGAGACATCCACACTTCGCCACTTCGGCCATCTCGGTGGCCATGCTCTTAGCCATAGAGCTTTTTTTATATATATAAACACTGGAGGGAACTCCAGCGCTAGTGTATACATGGGAGCTACCAATGCGCACCAAAGAAAAATTGCTGAAATGGAAGCTCCCGAGCTCCCGCTGGCGTCACCTCCACATTCTAGCCACCATAGCGCGGGCGGCTCGTATTCGAGCGCGGTAGTTTACTGCCCATGCGTCAACTCCCGGCACACGCGCCAATGTCCGATTTCGTTCACTGGCGGCCGCGACGGCAGCGCCTCTTTTCACCATGCTCCTTTTACGTCGTAAGCAGCGCGGAATTGAGCGGCGCTGTATAATAACACACATACACTAATTTTGAGGACTGTCATGCACGACAGCATAAGAGTACGCGAACACAATCAGCAAAGCGATCGACTCCATATTACGTAATCCAGCTTGAAGTATTTTCCGCTAAGCTGCACCACAAAACAGATTTTGAAAATTTTAAGCATGATTCGAAAATGCAATTCGTAGTTACAAAGTGAAAAGAATACTGAAATATGTCACTATATATTTCACGTTCTTTTCATTTCTGCTACGCACGTTCTAGACAGTTTTTGGTCATTCATCGTCAAAGTGGTCGATCGAACAGCCGCTCTAAATGTCCCATTGACATTTGATCGGCAACAAACTTTATTTGTGCCTGCAATCGGGTTCTCGCACGCCACAAAGAGGGCCTACATCATTGCCGAGGTTACTGATCACCCGGCGCGGATCACCGCTCGCCGCTGCCAGCTCGCTGGGTTTCTGCATTTGAAATGCCGCGTGGACCTTCCGGACGGTCCAGATCTTCTGGTCATCGTCATAGGTCTTCGTGGCTGCCTAGAACCGCGGCGGGAACATTCTGGTTTTAAACGCATATTGCTCGAGTGTGTTGGTAGCGAAGCGAGAGAGGAGACCGCCGTAGGAAGCCGCCACTGAAACTATCCTTCTTTTGACTCATCCAAGTCGGATGACAAGCTGGACCGCGTAAAGGAGCAAGGAGTCGACAACTTTTTGGTTATCTGAATAACTGTTGGGGCTCAACGCCCCGAAACCACGATAGGATTATTAGGAACGCCGTAACGGAGGGCTGCGGAAAGTTCGCCCAACTGGGATGTTCGGTTGTCTCCTTTCCTCGTTTCCGTGGGTGTTATCACCAAAGAAGACGATGCTATTGTCAGGGTGGGGTTATCTATTGTCATTGTTGAACAACTGGAAAATTGTGTGAAATATTCGTGTGGTTCGCCTTTCGAAGGTTCAGGTTAGTCATTCGAAAGTGCCCATCTTCGTGTGACTAACCCTAACTTTCGTATGATTCACCTGACTAAGCTTAGCCATACGAGAGCGGGTTGCCCGTTTTCCTATGACTAAGCCTAAAGATATTGATAACAATACAGAAGAAAAAACTGAGTACGTTCGCTTCTTTGTTAGAGAACTTTGCATCATTGAGTTGTTCTAACATGCACTAACGAGTGCTGCATGGTTCGACCGAACAGCCTTCAATAGCTCGGAAGTTCGAAGTTTTCCACACCTTGAGCTCTCTAAATTTCTGGCGCTGAGTGTACAATTAGAAGGAAAAAATCAAAGCATATCCACGGAGTGAATAATTATCAGTGTGGTGAAGCGTCTATCAGTCCGTCCATGCTTCCGTCTGTCCACGCGAGCATTCATTCATGCGTCCGTCCGTTCCTCAGTCCGCCCGTCCGTTCTTGCGTTCGTCCGTACGTTCGTCCATCAATCCGTCCCTCCGTCTGCTACTTTGTCTGTCCGTCCATACATGCATCCATGTAGTGAACACTCCAAGTACTGCCATCTCCCATCTCGCATCCCCTGTAGCACATACCCGCTCTAGAGCGGGTATGTGCCACCGGTGGCTACTTGCTACTTCTACTACTACATACATCGGAGGATGTACAGACCCACGCCTTAAAAAGCTTCGCCCCTAAAATAGGATTGCTTGGGCAGCGATACATGAAAATTGTGATCTTGTTTGAGGGCAGATTTACGGATATTGTAATCGTTCATTAATCAGTTTCTCGTAAACACGTATACTCTGGTTTCTCACCATCAGCTCATGCACCTGCTTTACAAATATAGGAGATAATATCTGTGTTGTGCGTTTATTTTTTGAGATTAGGATATAATAGGTGTTTATTTCACGAGTGATACAGATGATGCAGAGTAAGAAAAAAAGTTGCCTTTCGGCAGCTTAACAAGCTCTCACACCGGTCATTTTAAACTAGTGTCAACGTTTGGCCGCCAGCATACTATTGATATAACATATCGATGTAATATATGCTAGTTATATATGCAAGGTGATTGAAATGGACTGCACGCTGATCATCCTGTAAAGTAGTAAAAACAGAAAAAAACACACGATGGGTGTATCTTGCATGCAAATTACGCCAGACATATTATGAACCTTTTCAGTATAGTTCGAAATAAATAATGTAACGAAAGCAGAAAAAATAGAGTGTAGCATAGAAGTCATGTTATATATGTAATATTGCTTAAAGCGGTCAAATGTGAAGTCACTCTATGTGTATATCATGTTTGGAGCGCATAGATGCATGCGAACTCTCCAATCGTGCTTCGACCACCGAAACGCTTAATGAATGCACTGCCACTCCATTCGACCAAAACGTTTTTGAAGTACCTCAGCTCATTGTAAGCTTGGGAATGTCAATTTTCATTCGATTTCAGCATGTGGCGCATTGCGAAACATCAGTTGAATGTAACGAACAAGGGCGCCACCTTCATTGTCAATGAATTTATCCCTGCGTCGTGCGCTACGTGCTGAACTTAACTTACTAGCTGCGTAAGTTCAATAAGGGTTCATAAGGATTATGAAAACCAACAAAAATGCTCGCGATGGTGGCTCTACTGCTACGACATGCCACACGGCATCATTCTGTAATTTTAAACAAATCACTTCACAGGGTCTGTTTCAAACTGTTGCTAGGGTGACTTGGTTTAAAATAAAAACGGATTTGCCAGCACAAAATAATAATAAAACGAAAGACTTCAGAAGAGACATCGCAGTGCTGTGTGCATATGTGGCTTCTGAAATGCTCCGTCTCTTTGCGCTGGTAAATCTCTCTGATTGAACGGTTCACAGAATTTTGATCTTAATAATGATGTATTCAATATCAGTTTGCAATACCTGTAAAACTTTTCGAAGTACTCTCTCCACGGGTCCAATCACTGTCAATCAATGCCAATCAATGCCAATCGCTGAAGCCGATCTAGAAGCGGTAAATGAGAGCCGATTTCAGTCAGTAGGTCATCGAAGATGTTTCACCGTTTCCAGTGTCACATACCCATATTTCCTTCCAGTGTTCCGTTTCCTACCAAAAAAAAAAAAAAAAACTGGCAGTGCCAGATCGAGGTCCCACAGTGGCTGAAGCAGTGCTGCCACACCCATCTTGACCTGCAACACGGATACTATTAGCGCGGTGTGACTCATCGTCCAGCTCACTCGTCATAACCTTTGAAACCATTTTCGCATAAACTTTCCTCGTTACAAGGTTTCTCGTCAAATCACGATGAATGATTTTGTTTTTTGGTACTGCACGCTCCTCCTCAATCATCCAAACACTTGATCGCCGGTCCTCATCAAACACTTGACGCGCTTTCTGCACGGAGGCGTCTGTTTATGAGTTTGACGAACGTCCCGAGTGGTGTTGTCGTTGAGAGACTCCAGACTTTTCCAGAGCCTCTTGTGCGAAATCTAGGTATAGCTTTGTATCATCGCGTCGTCACCATGGGCTTTCCAAAATATTTCGCTCGTCTCCACCCCGTTTTTATTCCAGTTTCACTCCTAAATTGATTGCGTTGCAATGCTCCAGAATCTCGTCCACTCTTTGCTCAACAAGGATGCAGTAGATACCTCTGCGTAATGGCTTGACCAGCTACAACAAGTGCACACAGGCGAATGCAACGGATGCCTTTCAAAGCTTGTATCCCAAACTGACTTCTGGCAACGAAATGCTGTCCCGCCAGACGCCGCTACCAACTGCAAAAAAAAAAAAGAGTTTTTGGGACAGACGCCATATCAGACAACGATCAAGAAATCGATGACTTTTTTCACCACATCTCGAAATATTGATGTAATAGAGCCAATCTTATTTCGGAAAGCCACGTTGAAGGAAGGCTCGACGACTGCATCAGCGTGACGCTTCATCGCACAATGAACTTTATGCACCATGATGAGCTCCTCTGCATGTTTACTTCAAACTGCAGCGCTCCAGGTACGTGCACTTGAAAACGGACGTAATCGCTAATGGGCAACACGATCAATTCAACGGACCGGTAAGTTTACGGGGTCATCGAAGCCACGGTGTTAGTCACTTCTAACAACGTTTTCGAAGTTATAGTTACTGATATCTCGGTCTTCAGATATCTCAATCTTATCAATGAATGAAAATTAATCGAGATTGAAATTACTCATAGACCACTCAATTTGCTGATAGTTTTAACTGTAACGGGTCAGCTAGCGTATGCATATTTTTAATGCGCGAAACAAGAAACATCGGGACAATAAGGGCGAACTCCATCGCTCATGTTGTGTAGTTTTTCTGCTTTATTCCCTCCTTTTTTTTGTACTGTATGAGTCATAACAGTGCAGGGATGACTAGTTGACATTAGGACTTGTCAACGCCTATAGAAATCGCTGGTGCTCTTACAGCGGGACGGAGAGAGGGGGACAAAAAGGGAAGGAGCTGAAGGTGTTCGCTTAACTGGTAGTTTCCCGCCTTTTCTCCCTTCCTATATTGTACTGTATGAGTCATAACAGCGCACGATGAGTAGTTGAGATTAGGAGTTGTCACCGCCTATTGAAGTTGCTGGTGCTCTTACAGCGGGACGGAAAGAGCGAGACAAAAAGGGAAGAAGCTCAACGCCTTTGCTTTTGTAGTTTCCCGCCTTTTGTTCTTTCTGTTTTTTTTTGTGCTGTATGAGTCATAAGAGCGCACGATGACTAGTTGATATTAAAACTTGTCACCACCTTTTGAAATTGCTGGTGCTCTTACAACGGGACGGAAAGAGTGAAAAAAAAAGGAAAAGCCGAAGGCCTTCGCTTATCATGTAGTTTCTAGTGTTTTTGTACGTTTTGTTTTTGCTGTATTAGTCATAACACCGCACGATTAGGACTTGTCCCCACCTATTGAAATTGCTGATATTTTCACAGCGGGACGAAAAGAGCGGGACAAAAAGGAAAGTAGCCAAAGGCCGTCGCTTATCTTGTAGTTTCCCGCCTTTCGTCTTTCCTTTTTCGTACAGGGATAGTCTTTGACTATTTGTGATTAGAATTTGTGATCGCCTATCAAAATTGCTGACACTCTTAACAATATAGGACCATCCACATTCATTAGGATATATGAAGTGACATAAAATGACTTTGATGGCCCATGCGCAAACCGCGTGGCAGCGATATAAGTGTGTCGGCGCGAATCCTCAGGTGCGACAGGTGCGTGAGTGGTAGTTTAGCGGTCTAGTATTCTCTTCTGAACGTATTCCCTTCCTGTCAGCACCCTTTCCCAGTTCATGGCTCCCATTCTCCTCACTCCTTCTGAGGCCGCAGAAAAAAATAGGGGGCAGCCCAAAACGCTGCATGACTCACTCGATGGGCTGACGTACGCGTGTACCAATAAGAGCGAGACTGTCTGCAAAAGACGGCACTTCCCACGAAGAGAGTAAAAGTGGCAAAAGGTGACACCGGACAACGATGTACCACCCAGCGCAGCAGATGGAGGAGCCGCTGTCCAGGCGCGGAGAGTTGAGCGCACACAAGGGCAGCATGACCCTGGACCTGGATAACGCTGGCCCATCCCAACCTACGAGCGAGCAGGCCCACACTTCAAGCCCGCTACCCACTCCGGACTTAAGCATGCCGCTACTGACGACGCCCGAGTTCGAGATGCTCCTGACTGATCTCAAAGCACCGGAGAGGCCACCGATCCAAACTACGGTGTTACCGCTCAGTCAAGAAGAGAAGCAGCACTGGAGCCGCTTCGTTGACGAGCTCTCCAATCTAAATCTGCCGCAACAGCTACAAAACACTCAACAACAGCCGCCACCACCCGTGTTTCAGCAGGACGTCACGATGGGCACGAACGGGTCTGACTCGAACGCATCCACGTCGAACGCCAGCTCCAGCCCACCTCCTTGGTCTGAGCACTGCGTAACGGGTGACCACGTGAAGGGCAAGACACAGCTGGCACCTGCGGTGGGAACCGCGCCACCACTGTGCTACATAATCTCCGACGAGGACAGTAGCAGTAGTGTCGGTGCACAGCAGATGGCGATGCACGAGGCACCACAAGAGTTGTCGAGGTGTGAAGCATCGAGCTTGAGCATGCGGATCATGAGCCTGGATATGAACAACGCTGGGCCACACCAACACAACAGCGAGCAGACTCGCATGACGCATGCAGTGTCTCGACCGCATGCTGTGGCTCCGCTGTCGTCCATTGACATTCGCGACGGAAAAGGCGCCAAACTGGAGGATAAAAAGTGCCGGAACCGAATCGCACAAGCCAGGTGTCGCCAGCGGAAGATCGACCGTGTCACGTTTCTACAAGGGAAAGTGCGAAAGCTCAAGTTGGAGACGGCGGCGTTGAAATCTACGGCGAACAGTGTACGCCATCAGGTGGAATTGCTCCGGCAACAGTGGGCGATTCACGCCAGATTTTGCGGTCTGACATGAAGCTGTCACATATGGCCCTGCCGGATCGCTGATTACTTCCATGAGAGAGAAGCTTCGCGAGCGTTTCGTGCGACGGAATCGCCGTAGACTGTTCACGAATCTGCACAACAGCGGCGTCTCGAGCGCAGCCATCACTGCCCACCGTTGACAAAGATGCTTTCCTCCACGAGCGGGTAATCGTCCTTCCAACGTTGTCGTTCCTGAAACTGAGCATCTTTGTAAGGACAACAAAACAAAAGCGGCTTGTCGTTATCCCCAGGTTCGCCCGCCACGATGGATCCAGTTAAGGTGCTCGGCTGCTGACTCGAAGGTCACGGGTTCGATCCAGGCCACGGCAGTCACAACTCGGTGGAGGCCTGTACTGTGTACTGTGCAGACCCGTGTACTGTGCGATGCCAGTGGACGTTCAAAAACAGCCAATCATCAAACATTCCGGAGCCATCTACAACGGTGTCCGTCATAGACATATCGTGGTCCTAGGACGTGCAAGCCCCGATGTCATTATTTGTTACCCTCGGGTCTTTTACCGTTGACAGCCGCATCTGCTTTTAGAGCGGACACGGATGCCATTGTGTGGTCTGCCATTCTGTTCGCAGACGAATATGTGTGTATGCTATCTGTGCAGCGTGATCGACTGTCCTGTTGACGTCCCCGAATTGCTATAGGATGGCGAGGCACCCCTTAGTGGGGGCCTCAAGAATAATTTCTGGCATGCGGATTTCCGTAACGTAAACATAAATTAACTGAACTCGCTTGTTTATTTTGCACTTCACCCTCCCTCTCCCCCTTTCTGATTGCAACCGCCTTGCTCGAGAATCGAACCAACGCCCTCTTGCTAACAAACAGAGACTCCGCGGGTTTCCACTTATTGTATTACTGTGCTCAGCACAAACCTCAATGGCGACACTGCGTGCTTCCTACAAGAACTGACACAAGCGCATTTCGCGCCTGTTCATTTTAAAAGACGAGCGTATGCTGTGAGCGGTAGATACCACGACACACAGAACGTTGAACTTCGATATTTTCCACGATTTGCCGGTGTCCTGGACAAAAGCATGTTGCTATAACGCGCTTTGTCTTTATAAATTCGCTCTTTTTCGGTGCACAGGAAGCTCCACTCTGACGAGAAAGTGTTTTTTTGCACGCCTGCTGCCTCTTTACCAATATAATCAGATCCATTTGTTATTGTACAATTGAAATCAGGTAGATCCTGTAGAATTTCTAAATGCTGGGCGTGCTATAAAATTCCACCCCTCCCTTCTTGGTCACACGAAGAACTGGCTTCAAACATATATAAATAGCCCGTATTTCATTTATTGATTTATACTTAACAATGAAGTAGGGGAAGTAGTTGCGCTCAGACATGATACTCGTTTCTCCACATGACAGGTTCGGGACACAAGGAGCATTTTAATCAAATATATTTCTTTTACAAAGACGGCAGATTCGTGCATGTGCATAGATAGCTTCACTGCAAAGCCCCAACGGGCCTTACTTATGCAGGCCGTTGTGTTCCTGTGTACGCACTTTTCCTATATGGTTGGGAGTGCAAGGAAATGCAAGAGCATACGTACACAATCTGCTTGAATTATTAGCTGCATTATTAGTTGGAGGTAGAACACTAGATGGAGCACGATTACACCATTATGAAATTAGATGTATATCTATATATATATATATATATATATATATATATATATATATATATATATATATATATATATATATATATATATATATATATATATATATATATATATATATATATATATATATATATATATATATATATATATTTGTGTGTGTATTTGAAATACATTTGTGTTATGGTTAATGTTTCTTGTTCCGGCCAAATATGTGCTCTGTTGCTGAGTGACCAGTATATGTAGATGTATATATGAGTGTGTATGTGTACATTAGTGTTAACGTTAGTATTCCGTGTTCCGACTAAATATGGCCTCCGTAGCTGACCTACCGGTTTGAGTAGATGTACTACTTCGTTTTTTTTTCTTTTTTGTTATTGTGTTCCAGTGTTGCCTGCTCGAATACATGCTCTGGTACTCTAACCGATTTATGGTAACTCCCTCATGAAATGCCTGCTCTGACCTTAGGGTATTCTTGAATAATAAAAAAAGAAAACGTTTTCTGCATTGGGACTCATTATTTTGAGGGCAAGGGGGAGTGGAATAAGTTCAGTGTGCGAACTGGTGATTCATTCGATGCAGCGTTTTTTTTTTTTTTGCCAACGCGAAGCGGAAGGTAATACAAGCCTAGAAACTGCATCGTTTTAACGACTGACAGGCGTTTCCGAATGCTGCTATAGCTTCGCCATTGACTGTACTGTGTCCAAATACTCGACTGTGTGTACTTGACTGCGTGTACTTGACTGTGTGTGACTTGACTGTGTGTAAAAAACTGCTGTGGAAAAAAAATGCTATGCTTCATGTAATGTTTTCGAGCACTTCCTGACTGCCGGCGTCGTCTGCTATGACCATTTACAAGGGGACCAAGCGCGGTGAGGTAATGAGAGGCATGCAACTTCTTTCCATGTAAGTTCGCATCAGAAAATGGGACGTGGGTGAGACGACCAGCAGGCGCAAATTCCCATTCCTGTTTAGCATTCATAGCCGTATGAATAACGACGCACGCGGATTATCCGCTTTGTAGGAGGTACCCCAACATGCTCAGAGCTGCATAGGGCCGCACCATTTCTGATACCCTCGGTGGCAAACGCAACAGCACGCACCTGCCTCATTTAGCACGATCTTACCGAAAAGAAAAAAAAAATTTTCCAAGATGACCGAAATGAATTGCTGACATTGTAGAGATTCTTTTCCTTAAAAAAATACGGTACCTGTGTTTCGATGAAATAACGCGTCCTAATTTTTCTCTCTAATTGCATACAAAAATACCGCAGGCACGGCATCAGATGTAGCAATGCGATGAAAGACGAGGCACAGAAGGAGGGAAGTTGAAAAAAAAAACTCTGCCGAAAAAAAAATATTCCGCAGATCTTGAGTGAATCAATGTTATGCGAAGCATGCGGATGGAAGGTGACTGTATTACATTTTTTTATTCAGCGAAAAGTTACAAAATGGCGCTAAAGTATGTACAAATTGTCACGCAGTATACGTTAAACAGCCGCGTATATTTTCATATTACCAGTTGCTTACAGTTGCGTAACGATGCTAAAAGCAACTTGAATATTAGCAATACCAAAAGCGGCAAGCTAATATGAAGCGCTGGTGTTCGCGAGGATAGTCCTGTACACTGCTACATAAATCAACTTCAGCAGATGGCATTTAACTACGATTCACGTTAACACGACGTTACTGCGTCATCACAGGAGTACATATGTAACGTTTATAAAATTTGATAACGAGTAAGTACTGCATTCAGACCTGATGTTTCACGAACATTACGGTCTACTTGCAAAGTATTTCCGAGACCTGGCGTGGCTCTGTGGTAGAATAGTTGATGCAGAATGCTGCGAGCTTCGACTCCTGCTGGGAGTCTGACACGTTTTTCTGCATTTTTCGGGTCAACGCTGCCGAGGTCCGTTTTTTCTTAACGCTATTGCGTTGATGTTACCCATGTCGGTTCTCCCCGTTCCTGGTTCATTGGCACATTGCCTGTGGCACATTGTGGTTAGATTGTGGTTAATTTAGAAACAAAAAATTGCCCGCAGCTTCCCTCGGGGGAACACTGAGGAGGATGCGGAGCATATAATTGGTTAACGGGGTGTTAAAGTGCGACTTACTTGGGTCGATGGCTAAATTGGTTAACGTGGTTGTGAAATGGGGTGTTAAATTGCGACTTACTTGGGTCGCTGGCTAAATTGGTTAACGTGGTTGTAGGAGGGGTGTTAAATGAGTGAACACGTACGACACGTATGCGAAAGGGCGGTGTTTATTTATTGCGACGAACTTTGAGCACGATGGCTTTTAGATGCCACTTTGGCCGGCGCTGGTCGAAGGGACGTCGATCATTGCGACCTCAGGCGTCGACGCGCCGTACAAACCAACCGACGAGCGGCAACTGAGCGAGCGAGCACCGACCTTGAGTATATTGTAGCGACGAGAGAAGGAGAGACGTGAGATGACGTCGAAGGCGGCCGATGGGGCCGTGCCGATCTCGCCACTTTATTGCAGGCCTGAAGCGGAGCCACGTCGGCTACCAGCGTCCGCCACGCCAGGCGTGTCAGCTCGTTCTAATCCTCGCGCAGCTCAAGCTAGCATCTGCTGCGCGAGAGGCGCGGCGCGGTGATTGAGAAAATGATGATTATGATCATGCACTACAATATATACAGCGCGACGGCACATGCACTGTCAGCTGTCGAATGTTCGAGAAGGGGGAGAAGCGCAACGGCGCATGCGCGCGCGTCAGCTGCCGATGTTCTCGAAGCGTGACGGCGCATGCGCGCTACATTATACAGCTAGCGAATGTTCGTGAAGAGGAGAAGCGCACGCGGTGTGTAGAGGAGGAAGGGTGCACAGATGGTGGAAGAAGGAGGAGGAAGCTTGCGGACGGCGCCGCACTACAAGCCTCGAGTATTAGATGCTCCGCATCTAAAAACACGTCTTAGCAGCATACATCTGCTCAGAAAAGTGGCAAGTCGTATAAAATATCCAAGTGCACCGCTAATATTATGTGTGCCGTGGCCTTCGAGTCAGTGGCCGAGGAACCTATTCACTGATTCACCGCGACGAACGAACCTGGGGGTAGCTACAAACCTTTTTTTTGTACTTACAAATGTACTTACATTACCGAACGACAAAGCTTGAAAGATTATGATTACTCTCTCGTGGAGTAAAGTATTCATGTCAGTTGTGGACAGTGACGGATGTACTTGAGAGGACAGGGCTGTGGAAAATAAGGAACAGTCTTTTACAGTTTGCTCACACAACTTGCAATCGCGAAGTCTCTTTGGTAGACGTGAACAGTAATCCAACGGGGCCAATTCTGACAGCATCATAACCGGCCGCAAAATATTACGTGCCTCGCCCACCGATGCCTTGGACAATGTCACCTGTTAACGTTCACTGTCCGCCGTGGATTTCATTGTGGCCATGTCGAACTTCCGAGTTCGCAGTTTTTTGTTGTTAATAACATGTCAAGGTCGATCGTTCACTGGTGACACTTGGCCTGCGCAATTCGGTCCCTCCACCTTTTATAGTGTAATTTGGCACACACTCCGTGGCGCATGTCAATGGGTGGCAGCAGGGGTTCTGCGTGTGGTCTAGGAACTACATGCATCATGCGAGCTTGCTCCATGTTATGCTGCTGCGAACCAGTGTTGTTCATCTCGAGGCTCGTGATCGGCATGCTCAAGCTCGACTCTTCACATCTCGACTGATCTTGCAGTGCCTGGTGCAACCTTGTTTACCGTGCACCGTCAGTACCACTGCTGTCCTCCTCGGAGATTGCTTAGCACAGCGGTGGCATGATTCCCAATGCAGGCACCGTCTGTGTCTTGTCCATCCCCTAGTCACCCATTGCCGAGTGCTGAGACCAAGGAGGTAGTTACAAGCTGGGATTTGACGTAGATGCGCTCGAGTCGGACACGTACGGAGTCTCCGTGAAATGCGGCTGAAGTACAGGTGACGGCTGCTGTCGAATATGTTTTTGTTGCTGAAGCTGTAGTCCTGGGAGCCCATCAATGCAGCATCTCGAATGCTGCTCAACTTGTCCGGTGTGCGAGAACAGTGTCGTTGGTTTCGGTGGCGTCTCCGGTACAAAAAAAAAAAGCCGCATGTTGAACTCCTCCCGTTCGGGCAAAGTCAGCTGCAGCGTGCTGAGGGTCGGAAGGGCTTGCAGGCTCGAACAGTAGGCCTGTTCACCTATATGTCAGGACCGTGCAGTGTTGTGCATGTCCAGGGGCAAAGTCTGCTTGCGCGAGCTGAACTCTTCGCACATTAACTGCTGCTGAATTTCCTGCTGAATCGTCGTCTGTTGTATGCTTCTTTCGCGACCGCTGTTCTTGTTGGAGCGTATGTACCACGACGGCGGTGTGGTGTTCAATGCAGGCACCATCAGTGCCGTGCCCTTCACGTAGTCGTCCTTCGCCGAGCGCTTCGCGGGCGAAGGAAGGCTGAAGCTGGGGTTCGTCATAGGCGAGCTCGAGTCAGACACGTTCGCGCCCACCGCGAAGTGTTGCTGAACCACGGGTGGCGGCTGCTGTTGAGTCTGTTGCTGTTGTGGTAGATTTTGTTCTGGGAGCCTTTCGACAGAGCGGCTACACCGCTGCTCTTCTTCAGTGAGCTGGAACACCATAGCGGGCATCGTTGGAGTCTCCAGTGCGTTGAGATCGAGTAGGAGCTGCTCAAACTCGGGCATCGCCAGTATAGCGGCATGGCTGGGTCCGGAGAAGGGAGCGAGCTCGAAGCGGGGGCCTGCTCGCTCATATGTTGGAATTGGCCAGCGTTGTCCAGGTCCAGAGTCATGCTGCGCTGGTGTGAGCTCAACTCTCCGCGCCTCGACAGTGGCTTCTCCATCTGCTGCGCGGGGTGGTACATCGTTGTTGGGTTTCACCTGTTGCCACTTGTACGCTGTTCGAAGGAGGTCACGTCTTTCGCATTCGGCTTGGCTCTTATCGCTACTCGGGGACGTCAATCCAGCGTGTGAGTAGACCAGTGCGTTGGGCAGCCCACCGACACACTTATATCGCGGGCACACGGCGTGCGCATGGATCATCTAAGTCTTTTAACATCAGTTCTGATATCTTAATGAATGTGGATGTCGCATATTGTTAAGATTATCAGAAACTTCAATAGGCGGTGATAAATTCAAATTTCAAAGAGTCAAAGATTATCACAGTACAAAAAAGAAGGGAGAAAAGGAGGGAAAGTACGAGACAAGGGAAAACCTTGAGCTTCTTTCTTTTTTGTCCCGCTCTTTTCGTCCCACTTTAAGTGTATCAGCAATTTCAATAGGCGATGAAAAATCTTAATCACAAGTTGTCACCATGCATTTTTAACACTATCACAGTACAAAAAAAATGGAGAGACAAAAGCAGGGAAACTGTACAAGATAAGCGAATAGCTCGCCAATTACGTCCCGTTCGTTCTTTCTTCTTCTCCGCCCCGCCGTGGTGGTCTAGTTGCTATGGTACTCGGCTGCTGACCCGCAGGACGAGGGATCGAATCCCGGCTGCGGCGGCTGCATTTCCGACGGAGGCGGGAATGTTGTAGGCCCGTGTACTCAGATTTGGGTGCACGTTAAAGAACTCCAGGTGGTCGAAACTTCCGGAGCCCTCCACTACGGCGTCTCTCATAATCATATGGTGGTTTTGGGACGTTAAACCCCCCATATCAATCAAATCGTTCTTTCTTCTATGGCCGCTGTAGATATATACATACTAACCCGCTGCTGGCCGTTTCTATATATAGTTCATAATATCAGCAATTTCAATGGTCTATGAGTATTTTAACTCTCAAGTACTTTTTGCGCATTGATAAGTCCATGAGATTTCTGAATGCAGAAATACACGTAAGCGCGACATCGATCACTGTGTCAGAAGTGTTTTTTAACGAGTTTCGAGTTTCCGGACTCATCGGTCCATTGGAATCTTCGTGTTGCGCATTAGTGGTTACTTTTTCCAATGCATGTGCCTAAAGTGTTGGAGTTTGAAGTAAACTTGAAGAGAAGCTCGTCATTGTGCGGGAAGTTTATTGCAGGATGAAGCTTCAGCCTGATTCAGCAGTTTATACTTTCTTCAACGTGCTTTCACAAAATTAGCTTGACGCTGAAGCTTGATTCTGAGAAGTGCAGGTAAAATAATGGATCTTTTTATTGTTGTTCAATACCGTCTGTCCGAAATGTTTCTTTTTTTATTTTATTTGTAAGCACTCTCTAAAAAGGTGGCATTTCGTGTCCAAAAGTTTGTGTGTGATGTAATCTCTTAAACGAATCGTGTTTAGGTTGCCTGTGTGCATTTCTGGCCGGCCAAGCTATTCCGCTGAAGTATCTACTGCGCCTATATCGAGGGAAAAAGTGTACGATCTTTGGGAGCATTATCACGCAATCGATTTATGAGTGAAAGTGGAATAAAAACGGGGCGGAGGCATAAAAAAGAGTTCATAGAGCCTATGGTGACGTCGCGATTTTGCGCAGCCATACTAACATTCAGCACAAAAGGTTCCATAAAAGTATGTAGTCAAAACATAAGCAGAGGACTCGGCGCAGAAAGCGCGTAAAGTGGTTGATAAGGGCCGGCGATTAAGTGTTTGGATGATTTGGGAGGATCGAGGAGTACCCTGAGAAATCGTTCATCGTGTTTTGATGAGAGACCTCCCAATGAAGAAAGTTGGCGCGAAAATGGTGCCAAATAAAGGTCTTGTCGCGTTTTATGAAGAGTCAGACCACGCTGATAATATCTGAGTTGCAGGTCGAGATTGGTGTGGCAGCGCTGCTCCAGATTGAATGGCCTAGACCTGGCAGTACCAGCTGTTTTTGTTTTTATTTATTTGTTCTCGGGTAATAACGGAACCCTGGAAGGAACTCCATGTGTGACACTGGGGGCAGTAAAAGCATTTTTCACGTGCTTACTGAAGTCGGCTCTCAATGACGTCTTCCAGCACGGCTTCAATGATTGGCAGCAGTGCATTAAACCAGTGGAAAATGTACATAGAAAAGCTCCTATAAGCGATCGTAAACAGATAATGATTGAATTTTTACTCAATAAAGATTCCGGAAACCTTGGAGTTAGACAGATTAGCAACGCAAGAAGACGGAATATCCCAAAAGCCACACACAGACACAGCGCTGCAAAGTCTTCTCTTACGTCTTCCGTCCTTTTGCGCTGACAAATCATTCTTTAATATGAACTAACTCACCAAAGCAACAGTTTGAGAGACACCCCGTGAAGTGATTTCTTCATGATAACAGAAAAGAGGCCGACTGGTATGTCGTAGAAGAACAGCCAGCGCACGCGAAAGAAAGTATAGTCAAGCTGCCTTAAGGCAGCTTACAAAGCTTTTACTGCGTGCGCTTTAGACTTGTGTCAACATTGGGCCGCTATTCAATATTTATACAACAGATAGATGCAATACGTGCCAATGATATATGCAAAGTGATTGAAATGGACTGCACGCTGATCCTGCCGAATAGTAGCAAAAACAGAAAAAACAACACAATGAATATATCTTGCATGCATCCTACGCCAGACAAATTATGAATTGATTGATTTGATATGTGGAGTTTAACGTCCCAAAACCACTTTATCTATCAACTTTTCTATCAGCCTTGACAATCTGTATTACTATTATATTCAATTCTATCAGTTATATTCTATTCTTAAGATAAACACACGAGACAGATATTATCTCCCGTCTTTGCAAAGTGGGTACATTTGCTGGAGATGAGAAGCACGAGTGCGCAAGAGTGCAGGATTACTATCTTCAAAAAGCCAGCCCTAAACAAGATCACCCTTTTATCATTCTGACTTTACAGCCTCCGCCAGATATTCGGAGAGCTCAAGGTGTGAGAAAACTTTGAACTTCCGAGCTATTGGAGACTGTTCGGTCGAACCATGCAGCACTCGTTAGTGCGTGTTAAAACCATTTATATAGTTTTAAACTTAATGGTATCCAACATATAGCAGCAGAAATATTGAGCTTGTTACTTTGTATTGTTATCAATACTTTTTGATGCTTAGTCATACGAGAGCGGGCCACCCGCTATCGTATCGCCATAAGCTCAGTCATGTGAATCATACGAGAGGTAAGGTTAGGCACACCAAAGCAGGTGCTTTCGCATGACTAACCTGAGCCCTCGAAAGATGAGCCGCACCAATCTTTCGCACCGATTTTACAGTTTTCCAACATCACCGATAGATAACCCACCCCTGAAAATAGCATCGTCCATTTTAGTGATAACACCCGCGAAAACGAGGTAAGCAGATAACTGAGCTTCCCAGGTGGTCGAACTTCCCGCAGCCCCCCGTTACAGCATCCCTTATCATCTTATCGTGGTTTCGGGGCGCTAAAGTCTAACAAGTATTGAAATAACCGAAAAGTTACAGACCAGTCCCATACGCGGTGCGGCATGTCAAGCTCATAAGGTGGATAGTTTCAATGACAGCTTCCTTCAGCAGTCTCTGCTACTGCCCTGCAAACCACACTCGAGCAATATGGGTGTAAGAACCAGAACGGTCCCGCCGCGGCTCGAGGCAGCCACGAAGTGCTATGAAGAAAGGCCCTTGCATCTTCCTACGGGGAGAACTCTAGTAAACGCGTCACAGATTGGGGGAAGAGAGATGAATAGTATCGCGTGAATGTTGCGTAATTGGGTATGATTTGGAAATGCCTATTGTTAGTTTTTATTTATTTTTCTTATTTACTGAATGGAGAAGCATTGCCTTCAAAAGAGTTGTGGGACGCTAAAGTTGGGCTGTGCCCAGTGGCCTAGCCAAAGGATAGCACTGTAGGCACGTGCCTCCCCCCCCCCCCCAATATTTTGTTTCCCCATAGCATAAAAAGCGAGAAATAGCCATTTTTTATTTTTACATATTGCAGCCTATATGAGGCTATTGCAGGAGTGAAAAAAACAACAACATGAACAGAACAACATTCAAGAGCAGGCTTTCGAAATTTTTTGAAATAATAGCAAAAGAACACTTCCGGCAGCACATTCCAGGCTTATATAGTTGAAGGAAGGAAGCTGTATTTGAACATGTCAGTGTGGTTGAAAAAAGGTGCAATGTTAAGAGCATGGTCACTCCTGATAGACAAAGGTCTGGAAAACTTAAGATATGATTCTAGAGTGCTTAAGCGAGAAGAAGGGAATAACTTGTGCAAACATTTTAAGGGGCTTCTCCTTCCGAAATTTAGGTAGTACAGACCCTCCCCCCCTCCCCCATCCCCCCCAAAATTACTACGCGCCTAGTTGTGCCCCACTACTGGTTGAAGGTACTGTTTCTTCCATCGCATCTACTCGAGTCAAGCAAAGCGTCAAATTAATCGAAAGCCAAGCAAAAACGCCCTTAACTGAAATCAGAACTTATGCGGGGTCCCATTTACAGGTACGCGCGAGTGTCGCTCAATTCGCTCCAACTGCGTCGATAAAGCAGCCTTCCAGGCGTATATAACAGAAGATTATCTGACGTACCCCGATTAGCGAGCCTTGGGACGTTTATTCATCACATGTACACGAGTCCGAACGATATGTTTTGTGCTGACACAGCTAGGGGAAGCGTAGAGTCTCCGTCGTGGCACGCGGTCGACGCGGCACGATCAGCTGTGAAAAAAAAGGAGAGGGGGGGATAAGTGCAATGCCTGCTGCGACTCTATTCAGTTTTCCCCGTCGTCCCTAATACAGAGACGCGATCTCTTAATTGCACAGCTGCGCACACAGCAAGAGAACGCGCCCCGACTTCTGGAATACTCGTTTTACGTTCAATTTTGTTAATTAAAACGGCCAACGTAGCTCACGCACTTGTGAAATGCACCATGGACGACACCAAACCCTCACGAAAAAGCCACAACTACAGGAGGAAATTTCTCCGCTAAATTTAGTGGCAAACTGGCAGCAACCACCCCAAAGTCTGGCAACCATTTTATGCAACGCCAAACAGAGCCTAGCCTTATCTTTCACTCCAAGCATATGCAGTGAACTTTTTTTTTTTCGTGCGCCCGCCAAGCTTTTCTGACACAGCCGCATGGCGACACTGGTTCTAACGCCCACCCTAACCCACCTTGGGTTCCTCGATGTGCCCAGGCAAAACACTGCCAGCTCCAGTTCGGTGGCTGTTGAATTGAAATACGGCTTGTCCGCGAGTGGCCGGCTGGAGTTGCCGGCTCGAGATGCGTGGGCGGCCCACGTTGCTGTCACTCTGTGAGCCTTTGCGTTCAAGTTGTCGAAGCGCACCGACCGACGACTGTCGCTTATCAAACTGGAGCACGCGTCGATGTGGTGCCATAGAGAAATATACTTATGTTTCTCAATTGTGGTGCGAGCGCCAATGGATAGAGCGAGCGCTGCTACCACTGCGCATCTAGCGTGGGCGCTTGTAGTACTAGCAGTAACGCCGCGGGGACAAGCGTCGTTCATGAGCTGCTTCGCATCGATAAAAAAAAATCACGCCGTATACTTACATGCATCCGGCCAGAAAATCAGGGAGTCGTTCGAAACACGCCAGTGTTCCGCTTCACGACCACTTAATCAAAAACCACATGGTCACTTTTTCATTGAGCAGCTGTTGCCGCTTACATCTTATGCATTGGGGTATCTACCAAAAAACCATTTTTCACTTTGACCATATACGTTGTCATAAATCGCCCTTTCGCCTGGCCCATTGCCTGCAAGTAGCGTTATGGTGGTCAGCTCCTATATTCTGGCATATACAGCGAAAAAAAAGCAAAACCGCCTGGTTCCTCAGGGCATCATGTTGGTAGGCTCGAAGGCGTAGTTCCAATTCATTATGAAGGTTGCTACATTTCGACGGGGACGAATCGCAAAAACAAAATCGAGTGCGATTAGCTTATGGTAATGTTGCAGGAATCTTCATGCCCGAAATTAATCCTGTGCCCCCACTAAGGTATGCCTCGTAATTATATTGTAATTAGTAAATCTGTAATTGGTAATATTACACCGTACAGTAAAATATGCAGCGCACAGTTAACACACCCACACGACAGTGTTTTATTGGTCTGTACAAAGATACTTATAGTACTGAATGACAACACTCGCAAAATAATGCTTATATTAGGTGCTTACAAATAGGCTTACATAAGGAACGACAACGTTGGAAAGATGATTGCACGCTTGTGGAAAGCATCCATGTCACCAGTGGACAGTGATGGTTGTACTTCAAACGAGGGCGCTGTGGTAATGCGTGAACGGTCCAAGACGGTTTGCACACACCACAATAGCGAAGTCCGTCTGATTAAAGTGAAGGACGACAATATGGGGCCATGTGACGGCATCCTGTAAGACCGCAGTGCGTCTATGTTAGCCTCCTTCCCACGGCAAGCACACCTGATAGCGTGCATTGTTCGCCGTGGATGCCAACGTGGCTGCCTCGAACTTAAGCTTTGGTACTTTCTGTTATGAAAACGTGTCATGGTCGATCCTTCGCTGGTGACACTTGGCTTGCGCAATTCAGTTACTGCGCCTTTTATCCTGCAGTTTGGCGCTCACTCCATGGCACATGTCAATGGGCGATAGCGGAGGCTCAGCGTACTGTCGAGACACTGCATGCAACATGCAAGCCTGCTCGCTGTTGTGACTTAGCGTTGTTGATCTCCAGGCTCATGATCCGCATGCTCAAACTTGACTCTTCACATCTCCGCAACTCGTCGTTTGCTCGGCGCCATCACTGTCGCTGCTGTCCATCACGCAACGCAGTGGTGGCGTGGTTCCCAGCGTAGGTGCCATCTGTGACTTGTCCTTCACGTAGTCGACCGTTGGCGAGTGTCAAGACCACGTAGCTAGGCTCGAGCTCGGGTTTGACATAGATGTGCTCGAGTCAGACACGTTCGGGCCCTCCGGGACGAGCTGCTGAAACACGGGTGACGACTGCTCTCGAATCTGCTGTTGTTGCTGCAGCTGTGGACCTGGAAGCACATCAATGCAGCCTCTAGGATACTGTGTAACACAGTGGTGACGAGTTTCCCAGCGTAGGCACCGTCTGCGAGTTGTTCTTCACGTGGTCGCCCATTGCCGAGTGCTCGGACCACGTAGGTCCGTTCGAGCTGGGGTTTGACGTGGATGCGCTCGAATCGGACACGTTCGGGCCCTCCGTGACGAGCTGCTGAAACACGGCTGATGGCTGCTCTCGAATCTGCTGCTGTTGCTGCCGCTGTGGACCTGGAAGCACATCAATGCAGCATCTCAGATACTGCTGAACTTGTCCGGTGCACGAGAGCCGCGTACTGGGTTTCGGTGGCGACTCCGGTACGTAAAAACCCTTCTTGATCTCCACCCGTTCAGGCGACGTCATCTGCAGCATCTTCAGGTCCGTAAAAGCTTGCAGGCTCGAAAAGTGGGCCTGTACGCTGATATTTCGATATCGTCCAGCGTTGTCCAAGTTCAGGGTCGCAATCCACTCGGACGTGCCAAACTCTTCTCCTCTTGGCTGTTGATGCAGAGCCGTATGCATCGTCATCTGTTCTGCACTGCTTTCACGAGTTCTGTGCTCATCAGAGTGCATATACCATGACGGTGGTGCAACGCCCAGTGTGGGCACCGTCTGTGCGTTGTCCTTCACGTAGTCCTTCACAACCAAGAGCTCAGGCGAAGAAGGTAGGCTGAAACTGCAGTTTGATACAGGTGAGCTTGAGTCAGACTCGTTCGCGCCCACCGTGACATGTTGCTGAAGCACGGGATGCGGCGGCCGTTGAGCTCGTTGCTGTCGCGGCAGATTTGGCTCTGGGAGCCCATCTATTAAGCGGTGACACCACTTCTCCTCTTCTTCAGTGAGTTGGAACAGCGTAGTTGGCATCGGTGGTGTCTCCGGTGCACTGAAATCGAGTAGAAGCTCCCCAAACTCGGACGTCGTCAGTAGCGGCATGTGTGGGTAGTAAGTGCATTTTATGCCGGTGAAATTACGCTAAAATAGAAAATGGCGCCACAAACAAGGAAGTGTAATCGGAACGAGCGCAATCTACGAACTGCTCTTGTAGACTGCAGAGCATTGGTTAAATAGGCAAAGCGAACGCAGCTGCGCAGACGCGCTCAGGAACATCACGCCTTAACTCTCCTTATCCATAAAAAAGAACTCTTCTGATCGTAAAGCGATACCGATGCCTCTATTAAAAAGCTATCACTTTTCATGTTGAAGAAGGGCGCTTCTAAAACCTCTCGAGCACACGTGTATTTGCTATGACGTAGTAGCTTAGTCTGTGAAATTGTGATTCACATTCACAGGCTGCGCAGTGCTATTTTTAATCGAGATACCGCTTTCCTTTGGAACTTTTATGTGGGCACGACAAGTCGCAGCGAAAACGGCCACGCACGGGAACACCAGATGTCGATGACAAATGCCTGAATCGGTTGATTGTCAATAATCCGTTCGCGGCGAAGAATTTATGCTTTTTTTAAGGCGAAATTTCACCATGGGTTGACATTCCCAGTGAATGTACAAGATTTGTTTTATTCCGTTTTCTATGTTGAACTCTCGTGTTGAAGTGCATTATGCCGGCATTCTAGATAATTCAGCTATTCATTTTCAGGATTCGATATCCCGGGTGTGGCGGCTGCATTTTCGATGGAGGCAAAAATGCTGTAGGCCCGTGTGCTCAGATTTGAGGGCACGTCAAAGATCCCCAAGTGGTCGAAATTTCCGGAACCTTCCACTATGGCGTCTCTCATAATCATAAGGTTCTTTTATGGCCATAACGTTTGGAAAATTGTTTTTTTTTATTCAAGTACCTAAATGCCTCATCAGGCAATACATATATGAAATGCAACAAATCGGTTATAGTATCACAGCACGCGTTAGAGCATGTAACACCAAAAAAAACGAAGAAAAATTAATACATGTAGTCAGACTGGTGACACAGAAACGGCGCACATACTCATTCGGAATAAAAAAAATTACGGCATATTCACGGGGTGAATGATGATGAACGGGCGAAGCTCCGGAGGGATTCATCGGTAAACTGTGAATCTTCCGTGTAATTCGCGCAGTCGATCATCATGTAAAGACGTGAGAAACGCTGTGTGTGTATATACACAAATCAACTTTTATTTGTTCTTAGACGATGGATGGCTTGCGATGTCCCTTCATTATGACGGCTTTATGGTCTGTGAAATGAAGGGAGAGCGGTTCCTGTATGGGTTGCAGTGGGCAATTTGCAAATACTAGGTCTATGCATGTTCCTCGGATCGTGGTAGGTTTCATATGGTCAAACGATATACGTCTGAGTGCATATCTAGAAGCCATATGTTGGATAAGCCAATTATTGTCTATGATAGCCACGTTAAAGTCTCCAAGTAGTACAAATGGTCCATTCTTGTATTTGTTCTCATAATTTCGTAACGCAGTGTCTAGGAATGTCTTGATGTTCCCGGTCGATATGTGACATCATTCCTATTTTATAAGATCTCGCGTCTTTCATCAACTACAAGTACTGCTTTCTAGTTTATAACATCTTGCATCTTTTCATCATCAGCTACAAGTACCACCATCTAGTAAACACTACAAGAACTAATCGAGAGGTGGCTACATACAGGAGACGGTACCGCCATCTAGTGAACACTGCAAGAACTAAACTAAAGGTGGCTACATACAGGGGACGGTACCGCCATCTAGTGAACACTGCAAGAACTAAACTAGAGGTGGCTACATACAGGCTACAGGGGACGCACAGCCCACGCCCTAAGGAGCTTCGCCCCTAAAAAATGATAACAATGACACAAATGTATACACACATACAAATATACATCCACATATACGCATTTTTGGACGTTAAATCCCACATATCAATCAATATACGCGTACAATTTCGTAAGAGTGCCATCACGCACTCCAGGTATTACTCCGGCTCCATCTAGTACTACAGCTAATACTTCAAGCATATTCAGTGCAAACGGTCTTGCATTGCTTTGCACACCCAGCCAAACCCAAGGAGGGTACAAAGTAACACATGGGCATGCATAAGTAACACCTATGGGGACCGATACACTAGACTCGTTCTCTGGATTTCGTGCCGACTGGTTGTGTCCCCGCAATCTCCGATGACAGCGCAGCTCTGGCCGACTGGGTTCACTTTACGCCATCTCCTGACGCCGACAACAGCTCTCGCCGAGTGGTGCCTCGTCCTCGGACTCCTGCGACCGTGTCCATCTTTCCTATCTTCTCCTTACTTCCGGATGTAGCTCCCTTGCGCCACGCTTTCTCCTTTCCCCTCTTTCTATCTCTGTGCCTTTTAAGCCTATCCTTTTGATCCCTCCTTAACACCATCCCTTGTGAGTTGCTGTTGAGGTGTCCTCCCCCTGAGAGACAGTTACGAGGCTCACTTTTCTCTTCTTTTCATTTAAGAATCACTCCCCTCCCCCCCCCCCCCCGATACACAAAAATTGTCTGTTTAGCATGCATAGATGTGCTTTTTTTTCCATAATAAATAGTTTTTTATTAAAATGCTACGACTGTCCTGAACCTGTCTTGCACATGTACGTATATCAGTGCAGCTACTTCCCCAGCATAGTAGTTCGACAGATACTATGGAATAAAATGCATGCTGTCTATTTACAAGTCAGTTTTTTTTATGTAAGAATGTAGTAAGGGGTGGAACTTTATAGCACTCCCAGCAGTTAGAAATTAGACTGAATGAACCTGATTTCAGTTATAACACAACGAATAGCAGTCATAATATCGCTAAGGAGCGCACAGGAAGCGCAGAAAGTGCGTCCGCAGTACCACGTGAAACGAGAGCTTCCGGTGACGGAAAAGTGAATAATTTAGAAACAGAAAAGACGTCGTAAAAGCATGCATATGTCTATAACAGCAGCAAGTCGTGTAAAATATCAAAGTACAAAGCTTAAACTCTGTGTGTCGTATTATTTAACACCCATAGCATACTTCGGTCTTTTGAAATATACAAACAGGCAAAATACGCTTGCGCCAGTTTCTGCAGAAGCACTAAGTGGTTTGCCCTGAGTTTTCAGCTTAGCCACTTAAAAACAAAAGAGGAAACCCACGGACTTGCTTAGTACATCTTGTTGGTTAGCACGAGGGTATGAGTTCATTTCTCGAGAAAGGCGGTTGCAGTTCTAGGCGGGAGGGGGGGGGATGCAAATGACACTAGCGAGTGCTCTTTATGATTAAGTTACGGAAATCAGCATGCCTGAAATTAATCTCGAGTCGCCCATTTAGGTGTGCCTCGGAAATTTGAGGACGTCAAGTGCAGAAATTGGTACCATCACACAGGACGGTCGATCACGCAGCGCAGACAACATACGCACATATTGGGCTACCAACAAAACCGCTGCAGACCACACAAAAGCACCCATATCTGCCCTGAAAGCAGATACGGCTGTCAACGGTAAAAGAAATAACAGGGAAGTAAGAAATAATAGCACCCGGGGTTTCCCGTCCGAGAACCACGGTATGTATATGACAGACACCGTCGTAGAAGGCTCCAGATGTTTTTACGATCTGCTGTTCTTTAACGTCAACTGGCATCGCACTGTACACGGGTCTCTATCATTTCGCCTTCACCAAAATACGACCACCACGACCAGGATAGAACTCGCAACCTTAGAGTCAGCATCCGAGTATCCTAACCTGGTCCATCGCGGTGGGCAAACCTGGGTATAACGACAAGCCATTCTTGTTTTTGTTTTTTTTTGTCCTTACAGAGATGCTTACATTCCCGAACGACAACGCTGGAAATAAAATTACTCACTCGTGGAGGACACCATCCATGTGAGCGGTACTTAAGACGACGATGCTGTGGTGATTCGTGAACAGCCCACGACGGTTTGCACACACAACACACTCGCGAAGTCTCTCTTCTAGAAGTAAACGGCGATCATATGGCGCCATGTGAGGACATCATGGCACACTGCAGAACTTGGCATGCATCGCCCACCGCTGCCTGAGCGATTCCACCTGATAGCGTTCTCTGTTCGCCGCGGCTGCCATCGTGTCTGTCTCCAACTTAAGCTTTCGTAGTTTCTGTTCTAGAAACGTATCAAGGTCGATCCTTCGCTGGCGACACTTGGCTTGCGCAATTCGGTTCCTGCACCTTTTAGCATCCAGTTTGGCGCTCTTTTCGTCGCTACTGTAGGTGGGCGACAGTGGAGGCTTAGCACGCGGTCGAGACACTGAGCGCATCCTGCGAGCCTGCTCGCTGCTGTACTGGTGCGACCCAGTGTTGTTCATCTCGACGCTCATGACCCGCATGCTCAACCTCGACTCTTCCCACCTCGGCAACTCTTGGTGCATGGTCGTCTGCTGTGCAACGTCACCATTGCTGCTGTCTTTGTCGGAGATTGTGTAACACAGCGGTGGCAAGTTTCCCAGCGGGGGCACCGTCTGTGAGTTGTCCTTCACGTGGTCGCCCATTGCCGAGTGCTCAGACCACGTAGGTAAGCTCGAGTTGGGGTTTGACATGGATGCGCTCGAGTCGGACACGTTCGGGCCCTCCGGGAGGAGCTGCTGAAACACGGGTGATGGCTGCTCTCGAATATGCTGTTGTTGCTGCAGTTGTGGACCTGGAAGCACATCAATGCAGCATCTCGGATACTGCAGCATCTCGGATACTGTGTAACACAGCGGTGCCGAGTTTCCCAGCGTAGGCACCGTCTGTGAGTTGTCCTTCACGTGGTCACCCAATGCCGAGTGCTTAGACCACGTAGGTAGGTTCGAGCTGTGGTTTGACGTAGATGCGCTTGAATCAGACACGTTCGGGCCCTCCGTGACGAGCTGCTGAAACACGGCTGATGGCTGCTCTTGAATCTGCAGCTGTTGCTGCAGCTGTGGACCTGGAAGCACATCAATGCAGCCTCTTGGATACTGCTGAACTTGTCCGGTGCGCGAGAGCGGCGTACTGGGTTTCGGGGGCGACTCCGGTACGTAAAAACCCTTCTTGATCTCCTCCCGTTCAGGCGACGTCATCTGCAGCATCTTCAGGTCCGTAAAGGCTTGCAGGCTCGAACAGTGGCCCTGTACACTGATATGTCGATATCGTCCAGCGTTGTCCAAGTTCAGGGTCGCAATCCACTCGCGCGAACCAAACTCTTCTTCTCTTGGCTGTTGATGCAGAGTCTTATGCATCGTCATCTGTTGTGCACTGCTTTCACGAGTTGTGTTCTCGTGGGAGTGCATATACCATGACGGTGGTGCAAGGCCCAGGGTGGGCACCGTCTGTGCGTTGTCCTTCACGTAGTCCTTCACAACCAAGAGCTCAGGCGACGAAGGTAGGCTGAAACTGCAGTTTGATACCGGTGAGCTTGAGTCAGACTCGTTCGCGCCCACCGTGACATGTTGCTGAAGCACGGGATGCGGCTGCCGTTGAGTTCGTTGCTGTCGCGGCAGATTTGGCTCTGGCAGCCCATCTATTAAGCGGGTACCCCACTGCTCCTCTTCTTCAGTGAGTTGGAACAGCGTAGTTGGTATCGGTGGTGTCTCCGGTGCGCTGAAATCGAGCAGAAGCTCCTCAAACTCGGGCGTCGTCAGTAGCGGCATGTTTGGGTCCGGAGAAGGAAGTGGGCTCGAAGTGTGGGCCTGCTCTCTCATATTTTCGGATGGGCCAGCGTTGTCCAGGTCCAGGATCATGCTGCGCTGGCGTGAGCTCAACTCCCCACTCCTCGACAGCGGCTCCTCCATCTGCTGCGCGGGGTGGTACGTCGTTGTTCGGTGTCGCCTGTTACCACTTGTACTCTGTTCGAAGAAAGTCGCGTATTCGCAGTCGGCTTGGCTCTTATTGCTACGCGGAGACGTCAATACAGCGAGTAAGGAAAGTATCGCATTGGGCCGCCTTTTTATGCAGCCGACAAAGGAGCAAGGGGATTGAAGGGAGGTGCCGCAGGAGAAAGTTATGACGGGAGAGGGGAATGGTTGAAAACAGAGATGAAGAATAAAGTACTAAACTATCAAAAACGCACATGTCGCACCTAATTGTTACCCACCAGAACAAATATATGACTGGCACGCGGCGTACGCATCAGTCATCAAAGTCTTTCACTGTCACTTCTGATATCTCAATGAATGTGTATGTCACACATTGTTAAGAGTATCAACAATTTCATCAGGCGATGAGAAATCCTAATCACAAATAGCCAAAGACTATCACAGTACAAAAAAGAAGGGACAAAAGGCGGGAAACTACAAGATAAGGAAAGGTCCTTGGCTTCTTCCTTTTTTGTCCCGCTCTTTTCATCCTGCTCTAAAAGTATCGATAATTTCAAAAAGCGGTGACAAGTTCTAATCCCAACTAGTCATCGTGAGCTTTTAAGACTAGTATAGTACAGAACAGGGAGGCAAAAGCGGGAAAACTGTACAAGATAAGCAAGGGAGCTCGTCCTTCTTGTCCCTAATCTTTCTTGTTTCGCGCGTTCAAAGTATATGCATATACCAACTAAACCACTACAGTTCGTACTATCTCAAGTACCTTTCGGTCATTGATAAGACTGAGATATGTGAAGACAGAGATATCTGTAACCGCAACTTCTACCATCTTGTTAAAAGTGACTAAGGCTGCGACTTCGACGACCCTGTGGACTCATCGAATCGTTAGAATCATCGCGTTGTTCCTTAGTGGTTACATTTTTCAATTCACTTGTCTGGAGGGCTGGAATTCGAGGTAAGCTTGAAGATGAGCTTGTCATCGAGCAGATAGTTCATTGTGCGATGAAGCTTCATACTGATTGAGCAGTGAAGCCTTCCTTCAGCGTGTATTCCCGAAATAAGTTTGACTCTATAGATCTACATTTCAAGAAATGGCGGGAAAAGTAAGAATTTATTCATTTTTGTTCAACAGTGTCTTTCTCAAAAGTAGCTTATTTATTTTTTCATTTAGAAGTGCCGTTTGGCGGGGCGACATTTCAGGTCCAGAATTAAGTGAAAGATATAGGCTTCTAAACGAGTCTGGTTTTGGTTGCCTGGGTGCACATGAGGCCGGTCAAGCCATTCCATGGAGGTATCTGCTGCACCCAAGTCGAAAAAAGTAGACGATATTTTGATGCATTGTAACGCAATTAATATATGAGTCGAACTGAAATAAGTACCAGACGATGACGCTCGAAAGGCTTCAAGAGGCCTGTGGTGGCAACGCGACGGAACGAAGCCATACGGAACGAAGCCATATGTCACAAGAGGTTCTGTAAAAATCTGGAGTGTTTCAATGACGACGATCTCTCAGGACTTCCATCGAAATTGCAAATGGATGAATTCATGCAGAAAACGAGTGAAGTGTTTGATAAAGACCGGTAATTAAGTGTTTGGATGATTGCGGATCAGAATGGAGTACCCCCTCTCCCCCCCTCCTTCCAAAAGAAATCGTTCATCATGTTCAGACGAGAGACCTTCTAATGATCAAAGTCTCCACGAAAAGGTTCCAAAGGTGCGAGTGAGATGAACGATTAGTCACAACGCGCTAAATGTCTTCGAGTTGCACGTCCAGATGGGTGTGGCAACGGTCCTCGACCTGCAAGATCTTTTTTATTTCTTCCCGGTGATCAACGGAACCCTGGAAGGAACTGCAGTATGTGACGATGGAGATGGTAAAAGCATCTTCGACGACCTCACCAAAGTCGTCTTTCATTGACGGCTTCCAGGGCGGCTTCAATGATTGGCAGTGGTGCATTAAACCACTGGAGAGAGCACCTTGAAAAGTTCTAAAGCGATCACACTCTGGTAATGACTGAGTCATTATTAAAATTAAAAGTAGGGCAAAATTTGAAGCAGATATTTACCAGCGCAAAAAGACACACACACACACACACAGCGATGTGATGTCTCTTCTTGAGTCTTGCATTTTTTTTCGCTGGTAAATCTCTCTTTATTAAGAACAAACCCGCCGAAGCAACAGATTAAAACGACTCCATGAAGAGATTTGTTTATGGTTGCGGATAGGCGGTCGCGTGGCATGTCGTATATAAGCAGAACCAGATTCGGAGGCACTTGTTGGTTTTCAGCCAGTTGATGAACGCTTACCGAACTCGGAACTTATTTAGGCCTAAACATGTAGCATCCAACTCAGGGTGCTACACCCAGTCATACACGAAGAAAGCGACGCCCTCGTTCATGGCATTCATCTTATGTTTTGTAATGCGCCAAATGCTGAAAGTTAATGCAAATTAACATTCCAAAGCTCACAATTAACGACGTATAGGGTATTTCAGAAACATTTCGCTCGCAGAGAATAGCAGTGCATTTATTTAGCATTTCGATGATCGAACCATGATTGGAAAGTGCACATGCGTCTACGCTACAAACGGGATATACATGTAGAGTAAGTTCACATTTGATTACCGAAATAATACATATAACACGAATGGTATGCTGTATTTTATTTTCATCCTTTTATTTTGCCAAGTTTTCTATTTTGTAGTAAAGAAAAAAAAGGTTCATTATTTTTATCTGCACAAGGAAACTTTCAAGATATGTTCAATGTATTGTTTGCATTTATTTTTTGTATTATTTTTCTGGAGAATGATGGTGTGCACCCTAACTATTTAAATCATTTCATATACATAAGATTTGTAAAGCATTTATGTACCGTATAGAGTCTATGCCTGCAACCAAATGTTGACCGAAGTTTAAGGTGCATGGGGTGAGAGCTTTGTCAAGCTGCCTGAAGGCCGCCTTTTCTCTCGGTCTTCATCATCTCTATTGCTCATGAAATAAACATCTGTTATACTCTATTCTTAAAATAAACGTATTCAAAGTCGGCACACATGCTGAAGATGATAAGGTGAGTGTATACGTGTGTACGAGAAAACAATTAGTGCAGCATTACACTATTGTCAAATCCGCCCACAAGCAAGAACAATTTTCATATACCACTGCCAAAACCAACCCTCCTTAACTGTGCAGAATGAGCCAAAAATTTAGATTAGTGTAGTGGTAGAAACTTTATTGCACTAGAGGGAAATGGGGCAAAGGTGGGTACAGGTCCCCTGTAGTCCAGGGCCCCACTGGCCTTTGCGGCTCGCTGGCATCGAGATTTGATTGATCTGTGGGGTTGGGCCTGTTCGAGAAGAGCAACTTAACCCTCTCGAGACCCCAAACAGTCAGTAAAATTCAAATTCTTGAGCACACTGTTCTCTCGTATCATTCAGGACACGTTAGTGCATTTTAGAACAACTCATAGCGTTCTAAATTCAAAGCTGTCTAACGCAGCAGCGGAAATATTCAGCTTTTACTAGAGCATTGTTATCAACACTTTTTAACGCCACTTAGTCATACGAGGGCGGGCCACCCGCTTTCGCACGGGTAACCTTAGTCAGGTGAAGGATACTAGAGGTAATTAATTGATATGTGGGGTTCAACGTCTTAAAACCACCACACGATTATGAGAGACGCCGTAGTGGAGGGCTCCGGAAATTTCGACCACCTAAGGTTCTTTAACGTACACCCAAACCTGAGCACACGGGTCGACAACATTTCCGCCTCCATCGAAAGTGCAGCCGCCACAGCCGGGATTCGATGCAGCGCCCTGCGGGTCAGCAGCCGAGCACCTTACCCACTAGACCACCGCGGCGAGGCCATACTAAAGGTAGGGTTACTAATACAAAAGCGGGCACTTTCGCACAACTAACCTCAACCCTCTAAGGACGACCCACACCAATCTTTCGCGCGATTTTCCCGTTTTTCAACAATGCCAATAGATAACCTAACCCTGACAATAGCATCGTCTTTTTCGGCGATAACACCCACGGAAACGAGGTAAGGAGATAACCGAACGTCCCATTTGGTCGAATAACTTTCCGCAGCCCACTGTTACGGCTTTCCTAATAATCCTATCGTGGTTTCGGGGCGTGCAGCGGTGCAACATGTCAACCGACTTCGATGAGTGATAAGATGGATAGCTTCAGAGGTGGCTTCCTTCGGCTGTCCTCTCTTTCGCTGCACTGCTAACACACTCGAGAACAATGCGTGTAAGAACCAGAATGGTTCCATCGCGGCTCAAGGCAGCCACGAAGACCTATGACCACGACTACAGTGTACTTGAATAGTACACAGCAGTTTATTCACGACCAACAGCTCTGGACTGTACAGCAGATCCACCGGGCGCTTGAAAGGCAAGGACCCAGCGAGTCGAAACGCCGAGCTGATATGCGCACGCGCAATATAAACACAGCCCACTCGATGACATATGCCATAAGCGCAGCACGCGAGCGCCGAAGTTCAGGCACATATAAAGTCTGTTCTAATCTAATGCCAATACGACAGAGCGATTGTTCGATAGACTGCTTTGGCGATTAATGGTTTCAGTGTTACTGAACGCGTGTGCATTCTTTGGATGATATAATATCCGACTTTTATTTTAGCACATGTGCACTCAAAGTTGGCCTGTTTCATAACTTTTCCTCTAGATTGTCTCTCGATATTAGGTGGACTATCTTTACAGATTTTAGAGTAACCCGCAATCTCTAGCCATGCACCTGCGTTTCCGTGTACCAATCACACGATCTCTGAAGGCGCGAGCGTTCACTCTCCGAGCAGAAAAATATTCACCAACCGGAAATGAGCGTACCGGTGCCGAGATACCGTGATCGTCAGCGCGAGACCACATGGTACTATCATGGCACTATTGAGGAGATAACGTCACACAGTACTTTGGCGTGCCATCTTGAAATGTTACCTCTCGGCGCCGCACCTTTTGCGAAAAAGCAGTGGACAGGTGCGCGCAGCCGCGCTTCCCTCAGTACACATTGAAGGGACACTAAAGTCAACTACTCAGTCGAAGTTGATTGTTGAAATGGCGGTCCAGAAACCTTGTAGTATTGCTTCTGTGTCAAGGAAGGGCCTATTTTGAAATAAAACCGTGTTTTAATGCTCGGCATCGGGTTAGTGCACTTGAAATTACCCGCCTCAAGAAGCGGACTGACCGGACCGACTCACGTCACTGTTGCCATGCACAACGTTGCCCGGCTTACTGCGTTAGTAGCAGCATAGCGAGAACAGTGGGAGCCACAGCAGCAACAACGGTCACTGATCGATTTCCCGGCTTTGGCTTCGAGATAGCAGACGATTCTGTTTCAACTGCACCCCACGAGGTGGCACGACTTGTCCCGTGTAACCTTTAATCATCATCATCATCATCAACCAAGCGAAAATTGAATTCTTGAACCACTTGCGCCATTTCCCATAGTAACGACCGGCGGTTCTTTTTTTCATGAATCAAACAGAAACAAAGAATTAGCATTTTATTGCGTCTTTTGATGCACGGAAGGTTCTTTATTTCGTGTAGTTAGATCGATTGCTAGTGATTATTATAGGTGGTCCGTCTAATGTCATCGCGATCATTTTGAAGATGTCCTACTGCGGCGCTTTTGTTATTGTGCATTTACCTTAGTTTTGAAATACGTAGGGAACTGTTGTTGAGAATACTGTCGTTTTAGATGTCATACATTGAGCTTTCACTCTGACGTAAATTGTTATTTGACTTTAGTGTCCCTTTAATGTATGCGAGATCTGAGAACAGGCTCAACCCTCATACATACCCAGAAAATATATGCAAGGTCTACCGTATTGAGCTCGCCATATTAACCCGCATACTACGGGCTTGTACCAAGACACGTATGGTGTGAACTCTAAAACCCTTCTGCCACAGCCCCAGCCTCGGCGACCAACTTTGGGCCACCGGGACCAAGTTTTTCCGCGATCCGTAAAGTCAACGATAATGCTAAGTAATTAGTCGCCGATGCAGCGCTTCATCCATCGTGATTGTTCAGCGAACTCGGAGCGCGGAAGGAACACAAACACGAAGCAATGAGGAGGCACCCAGCACCTCTTTTCTTCGTGCCTGTGTTCCTCCCGCGCTCAGTTCGCTGAACAATCATGAATTACAAACTAGCCCACCTTTCGATCTAATTGCCATTCATTGTACTTTCTTGGCGTTGTTCACTAGATCGGTAGCCAATTTTCCGATACGTGCATCATGTTTTTCGCGCTTGAGGTCATGCAGGTAGTGTCTTATAATCGCGTAAGCTGAAAACCGAGCTATCTTACCGTCGGAGTGCAAGTCCACCGCTCAGAGGCATTCAAGGAAAAGCCGCTGCTGTTGTGGCCACTCGTTAAGGCGGACAAAGTTTTGTGCGCGCACTGCGCGTGCATATAGCTGACATTGGCAGGGCGTGCTCACACGTCGGAGAAGTGAACCCCGCGAACTCGGCAATGTGACGCCGACTCTTCCAGGTCTTCGCGATGAATTCGGTCCAGCCATATATAGAATTATGCACCTTCACTACACTTCGGTTATCTCCGCACACTGTCCTATTGGTCTTTCGGCACGACATACAAACCTTCCTGTTGAATATCCCAGTTGTTAATTGAGCTTGCTTTTCATACGGAGCAACCGAAGATATTGTGCGGTTGGCCATAGTTAATTTGATGCAACTCGACGCGCAACAAGATGTTGATTGATATGTGGGGTTTAACGTCCCAAAATCGCCATATGATTATTAGAGACGCCGTAGTGGAGGGCTCCAGAAATTTCGACCACCTGGAGTTCTTTAACGTGCACTCAAATATGAGCACACGGGCCTACAACATTTCCGCCTCCATCGGAAATGCAGCCGCCGCCGCCGGGATTCAATGCCGCGATCTGCGGGTCAGCAGCCGAGTACCTTAGCAACTAGACCACCGCGGCGGGGCGCCACATGATGTTGCTGCCAGGGCGATTTTACGAGTACATGCCGCACGCGGTATTAGAGGAAACTTCCAACGCTGCAGAATTGTAAATGCAACACACGAGGGCCACTGAATGCCGGGGAACACCGCACAACACCCCATCACATAAATACAACAAACGCATAGTCGGGCATGGGTCGTCAACTGTGTGAAAACCTCAAAGATGGCGCCCTGTCTGATTTACCACAGCATCACGCTGCGGCTGGGTTTCAGTGCATACTCCTTGCCACCGTCACTTAAGCCATTTAGCTTGCAGCATGTCACACTCCTCTAATAAGGAGCACAAGGCACAAAGCTTTCCAGTGGGACCACGGCAACACGTAGTTAACGCATGGAAACAACGCGTACAACAACCAAGCCATTATTTGTCACCTGCTGATAATCGAACCCTTCAGCAAAAAACAACAACGCCAGCACGCATGCAAATGAAGCATGAGAGAAGGAAACTTCATAGTTACTTTCAAGAGGAACAAGTGGGGGGAGAAGACTGGATGAATAAGCCCGACGCTTAGAACAGAGAGCCAACCGGGAGCAACCGTGTTAAGTCACAACACCTTCCGCATGAATAACTGTCTCAGAATACGGTTTTATCAAGAATATTCGGGCACAAAATCTTCGTTAGAACTGCGTATTCATTAACTACACAAAAACGCGCCCCTCTCGGACGAACACACATAGTGCCTAGAATACTGCCTAGAACATGTACAACAGCCATGACGCACACATCACGTGTGCTGTACAAAAGTAGAGAGATGAGCGAGTTGGAACTGATACGCATTGTGTTTTGTCTCGTTTGCGCTTAAACGTTTTCAAGGCTGTACAGTACTGCGGTTATCGGTTCCCATCCTGATTATTCACATTTCCTCTTTTGACCGCAAATGATTGCAGCATTGCTTTTAAATTAATACCTTGACTATTTCACTAAACTGTGTATGTTTGTGTAACTGCCAGTGCACACAAGCACTGAGCGGAAGCCACAAGTCAACTCGCAGAACAACAAACATGGCGGCTACTACGATGGACGCTCTTGACGTGTTGTAAAAGTGGCGTTCGAGAGGGACTAATCATGATCGAGTGGAGCAAGCGCTAAGCAACGACTTTGATAGTGGCTATATATGATGACGTTTTGTGCACAATCGATATCGTTGCACGATTACTGAAGCCTCCCCACCCCCCGGCAGACGTATTCTTGCTGAAATTATAACAAACGTACTATACTGTTGGGCTTGCCCACGTAAGAGATAAGGCAGTTCTGCTTATAACGCTGGGCACGTTGGTTTACAGTGATTGGGTCATTTCTCATGCTCCGTTGTGGCGCACTCAATTAGGAACAGGAACATGAAAAAGAAATGGACGCGACGACACCTAGCTCTGTGTGCCATTGTGTGTGTCTTTCTTGTGTACCTCCATGTCTTTTTTGCCGTGCTACGACGAAGCCTCCGTAATTCCGGCCAGTTCTGCAGCCAAAACATTTTAGGGGCGAAGCTCTATATAGCGGCACCCGTTCGTCCCTCGGAGCCGTTGTAGTGTGTAACAAGTATAACATTTTGACGTTTAACGTGGTGCCGGTGATAGATTTCTTCTGTGCTTTGTTGAACAATAGAAAATAGTGATCGATGTACATGCCAATGGCTGCTAATGAGGAATGAGAGACAGGAGCATACGTCTTTCAGTTACCACGCACGCTGCCATCCTCATTATTGGCATGTACATTGAGCACTATCTTACAGGAAAGGGTTGCTACGTTATAGTCGTTGGGTGTAACCTTCTTAGTTTTAGAAAGGTTTAGCGAGCATTGAGCCGCAGTGCCATGAGTACAATGAACTAGTATATACCATGAATGAACTCGAGGTGGTTAAAGGTGGGAAGCAGACACGAAGCGCAAGCCGTAAGAAAGTGTGCGTGTGCCACCTCTCGTTTAGTCCTTGGAATGTCCACTGGATGGCGGTGCTTCTATATTGGGAATATATGATGAAAAGATGCGAGACGGTGGTACTTTGAGTGTTGAATAGATGGACGAACGGACACACAGACAGATGCATGGATGGACGCATGAACGGACGCAGAGGCGGACGCATGGACGAACGCAGGGACGGACGCACGAACAGACGCATGCAAGGACGGGCGAATGGACGCTTGGACGGTCACACAGACGGACGCATGGACGGACGGAAGCAAGAACGAATGAACGGACGAATGCTTCGCCCCACTCCCCATCATTCACTGCGTGGATATGCTGCCATTTTTTTTTTTCAGAAAAAAAATGACCGCTGCATTCCGTCAGTCACTAACAATGCCACAAAAATGGTGAATACAATGGGAAAAAACAAAATTTTCAGTTAAATCATACGACATTATATATAAGGCATGTCGTCTGAATTATTTTTAACGCCTGGGCTCTTTAAAGCGTTCTTATATCTAAGCACACGGTTGCGCGCGGTAGCTCTGTTTTAAGTACAGTGTGAGTACCGATGTGTCGAAGTTTATGTGATAATATTATTTCCATGTACGGCCAGATGAACACAACTAAGGCTCCTCGCATGATTGGTAAACTGCAGTGTTGTACTTGTACATCTACGAACAACGCGCAAGTTCACGGCCAAGAGCCTATTTTTTTTTTATTACAACTAAGTCGCTATAAACCGCTGCATTTACACACGATTGAGAGGATGCCAAGGACGTTTTGCGATGTGCTTGAAACAGAAAGCGGCACCTACTCTGAAATAATTTTGCTGAATGGAGGGTACGACGACAATGAACAGCACTCTGGCATGTTGCACTCGCCGATCTTATTACAATGAATTAGAAGCCGAACAAGATGAAATGCTTTCATACGTTGTTTCAGGAATACGTAAAAGCAGTTACACTCTGACATGACCGGACAAACCACACCTTGGGAACATGTGACTTACGCACACAAAGAAACACGACGTGGCTAGCAGACGACGCACGGGGACATCCACACTTCGCCACGTCGGCCATCTCGGAGGCCATGCTCTTAGCCATAGAGTTTTTTATATATAAACACTGGAGGGAACTCCAGCGCTAGTGTATACATGGGAGCTACAAAGGCCGATAAAGAAAAATTGCTGGAGTGTAAGCTCCCGAGCTCCCGCTGGCGTCACCTCCACATTCTAGCCACCATAGCTTGGACGGGTCGTGTTCGAGCGCGGTAGTTTACTGCCCATGCGCCAACTCCCGGCACCCGCGCCAATGTCCGATTTCGTTCACTGGCGGTCGCGACGGCAGCGCCTCTTTTCACCATGCTCCGTTTACGTCGTAAGCAGCGCGGAATTGAGCGGCGCTGTATAATAACATACATACACTAATTTTGAGGACTGTCACGCACGACAGCATAAGAGTACGCGAACACAATCAGCAAAGCGATCGACTCCATATTACGTAATCCAGCTTGAAGTATTTTCCGCTAAGCTGCGCCACGAAACGGATTTTGAAAATTTTAAGCACGATTCAAAAATGCAAATCCTAGTCACAAAGCAAAAAGAATGCTGGAACATGTCAGTATATAATTCACGTTCTTTTCATTTCTGCTATACGATGTAATCGCACGTTCTGGCCAGCTTTTTGTCATTAATCGTCAAAGCCGTCGATCGAATTGCCGCTCTAAGTGTCCCATTGACATTTGATCGGTAACAAACTTTATTTGTTCTGCAATCGGGTGTTTGCGCGCCACAAACAGGGCCTAAATCATTGCCGAGGTTGCCGATTACTTGGCGCGGATCACCGCTCGCCGTTGCCGGCTCGCTGGGTTTCTAACTTTTAAATGCCCCGTGTACCTTCCTAATGGTCCAGAGCTACTGGTCGCCGTCATAGGTCTTCGTGACTGCCTATAGAGCCGCGGCGGGACTATTCTGGTTTTAAAGGCATATCGCTCGAGTGCGCTGGCAGCGAAGCGAAAGAGGGGACAGCCGTAGGAAGCCGCCACTGAAACTAACCATCTTATGACTCATCCAAGTCGGTTGACAAGCTGCAACGCGAAAATGAGCAAAGAGTCGACAACTTTTCGGTTATCTACCTACCTGCTACTACTACTACATACATTGGAAGATGTACAGACCCACGTCTTAAGGAGCTTCGCCCCTAAAATAGGATTGCTTGGGTGGTGATTTATGAAAATTGTTATCTTGTTCGAGGGCGGATTCACGAAAATTGTAATTGTGCACTAACTTCAGTTTCTCATAAACACGTATACTTTTGTTTCTCATCATCAGCTCATGCACTTGCTTTGCAAAATGTAGGAGATAATATCTGTCTCGTGCGTTAATTTTTTTAGATTAGGATATAATAGACGCTTATTTCATGAGTGATACAGATGGTCCAGAATGAGAAAATAAAGATGCCTTAAGGCAGCTTAACAACCTCTCACACCGGACATTTTAAACTTGGATCACAATTGGGCCGCCGGTATTCTATTTATACAATATATCGATGTAATATATATGCAAGGTGATTGAAATGGACTGCACGCTCATCATCCTGAAAAATAGTAAAAAAACAGAAACAAAAACACAATGGGTGCATCTCGCATGCAAATTACGCCAGATATGTTATGAACCTTTTCAGTATATTTCAAAATAAATGATGTCACGAAAGCAGAAAAAATAAAGTGCATCATAGATGTCATGTTTTAATGTGTAATATTGCTTAAAGCGGTCGAATGAGAAGTCGCCCTATGTGTATATCATGTTTGCAGCGTATAGATGCATGCAAACTCTCCAATCATGGTTCGACCACCCAAACGACCACCCAAATGCACTGCCACTCTACTTGACCAAAACGTTCCTGAAGTACCTTAGCTCATTGTAAGCTTGGGAATGTGAATTTTCATTCGGTTTCAGTATGTGGCGCATTGCGAAACATCAGTTGAATGTAACGAACAAGGGCGCCACCTTCTTCGTCAATGAATTTGTCCCTGCGTCGTGTGCTACGTGCTGAACTTAACTTACTAGCTGCGTAAGTTCAATAAGGGTTCATAAAGATTATGAAAACCAACAAAAATGCGCCCGATGGTAGCTCTACTGCTACGACATGCCACACGGCATCTTTTCTGTAATTTTAAACAAATCACTTCACAGGGTATGTTTCGAACTGCTGCTTGGGTGAGTTGGTTGATAATAAAAACGAATTTTTCAGCACAAAAAAAAATAAAACGGAAGACTTCGGAACAGACATCACAGTGCTGTGTGCATATGTGGCTTCTGAGTTGTTCCGTCCTATTGCACTGGTAAATCTGTCTGATTGGACGGTTCCCAGAATTTTTATCTTAATAATGACTCATTCAATATCCGTTCACAATACCTTTAAAGCTTTTCAAAGTACCCTCTTCACTGGTTTAATGATTCACTGCCCATCACTGAAGCCGATCTAGAAGCCGTCAATAAGAGCCAACTTCAGTGATGTCACCGAAGATGCTTTGACCGTCTCCAGCATCCCATACCTATATTTCCTTCCGGGGTTTCGTTTCTTACAGAAAAAAAAAACTGGCGGTGCCAGATCAAGGTCACACAGTGGCTGAATCAGTGCTGCCACACCCATCTTGACCTGCAACATGGATACAATTAGCGCGGTGTGAGTCATCGTCCATCTCACTCGTCTAACCTTTGAAACCATTGCGGCATAAACTTTCGTCATTGCAAGGTTTCTCGTCAAATCACGATGAATTATTTTTTCGGTACTGCACGCTCCTCATCAATCATCCAAACATTTGATCACCGGTTCTCATCAAACACTTGAAGCGCTTCGCACACGGAGGCGTCTGTTTATGAGTTTGACGAACGTCCCGAGTGGTGTTGTCGTTGAGAGACTCCAGACTTTTCCAGAGCCTCTTGTGCGAAATCTAGGTATAGCTTTGTATCATCGCGTCGTTACCATGGGCTTTTCAAAATATTTCGCTCGTCTCCACCACGTTTTTATTCCAGTTTCACTGATAAATTGATTGCGTTGCAATGCTCCAGAATCTCGTCCACTCTTTCCTCAACAAGGATGCAGTAGATACCTTTGCATAATGGCTTGACCAGCTACAACAAGTGCACGCAGGCGAATGCAACGGATGCCTTTCAAAGCTTGTGTCCCAAACTGACTTCTGGACCCGAAATGCTGTCCCGCCAGACGACGCTACCAACTGCAAAAAAAGAGTTTTTGGGACAGATGCCATATCAGACAACGATCAAGAAATCGATGACTTTTTTCACCACTTCTCGGATTATTGATGTAATAGAGCCAAGCTTATTTCGGAAAGCCACGTTGAAGGAAGGCTCGACTACTGCATCAGCGTGACGCTTCATACCACAGTGAACATTATGCACCATGATGAGCTCCTCTGCAAGTTTACTTCAAACTGCAGCGCTCCAGGTACGTGCACTGGAAAACGGACGTAATCGCTAATGGGCAACACGATCAATTCAACGGACCGGTAAGTTTACGGGGTCATCGAAGCCATGGTGTTAGTCACTTCTAACAACGTGTTCAAAGTTATGGTTACTGATATCTCGGTCTTCAGATATCTCAGTCTTATCAATGAATGAAAATTAATCGAAATTGAAATTACTCATGAACCATTGAAATTGCTGATAATTTGAACTGTAACGGGTTACTTAGCGTATGCAAATTTTTAATGCGCGAAACAAGAAACATCGTGTCAATAAGGGCGAACTCGTTCGCTCATGTTGTGTAGTTTCTCTGCTTTATTCCCTCCCTTTTTTTTTTGTACTGTATGAGTCATAACAGTGCAGTGATGACTAGTTGAGATTAGGACTTGTCAACGCTTATAGAAATCACTGGTGCTCTTACAGCGGGAAGGAGAGCGGGGGACAAAAAGGGAAGGAGCTGAAGGTGTTCGCTTATCTGGTAGTTTCCCGCCTTTTCTCCCTTCCTATATTGTACAGTATGAGTCATAACAGCGCACGATGAGTAGTTGAGATTAGGAGTTGTCACCGCCTATTGAAGTTGCTGGTGCTCTTACAGTGGGACGGAAAGAGCGAGACAAAAAAAGGAAGAAGCTCAAGGCCTTTGCCTTTGTTGTTTCCCGCCTTTTGTTCCTTCTTTTTTTTTTCACTGTATGAGTCATAACAGCGCACGATGACTAGTTGATATTAAAACTTGTCACCACCTATTGAAATTGCTGGTGCTCTTACAACGGGACGGAAAGAGTGAAAAAAAAAAAGGAAAAGCCGAAGGCCTTCGCTTATCATGTAGTTTCTAGCGTTTTGTCCGTTTTGTTTTTGCTGTATTAGTCAAAACAGCGCATGATTAGGACTTGTCCCCACCTATTGAAATTGCTGATATTCTTACAGCGGGACGAAAAGAGCGGGACAAAAAGGAAAGTAGCCAAAGGCCGTCGCTTATCTTGTAGTTTCCCGCCTTTCGTCTTTCCTTTTTCGTACAGTGATAGTCTTTGACTATTTGTGATTAGGAATTGTCAAGGCCTACCGAAATTGCTGATATTATTAACAATATAAGACCATCCACATTCATTAGGATATATGAAGTGACATAAAATGACTTTGATGGCCCATGCGCAAACCGCGTGGCAGTGATATGAGTGTGTCGGCGCGAACCCTCAGGTGCGACAGGTGCGGGAGTGGTAGTTTAGCGGTCTATTCTTCTCTTCTAAACGTATTCCCGTTCCCGTCAGCACCCTTTGCCAGTTTATGGCTCCCATTCTCCTCACTTCTTTGGAGGCCGCAGAAAAAAAAAGGGGGCAGCCCAAAACGCTGCATGACTCACTCGATGGGCTGACGTACGCGCGTAGCTATAAGGCGAGACTGTCTGCAAAATACGGCACTTCCCACGAACAGAGTAAAAGCGGCAAAAGGTGACACCAGACAACGATGTACCACCCAGCGCTGCAGATGGAGGAGCCGCTGTCCAGGCGCGGAGAGTTGAGCTCACACAAGCGCAGCATGACCCTGGACCTGGACAACGCTGGCCCATCCCAACATACGAGTGAGCAGGCCCACACTTCAAGCCCGCTACCCACTCCGGACTTAGGCATGCCGCTACTGACGACGCCAGAGTTCGACATGCTCCTCACTGATCTCAAAGCACCGGAGACGCCACCGATGCAAACTACGGTGTTACCGCTCAATCAAGAAGAGAAGCAGCCCTGGAGCCTCTTCTTTGACGAGCTCTCCAATCTAAATCTGCCGCCACAGCAACAACACACTCAACAACAGCCGCCGCCACCCGTGTTTCAGCAGCACGTCACGATGGGCGCGAACGGGTCTGACTCGAACGCATCCACCTCGAACGCCAGCTCCAGCCCACCTCCGCGGTCTGAGCACTGCGTAACGGGTGACCACGTGAAGGGCAAGACACAGGCGGTACCTGCGATGAGAACCGCGCCACCACTGTGCTACATAATCTCCGACGAGGACAGTAGCAGTAGTGTCGGTGCACAGCAGATGGCGATGCACGAGGCACCACAAGAGTTGTCGAGGTGTGAAGCATCGAGCTTGAGCATGCGGATCATGAGCCTGGATATGAACAACGCTGGGCCACACCAACACAACAGCGAGAAGGCTCGCATGACGCATGCAGTGTCTCGACCGCATGCTGTGGCTCCGCTGTCGCCCATTGACATGCACGACGGAAAAGGCGCCAAACTGGAGGATAAAAAGTGCCGGAACCGAATCGCACAAGCCAGGTGTCGCCAGCGGAAGATCGACCGTGTCACGTTTCTACAAGGGAAAGTGCGAAAGCTCAAGTTGGAGACGGCGGCGTTGAAATCTACGGCGAACAGTGTACGCCATCAGGTGGAATTGCTCCGGCAACAGTGGGCGATTCACGCCAGATTTTGCGGTCTGACATGAAGCTGTCACATATGGCCCTGCCGGATCGCTGATTACTTCCATGAGAGAGAAGCTTCGCGAGCGTTTCGTGCGACGGAATCGCCGTAGACTGTTCACGAATCTGCACAACAGCGGCGTCTCGAGCGCAGCCATCACTGCCCACCGTTGACAAAGATGCTTTCCTCCACGAGCGGGTAATCGTCCTTCCAACGTTGTCGTTCCTGAAACTGAGCATCTTTGTAAGGACAACAAAACAAAAGCGGCTTGTCGTTATCCCCAGGTTCGCCCGCCACGATGGATCCAGTTAAGGTGCTCGGCTGCTGACTCGAAGGTCGAGGGTTCGATCCAGGCCGCCGCGGTCACATTTTGGTGGAGGCCTGTACTGTGTACTGTGCAGACCCGTGTACTGTGCGATGCCAGTGGACGTTCAAAAACATCCAATCATCAAACATTCCGGAGCCATCTACAACGGTGTCCGTTGTAGACATATCGTGGTCCTAGGACGTGCAAGCCCCGATGTCATTATTTGTTACCCTCGGGTCTTTTACCGTTGACAGCCGCATCTGCTTTTAGAGCGGACACGGATGCCATTGTGTGGTCTGCCATTCTGTTCGCACACGAATATGTGTGTATGCTATCTGTGCAGCGTGATCGACTGTCCTGTTGACGTCCCCGAATTACTATAGGATTGCGAGGCACCCCTTAGTCGGGGCCTCAGGAATAATTTCTGGCATGCGGATTTCCGTAACGTAAACATAAATAACTGAACTCGCTGGTTTAATTTGCACTTCGCCCCCCCCCCCCTTCTCCCCCTTTCTGAATGCAACCGCCTTGCTCGAGAATCGAACCAACGCCCTCTTGCTAACGAACAGAATGTACAAAGCAACTCCGCGAGTTTCCACTTTGCTATTACTGTGCTCAGCACAAACCTCAGTGTCAACACTGTATGCTTCCTACAAGAACTGACGCAAGCGTATTTCGCGTCTGTTCATTTTAAAAGACGAACGTATGCTGTGAGTGGTAGATACCACGACGAACAGAACGTTGCACTTCGATATTTTCCACGACTTGCCGCTGTCCTGGACACATGCGTGTTGCTATAACACGGTTTTTCTTTATGAATTCACTCTTTTTCGGTGCACAGGAAGTTCCACTCTGACGAGAAACTGCAGCCGCAGTTTTTGTGCACGCCTGGCGTCTCCTTACCAATATAATTAGATACATTTGTTATTGTACAATTCAAATCAGGTAGATCCTGTAGAATTTCTAAATGCTGGGCATGCTATAAAATTCCACCCCTCCCTATTTGGTCAAACGAAGAACTGGCTTTAAGTATATAAAAATAGCTCGTATTTCATTTATTGATTTATACTTAACTATAAAGTAGGGGAAGTAGTTGCACTCAGACAATTCGTATCTCCACATGACAGGCTGGGGACAGCTGAACATTTTAATAAAAGATATTTCTTTTACAAGGACAGCATAATCGTGCATTTGTATAGATAGCTTCAGTGCAAAGCCCCAACGGGCCTTACTTATGCAGGCCGATGTGTTCTTGTGCACCCACTTTTCCTATATGGTTGGGAGTGCAAGGAAATGCAAGAGCATACGTACACAATCTGCTGGAATTATTAGCTGCATTATTAGCTGGAGGTGGAACACTAGATGGAGCACGATTACACTATTATGAAATTGGAAGTGTCTATATAGATGTATATATATATATATATATATATATATATATATATATATATATATATATATATATATATATATATATATATATATATATATATATATATATATATATATATATATATATATATATATATATATATATATATATATATATATATATATATATATATATATATATATATATATATATGTGTGTGTGTGTGTGTGTGTGTGTGTGTGTGTTTGAAATACATTTGTGTTGTGGTTAATGTTTCTTGTTCCGGCCAAATATGTGCTCTGTTGCTGAGCGACCAGTATATGTAGATGTCTATATGAGTGTGTATGTGTACATTGGTGTTATTGTTAGTAAGCCGTGTCCGGACTAAATATGGACTCCGTAGCTCAGGTACCGGTTTGAGTAGATGTACTACTTTTTTTTTCTTTTTTGTTATTGTGCTCTGGTGTTGCCTGCTCGAATAGGTGCTCTTGTTCTGTAACTGATTCATGGTAACTCCCTCATGAAATGCCTGCTCTACACTTAGGGCACTTGAATAATAAAAAAAAAAGTTTTCTTCATTAGGGCTCTTTATTTTGACGGGGGAGGTGGGGGGAGCGGACTAAGTTTAGCGTGCAAACTGATGATTCATTTGATGCTGCGTTTTTTTTTTGCCAAACGTGAAGTGGAAGATAATCGAAGTAACTGCATCGTTTTAACGAACGACAGGCGTTTCCAAATGCTGCTACAGTTTCGCAAATGACTATACGAAATGCTAAGTAACTGCTCTGAAGTAAAATGTTATGCATCTTGCAATGCTTTCGGGAACTTCCTGACTGCCGGCTTCATCTGCAATAGACATTTACATGGGGACCAAGCGCGGTGCTTGGAGAGGTAATGAGAGGCATGCTACTTCTTTCCATGTAAGTTCGCATCGGAAAATGGGACGTGGGTGAGACGACCAGCATGCGCAAACTCGCATTCCTGTTTAGCATTCATTGCCGTATGAAGAATGACGCAAGCGTATTCTCCGCTTTGTAGGAGGTACCCCAACATGCTCAGAGCTGCATAGGGCCGCACCATTTCTGATACCCTCGGTGGCAAACGCAACAGCACGCACCTGCCTCATTTAGCACGATCTTACCGAAAAGAAAAAAAAAAGTCTGCAAGATGACCGAAATGAATTGCTGACATTGTAGAGATTCTTTTCCTTAAAAAAATACGGTACCTGTGTTTCGATGAAATAACGCGTCCTAATTTTTCTCTCTAATTGCATACAAAAATACCGCAGGCACGGCATCAGATGTAGCAATGCGATGAAAGACGAGGCACAGAAGGAGGGAAGTTGAAAAAAAAAACTCTGCCGAAAAAAAAATATTCCGCAGATCTTGAGTGAATCAATGTTATGCGAAGCATGCGGATGGAAGGTGACTGTATTACATTTTTTTATTCAGCGAAAAGTTACAAAATGGCGCTAAAGTATGTACAAATTGTCACGCAGTATACGTTAAACAGCCGCGTATATTTTCATATTACCAGTTGCTTACAGTTGCGTAACGATGCTAAAAGCAACTTGAATATTAGCAATACCAAAAGCGGCAAGCTAATATGAAGCGCTGGTGTTCGCGAGGATAGTCCTGTACACTGCTACATAAATCAACTTCAGCAGATGGCATTTAACTACGATTCACGTTAACACGACGTTACTGCGTCATCACAGGAGTACATATGTAACGTTTATAAAATTTGATAACGAGTAAGTACTGCATTCAGACCTGATGTTTCACGAACATTACGGTCTACTTGCAAAGTATTTCCGAGACCTGGCGTGGCTCTGTGGTAGAATAGTTGATGCAGAATGCTGCGAGCTTCGACTCCTGCTGGGAGTCTGACACGTTTTTCTGCATTTTTCGGGTCAACGCTGCCGAGGTCCGTTTTTTCTTAACGCTATTGCGTTGATGTTACCCATGTCGGTTCTCCCCGTTCCTGGTTCATTGGCACATTGCCTGTGGCACATTGTGGTTAGATTGTGGTTAATTTAGAAACAAAAAAATTGCCCGCAGCTTCCCTCGGGGGAACACTGAGGAGGATGCGGAGCATATAATTGGTTAACGGGGTGTTAAAGTGCGACTTACTTGGGTCGATGGCTAAATTGGTTAACGTGGTTGTGAAATGGGGTGTTAAATTGCGACTTACTTGGGTCGCTGGCTAAATTGGTTAACGTGGTTGTAGGAGGGGTGTTAAATGAGTGAACACGTACGACACGTATGCGAAAGGGCGGTGTTTATTTATTGCGACGAACTTTGAGCACGATGGCTTTTAGATGCCACTTTGGCCGGCGCTGGTCGAAGGGACGTCGATCATTGCGGCCTCAGGCGTCGACGCGCCGTACAAACCAACCGACGAGCGGCAACTGAGCGAGCGAGCACCGACCTTGAGTATATTGTAGCGACGAGAGAAGGAGAGACGTGAGATGACGTCGAAGGCGGCCGATGGGGCCGTGCCGATCTCGCCACTTTATTGCAGGCCTGAAGCGGAGCCACGTCGGCTACCAGCGTCCGCCACGCCAGGCGTGTCAGCTCGTTCTAATCCTCGCGCAGCTCAAGCTAGCATCTGCTGCGCGAGAGGCGCGGCGCGGTGATTGAGAAAATGATGATTATGATCATGCACTACAATATATACAGCGCGACGGCACATGCACTGTCAGCTGTCGAATGTTCGAGAAGGGGGAGAAGCGCAACGGCGCATGCGCGCGCGTCAGCTGCCGATGTTCTCGAAGCGTGACGGCGCATGCGCGCTACATTATACAGCTAGCGAATGTTCGTGAAGAGGAGAAGCGCACGCGGTGTGTAGAGGAGGAAGGGTGCACAGATGGTGGAAGAAGGAGGAGGAAGCTTGCGGACGGCGCCGCACTACAAGCCTCGAGTATTAGATGCTCCGCATCTAAAAACACGTCTTAGCAGCATACATCTGCTCAGAAAAGTGGCAAGTCGTATAAAATATCCAAGTGCACCGCTAATATTATGTGTGCCGTGGCCTTCGAGTCAGTGGCCGAGGAACCTATTCACTGATTCACCGCGACGAACGAACCTGGGGGTAGCTACAAACCTTTTTTTTGTACTTACAAATGTACTTACATTACCGAACGACAAAGCTTGAAAGATTATGATTACTCTCTCGTGGAGTAAAGTATTCATGTCAGTTGTGGACAGTGACGGATGTACTTGAGAGGACAGGGCTGTGGAAAATAAGGAACAGTCTTTTACAGTTTGCTCACACAACTTGCAATCGCGAAGTCTCTTTGGTAGACGTGAACAGTAATCCAACGGGGCCAATTCTGACAGCATCATAACCGGCCGCAAAATATTACGTGCCTCGCCCACCGATGCCTTGGACAATGTCACCTGTTAACGTTCACTGTCCGCCGTGGATTTCATTGTGGCCATGTCGAACTTCCGAGTTCGCAGTTTTTTGTTGTTAATAACATGTCAAGGTCGATCGTTCACTGGTGACACTTGGCCTGCGCAATTCGGTCCCTCCACCTTTTATAGTGTAATTTGGCACACACTCCGTGGCGCATGTCAATGGGTGGCAGCAGGGGTTCTGCGTGTGGTCTAGGAACTACATGCATCATGCGAGCTTGCTCCATGTTATGCTGCTGCGAACCAGTGTTGTTCATCTCGAGGCTCGTGATCGGCATGCTCAAGCTCGACTCTTCACATCTCGACTGATCTTGCAGTGCCTGGTGCAACCTTGTTTACCGTGCACCGTCAGTACCACTGCTGTCCTCCTCGGAGATTGCTTAGCACAGCGGTGGCATGATTCCCAATGCAGGCACCGTCTGTGTCTTGTCCATCCCCTAGTCACCCATTGCCGAGTGCTGAGACCAAGGAGGTAGTTACAAGCTGGGATTTGACGTAGATGCGCTCGAGTCGGACACGTACGGAGTCTCCGTGAAATGCGGCTGAAGTACAGGTGACGGCTGCTGTCGAATATGTTTTTGTTGCTGAAGCTGTAGTCCTGGGAGCCCATCAATGCAGCATCTCGAATGCTGCTCAACTTGTCCGGTGTGCGAGAACAGTGTCGTTGGTTTCGGTGGCGTCTCCGGTACAAAAAAAAAGCCGCATGTTGAACTCCTCCCGTTCGGGCAAAGTCAGCTGCAGCGTGCTGAGGGTCGGAAGGGCTTGCAGGCTCGAACAGTAGGCCTGTTCACCTATATGTCAGGACCGTGCAGTGTTGTGCATGTCCAGGGGCAAAGTCTGCTTGCGCGAGCTGAACTCTTCGCACATTAACTGCTGCTGAATTTCCTGCTGAATCGTCGTCTGTTGTATGCTTCTTTCGCGACCGCTGTTCTTGTTGGAGCGTATGTACCACGACGGCGGTGTGGTGTTCAATGCAGGCACCATCAGTGCCGTGCCCTTCACGTAGTCGTCCTTCGCCGAGCGCTTCGCGGGCGAAGGAAGGCTGAAGCTGGGGTTCGTCATAGGCGAGCTCGAGTCAGACACGTTCGCGCCCACCGCGAAGTGTTGCTGAACCACGGGTGGCGGCTGCTGTTGAGTCTGTTGCTGTTGTGGTAGATTTTGTTCTGGGAGCCTTTCGACAGAGCGGCTACACCGCTGCTCTTCTTCAGTGAGCTGGAACACCATAGCGGGCATCGTTGGAGTCTCCAGTGCGTTGAGATCGAGTAGGAGCTGCTCAAACTCGGGCATCGCCAGTATAGCGGCATGGCTGGGTCCGGAGAAGGGAGCGAGCTCGAAGCGGGGGCCTGCTCGCTCATATGTTGGAATTGGCCAGCGTTGTCCAGGTCCAGAGTCATGCTGCGCTGGTGTGAGCTCAACTCTCCGCGCCTCGACAGTGGCTTCTCCATCTGCTGCGCGGGGTGGTACATCGTTGTTGGGTTTCACCTGTTGCCACTTGTACGCTGTTCGAAGGAGGTCACGTCTTTCGCATTCGGCTTGGCTCTTATCGCTACTCGGGGACGTCAATCCAGCGTGTGAGTAGACCAGTGCGTTGGGCAGCCCACCGACACACTTATATCGCGGGCACACGGCGTGCGCATGGATCATCTAAGTCTTTTAACATCAGTTCTGATATCTTAATGAATGTGGATGTCGCATATTGTTAAGATTATCAGAAACTTCAATAGGCGGTGATAAATTCAAATTTCAAAGAGTCAAAGATTATCACAGTACAAAAAAGAAGGGAGAAAAGGAGGGAAAGTACGAGACAAGGGAAAACCTTGAGCTTCTTTCTTTTTTGTCCCGCTCTTTTCGTCCCACTTTAAGTGTATCAGCAATTTCAATAGGCGATGAAAAATCTTAATCACAAGTTGTCACCATGCATTTTTAACACTATCACAGTACAAAAAAAATGGAGAGACAAAAGCAGGGAAACTGTACAAGATAAGCGAATAGCTCGCCAATTACGTCCCGTTCGTTCTTTCTTCTTCTCCGCCCCGCCGTGGTGGTCTAGTTGCTATGGTACTCGGCTGCTGACCCGCAGGACGAGGGATCGAATCCCGGCTGCGGCGGCTGCATTTCCGACGGAGGCGGGAATGTTGTAGGCCCGTGTACTCAGATTTGGGTGCACGTTAAAGAACTCCAGGTGGTCGAAACTTCCGGAGCCCTCCACTACGGCGTCTCTCATAATCATATGGTGGTTTTGGGACGTTAAACCCCCCATATCAATCAAATCGTTCTTTCTTCTATGGCCGCTGTAGATATATACATACTAACCCGCTGCTGGCCGTTTCTATATATAGTTCATAATATCAGCAATTTCAATGGTCTATGAGTATTTTAACTCTCAAGTACTTTTTGCGCATTGATAAGTCCATGAGATTTCTGAATGCAGAAATACACGTAAGCGCGACATCGATCACTGTGTCAGAAGTGTTTTTTAACGAGTTTCGAGTTTCCGGACTCATCGGTCCATTGGAATCTTCGTGTTGCGCATTAGTGGTTACTTTTTCCAATGCATGTGCCTAAAGTGTTGGAGTTTGAAGTAAACTTGAAGAGAAGCTCGTCATTGTGCGGGAAGTTTATTGCAGGATGAAGCTTCAGCCTGATTCAGCAGTTTATACTTTCTTCAACGTGCTTTCACAAAATTAGCTTGACGCTGAAGCTTGATTCTGAGAAGTGCAGGTAAAATAATGGATCTTTTTATTGTTGTTCAATACCGTCTGTCCGAAATGTTTCTTTTTTTATTTTATTTGTAAGCACTCTCTAAAAAGGTGGCATTTCGTGTCCAGAAGTTTGTGTGTGATGTAATCTCTTAAACGAATCGTGTTTAGGTTGCCTGTGTGCATTTCTGGCCGGCCAAGCTATTCCGCTGAAGTATCTACTGCGCCTATATCGAGGGAAAAAGTGTACGAGCTTTGGGAGCATTATCACGCAATCGATTTATGAGTGAAAGTGGAATAAAAACGGGGCGGAGGCATAAAAAAGAGTTCATAGAGCCTATGGTGACGTCGCGATTTTGCGCAGCCATACTAACATTCAGCACAAAAGGTTCCATAAAAGTATGTAGTCAAAACATAAGCAGAGGACTCGGCGCAGAAAGCGCGTAAAGTGGTTGATAAGGGCCGGCGATTAAGTGTTTGGATGATTTGGGAGGATCGAGGAGTACCCTGAGAAATCGTTCATCGTGTTTTGATGAGAGACCTCCCAATGAAGAAAGTTGGCGCGAAAATGGTGCCAAATAAAGGTCTTGTCGCGTTTTATGAAGAGTCAGACCACGCTGATAATATCTGAGTTGCAGGTCGAGATTGGTGTGGCAGCGCTGCTCCAGATTGAATGGCCTAGACCTGGCAGTACCAGCTGTTTTTGTTTTTATTTATTTGTTCTCGGGTAATAACGGAACCCTGGAAGGAACTCCATGTGTGACACTGGGGGCAGTAAAAGCATTTTTCACGTGCTTACTGAAGTCGGCTCTCAATGACGTCTTCCAGCACGGCTTCAATGATTGGCAGCAGTGCATTAAACCAGTGGAAAATGTACATAGAAAAGCTCCTATAAGCGATCGTAAACAGATAATGATTGAATTTTTACTCAATAAAGATTCCGGAAACCTTGGAGTTAGACAGATTAGCAACGCAAGAAGACGGAATATCCCAAAAGCCACACACAGACACAGCGCTGCAAAGTCTTCTCTTACGTCTTCCGTCCTTTTGCGCTGACAAATCATTCTTTAATATGAACTAACTCACCAAAGCAACAGTTTGAGAGACACCCCGTGAAGTGATTTCTTCATGATAACAGAAAAGAGGCCGACTGGTATGTCGTAGAAGAACAGCCAGCGCACGCGAAAGAAAGTATAGTCAAGCTGCCTTAAGGCAGCTTACAAAGCTTTTACTGCGTGCGCTTTAGACTTGTGTCAACATTGGGCCGCTATTCAATATTTATACAACAGATAGATGCAATACGTGCCAATGATATATGCAAAGTGATTGAAATGGACTGCACGCTGATCCTGCCGAATAGTAGCAAAAACAGAAAAAACAACACAATGAATATATCTTGCATGCATCCTACGCCAGACAAATTATGAATTGATTGATTTGATATGTGGAGTTTAACGTCCCAAAACCACTTTATCTATCAACTTTTCTATCAGCCTTGACAATCTGTATTACTATTATATTCAATTCTATCAGTTATATTCTATTCTTAAGATAAACACACGAGACAGATATTATCTCCCGTCTTTGCAAAGTGGGTACATTTGCTGGAGATGAGAAGCACGAGTGCGCAAGAGTGCAGGATTACTATCTTCAAAAAGCCAGCCCTAAACAAGATCACCCTTTTATCATTCTGACTTTACAGCCTCCGCCAGATATTCGGAGAGCTCAAGGTGTGAGAAAACTTTGAACTTCCGAGCTATTGGAGACTGTTCGGTCGAACCATGCAGCACTCGTTAGTGCGTGTTAAAACCATTTATATAGTTTTAAACTTAATGGTATCCAACATATAGCAGCAGAAATATTGAGCTTGTTACTTTGTATTGTTATCAATACTTTTTGATGCTTAGTCATACGAGAGCGGGCCACCCGCTATCGTATCGCCATAAGCTCAGTCATGTGAATCATACGAGAGGTAAGGTTAGGCACACCAAAGCAGGTGCTTTCGCATGACTAACCTGAGCCCTCGAAAGATGAGCCGCACCAATCTTTCGCACCGATTTTACAGTTTTCCAACATCACCGATAGATAACCCACCCCTGAAAATAGCATCGTCCATTTTAGTGATAACACCCGCGAAAACGAGGTAAGCAGATAACTGAGCTTCCCAGGTGGTCGAACTTCCCGCAGCCCCCCGTTACAGCATCCCTTATCATCTTATCGTGGTTTCGGGGCGCTAAAGTCTAACAAGTATTGAAATAACCGAAAAGTTACAGACCAGTCCCATACGCGGTGCGGCATGTCAAGCTCATAAGGTGGATAGTTTCAATGACAGCTTCCTTCAGCAGTCTCTGCTACTGCCCTGCAAACCACACTCGAGCAATATGGGTGTAAGAACCAGAACGGTCCCGCCGCGGCTCGAGGCAGCCACGAAGTGCTATGAAGAAAGGCCCTTGCATCTTCCTACGGGGAGAACTCTAGTAAACGCGTCACAGATTGGGGGAAGAGAGATGAATAGTATCGCGTGAATGTTGCGTAATTGGGTATGATTTGGAAATGCCTATTGTTAGTTTTTATTTATTTTTCTTATTTACTGAATGGAGAAGCATTGCCTTCAAAAGAGTTGTGGGACGCTAAAGTTGGGCTGTGCCCAGTGGCCTAGCCAAAGGATAGCACTGTAGGCACGTGCCTCCCCCCCCCAATATTTTGTTTCCCCATAGCATAAAAAGCGAGAAATAGCCATTTTTTATTTTTACATATTGCAGCCTATATGAGGCTATTGCAGGAGTGAAAAAAACAACAACATGAACAGAACAACATTCAAGAGCAGGCTTTCGAAATTTTTTGAAATAATAGCAAAAGAACACTTCCGGCAGCACATTCCAGGCTTATATAGTTGAAGGAAGGAAGCTGTATTTGAACATGTCAGTGTGGTTGAAAAAAGGTGCAATGTTAAGAGCATGGTCACTCCTGATAGACAAAGGTCTGGAAAACTTAAGATATGATTCTAGAGTGCTTAAGCGAGAAGAAGGGAATAACTTGTGCAAACATTTTAAGCGGCTTCTCCTTCCGAAATTAAAGTAGTACAGACCCTCCCCCCCCCTCCCCCACCCAAAAAAAATATTACTACGCGCCTAGTTGTGCCCCACTACTGGTTGAAGGTACTGTTTCTTCCATCGCATCTACTCGAGTCAAGCAAAGCGTCAAATTAATCGAAAGCCAAGCAAAAACGCCCTTAACTGAATTCAGAACGCACAATCCATTGAAAGGTGTTACAGCGCAAGCAGTCGGTTTTTTACTACCAGACGCTGCCTGCATCAGCCATGTGAGGCGAAAAATGGGGAGGGGATCGATAGTTGGGCCAAGCATAGTTTCCTAAAATTATCTAGAGGGCACTCTGGCGCTGCGATTGTTCAGCGACCATGGGAATGATGGGTAATACACACATTTGCCTAGTCTTCGCACTTGCTGGCGGCGAATTGCAGTTGCGGCTTCGTTTATTGCTGGTTACAGATTTGTTTTGAAAGAAAGAACAAACCCTTTTAAACTTAGTGACTTGATTCGAAATGGTAAGCCTAAACGAAGAAGGTTGTGAAGCGCAAACGGTGAACGTTTGCTAATTTATGTTTTCGTGAAAAACAGCTCCAAGCCACACGAACACACACGGAGCCAGAAGCAGGCCAGTACGAAAATTAGACAAATGTGTGTACTACCCATCATTCCCATGCTCGCTGAAGCGCCGTGTGTTGCAGCTTCCATACACACTAGCGCCAGAGTTCCCTCTGGTTTACATATATAAACTCTATGGGCACAAGACGCGAGCATGCGCAGTGGGGGTGCGAACGGCGCCACCGCCGACGCGTGACAACGGGAGACTTGAAATGCTCCGCATTTAAAACAGCTATGGACTGTCCAGCAGGTCTGCGGGGTCAACGCCTCCTCTATTTTTTATGAATAAAGGCGCGGCATTGGCTGGGCGCTCGAAATGCCGGCCCCCAGCGGAGATACGCGCCGAGTAACGACTATCAAGGAGACGACGTACGCCCTCGTCAAAGTGCAAGAGCACCTGACTGACCATTTAAAGGGGGTGCCCCTCCTAAAATTAGGGAGGCGCCCCCCCCCCCCCGAAAAAATATCTTCCAGGCTGCGTGCTTGAGACTTCGATATTCTATGTGTTTTCAAATGATATCGAACTCAACATTCAATGGAGTCCGACTGAGTGGAAAGGAGGCAGTGCTCTCAAAAGACCCAGAGACAACAGGCGTGGATCGTGCGAACAAAATACGATTACAATTATTCACCTGCTTTTGGACGACGAACTCCCCTGTTGATGCAGATGCACGTCACTCGTGAAACGCTACAGACCTCTTCCCACTACTCCAATACAACCCACAAAGAGGATAACAAAAAGGCACCGCGAAGAGGGTAGCGCCGACGGTCCACTCACCAGGAGGCATACACGAGAAGTGACCCGCGGTGTCTCCCCTTAGACACACTGCAAGAGACGACCGTCGAGGACAGCCGCCTAAGAGACTAGATCACTCGTTTTAAGGGAAGGCTCCCTAAAAGTATCGGTCATTCCCTCCTCGGTGATAGTAGGTTGTACATTTAGTTAATTTGAAGAATTGCTCACTAGATTGCATTGTGTGTATATGTCCTTGGAAACATTATCACTAAATGACGTTAGTTGACTATTAAAGAGCATGGATAGCGCTTTTATAACAAAATTCACAGCATATCCACGCATCCAATGCGTGCTCTAGTGTGATAATAGTGGACGGATGAACGGACGGACGGACGGACGGACGGACGGACGGACGGTCGGACGGACAGACAGACAGACAGACAGACAGACAGACAGACAGACAGACAGACACTTCGCCCCACTCATCATCTTTGGCAAGGTTCTGGTTGGCATTGCATAAGTTGTTGCCAGACTTGGAGGGTCAGTGTTGCCAGACTTCTATTAAATTTGGCAGAGAAATTTTTCCCTGTAGTTGCTTTTTCGTGGGGGTTTGGTGTCGTCCGCGGTACATTTTGCATGTGCATGAGTGACGCTAGCCATTTTAATTAAAGGAATGAACTGCGCCTTGCAGATGGTGGGACGCGTTCTCTTGCTGTGTGCGCTGCTGTGCAATTAGGAGATCGTGTTTCAGATTTACGGAATCAACGACGCTTCGTCAGCCGTGCATTTCGCGAGTGCGATGAACCTGCCTGCGTGTGAGCGACGTAATTAACGCAACAACGTTACACAAGTCGGGGCGCGTTCTCTTGCTGTGTTCGCAGCTGTGCAATATAAAATCGAGTCTCATTATTAGGGACAACGGGGAGAACTGAATAGAGTCACAGCAGACGGTGCGCTACCCCCCCCCCCCCCCTTTTTTTTCCACAGCTGATCGTGCCGCGTCGACCGCCTGCCACGACTGGGACGCTACGCTTCCCCTAGCTGTGTCAGCACAAGACATAATGTTCGGACTCGTGTACATGTGACGAATAAACGTCGTAAGGCTGTCTAGTCGGGGTACGTCAGATATGCTACAGCTATGTACGCCTGGAAGGCTGCTTTATCGACACAGTTGGAGAAAATTAAGCGCGACTCACGCGTACCTGTAAATAGGACGCAGCCGCCGTCACTGGCAGGGCCCTACCCACAATAAGCACGAACGACCAAAATTCCAAATAATGAATGCTTATGCGGGGTCCCATTTACAGGTACGCGCGAGTTGCACTCAATTCGCTCCAACTGCGTCGATAAAGCAGCCTTCCAGGCGTATATAACAGAAGATTATCTGACGTACCCCGATTAGCGAGCCTTGGGACGTTTATTCATCACATGTACACGAGTCCGAACGATATGTTTTGTGCTGACACAGCTAGGGGAAGCGTAGAGTCTCCGTCGTGGCACGCGGTCGACGCGGCACGATCAGCTGTGAAAAAAAAAGGAGAGGGGGGGATAAGTGCAATGCCTGCTGCGACTCTATTCAGTTTTCCCCGTCGTCCCTAATACAGAGACGCGATCTCTTAATTGCACAGCTGCGCACACAGCAAGAGAACGCGCCCCGACTTCTGGAATACTCGTTTTACGTTCAATTTTGTTAATTAAAACGGCCAACGTAGCTCACGCACTTGTGAAATGCACCATGGACGACACCAAACCCTCACGAAAAAGCCACAACTACAGGAGGAAATTTCTCCGCTAAATTTAGTGGCAAACTGGCAGCAACCACCCCAAAGTCTGGCAACCATTTTATGCAACGCCAAACAGAGCCTAGCCTTATCTTTCACTCCAAGCATATGCAGTGAACTTTTTTTTTTTCGTGCGCCCGCCAAGCTTTTCTGACACAGCCGCATGGCGACACTGGTTCTAACGCCCACCCTAACCCACCTTGGGTTCCTCGATGTGCCCAGGCAAAACACTGCCAGCTCCAGTTCGGTGGCTGTTGAATTGAAATACGGCTTGTCCGCGAGTGGCCGGCTGGAGTTGCCGGCTCGAGATGCGTGGGCGGCCCACGTTGCTGTCACTCTGTGAGCCTTTGCGTTCAAGTTGTCGAAGCGCACCGACCGACGACTGTCGCTTATCAAACTGGAGCACGCGTCGATGTGGTGCCATAGAGAAATATACTTATGTTTCTCAATTGTGGTGCGAGCGCCAATGGATAGAGCGAGCGCTGCTACCACTGCGCATCTAGCGTGGGCGCTTGTAGTACTAGCAGTAACGCCGCGGGGACAAGCGTCGTTCATGAGCTGCTTCGCATCGATAAAAAAAAATCACGCCGTATACTTACATGCATCCGGCCAGAAAATCAGGGAGTCGTTCGAAACACGCCAGTGTTCCGCTTCACGACCACTTAATCAAAAACCACATGGTCACTTTTTCATTGAGCAGCTGTTGCCGCTTACATCTTATGCATTGGGGTATCTACCAAAAAACCATTTTTCACTTTGACCATATACGTTGTCATAAATCGCCCTTTCGCCTGGCCCATTGCCTGCAAGTAGCGTTATGGTGGTCAGCTCCTATATTCTGGCATATACAGCGAAAAAAAAGCAAAACCGCCTGGTTCCTCAGGGCATCATGTTGGTAGGCTCGAAGGCGTAGTTCCAATTCATTATGAAGGTTGCTACATTTCGACGGGGACGAATCGCAAAAACAAAATCGAGTGCGATTAGCTTATGGTAATGTTGCAGGAATCTTCATGCCCGAAATTAATCCTGTGCCCCCACTAAGGTATGCCTCGTAATTATATTGTAATTAGTAAATCTGTAATTGGTAATATTACACCGGACAGTAAAATATGCAGCGCACAGTTAACACACCCACACGACAGTGTTTTATTGGTCTGTACAAAGATACTTATAGTACTGAATGACAACACTCGCAAAATAATGCTTATATTAGGTGCTTACAAATAGGCTTACATAAGGAACGACAACGTTGGAAAGATGATTGCACGCTTGTGGAAAGCATCCATGTCACCAGTGGACAGTGATGGTTGTACTTCAAACGAGGGCGCTGTGGTAATGCGTGAACGGTCCAAGACGGTTTGCACACACCACAATAGCGAAGTCCGTCTGATTAAAGTGAAGGACGACAATATGGGGCCATGTGACGGCATCCTGTAAGACCGCAGTGCGTCTATGTTAGCCTCCTTCCCACGGCAAGCACACCTGATAGCGTGCATTGTTCGCCGTGGATGCCAACGTGGCTGCCTCGAACTTAAGCTTTGGTACTTTCTGTTATGAAAACGTGTCATGGTCGATCCTTCGCTGGTGACACTTGGCTTGCGCAATTCAGTTACTGCGCCTTTTATCCTGCAGTTTGGCGCTCACTCCATGGCACATGTCAATGGGCGATAGCGGAGGCTCAGCGTACTGTCGAGACACTGCATGCAACATGCAAGCCTGCTCGCTGTTGTGACTTAGCGTTGTTGATCTCCAGGCTCATGATCCGCATGCTCAAACTTGACTCTTCACATCTCCGCAACTCGTCGTTTGCTCGGCGCCATCACTGTCGCTGCTGTCCATCACGCAACGCAGTGGTGGCGTGGTTCCCAGCGTAGGTGCCATCTGTGACTTGTCCTTCACGTAGTCGACCGTTGGCGAGTGCCAAGACCACGTAGCTAGGCTCGAGCTCGGGTTTGACATAGATGTGCTCGAGTCAGACACGTTCGGGCCCTCCGGGACGAGCTGCTGAAACACGGGTGACGACTGCTCTCGAATCTGCTGTTGTTGCTGCAGCTGTGGACCTGGAAGCACATCAATGCAGCCTCTAGGATACTGTGTAACACAGTGGTGACGAGTTTCCCAGCGTAGGCACCGTCTGCGAGTTGTTCTTCACGTGGTCGCCCATTGCCGAGTGCTCGGACCACGTAGGTCCGTTCGAGCTGGGGTTTGACGTGGATGCGCTCGAATCGGACACGTTCGGGCCCTCCGTGACGAGCTGCTGAAACACGGCTGATGGCTGCTCTCGAATCTGCTGCTGTTGCTGCCGCTGTGGACCTGGAAGCACATCAATGCAGCATCTCAGATACTGCTGAACTTGTCCGGTGCACGAGAGCCGCGTACTGGGTTTCGGTGGCGACTCCGGTACGTAAAAACCCTTCTTGATCTCCACCCGTTCAGGCGACGTCATCTGCAGCATCTTCAGGTCCGTAAAAGCTTGCAGGCTCGAACAGTGGGCCTGTACGCTGATATTTCGATATCGTCCAGCGTTGTCCAAGTTCAGGGTCGCAATCCACTCGGACGTGCCAAACTCTTCTCCTCTTGGCTGTTGATGCAGAGCCGTATGCATCGTCATCTGTTCTGCACTGCTTTCACGAGTTCTGTGCTCATCAGAGTGCATATACCATGACGGTGGTGCAACGCCCAGTGTGGGCACCGTCTGTGCGTTGTCCTTCACGTAGTCCTTCACAACCAAGAGCTCAGGCGAAGAAGGTAGGCTGAAACTGCAGTTTGATACAGGTGAGCTTGAGTCAGACTCGTTCGCGCCCACCGTGACATGTTGCTGAAGCACGGGATGCGGCGGCCGTTGAGCTCGTTGCTGTCGCGGCAGATTTGGCTCTGGGAGCCCATCTATTAAGCGGTGACACCACTTCTCCTCTTCTTCAGTGAGTTGGAACAGCGTAGTTGGCATCGGTGGTGTCTCCGGTGCACTGAAATCGAGTAGAAGCTCCCCAAACTCGGACGTCGTCAGTAGCGGCATGTGTGGGTAGTAAGTGCATTTTATGCCGGTGAAATTACGCTAAAATAGAAAATGGCGCCACAAACAAGGAAGTGTAATCGGAACGAGCGCAATCTACGAACTGCTCTTGTAGACTGCAGAGCATTGGTTAAATAGGCAAAGCGAACGCAGCTGCGCAGACGCGCTCAGGAACATCACGCCTTAACTCTCCTTATCCATAAAAAAGAACTCTTCTGATCGTAAAGCGATACCGATGCCTCTATTAAAAAGCTATCACTTTTCATGTTGAAGAAGGGCGCTTCTAAAACCTCTCGAGCACACGTGTATTTGCTATGACGTAGTAGCTTAGTCTGTGAAATTGTGATTCACATTCACAGGCTGCGCAGTGCTATTTTTAATCGAGATACCGCTTTCCTTTGGAACTTTTATGTGGGCACGACAAGTCGCAGCGAAAACGGCCACGCACGGGAACACCAGATGTCGATGACAAATGCCTGAATCGGTTGATTGTCAATAATCCGTTCGCGGCGAAGAATTTATGCTTTTTTTAAGGCGAAATTTCACCATGGGTTGACATTCCCAGTGAATGTACAAGATTTGTTTTATTCCGTTTTCTATGTTGAACTCTCGTGTTGAAGTGCATTATGCCGGCATTCTAGATAATTCAGCTATTCATTTTCAGGATTCGATATCCCGGGTGTGGCGGCTGCATTTTCGATGGAGGCAAAAATGCTGTAGGCCCGTGTGCTCAGATTTGAGGGCACGTCAAAGATCCCCAAGTGGTCGAAATTTCCGGAACCTTCCACTATGGCGTCTCTCATAATCATAAGGTTCTTTTATGGCCATAACGTTTGGAAAATTGTTTTTTTTTATTCAAGTACCTAAATGCCTCATCAGGCAATACATATATGAAATGCAACAAATCGGTTATAGTATCACAGCACGCGTTAGAGCATGTAACACCAAAAAAAACGAAGAAAAATTAATACATGTAGTCAGACTGGTGACACAGAAACGGCGCACATACTCATTCGGAATAAAAAAAATTACGGCATATTCACGGGGTGAATGATGATGAACGGGCGAAGCTCCGGAGGGATTCATCGGTAAACTGTGAATCTTCCGTGTAATTCGCGCAGTCGATCATCATGTAAAGACGTGAGAAACGCTGTGTGTGTATATACACAAATCAACTTTTATTTGTTCTTAGACGATGGATGGCTTGCGATGTCCCTTCATTATGACGGCTTTATGGTCTGTGAAATGAAGGGAGAGCGGTTCCTGTATGGGTTGCAGTGGGCAATTTGCAAATACTAGGTCTATGCATGTTCCTCGGATCGTGGTAGGTTTCATATGGTCAAACGATATACGTCTGAGTGCATATCTAGAAGCCATATGTTGGATAAGCCAATTATTGTCTATGATAGCCACGTTAAAGTCTCCAAGTAGTACAAATGGTCCATTCTTGTATTTGTTCTCATAATTTCGTAACGCAGTGTCTAGGAATGTCTTGATGTTCCCGGTCGATATGTGACATCATTCCTATTTTATAAGATCTCGCGTCTTTCATCAACTACAAGTACTGCTTTCTAGTTTATAACATCTTGCATCTTTTCATCATCAGCTACAAGTACCACCATCTAGTAAACACTACAAGAACTAATCGAGAGGTGGCTACATACAGGAGACGGTACCGCCATCTAGTGAACACTGCAAGAACTAAACTAAAGGTGGCTACATACAGGGGACGGTACCGCCATCTAGTGAACACTGCAAGAACTAAACTAGAGGTGGCTACATACAGGCTACAGGGGACGCACAGCCCACGCCCTAAGGAGCTTCGCCCCTAAAAAATGATAACAATGACACAAATGTATACACACATACAAATATACATCCACATATACGCATTTTTGGACGTTAAATCCCACATATCAATCAATATACGCGTACAATTTCGTAAGAGTGCCATCACGCACTCCAGGTATTACTCCGGCTCCATCTAGTACTACAGCTAATACTTCAAGCATATTCAGTGCAAACGGTCTTGCATTGCTTTGCACACCCAGCCAAACCCAAGGAGGGTACAAAGTAACACATGGGCATGCATAAGTAACACCTATGGGGACCGATACACTAGACTCGTTCTCTGGATTTCGTGCCGACTGGTTGTGTCCCCGCAATCTCCGATGACAGCGCAGCTCTGGCCGACTGGGTTCACTTTACGCCATCTCCTGACGCCGACAACAGCTCTCGCCGAGTGGTGCCTCGTCCTCGGACTCCTGCGACCGTGTCCATCTTTCCTATCTTCTCCTTACTTCCGGATGTAGCTCCCTTGCGCCACGCTTTCTCCTTTCCCCTCTTTCTATCTCTGTGCCTTTTAAGCCTATCCTTTTGATCCCTCCTTAACACCATCCCTTGTGAGTTGCTGTTGAGGTGTCCTCCCCCTGAGAGACAGTTACGAGGCTCACTTTTCTCTTCTTTTCATTTAAGAATCACTCCCCTCCCCCCCCCCCCCGATACACAAAAATTGTCTGTTTAGCATGCATAGATGTGCTTTTTTTTCCATAATAAATAGTTTTTTATTAAAATGCTACGACTGTCCTGAACCTGTCTTGCACATGTACGTATATCAGTGCAGCTACTTCCCCAGCATAGTAGTTCGACAGATACTACGGAATAAAATGCATGCTGTCTATTTACAAGTCAGTTTTTTTTATGTAAGAATGTAGTAAGGGGTGGAACTTTATAGCACTCCCAGCAGTTAGAAATTAGACTGAATGAACCTGATTTCAGTTATAACACAACGAATAGCAGTCATAATATCGCTAAGGAGCGCACAGGAAGCGCAGAAAGTGCGTCCGCAGTACCACGTGAAACGAGAGCTTCCGGTGACGGAAAAGTGAATAATTTAGAAACAGAAAAGACGTCGTAAAAGCATGCATATGTCTATAACAGCAGCAAGTCGTGTAAAATATCAAAGTACAAAGCTTAAACTCTGTGTGTCGTATTATTTAACACCCATAGCATACTTCGGTCTTTTGAAATATACAAACAGGCAAAATACGCTTGCGCCAGTTTCTGCAGAAGCACTAAGTGGTTTGCCCTGAGTTTTCAGCTTAGCCACTTAAAAACAAAAGAGGAAACCCACGGACTTGCTTAGTACATCTTGTTGGTTAGCACGAGGGTATGAGTTCATTTCTCGAGAAAGGCGGTTGCAGTTCTAGGCGGGAGGGGGGGGGATGCAAATGACACTAGCGAGTGCTCTTTATGATTAAGTTACGGAAATCAGCATGCCTGAAATTAATCTCGAGTCGCCCATTTAGGTGTGCCTCGGAAATTTGAGGACGTCAAGTGCAGAAATTGGTACCATCACACAGGACGGTCGATCACGCAGCGCAGACAACATACGCACATATTGGGCTACCAACAAAACCGCTGCAGACCACACAAAAGCACCCATATCTGCCCTGAAAGCAGATACGGCTGTCAACGGTAAAAGAAATAACAGGGAAGTAAGAAATAATAGCACCCGGGGTTTCCCGTCCGAGAACCACGGTATGTATATGACAGACACCGTCGTAGAAGGCTCCAGATGTTTTTACGATCTGCTGTTCTTTAACGTCAACTGGCATCGCACTGTACACGGGTCTCTATCATTTCGCCTTCACCAAAATACGACCACCACGACCAGGATAGAACTCGCAACCTTAGAGTCAGCATCCGAGTATCCTAACCTGGTCCATCGCGGTGGGCAAACCTGGGTATAACGACAAGCCATTCTTGTTTTTGTTTTTTTTGTCCTTACAGAGATGCTTACATTCCCGAACGACAACGCTGGAAATAAAATTACTCACTCGTGGAGGACACCATCCATGTGAGCGGTACTTAAGACGACGATGCTGTGGTGATTCGTGAACAGCCCACGACGGTTCGCACACACAACACACTCGCGAAGTCTCTCTTCTAGAAGTAAACGGCGATCATATGGCGCCATGTGAGGACATCATGGCACACTGCAGAACTTGGCATGCATCGCCCACCGCTGCCTGAGCGATTCCACCTGATAGCGTTCTCTGTTCGCCGCGGCTGCCATCGTGTCTGTCTCCAACTTAAGCTTTCGTAGTTTCTGTTCTAGAAACGTATCAAGGTCGATCCTTCGCTGGCGACACTTGGCTTGCGCAATTCGGTTCCTGCACCTTTTAGCATCCAGTTTGGCGCTCTTTTCGTCGCTACTGTAGGTGGGCGACAGTGGAGGCTTAGCACGCGGTCGAGACACTGAGCGCATCCTGCGAGCCTGCTCGCTGCTGTACTGGTGCGACCCAGTGTTGTTCATCTCGACGCTCATGACCCGCATGCTCAACCTCGACTCTTCCCACCTCGGCAACTCTTGGTGCATGGTCGTCTGCTGTGCAACGTCACCATTGCTGCTGTCTTTGTCGGAGATTGTGTAACACAGCGGTGGCAAGTTTCCCAGCGGGGGCACCGTCTGTGAGTTGTCCTTCACGTGGTCGCCCATTGCCGAGTGCTCAGACCACGTAGGTAAGCTCGAGTTGGGGTTTGACATGGATGCGCTCGAGTCGGACACGTTCGGGCCCTCCGGGAGGAGCTGCTGAAACACGGGTGATGGCTGCTCTCGAATATGCTGTTGTTGCTGCAGTTGTGGACCTGGAAGCACATCAATGCAGCATCTCGGATACTGCAGCATCTCGGATACTGTGTAACACAGCGGTGCCGAGTTTCCCAGCGTAGGCACCGTCTGTGAGTTGTCCTTCACGTGGTCACCCAATGCCGAGTGCTTAGACCACGTAGGTAGGTTCGAGCTGTGGTTTGACGTAGATGCGCTTGAATCAGACACGTTCGGGCCCTCCGTGACGAGCTGCTGAAACACGGCTGATGGCTGCTCTTGAATCTGCAGCTGTTGCTGCAGCTGTGGACCTGGAAGCACATCAATGCAGCCTCTTGGATACTGCTGAACTTGTCCGGTGCGCGAGAGCGGCGTACTGGGTTTCGGGGGCGACTCCGGTACGTAAAAACCCTTCTTGATCTCCTCCCGTTCAGGCGACGTCATCTGCAGCATCTTCAGGTCCGTAAAGGCTTGCAGGCTCGAACAGTGGCCCTGTACACTGATATGTCGATATCGTCCAGCGTTGTCCAAGTTCAGGGTCGCAATCCACTCGCGCGAACCAAACTCTTCTTCTCTTGGCTGTTGATGCAGAGTCTTATGCATCGTCATCTGTTGTGCACTGCTTTCACGAGTTGTGTTCTCGTGGGAGTGCATATACCATGACGGTGGTGCAAGGCCCAGGGTGGGCACCGTCTGTGCGTTGTCCTTCACGTAGTCCTTCACAACCAAGAGCTCAGGCGACGAAGGTAGGCTGAAACTGCAGTTTGATACCGGTGAGCTTGAGTCAGACTCGTTCGCGCCCACCGTGACATGTTGCTGAAGCACGGGATGCGGCTGCCGTTGAGTTCGTTGCTGTCGCGGCAGATTTGGCTCTGGCAGCCCATCTATTAAGCGGGTACCCCACTGCTCCTCTTCTTCAGTGAGTTGGAACAGCGTAGTTGGTATCGGTGGTGTCTCCGGTGCGCTGAAATCGAGCAGAAGCTCCTCAAACTCGGGCGTCGTCAGTAGCGGCATGTTTGGGTCCGGAGAAGGAAGTGGGCTCGAAGTGTGGGCCTGCTCTCTCATATTTTCGGATGGGCCAGCGTTGTCCAGGTCCAGGATCATGCTGCGCTGGCGTGAGCTCAACTCCCCACTCCTCGACAGCGGCTCCTCCATCTGCTGCGCGGGGTGGTACGTCGTTGTTCGGTGTCGCCTGTTACCACTTGTACTCTGTTCGAAGAAAGTCGCGTATTCGCAGTCGGCTTGGCTCTTATTGCTACGCGGAGACGTCAATACAGCGAGTAAGGAAAGTATCGCATTGGGCCGCCTTTTTATGCAGCCGACAAAGGAGCAAGGGGATTGAAGGGAGGTGCCGCAGGAGAAAGTTATGACGGGAGAGGGGAATGGTTGAAAACAGAGATGAAGAATAAAGTACTAAACTATCAAAAACGCACATGTCGCACCTAATTGTTACCCACCAGAACAAATATATGACTGGCACGCGGCGTACGCATCAGTCATCAAAGTCTTTCACTGTCACTTCTGATATCTCAATGAATGTGTATGTCACACATTGTTAAGAGTATCAACAATTTCATCAGGCGATGAGAAATCCTAATCACAAATAGCCAAAGACTATCACAGTACAAAAAAGAAGGGACAAAAGGCGGGAAACTACAAGATAAGGAAAGGTCCTTGGCTTCTTCCTTTTTTGTCCCGCTCTTTTCATCCTGCTCTAAAAGTATCGATAATTTCAAAAAGCGGTGACAAGTTCTAATCCCAACTAGTCATCGTGAGCTTTTAAGACTAGTATAGTACAGAACAGGGAGGGAAAAGCGGGAAAACTGTACAAGATAAGCAAGGGAGCTCGTCCTTCTTGTCCCTAATCTTTCTTGTTTCGCGCGTTCAAAGTATATGCATATACCAACTAAACCACTACAGTTCGTACTATCTCAAGTACCTTTCGGTCATTGATAAGACTGAGATATGTGAAGACAGAGATATCTGTAACCGCAACTTCTACCATCTTGTTAAAAGTGACTAAGGCTGCGACTTCGACGACCCTGTGGACTCATCGAATCGTTAGAATCATCGCGTTGTTCCTTAGTGGTTACATTTTTCAATTCACTTGTCTGGAGGGCTGGAATTCGAGGTAAGCTTGAAGATGAGCTTGTCATCGAGCAGATAGTTCATTGTGCGATGAAGCTTCATACTGATTGAGCAGTGAAGCCTTCCTTCAGCGTGTATTCCCGAAATAAGTTTGACTCTATAGATCTACATTTCAAGAAATGGCGGGAAAAGTAAGAATTTATTCATTTTTGTTCAACAGTGTCTTTCTCAAAAGTAGCTTATTTATTTTTTCATTTAGAAGTGCCGTTTGGCGGGGCGACATTTCAGGTCCAGAATTAAGTGAAAGATATAGGCTTCTAAACGAGTCTGGTTTTGGTTGCCTGGGTGCACATGAGGCCGGTCAAGCCATTCCATGGAGGTATCTGCTGCACCCAAGTCGAAAAAAGTAGACGATATTTTGATGCATTGTAACGCAATTAATATATGAGTCGAACTGAAATAAGTACCAGACGATGACGCTCGAAAGGCTTCAAGAGGCCTGTGGTGGCAACGCGACGGAACGAAGCCATACGGAACGAAGCCATATGTCACAAGAGGTTCTGTAAAAATCTGGAGTGTTTCAATGACGACGATCTCTCAGGACTTCCATCGAAATTGCAAATGGATGAATTCATGCAGAAAACGAGTGAAGTGTTTGATAAAGACCGGTAATTAAGTGTTTGGATGATTGCGGATCAGAATGGAGTACCCCCTCTCCCCCCCTCCTTCCAAAAGAAATCGTTCATCATGTTCAGACGAGAGACCTTCTAATGATCAAAGTCTCCACGAAAAGGTTCCAAAGGTGCGAGTGAGATGAACGATTAGTCACAACGCGCTAAATGTCTTCGAGTTGCACGTCCAGATGGGTGTGGCAACGGTCCTCGACCTGCAAGATCTTTTTTATTTCTTCCCGGTGATCAACGGAACCCTGGAAGGAACTGCAGTATGTGACGATGGAGATGGTAAAAGCATCTTCGACGACCTCACCAAAGTCGTCTTTCATTGACGGCTTCCAGGGCGGCTTCAATGATTGGCAGTGGTGCATTAAACCACTGGAGAGAGCACCTTGAAAAGTTCTAAAGCGATCACACTCTGGTAATGACTGAGTCATTATTAAAATTAAAAGTAGGGCAAAATTTGAAGCAGATATTTACCAGCGCAAAAAGACACACACACACACACACAGCGATGTGATGTCTCTTCTTGAGTCTTGCATTTTTTTTCGCTGGTAAATCTCTCTTTATTAAGAACAAACCCGCCGAAGCAACAGATTAAAACGACTCCATGAAGAGATTTGTTTATGGTTGCGGATAGGCGGTCGCGTGGCATGTCGTATATAAGCAGAACCAGATTCGGAGGCACTTGTTGGTTTTCAGCCAGTTGATGAACGCTTACCGAACTCGGAACTTATTTAGGCCTAAACATGTAGCATCCAACTCAGGGTGCTACACCCAGTCATACACGAAGAAAGCGACGCCCTCGTTCATGGCATTCATCTTATGTTTTGTAATGCGCCAAATGCTGAAAGTTAATGCAAATTAACATTCCAAAGCTCACAATTAACGACGTATAGGGTATTTCAGAAACATTTCGCTCGCAGAGAATAGCAGTGCATTTATTTAGCATTTCGATGATCGAACCATGATTGGAAAGTGCACATGCGTCTACGCTACAAACGGGATATACATGTAGAGTAAGTTCACATTTGATTACCGAAATAATACATATAACACGAATGGTATGCTGTATTTTATTTTCATCCTTTTATTTTGCCAAGTTTTCTATTTTGTAGTAAAGAAAAAAAAGGTTCATTATTTTTATCTGCACAAGGAAACTTTCAAGATATGTTCAATGTATTGTTTGCATTTATTTTTTGTATTATTTTTCTGGAGAATGATGGTGTGCACCCTAACTATTTAAATCATTTCATATACATAAGATTTGTAAAGCATTTATGTACCGTATAGAGTCTATGCCTGCAACCAAATGTTGACCGAAGTTTAAGGTGCATGGGGTGAGAGCTTTGTCAAGCTGCCTGAAGGCCGCCTTTTCTCTCGGTCTTCATCATCTCTATTGCTCATGAAATAAACATCTGTTATACTCTATTCTTAAAATAAACGTATTCAAAGTCGGCACACATGCTGAAGATGATAAGGTGAGTGTATACGTGTGTACGAGAAAACAATTAGTGCAGCATTACACTATTGTCAAATCCGCCCACAAGCAAGAACAATTTTCATATACCACTGCCAAAACCAACCCTCCTTAACTGTGCAGAATGAGCCAAAAATTTAGATTAGTGTAGTGGTAGAAACTTTATTGCACTAGAGGGAAATGGGGCAAAGGTGGGTACAGGTCCCCTGTAGTCCAGGGCCCCACTGGCCTTTGCGGCTCGCTGGCATCGAGATTTGATTGATCTGTGGGGTTGGGCCTGTTCGAGAAGAGCAACTTAACCCTCTCGAGACCCCAAACAGTCAGTAAAATTCAAATTCTTGAGCACACTGTTCTCTCGTATCATTCAGGACACGTTAGTGCATTTTAGAACAACTCATAGCGTTCTAAATTCAAAGCTGTCTAACGCAGCAGCGGAAATATTCAGCTTTTACTAGAGCATTGTTATCAACACTTTTTAACGCCACTTAGTCATACGAGGGCGGGCCACCCGCTTTCGCACGGGTAACCTTAGTCAGGTGAAGGATACTAGAGGTAATTAATTGATATGTGGGGTTCAACGTCTTAAAACCACCACACGATTATGAGAGACGCCGTAGTGGAGGGCTCCGGAAATTTCGACCACCTAAGGTTCTTTAACGTACACCCAAACCTGAGCACACGGGTCGACAACATTTCCGCCTCCATCGAAAGTGCAGCCGCCACAGCCGGGATTCGATGCAGCGCCCTGCGGGTCAGCAGCCGAGCACCTTACCCACTAGACCACCGCGGCGAGGCCATACTAAAGGTAGGGTTACTAATACAAAAGCGGGCACTTTCGCACAACTAACCTCAACCCTCTAAGGACGACCCACACCAATCTTTCGCGCGATTTTCCCGTTTTTCAACAATGCCAATAGATAACCTAACCCTGACAATAGCATCGTCTTTTTCGGCGATAACACCCACGGAAACGAGGTAAGGAGATAACCGAACGTCCCATTTGGTCGAATAACTTTCCGCAGCCCACTGTTACGGCTTTCCTAATAATCCTATCGTGGTTTCGGGGCGTGCAGCGGTGCAACATGTCAACCGACTTCGATGAGTGATAAGATGGATAGCTTCAGAGGTGGCTTCCTTCGGCTGTCCTCTCTTTCGCTGCACTGCTAACACACTCGAGAACAATGCGTGTAAGAACCAGAATGGTTCCATCGCGGCTCAAGGCAGCCACGAAGACCTATGACCACGACTACAGTGTACTTGAATAGTACACAGCAGTTTATTCACGACCAACAGCTCTGGACTGTACAGCAGATCCACCGGGCGCTTGAAAGGCAAGGACCCAGCGAGTCGAAACGCCGAGCTGATATGCGCACGCGCAATATAAACACAGCCCACTCGATGACATATGCCATAAGCGCAGCACGCGAGCGCCGAAGTTCAGGCACATATAAAGTCTGTTCTAATCTAATGCCAATACGACAGAGCGATTGTTCGATAGACTGCTTTGGCGATTAATGGTTTCAGTGTTACTGAACGCGTGTGCATTCTTTGGATGATATAATATCCGACTTTTATTTTAGCACATGTGCACTCAAAGTTGGCCTGTTTCATAACTTTTCCTCTAGATTGTCTCTCGATATTAGGTGGACTATCTTTACAGATTTTAGAGTAACCCGCAATCTCTAGCCATGCACCTGCGTTTCCGTGTACCAATCACACGATCTCTGAAGGCGCGAGCGTTCACTCTCCGAGCAGAAAAATATTCACCAACCGGAAATGAGCGTACCGGTGCCGAGATACCGTGATCGTCAGCGCGAGACCACATGGTACTATCATGGCACTATTGAGGAGATAACGTCACACAGTACTTTGGCGTGCCATCTTGAAATGTTACCTCTCGGCGCCGCACCTTTTGCGAAAAAGCAGTGGACAGGTGCGCGCAGCCGCGCTTCCCTCAGTACACATTGAAGGGACACTAAAGTCAACTACTCAGTCGAAGTTGATTGTTGAAATGGCGGTCCAGAAACCTTGTAGTATTGCTTCTGTGTCAAGGAAGGGCCTATTTTGAAATAAAACCGTGTTTTAATGCTCGGCATCGGGTTAGTGCACTTGAAATTACCCGCCTCAAGAAGCGGACTGACCGGACCGACTCACGTCACTGTTGCCATGCACAACGTTGCCCGGCTTACTGCGTTAGTAGCAGCATAGCGAGAACAGTGGGAGCCACAGCAGCAACAACGGTCACTGATCGATTTCCCGGCTTTGGCTTCGAGATAGCAGACGATTCTGTTTCAACTGCACCCCACGAGGTGGCACGACTTGTCCCGTGTAACCTTTAATCATCATCATCATCATCAACCAAGCGAAAATTGAATTCTTGAACCACTTGCGCCATTTCCCATAGTAACGACCGGCGGTTCTTTTTTTCATGAATCAAACAGAAACAAAGAATTAGCATTTTATTGCGTCTTTTGATGCACGGAAGGTTCTTTATTTCGTGTAGTTAGATCGATTGCTAGTGATTATTATAGGTGGTCCGTCTAATGTCATCGCGATCATTTTGAAGATGTCCTACTGCGGCGCTTTTGTTATTGTGCATTTACCTTAGTTTTGAAATACGTAGGGAACTGTTGTTGAGAATACTGTCGTTTTAGATGTCATACATTGAGCTTTCACTCTGACGTAAATTGTTATTTGACTTTAGTGTCCCTTTAATGTATGCGAGATCTGAGAACAGGCTCAACCCTCATACATACCCAGAAAATATATGCAAGGTCTACCGTATTGAGCTCGCCATATTAACCCGCATACTACGGGCTTGTACCAAGACACGTATGGTGTGAACTCTAAAACCCTTCTGCCACAGCCCCAGCCTCGGCGACCAACTTTGGGCCACCGGGACCAAGTTTTTCCGCGATCCGTAAAGTCAACGATAATGCTAAGTAATTAGTCGCCGATGCAGCGCTTCATCCATCGTGATTGTTCAGCGAACTCGGAGCGCGGAAGGAACACAAACACGAAGCAATGAGGAGGCACCCAGCACCTCTTTTCTTCGTGCCTGTGTTCCTCCCGCGCTCAGTTCGCTGAACAATCATGAATTACAAACTAGCCCACCTTTCGATCTAATTGCCATTCATTGTACTTTCTTGGCGTTGTTCACTAGATCGGTAGCCAATTTTCCGATACGTGCATCATGTTTTTCGCGCTTGAGGTCATGCAGGTAGTGTCTTATAATCGCGTAAGCTGAAAACCGAGCTATCTTACCGTCGGAGTGCAAGTCCACCGCTCAGAGGCATTCAAGGAAAAGCCGCTGCTGTTGTGGCCACTCGTTAAGGCGGACAAAGTTTTGTGCGCGCACTGCGCGTGCATATAGCTGACATTGGCAGGGCGTGCTCACACGTCGGAGAAGTGAACCCCGCGAACTCGGCAATGTGACGCCGACTCTTCCAGGTCTTCGCGATGAATTCGGTCCAGCCATATATAGAATTATGCACCTTCACTACACTTCGGTTATCTCCGCACACTGTCCTATTGGTCTTTCGGCACGACATACAAACCTTCCTGTTGAATATCCCAGTTGTTAATTGAGCTTGCTTTTCATACGGAGCAACCGAAGATATTGTGCGGTTGGCCATAGTTAATTTGATGCAACTCGACGCGCAACAAGATGTTGATTGATATGTGGGGTTTAACGTCCCAAAATCGCCATATGATTATTAGAGACGCCGTAGTGGAGGGCTCCAGAAATTTCGACCACCTGGAGTTCTTTAACGTGCACTCAAATATGAGCACACGGGCCTACAACATTTCCGCCTCCATCGGAAATGCAGCCGCCGCCGCCGGGATTCAATGCCGCGATCTGCGGGTCAGCAGCCGAGTACCTTAGCAACTAGACCACCGCGGCGGGGCGCCACATGATGTTGCTGCCAGGGCGATTTTACGAGTACATGCCGCACGCGGTATTAGAGGAAACTTCCAACGCTGCAGAATTGTAAATGCAACACACGAGGGCCACTGAATGCCGGGGAACACCGCACAACACCCCATCACATAAATACAACAAACGCATAGTCGGGCATGGGTCGTCAACTGTGTGAAAACCTCAAAGATGGCGCCCTGTCTGATTTACCACAGCATCACGCTGCGGCTGGGTTTCAGTGCATACTCCTTGCCACCGTCACTTAAGCCATTTAGCTTGCAGCATGTCACACTCCTCTAATAAGGAGCACAAGGCACAAAGCTTTCCAGTGGGACCACGGCAACACGTAGTTAACGCATGGAAACAACGCGTACAACAACCAAGCCATTATTTGTCACCTGCTGATAATCGAACCCTTCAGCAAAAAACAACAACGCCAGCACGCATGCAAATGAAGCATGAGAGAAGGAAACTTCATAGTTACTTTCAAGAGGAACAAGTGGGGGGAGAAGACTGGATGAATAAGCCCGACGCTTAGAACAGAGAGCCAACCGGGAGCAACCGTGTTAAGTCACAACACCTTCCGCATGAATAACTGTCTCAGAATACGGTTTTATCAAGAATATTCGGGCACAAAATCTTCGTTAGAACTACGTATTCATTAACTACACAAAAACGCGCCCCTCTCGGACGAACACACATAGTGCCTAGAATACTGCCTAGAACATGTACAACAGCCATGACGCACACATCACGTGTGCTGTACAAAAGTAGAGAGATGAGCGAGTTGGAACTGATACGCATTGTGTTTTGTCTCGTTTGCGCTTAAACGTTTTCAAGGCTGTACAGTACTGCGGTTATCGGTTCCCATCCTGATTATTCACATTTCCTCTTTTGACCGCAAATGATTGCAGCATTGCTTTTAAATTAATACCTTGACTATTTCACTAAACTGTGTATGTTTGTGTAACTGCCAGTGCACACAAGCACTGAGCGGAAGCCACAAGTCAACTCGCAGAACAACAAACATGGCGGCTACTACGATGGACGCTCTTGACGTGTTGTAAAAGTGGCGTTCGAGAGGGACTAATCATGATCGAGTGGAGCAAGCGCTAAGCAACGACTTTGATAGTGGCTATATATGATGACGTTTTGTGCACAATCGATATCGTTGCACGATTACTGAAGCCTCCCCACCCCCCGGCAGACGTATTCTTGCTGAAATTATAACAAACGTACTATACTGTTGGGCTTGCCCACGTAAGAGATAAGGCAGTTCTGCTTATAACGCTGGGCACGTTGGTTTACAGTGATTGGGTCATTTCTCATGCTCCGTTGTGGCGCACTCAATTAGGAACAGGAACATGAAAAAGAAATGGACGCGACGACACCTAGCTCTGTGTGCCATTGTGTGTGTCTTTCTTGTGTACCTCCATGTCTTTTTTGCCGTGCTACGACGAAGCCTCCGTAATTCCGGCCAGTTCTGCAGCCAAAACATTTTAGGGGCGAAGCTCTATATAGCGGCACCCGTTCGTCCCTCGGAGCCGTTGTAGTGTGTAACAAGTATAACATTTTGACGTTTAACGTGGTGCCGGTGATAGATTTCTTCTGTGCTTTGTTGAACAATAGAAAATAGTGATCGATGTACATGCCAATGGCTGCTAATGAGGAATGAGAGACAGGAGCATACGTCTTTCAGTTACCACGCACGCTGCCATCCTCATTATTGGCATGTACATTGAGCACTATCTTACAGGAAAGGGTTGCTACGTTATAGTCGTTGGGTGTAACCTTCTTAGTTTTAGAAAGGTTTAGCGAGCATTGAGCCGCAGTGCCATGAGTACAATGAACTAGTATATACCATGAATGAACTCGAGGTGGTTAAAGGTGGGAAGCAGACACGAAGCGCAAGCCGTAAGAAAGTGTGCGTGTGCCACCTCTCGTTTAGTCCTTGGAATGTCCACTGGATGGCGGTGCTTCTATATTGGGAATATATGATGAAAAGATGCGAGACGGTGGTACTTTGAGTGTTGAATAGATGGACGAACGGACACACAGACAGATGCATGGATGGACGCATGAACGGACGCAGAGGCGGACGCATGGACGAACGCAGGGACGGACGCACGAACAGACGCATGCAAGGACGGGCGAATGGACGCTTGGACGGTCACACAGACGGACGCATGGACGGACGGAAGCAAGAACGAATGAACGGACGAATGCTTCGCCCCACTCCCCATCATTCACTGCGTGGATATGCTGCCATTTTTTTTTTTCAGAAAAAAAATGACCGCTGCATTCCGTCAGTCACTAACAATGCCACAAAAATGGTGAATACAATGGGAAAAAACAAAATTTTCAGTTAAATCATACGACATTATATATAAGGCATGTCGTCTGAATTATTTTTAACGCCTGGGCTCTTTAAAGCGTTCTTATATCTAAGCACACGGTTGCGCGCGGTAGCTCTGTTTTAAGTACAGTGTGAGTACCGATGTGTCGAAGTTTATGTGATAATATTATTTCCATGTACGGCCAGATGAACACAACTAAGGCTCCTCGCATGATTGGTAAACTGCAGTGTTGTACTTGTACATCTACGAACAACGCGCAAGTTCACGGCCAAGAGCCTATTTTTTTTTTATTACAACTAAGTCGCTATAAACCGCTGCATTTACACACGATTGAGAGGATGCCAAGGACGTTTTGCGATGTGCTTGAAACAGAAAGCGGCACCTACTCTGAAATAATTTTGCTGAATGGAGGGTACGACGACAATGAACAGCACTCTGGCATGTTGCACTCGCCGATCTTATTACAATGAATTAGAAGCCGAACAAGATGAAATGCTTTCATACGTTGTTTCAGGAATACGTAAAAGCAGTTACACTCTGACATGACCGGACAAACCACACCTTGGGAACATGTGACTTACGCACACAAAGAAACACGACGTGGCTAGCAGACGACGCACGGGGACATCCACACTTTGCCACGTCGGCCATCTCGGAGGCCATGCTCTTAGCCATAGAGTTTTTTATATATAAACACTGGAGGGAACTCCAGCGCTAGTGTATACATGGGAGCTACAAAGGCCGATAAAGAAAAATTGCTGGAGTGTAAGCTCCCGAGCTCCCGCTGGCGTCACCTCCACATTCTAGCCACCATAGCTTGGACGGGTCGTGTTCGAGCGCGGTAGTTTACTGCCCATGCGCCAACTCCCGGCACCCGCGCCAATGTCCGATTTCGTTCACTGGCGGTCGCGACGGCAGCGCCTCTTTTCACCATGCTCCGTTTACGTCGTAAGCAGCGCGGAATTGAGCGGCGCTGTATAATAACATACATACACTAATTTTGAGGACTGTCACGCACGACAGCATAAGAGTACGCGAACACAATCAGCAAAGCGATCGACTCCATATTACGTAATCCAGCTTGAAGTATTTTCCGCTAAGCTGCGCCACGAAACGGATTTTGAAAATTTTAAGCACGATTCAAAAATGCAAATCCTAGTCACAAAGCAAAAAGAATGCTGGAACATGTCAGTATATAATTCACGTTCTTTTCATTTCTGCTATACGATGTAATCGCACGTTCTGGCCAGCTTTTTGTCATTAATCGTCAAAGCCGTCGATCGAATTGCCGCTCTAAGTGTCCCATTGACATTTGATCGGTAACAAACTTTATTTGTTCTGCAATCGGGTGTTTGCGCGCCACAAACAGGGCCTAAATCATTGCCGAGGTTGCCGATTACTTGGCGCGGATCACCGCTCGCCGTTGCCGGCTCGCTGGGTTTCTAACTTTTAAATGCCCCGTGTACCTTCCTAATGGTCCAGAGCTACTGGTCGCCGTCATAGGTCTTCGTGACTGCCTATAGAGCCGCGGCGGGACTATTCTGGTTTTAAAGGCATATCGCTCGAGTGCGCTGGCAGCGAAGCGAAAGAGGGGACAGCCGTAGGAAGCCGCCACTGAAACTAACCATCTTATGACTCATCCAAGTCGGTTGACAAGCTGCAACGCGAAAATGAGCAAAGAGTCGACAACTTTTCGGTTATCTACCTACCTGCTACTACTACTACATACATTGGAAGATGTACAGACCCACGTCTTAAGGAGCTTCGCCCCTAAAATAGGATTGCTTGGGTGGTGATTTATGAAAATTGTTATCTTGTTCGAGGGCGGATTCACGAAAATTGTAATTGTGCACTAACTTCAGTTTCTCATAAACACGTATACTTTTGTTTCTCATCATCAGCTCATGCACTTGCTTTGCAAAATGTAGGAGATAATATCTGTCTCGTGCGTTAATTTTTTTAGATTAGGATATAATAGACGCTTATTTCATGAGTGATACAGATGGTCCAGAATGAGAAAATAAAGATGCCTTAAGGCAGCTTAACAACCTCTCACACCGGACATTTTAAACTTGGATCACAATTGGGCCGCCGGTATTCTATTTATACAATATATCGATGTAATATATATGCAAGGTGATTGAAATGGACTGCACGCTCATCATCCTGAAAAATAGTAAAAAAACAGAAACAAAAACACAATGGGTGCATCTCGCATGCAAATTACGCCAGATATGTTATGAACCTTTTCAGTATATTTCAAAATAAATGATGTCACGAAAGCAGAAAAAATAAAGTGCATCATAGATGTCATGTTTTAATGTGTAATATTGCTTAAAGCGGTCGAATGAGAAGTCGCCCTATGTGTATATCATGTTTGCAGCGTATAGATGCATGCAAACTCTCCAATCATGGTTCGACCACCCAAACGACCACCCAAATGCACTGCCACTCTACTTGACCAAAACGTTCCTGAAGTACCTTAGCTCATTGTAAGCTTGGGAATGTGAATTTTCATTCGGTTTCAGTATGTGGCGCATTGCGAAACATCAGTTGAATGTAACGAACAAGGGCGCCACCTTCTTCGTCAATGAATTTGTCCCTGCGTCGTGTGCTACGTGCTGAACTTAACTTACTAGCTGCGTAAGTTCAATAAGGGTTCATAAAGATTATGAAAACCAACAAAAATGCGCCCGATGGTAGCTCTACTGCTACGACATGCCACACGGCATCTTTTCTGTAATTTTAAACAAATCACTTCACAGGGTATGTTTCGAACTGCTGCTTGGGTGAGTTGGTTGATAATAAAAACGAATTTTTCAGCACAAAAAAAAAATAAAACGGAAGACTTCGGAACAGACATCACAGTGCTGTGTGCATATGTGGCTTCTGAGTTGTTCCGTCCTATTGCACTGGTAAATCTGTCTGATTGGACGGTTCCCAGAATTTTTATCTTAATAATGACTCATTCAATATCCGTTCACAATACCTTTAAAGCTTTTCAAAGTACCCTCTTCACTGGTTTAATGATTCACTGCCCATCACTGAAGCCGATCTAGAAGCCGTCAATAAGAGCCAACTTCAGTGATGTCACCGAAGATGCTTTGACCGTCTCCAGCATCCCATACCTATATTTCCTTCCGGGGTTTCGTTTCTTACAGAAAAAAAAAACTGGCGGTGCCAGATCAAGGTCACACAGTGGCTGAATCAGTGCTGCCACACCCATCTTGACCTGCAACATGGATACAATTAGCGCGGTGTGAGTCATCGTCCATCTCACTCGTCTAACCTTTGAAACCATTGCGGCATAAACTTTCGTCATTGCAAGGTTTCTCGTCAAATCACGATGAATTATTTTTTCGGTACTGCACGCTCCTCATCAATCATCCAAACATTTGATCACCGGTTCTCATCAAACACTTGAAGCGCTTCGCACACGGAGGCGTCTGTTTATGAGTTTGACGAACGTCCCGAGTGGTGTTGTCGTTGAGAGACTCCAGACTTTTCCAGAGCCTCTTGTGCGAAATCTAGGTATAGCTTTGTATCATCGCGTCGTTACCATGGGCTTTTCAAAATATTTCGCTCGTCTCCACCACGTTTTTATTCCAGTTTCACTGATAAATTGATTGCGTTGCAATGCTCCAGAATCTCGTCCACTCTTTCCTCAACAAGGATGCAGTAGATACCTTTGCATAATGGCTTGACCAGCTACAACAAGTGCACGCAGGCGAATGCAACGGATGCCTTTCAAAGCTTGTGTCCCAAACTGACTTCTGGACCCGAAATGCTGTCCCGCCAGACGACGCTACCAACTGCAAAAAAAGAGTTTTTGGGACAGATGCCATATCAGACAACGATCAAGAAATCGATGACTTTTTTCACCACTTCTCGGATTATTGATGTAATAGAGCCAAGCTTATTTCGGAAAGCCACGTTGAAGGAAGGCTCGACTACTGCATCAGCGTGACGCTTCATACCACAGTGAACATTATGCACCATGATGAGCTCCTCTGCAAGTTTACTTCAAACTGCAGCGCTCCAGGTACGTGCACTGGAAAACGGACGTAATCGCTAATGGGCAACACGATCAATTCAACGGACCGGTAAGTTTACGGGGTCATCGAAGCCATGGTGTTAGTCACTTCTAACAACGTGTTCAAAGTTATGGTTACTGATATCTCGGTCTTCAGATATCTCAGTCTTATCAATGAATGAAAATTAATCGAAATTGAAATTACTCATGAACCATTGAAATTGCTGATAATTTGAACTGTAACGGGTTACTTAGCGTATGCAAATTTTTAATGCGCGAAACAAGAAACATCGTGTCAATAAGGGCGAACTCGTTCGCTCATGTTGTGTAGTTTCTCTGCTTTATTCCCTCCCTTTTTTTTTTGTACTGTATGAGTCATAACAGTGCAGTGATGACTAGTTGAGATTAGGACTTGTCAACGCTTATAGAAATCACTGGTGCTCTTACAGCGGGAAGGAGAGCGGGGGACAAAAAGGGAAGGAGCTGAAGGTGTTCGCTTATCTGGTAGTTTCCCGCCTTTTCTCCCTTCCTATATTGTACAGTATGAGTCATAACAGCGCACGATGAGTAGTTGAGATTAGGAGTTGTCACCGCCTATTGAAGTTGCTGGTGCTCTTACAGTGGGACGGAAAGAGCGAGACAAAAAAAGGAAGAAGCTCAAGGCCTTTGCCTTTGTTGTTTCCCGCCTTTTGTTCCTTCTTTTTTTTTTCACTGTATGAGTCATAACAGCGCACGATGACTAGTTGATATTAAAACTTGTCACCACCTATTGAAATTGCTGGTGCTCTTACAACGGGACGGAAAGAGTGAAAAAAAAAAGGAAAAGCCGAAGGCCTTCGCTTATCATGTAGTTTCTAGCGTTTTGTCCGTTTTGTTTTTGCTGTATTAGTCAAAACAGCGCATGATTAGGACTTGTCCCCACCTATTGAAATTGCTGATATTCTTACAGCGGGACGAAAAGAGCGGGACAAAAAGGAAAGTAGCCAAAGGCCGTCGCTTATCTTGTAGTTTCCCGCCTTTCGTCTTTCCTTTTTCGTACAGTGATAGTCTTTGACTATTTGTGATTAGGAATTGTCAAGGCCTACCGAAATTGCTGATATTATTAACAATATAAGACCATCCACATTCATTAGGATATATGAAGTGACATAAAATGACTTTGATGGCCCATGCGCAAACCGCGTGGCAGTGATATGAGTGTGTCGGCGCGAACCCTCAGGTGCGACAGGTGCGGGAGTGGTAGTTTAGCGGTCTATTCTTCTCTTCTAAACGTATTCCCGTTCCCGTCAGCACCCTTTGCCAGTTTATGGCTCCCATTCTCCTCACTTCTTTGGAGGCCGCAGAAAAAAAAAGGGGGCAGCCCAAAACGCTGCATGACTCACTCGATGGGCTGACGTACGCGCGTAGCTATAAGGCGAGACTGTCTGCAAAATACGGCACTTCCCACGAACAGAGTAAAAGCGGCAAAAGGTGACACCAGACAACGATGTACCACCCAGCGCTGCAGATGGAGGAGCCGCTGTCCAGGCGCGGAGAGTTGAGCTCACACAAGCGCAGCATGACCCTGGACCTGGACAACGCTGGCCCATCCCAACATACGAGTGAGCAGGCCCACACTTCAAGCCCGCTACCCACTCCGGACTTAGGCATGCCGCTACTGACGACGCCAGAGTTCGACATGCTCCTCACTGATCTCAAAGCACCGGAGACGCCACCGATGCAAACTACGGTGTTACCGCTCAATCAAGAAGAGAAGCAGCCCTGGAGCCTCTTCTTTGACGAGCTCTCCAATCTAAATCTGCCGCCACAGCAACAACACACTCAACAACAGCCGCCGCCACCCGTGTTTCAGCAGCACGTCACGATGGGCGCGAACGGGTCTGACTCGAACGCATCCACCTCGAACGCCAGCTCCAGCCCACCTCCGCGGTCTGAGCACTGCGTAACGGGTGACCACGTGAAGGGCAAGACACAGGCGGTACCTGCGATGAGAACCGCGCCACCACTGTGCTACATAATCTCCGACGAGGACAGTAGCAGTAGTGTCGGTGCACAGCAGATGGCGATGCACGAGGCACCACAAGAGTTGTCGAGGTGTGAAGCATCGAGCTTGAGCATGCGGATCATGAGCCTGGATATGAACAACGCTGGGCCACACCAACACAACAGCGAGAAGGCTCGCATGACGCATGCAGTGTCTCGACCGCATGCTGTGGCTCCGCTGTCGCCCATTGACATGCACGACGGAAAAGGCGCCAAACTGGAGGATAAAAAGTGCCGGAACCGAATCGCACAAGCCAGGTGTCGCCAGCGGAAGATCGACCGTGTCACGTTTCTACAAGGGAAAGTGCGAAAGCTCAAGTTGGAGACGGCGGCGTTGAAATCTACGGCGAACAGTGTACGCCATCAGGTGGAATTGCTCCGGCAACAGTGGGCGATTCACGCCAGATTTTGCGGTCTGACATGAAGCTGTCACATATGGCCCTGCCGGATCGCTGATTACTTCCATGAGAGAGAAGCTTCGCGAGCGTTTCGTGCGACGGAATCGCCGTAGACTGTTCACGAATCTGCACAACAGCGGCGTCTCGAGCGCAGCCATCACTGCCCACCGTTGACAAAGATGCTTTCCTCCACGAGCGGGTAATCGTCCTTCCAACGTTGTCGTTCCTGAAACTGAGCATCTTTGTAAGGACAACAAAACAAAAGCGGCTTGTCGTTATCCCCAGGTTCGCCCGCCACGATGGATCCAGTTAAGGTGCTCGGCTGCTGACTCGAAGGTCGAGGGTTCGATCCAGGCCGCCGCGGTCACATTTTGGTGGAGGCCTGTACTGTGTACTGTGCAGACCCGTGTACTGTGCGATGCCAGTGGACGTTCAAAAACATCCAATCATCAAACATTCCGGAGCCATCTACAACGGTGTCCGTTGTAGACATATCGTGGTCCTAGGACGTGCAAGCCCCGATGTCATTATTTGTTACCCTCGGGTCTTTTACCGTTGACAGCCGCATCTGCTTTTAGAGCGGACACGGATGCCATTGTGTGGTCTGCCATTCTGTTCGCACACGAATATGTGTGTATGCTATCTGTGCAGCGTGATCGACTGTCCTGTTGACGTCCCCGAATTACTATAGGATTGCGAGGCACCCCTTAGTCGGGGCCTCAGGAATAATTTCTGGCATGCGGATTTCCGTAACGTAAACATAAATAACTGAACTCGCTGGTTTAATTTGCACTTCGCCCCCCCCCCCTTCTCCCCCTTTCTGAATGCAACCGCCTTGCTCGAGAATCGAACCAACGCCCTCTTGCTAACGAACAGAATGTACAAAGCAACTCCGCGAGTTTCCACTTTGCTATTACTGTGCTCAGCACAAACCTCAGTGTCAACACTGTATGCTTCCTACAAGAACTGACGCAAGCGTATTTCGCGTCTGTTCATTTTAAAAGACGAACGTATGCTGTGAGTGGTAGATACCACGACGAACAGAACGTTGCACTTCGATATTTTCCACGACTTGCCGCTGTCCTGGACACATGCGTGTTGCTATAACACGGTTTTTCTTTATGAATTCGCTCTTTTTCGGTGCACAGGAAGTTCCACTCTGACGAGAAACTGCAGCCGCAGTTTTTGTGCACGCCTGGCGTCTCCTTACCAATATAATTAGATACATTTGTTATTGTACAATTCAAATCAGGTAGATCCTGTAGAATTTCTAAATGCTGGGCATGCTATAAAATTCCACCCCTCCCTATTTGGTCAAACGAAGAACTGGCTTTAAGTATATAAAAATAGCTCGTATTTCATTTATTGATTTATACTTAACTATAAAGTAGGGGAAGTAGTTGCACTCAGACAATTCGTATCTCCACATGACAGGCTGGGGACAGCTGAACATTTTAATAAAAGATATTTCTTTTACAAGGACAGCATAATCGTGCATTTGTATAGATAGCTTCAGTGCAAAGCCCCAACGGGCCTTACTTATGCAGGCCGATGTGTTCTTGTGCACCCACTTTTCCTATATGGTTGGGAGTGCAAGGAAATGCAAGAGCATACGTACACAATCTGCTGGAATTATTAGCTGCATTATTAGCTGGAGGTGGAACACTAGATGGAGCACGATTACACTATTATGAAATTGGAAGTGTCTATATAGATGTATATATATATATATATATATATATATATATATATATATATATATATATATATATATATATATATATATATATATATATATATATATATATATATATATATATATATATATATATATATATATATATATATATATATATATATGTGTGTGTGTGTGTGTGTGTGTGTGTGTGTGTGTGTGTGTTTGAAATACATTTGTGTTGTGGTTAATGTTTCTTGATCCGGCCAAATATGTGCTCTGTTGCTGAGCGACCAGTATATGTAGATGTCTATATGAGTGTGTATGTGTACATTGGTGTTATTGTTAGTAAGCCGTGTCCGGACTAAATATGGACTCCGTAGCTCAGGTACCGGTTTGAGTAGATGTACTACTTTTTTTTTCTTTTTTGTTATTGTGCTCTGGTGTTGCCTGCTCGAATAGGTGCTCTTGTTCTGTAACTGATTCATGGTAACTCCCTCATGAAATGCCTGCTCTACACTTAGGGCACTTGAATAATAAAAAAAAAAGTTTTCTTCATTAGGGCTCTTTATTTTGACGGGGGAGGTGGGGGGAGCGGACTAAGTTTAGCGTGCAAACTGATGATTCATTTGATGCTGCGTTTTTTTTTTGCCAAACGTGAAGTGGAAGATAATCGAAGTAACTGCATCGTTTTAACGAACGACAGGCGTTTCCAAATGCTGCTACAGTTTCGCAAATGACTATACGAAATGCTAAGTAACTGCTCTGAAGTAAAATGTTATGCATCTTGCAATGCTTTCGGGAACTTCCTGACTGCCGGCTTCATCTGCAATAGACATTTACATGGGGACCAAGCGCGGTGCTTGGAGAGGTAATGAGAGGCATGCTACTTCTTTCCATGTAAGTTCGCATCGGAAAATGGGACGTGGGTGAGACGACCAGCATGCGCAAACTCGCATTCCTGTTTAGCATTCATTGCCGTATGAAGAATGACGCAAGCGTATTCTCCGCTTTGTAGGAGGTACCCCAACATGCTCAGAGCTGCATAGGGCCGCACCATTTCTGATACCCTCGGTGGCAAACGCAACAGCACGCACCTGCCTCATTTAGCACGATCTTACCGAAAAGAAAAAAAAAATTTTCCAAGATGACCGAAATGAATTGCTGACATTGTAGAGATTCTTTTCCTTAAAAAAATACGGTACCTGTGTTTCGATGAAATAACGCGTCCTAATTTTTCTCTCTAATTGCATACAAAAATACCGCAGGCACGGCATCAGATGTAGCAATGCGATGAAAGACGAGGCACAGAAGGAGGGAAGTTGAAAAAAAAAACTCTGCCGAAAAAAAAATATTCCGCAGATCTTGAGTGAATCAATGTTATGCGAAGCATGCGGATGGAAGGTGACTGTATTACATTTTTTTATTCAGCGAAAAGTTACAAAATGGCGCTAAAGTATGTACAAATTGTCACGCAGTATACGTTAAACAGCCGCGTATATTTTCATATTACCAGTTGCTTACAGTTGCGTAACGATGCTAAAAGCAACTTGAATATTAGCAATACCAAAAGCGGCAAGCTAATATGAAGCGCTGGTGTTCGCGAGGATAGTCCTGTACACTGCTACATAAATCAACTTCAGCAGATGGCATTTAACTACGATTCACGTTAACACGACGTTACTGCGTCATCACAGGAGTACATATGTAACGTTTATAAAATTTGATAACGAGTAAGTACTGCATTCAGACCTGATGTTTCACGAACATTACGGTCTACTTGCAAAGTATTTCCGAGACCTGGCGTGGCTCTGTGGTAGAATAGTTGATGCAGAATGCTGCGAGCTTCGACTCCTGCTGGGAGTCTGACACGTTTTTCTGCATTTTTCGGGTCAACGCTGCCGAGGTCCGTTTTTTCTTAACGCTATTGCGTTGATGTTACCCATGTCGGTTCTCCCCGTTCCTGGTTCATTGGCACATTGCCTGTGGCACATTGTGGTTAGATTGTGGTTAATTTAGAAACAAAAAAATTGCCCGCAGCTTCCCTCGGGGGAACACTGAGGAGGATGCGGAGCATATAATTGGTTAACGGGGTGTTAAAGTGCGACTTACTTGGGTCGATGGCTAAATTGGTTAACGTGGTTGTGAAATGGGGTGTTAAATTGCGACTTACTTGGGTCGCTGGCTAAATTGGTTAACGTGGTTGTAGGAGGGGTGTTAAATGAGTGAACACGTACGACACGTATGCGAAAGGGCGGTGTTTATTTATTGCGACGAACTTTGAGCACGATGGCTTTTAGATGCCACTTTGGCCGGCGCTGGTCGAAGGGACGTCGATCATTGCGGCCTCAGGCGTCGACGCGCCGTACAAACCAACCGACGAGCGGCAACTGAGCGAGCGAGCACCGACCTTGAGTATATTGTAGCGACGAGAGAAGGAGAGACGTGAGATGACGTCGAAGGCGGCCGATGGGGCCGTGCCGATCTCGCCACTTTATTGCAGGCCTGAAGCGGAGCCACGTCGGCTACCAGCGTCCGCCACGCCAGGCGTGTCAGCTCGTTCTAATCCTCGCGCAGCTCAAGCTAGCATCTGCTGCGCGAGAGGCGCGGCGCGGTGATTGAGAAAATGATGATTATGATCATGCACTACAATATATACAGCGCGACGGCACATGCACTGTCAGCTGTCGAATGTTCGAGAAGGGGGAGAAGCGCAACGGCGCATGCGCGCGCGTCAGCTGCCGATGTTCTCGAAGCGTGACGGCGCATGCGCGCTACATTATACAGCTAGCGAATGTTCGTGAAGAGGAGAAGCGCACGCGGTGTGTAGAGGAGGAAGGGTGCACAGATGGTGGAAGAAGGAGGAGGAAGCTTGCGGACGGCGCCGCACTACAAGCCTCGAGTATTAGATGCTCCGCATCTAAAAACACGTCTTAGCAGCATACATCTGCTCAGAAAAGTGGCAAGTCGTATAAAATATCCAAGTGCACCGCTAATATTATGTGTGCCGTGGCCTTCGAGTCAGTGGCCGAGGAACCTATTCACTGATTCACCGCGACGAACGAACCTGGGGGTAGCTACAAACCTTTTTTTTGTACTTACAAATGTACTTACATTACCGAACGACAAAGCTTGAAAGATTATGATTACTCTCTCGTGGAGTAAAGTATTCATGTCAGTTGTGGACAGTGACGGATGTACTTGAGAGGACAGGGCTGTGGAAAATAAGGAACAGTCTTTTACAGTTTGCTCACACAACTTGCAATCGCGAAGTCTCTTTGGTAGACGTGAACAGTAATCCAACGGGGCCAATTCTGACAGCATCATAACCGGCCGCAAAATATTACGTGCCTCGCCCACCGATGCCTTGGACAATGTCACCTGTTAACGTTCACTGTCCGCCGTGGATTTCATTGTGGCCATGTCGAACTTCCGAGTTCGCAGTTTTTTGTTGTTAATAACATGTCAAGGTCGATCGTTCACTGGTGACACTTGGCCTGCGCAATTCGGTCCCTCCACCTTTTATAGTGTAATTTGGCACACACTCCGTGGCGCATGTCAATGGGTGGCAGCAGGGGTTCTGCGTGTGGTCTAGGAACTACATGCATCATGCGAGCTTGCTCCATGTTATGCTGCTGCGAACCAGTGTTGTTCATCTCGAGGCTCGTGATCGGCATGCTCAAGCTCGACTCTTCACATCTCGACTGATCTTGCAGTGCCTGGTGCAACCTTGTTTACCGTGCACCGTCAGTACCACTGCTGTCCTCCTCGGAGATTGCTTAGCACAGCGGTGGCATGATTCCCAATGCAGGCACCGTCTGTGTCTTGTCCATCCCCTAGTCACCCATTGCCGAGTGCTGAGACCAAGGAGGTAGTTACAAGCTGGGATTTGACGTAGATGCGCTCGAGTCGGACACGTACGGAGTCTCCGTGAAATGCGGCTGAAGTACAGGTGACGGCTGCTGTCGAATATGTTTTTGTTGCTGAAGCTGTAGTCCTGGGAGCCCATCAATGCAGCATCTCGAATGCTGCTCAACTTGTCCGGTGTGCGAGAACAGTGTCGTTGGTTTCGGTGGCGTCTCCGGTACAAAAAAAAAGCCGCATGTTGAACTCCTCCCGTTCGGGCAAAGTCAGCTGCAGCGTGCTGAGGGTCGGAAGGGCTTGCAGGCTCGAACAGTAGGCCTGTTCACCTATATGTCAGGACCGTGCAGTGTTGTGCATGTCCAGGGGCAAAGTCTGCTTGCGCGAGCTGAACTCTTCGCACATTAACTGCTGCTGAATTTCCTGCTGAATCGTCGTCTGTTGTATGCTTCTTTCGCGACCGCTGTTCTTGTTGGAGCGTATGTACCACGACGGCGGTGTGGTGTTCAATGCAGGCACCATCAGTGCCGTGCCCTTCACGTAGTCGTCCTTCGCCGAGCGCTTCGCGGGCGAAGGAAGGCTGAAGCTGGGGTTCGTCATAGGCGAGCTCGAGTCAGACACGTTCGCGCCCACCGCGAAGTGTTGCTGAACCACGGGTGGCGGCTGCTGTTGAGTCTGTTGCTGTTGTGGTAGATTTTGTTCTGGGAGCCTTTCGACAGAGCGGCTACACCGCTGCTCTTCTTCAGTGAGCTGGAACACCATAGCGGGCATCGTTGGAGTCTCCAGTGCGTTGAGATCGAGTAGGAGCTGCTCAAACTCGGGCATCGCCAGTATAGCGGCATGGCTGGGTCCGGAGAAGGGAGCGAGCTCGAAGCGGGGGCCTGCTCGCTCATATGTTGGAATTGGCCAGCGTTGTCCAGGTCCAGAGTCATGCTGCGCTGGTGTGAGCTCAACTCTCCGCGCCTCGACAGTGGCTTCTCCATCTGCTGCGCGGGGTGGTACATCGTTGTTGGGTTTCACCTGTTGCCACTTGTACGCTGTTCGAAGGAGGTCACGTCTTTCGCATTCGGCTTGGCTCTTATCGCTACTCGGGGACGTCAATCCAGCGTGTGAGTAGACCAGTGCGTTGGGCAGCCCACCGACACACTTATATCGCGGGCACACGGCGTGCGCATGGATCATCTAAGTCTTTTAACATCAGTTCTGATATCTTAATGAATGTGGATGTCGCATATTGTTAAGATTATCAGAAACTTCAATAGGCGGTGATAAATTCAAATTTCAAAGAGTCAAAGATTATCACAGTACAAAAAAGAAGGGAGAAAAGGAGGGAAAGTACGAGACAAGGGAAAACCTTGAGCTTCTTTCTTTTTTGTCCCGCTCTTTTCGTCCCACTTTAAGTGTATCAGCAATTTCAATAGGCGATGAAAAATCTTAATCACAAGTTGTCACCATGCATTTTTAACACTATCACAGTACAAAAAAAATGGAGAGACAAAAGCAGGGAAACTGTACAAGATAAGCGAATAGCTCGCCAATTACGTCCCGTTCGTTCTTTCTTCTTCTCCGCCCCGCCGTGGTGGTCTAGTTGCTATGGTACTCGGCTGCTGACCCGCAGGACGAGGGATCGAATCCCGGCTGCGGCGGCTGCATTTCCGACGGAGGCGGGAATGTTGTAGGCCCGTGTACTCAGATTTGGGTGCACGTTAAAGAACTCCAGGTGGTCGAAACTTCCGGAGCCCTCCACTACGGCGTCTCTCATAATCATATGGTGGTTTTGGGACGTTAAACCCCCCATATCAATCAAATCGTTCTTTCTTCTATGGCCGCTGTAGATATATACATACTAACCCGCTGCTGGCCGTTTCTATATATAGTTCATAATATCAGCAATTTCAATGGTCTATGAGTATTTTAACTCTCAAGTACTTTTTGCGCATTGATAAGTCCATGAGATTTCTGAATGCAGAAATACACGTAAGCGCGACATCGATCACTGTGTCAGAAGTGTTTTTTAACGAGTTTCGAGTTTCCGGACTCATCGGTCCATTGGAATCTTCGTGTTGCGCATTAGTGGTTACTTTTTCCAATGCATGTGCCTAAAGTGTTGGAGTTTGAAGTAAACTTGAAGAGAAGCTCGTCATTGTGCGGGAAGTTTATTGCAGGATGAAGCTTCAGCCTGATTCAGCAGTTTATACTTTCTTCAACGTGCTTTCACAAAATTAGCTTGACGCTGAAGCTTGATTCTGAGAAGTGCAGGTAAAATAATGGATCTTTTTATTGTTGTTCAATACCGTCTGTCCGAAATGTTTCTTTTTTTATTTTATTTGTAAGCACTCTCTAAAAAGGTGGCATTTCGTGTCCAGAAGTTTGTGTGTGATGTAATCTCTTAAACGAATCGTGTTTAGGTTGCCTGTGTGCATTTCTGGCCGGCCAAGCTATTCCGCTGAAGTATCTACTGCGCCTATATCGAGGGAAAAAGTGTACGAGCTTTGGGAGCATTATCACGCAATCGATTTATGAGTGAAAGTGGAATAAAAACGGGGCGGAGGCATAAAAAAGAGTTCATAGAGCCTATGGTGACGTCGCGATTTTGCGCAGCCATACTAACATTCAGCACAAAAGGTTCCATAAAAGTATGTAGTCAAAACATAAGCAGAGGACTCGGCGCAGAAAGCGCGTAAAGTGGTTGATAAGGGCCGGCGATTAAGTGTTTGGATGATTTGGGAGGATCGAGGAGTACCCTGAGAAATCGTTCATCGTGTTTTGATGAGAGACCTCCCAATGAAGAAAGTTGGCGCGAAAATGGTGCCAAATAAAGGTCTTGTCGCGTTTTATGAAGAGTCAGACCACGCTGATAATATCTGAGTTGCAGGTCGAGATTGGTGTGGCAGCGCTGCTCCAGATTGAATGGCCTAGACCTGGCAGTACCAGCTGTTTTTGTTTTTATTTATTTGTTCTCGGGTAATAACGGAACCCTGGAAGGAACTCCATGTGTGACACTGGGGGCAGTAAAAGCATTTTTCACGTGCTTACTGAAGTCGGCTCTCAATGACGTCTTCCAGCACGGCTTCAATGATTGGCAGCAGTGCATTAAACCAGTGGAAAATGTACATAGAAAAGCTCCTATAAGCGATCGTAAACAGATAATGATTGAATTTTTACTCAATAAAGATTCCGGAAACCTTGGAGTTAGACAGATTAGCAACGCAAGAAGACGGAATATCCCAAAAGCCACACACAGACACAGCGCTGCAAAGTCTTCTCTTACGTCTTCCGTCCTTTTGCGCTGACAAATCATTCTTTAATATGAACTAACTCACCAAAGCAACAGTTTGAGAGACACCCCGTGAAGTGATTTCTTCATGATAACAGAAAAGAGGCCGACTGGTATGTCGTAGAAGAACAGCCAGCGCACGCGAAAGAAAGTATAGTCAAGCTGCCTTAAGGCAGCTTACAAAGCTTTTACTGCGTGCGCTTTAGACTTGTGTCAACATTGGGCCGCTATTCAATATTTATACAACAGATAGATGCAATACGTGCCAATGATATATGCAAAGTGATTGAAATGGACTGCACGCTGATCCTGCCGAATAGTAGCAAAAACAGAAAAAACAACACAATGAATATATCTTGCATGCATCCTACGCCAGACAAATTATGAATTGATTGATTTGATATGTGGAGTTTAACGTCCCAAAACCACTTTATCTATCAACTTTTCTATCAGCCTTGACAATCTGTATTACTATTATATTCAATTCTATCAGTTATATTCTATTCTTAAGATAAACACACGAGACAGATATTATCTCCCGTCTTTGCAAAGTGGGTACATTTGCTGGAGATGAGAAGCACGAGTGCGCAAGAGTGCAGGATTACTATCTTCAAAAAGCCAGCCCTAAACAAGATCACCCTTTTATCATTCTGACTTTACAGCCTCCGCCAGATATTCGGAGAGCTCAAGGTGTGAGAAAACTTTGAACTTCCGAGCTATTGGAGACTGTTCGGTCGAACCATGCAGCACTCGTTAGTGCGTGTTAAAACCATTTATATAGTTTTAAACTTAATGGTATCCAACATATAGCAGCAGAAATATTGAGCTTGTTACTTTGTATTGTTATCAATACTTTTTGATGCTTAGTCATACGAGAGCGGGCCACCCGCTATCGTATCGCCATAAGCTCAGTCATGTGAATCATACGAGAGGTAAGGTTAGGCACACCAAAGCAGGTGCTTTCGCATGACTAACCTGAGCCCTCGAAAGATGAGCCGCACCAATCTTTCGCACCGATTTTACAGTTTTCCAACATCACCGATAGATAACCCACCCCTGAAAATAGCATCGTCCATTTTAGTGATAACACCCGCGAAAACGAGGTAAGCAGATAACTGAGCTTCCCAGGTGGTCGAACTTCCCGCAGCCCCCCGTTACAGCATCCCTTATCATCTTATCGTGGTTTCGGGGCGCTAAAGTCTAACAAGTATTGAAATAACCGAAAAGTTACAGACCAGTCCCATACGCGGTGCGGCATGTCAAGCTCATAAGGTGGATAGTTTCAATGACAGCTTCCTTCAGCAGTCTCTGCTACTGCCCTGCAAACCACACTCGAGCAATATGGGTGTAAGAACCAGAACGGTCCCGCCGCGGCTCGAGGCAGCCACGAAGTGCTATGAAGAAAGGCCCTTGCATCTTCCTACGGGGAGAACTCTAGTAAACGCGTCACAGATTGGGGGAAGAGAGATGAATAGTATCGCGTGAATGTTGCGTAATTGGGTATGATTTGGAAATGCCTATTGTTAGTTTTTATTTATTTTTCTTATTTACTGAATGGAGAAGCATTGCCTTCAAAAGAGTTGTGGGACGCTAAAGTTGGGCTGTGCCCAGTGGCCTAGCCAAAGGATAGCACTGTAGGCACGTGCCTCCCCCCCCCAATATTTTGTTTCCCCATAGCATAAAAAGCGAGAAATAGCCATTTTTTATTTTTACATATTGCAGCCTATATGAGGCTATTGCAGGAGTGAAAAAAACAACAACATGAACAGAACAACATTCAAGAGCAGGCTTTCGAAATTTTTTGAAATAATAGCAAAAGAACACTTCCGGCAGCACATTCCAGGCTTATATAGTTGAAGGAAGGAAGCTGTATTTGAACATGTCAGTGTGGTTGAAAAAAGGTGCAATGTTAAGAGCATGGTCACTCCTGATAGACAAAGGTCTGGAAAACTTAAGATATGATTCTAGAGTGCTTAAGCGAGAAGAAGGGAATAACTTGTGCAAACATTTTAAGCGGCTTCTCCTTCCGAAATTAAAGTAGTACAGACCCTCCCCCCCCCTCCCCCACCCAAAAAAAATATTACTACGCGCCTAGTTGTGCCCCACTACTGGTTGAAGGTACTGTTTCTTCCATCGCATCTACTCGAGTCAAGCAAAGCGTCAAATTAATCGAAAGCCAAGCAAAAACGCCCTTAACTGAATTCAGAACGCACAATCCATTGAAAGGTGTTACAGCGCAAGCAGTCGGTTTTTTACTACCAGACGCTGCCTGCATCAGCCATGTGAGGCGAAAAATGGGGAGGGGATCGATAGTTGGGCCAAGCATAGTTTCCTAAAATTATCTAGAGGGCACTCTGGCGCTGCGATTGTTCAGCGACCATGGGAATGATGGGTAATACACACATTTGCCTAGTCTTCGCACTTGCTGGCGGCGAATTGCAGTTGCGGCTTCGTTTATTGCTGGTTACAGATTTGTTTTGAAAGAAAGAACAAACCCTTTTAAACTTAGTGACTTGATTCGAAATGGTAAGCCTAAACGAAGAAGGTTGTGAAGCGCAAACGGTGAACGTTTGCTAATTTATGTTTTCGTGAAAAACAGCTCCAAGCCACACGAACACACACGGAGCCAGAAGCAGGCCAGTACGAAAATTAGACAAATGTGTGTACTACCCATCATTCCCATGCTCGCTGAAGCGCCGTGTGTTGCAGCTTCCATACACACTAGCGCCAGAGTTCCCTCTGGTTTACATATATAAACTCTATGGGCACAAGACGCGAGCATGCGCAGTGGGGGTGCGAACGGCGCCACCGCCGACGCGTGACAACGGGAGACTTGAAATGCTCCGCATTTAAAACAGCTATGGACTGTCCAGCAGGTCTGCGGGGTCAACGCCTCCTCTATTTTTTATGAATAAAGGCGCGGCATTGGCTGGGCGCTCGAAATGCCGGCCCCCAGCGGAGATACGCGCCGAGTAACGACTATCAAGGAGACGACGTACGCCCTCGTCAAAGTGCAAGAGCACCTGACTGACCATTTAAAGGGGGTGCCCCTCCTAAAATTAGGGAGGCGCCCCCCCCCCCCCGAAAAAATATCTTCCAGGCTGCGTGCTTGAGACTTCGATATTCTATGTGTTTTCAAATGATATCGAACTCAACATTCAATGGAGTCCGACTGAGTGGAAAGGAGGCAGTGCTCTCAAAAGACCCAGAGACAACAGGCGTGGATCGTGCGAACAAAATACGATTACAATTATTCACCTGCTTTTGGACGACGAACTCCCCTGTTGATGCAGATGCACGTCACTCGTGAAACGCTACAGACCTCTTCCCACTACTCCAATACAACCCACAAAGAGGATAACAAAAAGGCACCGCGAAGAGGGTAGCGCCGACGGTCCACTCACCAGGAGGCATACACGAGAAGTGACCCGCGGTGTCTCCCCTTAGACACACTGCAAGAGACGACCGTCGAGGACAGCCGCCTAAGAGACTAGATCACTCGTTTTAAGGGAAGGCTCCCTAAAAGTATCGGTCATTCCCTCCTCGGTGATAGTAGGTTGTACATTTAGTTAATTTGAAGAATTGCTCACTAGATTGCATTGTGTGTATATGTCCTTGGAAACATTATCACTAAATGACGTTAGTTGACTATTAAAGAGCATGGATAGCGCTTTTATAACAAAATTCACAGCATATCCACGCATCCAATGCGTGCTCTAGTGTGATAATAGTGGACGGATGAACGGACGGACGGACGGACGGACGGACGGACGGACGGTCGGACGGACAGACAGACAGACAGACAGACAGACAGACAGACAGACAGACAGACACTTCGCCCCACTCATCATCTTTGGCAAGGTTCTGGTTGGCATTGCATAAGTTGTTGCCAGACTTGGAGGGTCAGTGTTGCCAGACTTCTATTAAATTTGGCAGAGAAATTTTTCCCTGTAGTTGCTTTTTCGTGGGGGTTTGGTGTCGTCCGCGGTACATTTTGCATGTGCATGAGTGACGCTAGCCATTTTAATTAAAGGAATGAACTGCGCCTTGCAGATGGTGGGACGCGTTCTCTTGCTGTGTGCGCTGCTGTGCAATTAGGAGATCGTGTTTCAGATTTACGGAATCAACGACGCTTCGTCAGCCGTGCATTTCGCGAGTGCGATGAACCTGCCTGCGTGTGAGCGACGTAATTAACGCAACAACGTTACACAAGTCGGGGCGCGTTCTCTTGCTGTGTTCGCAGCTGTGCAATATAAAATCGAGTCTCATTATTAGGGACAACGGGGAGAACTGAATAGAGTCACAGCAGACGGTGCGCTACCCCCCCCCCCCCCCTTTTTTTTCCACAGCTGATCGTGCCGCGTCGACCGCCTGCCACGACTGGGACGCTACGCTTCCCCTAGCTGTGTCAGCACAAGACATAATGTTCGGACTCGTGTACATGTGACGAATAAACGTCGTAAGGCTGTCTAGTCGGGGTACGTCAGATATGCTACAGCTATGTACGCCTGGAAGGCTGCTTTATCGACACAGTTGGAGAAAATTAAGCGCGACTCACGCGTACCTGTAAATAGGACGCAGCCGCCGTCACTGGCAGGGCCCTACCCACAATAAGCACGAACGACCAAAATTCCAAATAATGAATGCTTATGCGGGGTCCCATTTACAGGTACGCGCGAGTTGCACTCAATTCGCTCCAACTGCGTCGATAAAGCAGCCTTCCAGGCGTATATAACAGAAGATTATCTGACGTACCCCGATTAGCGAGCCTTGGGACGTTTATTCATCACATGTACACGAGTCCGAACGATATGTTTTGTGCTGACACAGCTAGGGGAAGCGTAGAGTCTCCGTCGTGGCACGCGGTCGACGCGGCACGATCAGCTGTGAAAAAAAAAGGAGAGGGGGGGATAAGTGCAATGCCTGCTGCGACTCTATTCAGTTTTCCCCGTCGTCCCTAATACAGAGACGCGATCTCTTAATTGCACAGCTGCGCACACAGCAAGAGAACGCGCCCCGACTTCTGGAATACTCGTTTTACGTTCAATTTTGTTAATTAAAACGGCCAACGTAGCTCACGCACTTGTGAAATGCACCATGGACGACACCAAACCCTCACGAAAAAGCCACAACTACAGGAGGAAATTTCTCCGCTAAATTTAGTGGCAAACTGGCAGCAACCACCCCAAAGTCTGGCAACCATTTTATGCAACGCCAAACAGAGCCTAGCCTTATCTTTCACTCCAAGCATATGCAGTGAACTTTTTTTTTTTCGTGCGCCCGCCAAGCTTTTCTGACACAGCCGCATGGCGACACTGGTTCTAACGCCCACCCTAACCCACCTTGGGTTCCTCGATGTGCCCAGGCAAAACACTGCCAGCTCCAGTTCGGTGGCTGTTGAATTGAAATACGGCTTGTCCGCGAGTGGCCGGCTGGAGTTGCCGGCTCGAGATGCGTGGGCGGCCCACGTTGCTGTCACTCTGTGAGCCTTTGCGTTCAAGTTGTCGAAGCGCACCGACCGACGACTGTCGCTTATCAAACTGGAGCACGCGTCGATGTGGTGCCATAGAGAAATATACTTATGTTTCTCAATTGTGGTGCGAGCGCCAATGGATAGAGCGAGCGCTGCTACCACTGCGCATCTAGCGTGGGCGCTTGTAGTACTAGCAGTAACGCCGCGGGGACAAGCGTCGTTCATGAGCTGCTTCGCATCGATAAAAAAAAATCACGCCGTATACTTACATGCATCCGGCCAGAAAATCAGGGAGTCGTTCGAAACACGCCAGTGTTCCGCTTCACGACCACTTAATCAAAAACCACATGGTCACTTTTTCATTGAGCAGCTGTTGCCGCTTACATCTTATGCATTGGGGTATCTACCAAAAAACCATTTTTCACTTTGACCATATACGTTGTCATAAATCGCCCTTTCGCCTGGCCCATTGCCTGCAAGTAGCGTTATGGTGGTCAGCTCCTATATTCTGGCATATACAGCGAAAAAAAAGCAAAACCGCCTGGTTCCTCAGGGCATCATGTTGGTAGGCTCGAAGGCGTAGTTCCAATTCATTATGAAGGTTGCTACATTTCGACGGGGACGAATCGCAAAAACAAAATCGAGTGCGATTAGCTTATGGTAATGTTGCAGGAATCTTCATGCCCGAAATTAATCCTGTGCCCCCACTAAGGTATGCCTCGTAATTATATTGTAATTAGTAAATCTGTAATTGGTAATATTACACCGGACAGTAAAATATGCAGCGCACAGTTAACACACCCACACGACAGTGTTTTATTGGTCTGTACAAAGATACTTATAGTACTGAATGACAACACTCGCAAAATAATGCTTATATTAGGTGCTTACAAATAGGCTTACATAAGGAACGACAACGTTGGAAAGATGATTGCACGCTTGTGGAAAGCATCCATGTCACCAGTGGACAGTGATGGTTGTACTTCAAACGAGGGCGCTGTGGTAATGCGTGAACGGTCCAAGACGGTTTGCACACACCACAATAGCGAAGTCCGTCTGATTAAAGTGAAGGACGACAATATGGGGCCATGTGACGGCATCCTGTAAGACCGCAGTGCGTCTATGTTAGCCTCCTTCCCACGGCAAGCACACCTGATAGCGTGCATTGTTCGCCGTGGATGCCAACGTGGCTGCCTCGAACTTAAGCTTTGGTACTTTCTGTTATGAAAACGTGTCATGGTCGATCCTTCGCTGGTGACACTTGGCTTGCGCAATTCAGTTACTGCGCCTTTTATCCTGCAGTTTGGCGCTCACTCCATGGCACATGTCAATGGGCGATAGCGGAGGCTCAGCGTACTGTCGAGACACTGCATGCAACATGCAAGCCTGCTCGCTGTTGTGACTTAGCGTTGTTGATCTCCAGGCTCATGATCCGCATGCTCAAACTTGACTCTTCACATCTCCGCAACTCGTCGTTTGCTCGGCGCCATCACTGTCGCTGCTGTCCATCACGCAACGCAGTGGTGGCGTGGTTCCCAGCGTAGGTGCCATCTGTGACTTGTCCTTCACGTAGTCGACCGTTGGCGAGTGCCAAGACCACGTAGCTAGGCTCGAGCTCGGGTTTGACATAGATGTGCTCGAGTCAGACACGTTCGGGCCCTCCGGGACGAGCTGCTGAAACACGGGTGACGACTGCTCTCGAATCTGCTGTTGTTGCTGCAGCTGTGGACCTGGAAGCACATCAATGCAGCCTCTAGGATACTGTGTAACACAGTGGTGACGAGTTTCCCAGCGTAGGCACCGTCTGCGAGTTGTTCTTCACGTGGTCGCCCATTGCCGAGTGCTCGGACCACGTAGGTCCGTTCGAGCTGGGGTTTGACGTGGATGCGCTCGAATCGGACACGTTCGGGCCCTCCGTGACGAGCTGCTGAAACACGGCTGATGGCTGCTCTCGAATCTGCTGCTGTTGCTGCCGCTGTGGACCTGGAAGCACATCAATGCAGCATCTCAGATACTGCTGAACTTGTCCGGTGCACGAGAGCCGCGTACTGGGTTTCGGTGGCGACTCCGGTACGTAAAAACCCTTCTTGATCTCCACCCGTTCAGGCGACGTCATCTGCAGCATCTTCAGGTCCGTAAAAGCTTGCAGGCTCGAACAGTGGGCCTGTACGCTGATATTTCGATATCGTCCAGCGTTGTCCAAGTTCAGGGTCGCAATCCACTCGGACGTGCCAAACTCTTCTCCTCTTGGCTGTTGATGCAGAGCCGTATGCATCGTCATCTGTTCTGCACTGCTTTCACGAGTTCTGTGCTCATCAGAGTGCATATACCATGACGGTGGTGCAACGCCCAGTGTGGGCACCGTCTGTGCGTTGTCCTTCACGTAGTCCTTCACAACCAAGAGCTCAGGCGAAGAAGGTAGGCTGAAACTGCAGTTTGATACAGGTGAGCTTGAGTCAGACTCGTTCGCGCCCACCGTGACATGTTGCTGAAGCACGGGATGCGGCGGCCGTTGAGCTCGTTGCTGTCGCGGCAGATTTGGCTCTGGGAGCCCATCTATTAAGCGGTGACACCACTTCTCCTCTTCTTCAGTGAGTTGGAACAGCGTAGTTGGCATCGGTGGTGTCTCCGGTGCACTGAAATCGAGTAGAAGCTCCCCAAACTCGGACGTCGTCAGTAGCGGCATGTGTGGGTAGTAAGTGCATTTTATGCCGGTGAAATTACGCTAAAATAGAAAATGGCGCCACAAACAAGGAAGTGTAATCGGAACGAGCGCAATCTACGAACTGCTCTTGTAGACTGCAGAGCATTGGTTAAATAGGCAAAGCGAACGCAGCTGCGCAGACGCGCTCAGGAACATCACGCCTTAACTCTCCTTATCCATAAAAAAGAACTCTTCTGATCGTAAAGCGATACCGATGCCTCTATTAAAAAGCTATCACTTTTCATGTTGAAGAAGGGCGCTTCTAAAACCTCTCGAGCACACGTGTATTTGCTATGACGTAGTAGCTTAGTCTGTGAAATTGTGATTCACATTCACAGGCTGCGCAGTGCTATTTTTAATCGAGATACCGCTTTCCTTTGGAACTTTTATGTGGGCACGACAAGTCGCAGCGAAAACGGCCACGCACGGGAACACCAGATGTCGATGACAAATGCCTGAATCGGTTGATTGTCAATAATCCGTTCGCGGCGAAGAATTTATGCTTTTTTTAAGGCGAAATTTCACCATGGGTTGACATTCCCAGTGAATGTACAAGATTTGTTTTATTCCGTTTTCTATGTTGAACTCTCGTGTTGAAGTGCATTATGCCGGCATTCTAGATAATTCAGCTATTCATTTTCAGGATTCGATATCCCGGGTGTGGCGGCTGCATTTTCGATGGAGGCAAAAATGCTGTAGGCCCGTGTGCTCAGATTTGAGGGCACGTCAAAGATCCCCAAGTGGTCGAAATTTCCGGAACCTTCCACTATGGCGTCTCTCATAATCATAAGGTTCTTTTATGGCCATAACGTTTGGAAAATTGTTTTTTTTTATTCAAGTACCTAAATGCCTCATCAGGCAATACATATATGAAATGCAACAAATCGGTTATAGTATCACAGCACGCGTTAGAGCATGTAACACCAAAAAAAACGAAGAAAAATTAATACATGTAGTCAGACTGGTGACACAGAAACGGCGCACATACTCATTCGGAATAAAAAAAATTACGGCATATTCACGGGGTGAATGATGATGAACGGGCGAAGCTCCGGAGGGATTCATCGGTAAACTGTGAATCTTCCGTGTAATTCGCGCAGTCGATCATCATGTAAAGACGTGAGAAACGCTGTGTGTGTATATACACAAATCAACTTTTATTTGTTCTTAGACGATGGATGGCTTGCGATGTCCCTTCATTATGACGGCTTTATGGTCTGTGAAATGAAGGGAGAGCGGTTCCTGTATGGGTTGCAGTGGGCAATTTGCAAATACTAGGTCTATGCATGTTCCTCGGATCGTGGTAGGTTTCATATGGTCAAACGATATACGTCTGAGTGCATATCTAGAAGCCATATGTTGGATAAGCCAATTATTGTCTATGATAGCCACGTTAAAGTCTCCAAGTAGTACAAATGGTCCATTCTTGTATTTGTTCTCATAATTTCGTAACGCAGTGTCTAGGAATGTCTTGATGTTCCCGGTCGATATGTGACATCATTCCTATTTTATAAGATCTCGCGTCTTTCATCAACTACAAGTACTGCTTTCTAGTTTATAACATCTTGCATCTTTTCATCATCAGCTACAAGTACCACCATCTAGTAAACACTACAAGAACTAATCGAGAGGTGGCTACATACAGGAGACGGTACCGCCATCTAGTGAACACTGCAAGAACTAAACTAAAGGTGGCTACATACAGGGGACGGTACCGCCATCTAGTGAACACTGCAAGAACTAAACTAGAGGTGGCTACATACAGGCTACAGGGGACGCACAGCCCACGCCCTAAGGAGCTTCGCCCCTAAAAAATGATAACAATGACACAAATGTATACACACATACAAATATACATCCACATATACGCATTTTTGGACGTTAAATCCCACATATCAATCAATATACGCGTACAATTTCGTAAGAGTGCCATCACGCACTCCAGGTATTACTCCGGCTCCATCTAGTACTACAGCTAATACTTCAAGCATATTCAGTGCAAACGGTCTTGCATTGCTTTGCACACCCAGCCAAACCCAAGGAGGGTACAAAGTAACACATGGGCATGCATAAGTAACACCTATGGGGACCGATACACTAGACTCGTTCTCTGGATTTCGTGCCGACTGGTTGTGTCCCCGCAATCTCCGATGACAGCGCAGCTCTGGCCGACTGGGTTCACTTTACGCCATCTCCTGACGCCGACAACAGCTCTCGCCGAGTGGTGCCTCGTCCTCGGACTCCTGCGACCGTGTCCATCTTTCCTATCTTCTCCTTACTTCCGGATGTAGCTCCCTTGCGCCACGCTTTCTCCTTTCCCCTCTTTCTATCTCTGTGCCTTTTAAGCCTATCCTTTTGATCCCTCCTTAACACCATCCCTTGTGAGTTGCTGTTGAGGTGTCCTCCCCCTGAGAGACAGTTACGAGGCTCACTTTTCTCTTCTTTTCATTTAAGAATCACTCCCCTCCCCCCCCCCCCCGATACACAAAAATTGTCTGTTTAGCATGCATAGATGTGCTTTTTTTTCCATAATAAATAGTTTTTTATTAAAATGCTACGACTGTCCTGAACCTGTCTTGCACATGTACGTATATCAGTGCAGCTACTTCCCCAGCATAGTAGTTCGACAGATACTACGGAATAAAATGCATGCTGTCTATTTACAAGTCAGTTTTTTTTATGTAAGAATGTAGTAAGGGGTGGAACTTTATAGCACTCCCAGCAGTTAGAAATTAGACTGAATGAACCTGATTTCAGTTATAACACAACGAATAGCAGTCATAATATCGCTAAGGAGCGCACAGGAAGCGCAGAAAGTGCGTCCGCAGTACCACGTGAAACGAGAGCTTCCGGTGACGGAAAAGTGAATAATTTAGAAACAGAAAAGACGTCGTAAAAGCATGCATATGTCTATAACAGCAGCAAGTCGTGTAAAATATCAAAGTACAAAGCTTAAACTCTGTGTGTCGTATTATTTAACACCCATAGCATACTTCGGTCTTTTGAAATATACAAACAGGCAAAATACGCTTGCGCCAGTTTCTGCAGAAGCACTAAGTGGTTTGCCCTGAGTTTTCAGCTTAGCCACTTAAAAACAAAAGAGGAAACCCACGGACTTGCTTAGTACATCTTGTTGGTTAGCACGAGGGTATGAGTTCATTTCTCGAGAAAGGCGGTTGCAGTTCTAGGCGGGAGGGGGGGGGATGCAAATGACACTAGCGAGTGCTCTTTATGATTAAGTTACGGAAATCAGCATGCCTGAAATTAATCTCGAGTCGCCCATTTAGGTGTGCCTCGGAAATTTGAGGACGTCAAGTGCAGAAATTGGTACCATCACACAGGACGGTCGATCACGCAGCGCAGACAACATACGCACATATTGGGCTACCAACAAAACCGCTGCAGACCACACAAAAGCACCCATATCTGCCCTGAAAGCAGATACGGCTGTCAACGGTAAAAGAAATAACAGGGAAGTAAGAAATAATAGCACCCGGGGTTTCCCGTCCGAGAACCACGGTATGTATATGACAGACACCGTCGTAGAAGGCTCCAGATGTTTTTACGATCTGCTGTTCTTTAACGTCAACTGGCATCGCACTGTACACGGGTCTCTATCATTTCGCCTTCACCAAAATACGACCACCACGACCAGGATAGAACTCGCAACCTTAGAGTCAGCATCCGAGTATCCTAACCTGGTCCATCGCGGTGGGCAAACCTGGGTATAACGACAAGCCATTCTTGTTTTTGTTTTTTTTGTCCTTACAGAGATGCTTACATTCCCGAACGACAACGCTGGAAATAAAATTACTCACTCGTGGAGGACACCATCCATGTGAGCGGTACTTAAGACGACGATGCTGTGGTGATTCGTGAACAGCCCACGACGGTTCGCACACACAACACACTCGCGAAGTCTCTCTTCTAGAAGTAAACGGCGATCATATGGCGCCATGTGAGGACATCATGGCACACTGCAGAACTTGGCATGCATCGCCCACCGCTGCCTGAGCGATTCCACCTGATAGCGTTCTCTGTTCGCCGCGGCTGCCATCGTGTCTGTCTCCAACTTAAGCTTTCGTAGTTTCTGTTCTAGAAACGTATCAAGGTCGATCCTTCGCTGGCGACACTTGGCTTGCGCAATTCGGTTCCTGCACCTTTTAGCATCCAGTTTGGCGCTCTTTTCGTCGCTACTGTAGGTGGGCGACAGTGGAGGCTTAGCACGCGGTCGAGACACTGAGCGCATCCTGCGAGCCTGCTCGCTGCTGTACTGGTGCGACCCAGTGTTGTTCATCTCGACGCTCATGACCCGCATGCTCAACCTCGACTCTTCCCACCTCGGCAACTCTTGGTGCATGGTCGTCTGCTGTGCAACGTCACCATTGCTGCTGTCTTTGTCGGAGATTGTGTAACACAGCGGTGGCAAGTTTCCCAGCGGGGGCACCGTCTGTGAGTTGTCCTTCACGTGGTCGCCCATTGCCGAGTGCTCAGACCACGTAGGTAAGCTCGAGTTGGGGTTTGACATGGATGCGCTCGAGTCGGACACGTTCGGGCCCTCCGGGAGGAGCTGCTGAAACACGGGTGATGGCTGCTCTCGAATATGCTGTTGTTGCTGCAGTTGTGGACCTGGAAGCACATCAATGCAGCATCTCGGATACTGCAGCATCTCGGATACTGTGTAACACAGCGGTGCCGAGTTTCCCAGCGTAGGCACCGTCTGTGAGTTGTCCTTCACGTGGTCACCCAATGCCGAGTGCTTAGACCACGTAGGTAGGTTCGAGCTGTGGTTTGACGTAGATGCGCTTGAATCAGACACGTTCGGGCCCTCCGTGACGAGCTGCTGAAACACGGCTGATGGCTGCTCTTGAATCTGCAGCTGTTGCTGCAGCTGTGGACCTGGAAGCACATCAATGCAGCCTCTTGGATACTGCTGAACTTGTCCGGTGCGCGAGAGCGGCGTACTGGGTTTCGGGGGCGACTCCGGTACGTAAAAACCCTTCTTGATCTCCTCCCGTTCAGGCGACGTCATCTGCAGCATCTTCAGGTCCGTAAAGGCTTGCAGGCTCGAACAGTGGCCCTGTACACTGATATGTCGATATCGTCCAGCGTTGTCCAAGTTCAGGGTCGCAATCCACTCGCGCGAACCAAACTCTTCTTCTCTTGGCTGTTGATGCAGAGTCTTATGCATCGTCATCTGTTGTGCACTGCTTTCACGAGTTGTGTTCTCGTGGGAGTGCATATACCATGACGGTGGTGCAAGGCCCAGGGTGGGCACCGTCTGTGCGTTGTCCTTCACGTAGTCCTTCACAACCAAGAGCTCAGGCGACGAAGGTAGGCTGAAACTGCAGTTTGATACCGGTGAGCTTGAGTCAGACTCGTTCGCGCCCACCGTGACATGTTGCTGAAGCACGGGATGCGGCTGCCGTTGAGTTCGTTGCTGTCGCGGCAGATTTGGCTCTGGCAGCCCATCTATTAAGCGGGTACCCCACTGCTCCTCTTCTTCAGTGAGTTGGAACAGCGTAGTTGGTATCGGTGGTGTCTCCGGTGCGCTGAAATCGAGCAGAAGCTCCTCAAACTCGGGCGTCGTCAGTAGCGGCATGTTTGGGTCCGGAGAAGGAAGTGGGCTCGAAGTGTGGGCCTGCTCTCTCATATTTTCGGATGGGCCAGCGTTGTCCAGGTCCAGGATCATGCTGCGCTGGCGTGAGCTCAACTCCCCACTCCTCGACAGCGGCTCCTCCATCTGCTGCGCGGGGTGGTACGTCGTTGTTCGGTGTCGCCTGTTACCACTTGTACTCTGTTCGAAGAAAGTCGCGTATTCGCAGTCGGCTTGGCTCTTATTGCTACGCGGAGACGTCAATACAGCGAGTAAGGAAAGTATCGCATTGGGCCGCCTTTTTATGCAGCCGACAAAGGAGCAAGGGGATTGAAGGGAGGTGCCGCAGGAGAAAGTTATGACGGGAGAGGGGAATGGTTGAAAACAGAGATGAAGAATAAAGTACTAAACTATCAAAAACGCACATGTCGCACCTAATTGTTACCCACCAGAACAAATATATGACTGGCACGCGGCGTACGCATCAGTCATCAAAGTCTTTCACTGTCACTTCTGATATCTCAATGAATGTGTATGTCACACATTGTTAAGAGTATCAACAATTTCATCAGGCGATGAGAAATCCTAATCACAAATAGCCAAAGACTATCACAGTACAAAAAAGAAGGGACAAAAGGCGGGAAACTACAAGATAAGGAAAGGTCCTTGGCTTCTTCCTTTTTTGTCCCGCTCTTTTCATCCTGCTCTAAAAGTATCGATAATTTCAAAAAGCGGTGACAAGTTCTAATCCCAACTAGTCATCGTGAGCTTTTAAGACTAGTATAGTACAGAACAGGGAGGGAAAAGCGGGAAAACTGTACAAGATAAGCAAGGGAGCTCGTCCTTCTTGTCCCTAATCTTTCTTGTTTCGCGCGTTCAAAGTATATGCATATACCAACTAAACCACTACAGTTCGTACTATCTCAAGTACCTTTCGGTCATTGATAAGACTGAGATATGTGAAGACAGAGATATCTGTAACCGCAACTTCTACCATCTTGTTAAAAGTGACTAAGGCTGCGACTTCGACGACCCTGTGGACTCATCGAATCGTTAGAATCATCGCGTTGTTCCTTAGTGGTTACATTTTTCAATTCACTTGTCTGGAGGGCTGGAATTCGAGGTAAGCTTGAAGATGAGCTTGTCATCGAGCAGATAGTTCATTGTGCGATGAAGCTTCATACTGATTGAGCAGTGAAGCCTTCCTTCAGCGTGTATTCCCGAAATAAGTTTGACTCTATAGATCTACATTTCAAGAAATGGCGGGAAAAGTAAGAATTTATTCATTTTTGTTCAACAGTGTCTTTCTCAAAAGTAGCTTATTTATTTTTTCATTTAGAAGTGCCGTTTGGCGGGGCGACATTTCAGGTCCAGAATTAAGTGAAAGATATAGGCTTCTAAACGAGTCTGGTTTTGGTTGCCTGGGTGCACATGAGGCCGGTCAAGCCATTCCATGGAGGTATCTGCTGCACCCAAGTCGAAAAAAGTAGACGATATTTTGATGCATTGTAACGCAATTAATATATGAGTCGAACTGAAATAAGTACCAGACGATGACGCTCGAAAGGCTTCAAGAGGCCTGTGGTGGCAACGCGACGGAACGAAGCCATACGGAACGAAGCCATATGTCACAAGAGGTTCTGTAAAAATCTGGAGTGTTTCAATGACGACGATCTCTCAGGACTTCCATCGAAATTGCAAATGGATGAATTCATGCAGAAAACGAGTGAAGTGTTTGATAAAGACCGGTAATTAAGTGTTTGGATGATTGCGGATCAGAATGGAGTACCCCCTCTCCCCCCCTCCTTCCAAAAGAAATCGTTCATCATGTTCAGACGAGAGACCTTCTAATGATCAAAGTCTCCACGAAAAGGTTCCAAAGGTGCGAGTGAGATGAACGATTAGTCACAACGCGCTAAATGTCTTCGAGTTGCACGTCCAGATGGGTGTGGCAACGGTCCTCGACCTGCAAGATCTTTTTTATTTCTTCCCGGTGATCAACGGAACCCTGGAAGGAACTGCAGTATGTGACGATGGAGATGGTAAAAGCATCTTCGACGACCTCACCAAAGTCGTCTTTCATTGACGGCTTCCAGGGCGGCTTCAATGATTGGCAGTGGTGCATTAAACCACTGGAGAGAGCACCTTGAAAAGTTCTAAAGCGATCACACTCTGGTAATGACTGAGTCATTATTAAAATTAAAAGTAGGGCAAAATTTGAAGCAGATATTTACCAGCGCAAAAAGACACACACACACACACACAGCGATGTGATGTCTCTTCTTGAGTCTTGCATTTTTTTTCGCTGGTAAATCTCTCTTTATTAAGAACAAACCCGCCGAAGCAACAGATTAAAACGACTCCATGAAGAGATTTGTTTATGGTTGCGGATAGGCGGTCGCGTGGCATGTCGTATATAAGCAGAACCAGATTCGGAGGCACTTGTTGGTTTTCAGCCAGTTGATGAACGCTTACCGAACTCGGAACTTATTTAGGCCTAAACATGTAGCATCCAACTCAGGGTGCTACACCCAGTCATACACGAAGAAAGCGACGCCCTCGTTCATGGCATTCATCTTATGTTTTGTAATGCGCCAAATGCTGAAAGTTAATGCAAATTAACATTCCAAAGCTCACAATTAACGACGTATAGGGTATTTCAGAAACATTTCGCTCGCAGAGAATAGCAGTGCATTTATTTAGCATTTCGATGATCGAACCATGATTGGAAAGTGCACATGCGTCTACGCTACAAACGGGATATACATGTAGAGTAAGTTCACATTTGATTACCGAAATAATACATATAACACGAATGGTATGCTGTATTTTATTTTCATCCTTTTATTTTGCCAAGTTTTCTATTTTGTAGTAAAGAAAAAAAAGGTTCATTATTTTTATCTGCACAAGGAAACTTTCAAGATATGTTCAATGTATTGTTTGCATTTATTTTTTGTATTATTTTTCTGGAGAATGATGGTGTGCACCCTAACTATTTAAATCATTTCATATACATAAGATTTGTAAAGCATTTATGTACCGTATAGAGTCTATGCCTGCAACCAAATGTTGACCGAAGTTTAAGGTGCATGGGGTGAGAGCTTTGTCAAGCTGCCTGAAGGCCGCCTTTTCTCTCGGTCTTCATCATCTCTATTGCTCATGAAATAAACATCTGTTATACTCTATTCTTAAAATAAACGTATTCAAAGTCGGCACACATGCTGAAGATGATAAGGTGAGTGTATACGTGTGTACGAGAAAACAATTAGTGCAGCATTACACTATTGTCAAATCCGCCCACAAGCAAGAACAATTTTCATATACCACTGCCAAAACCAACCCTCCTTAACTGTGCAGAATGAGCCAAAAATTTAGATTAGTGTAGTGGTAGAAACTTTATTGCACTAGAGGGAAATGGGGCAAAGGTGGGTACAGGTCCCCTGTAGTCCAGGGCCCCACTGGCCTTTGCGGCTCGCTGGCATCGAGATTTGATTGATCTGTGGGGTTGGGCCTGTTCGAGAAGAGCAACTTAACCCTCTCGAGACCCCAAACAGTCAGTAAAATTCAAATTCTTGAGCACACTGTTCTCTCGTATCATTCAGGACACGTTAGTGCATTTTAGAACAACTCATAGCGTTCTAAATTCAAAGCTGTCTAACGCAGCAGCGGAAATATTCAGCTTTTACTAGAGCATTGTTATCAACACTTTTTAACGCCACTTAGTCATACGAGGGCGGGCCACCCGCTTTCGCACGGGTAACCTTAGTCAGGTGAAGGATACTAGAGGTAATTAATTGATATGTGGGGTTCAACGTCTTAAAACCACCACACGATTATGAGAGACGCCGTAGTGGAGGGCTCCGGAAATTTCGACCACCTAAGGTTCTTTAACGTACACCCAAACCTGAGCACACGGGTCGACAACATTTCCGCCTCCATCGAAAGTGCAGCCGCCACAGCCGGGATTCGATGCAGCGCCCTGCGGGTCAGCAGCCGAGCACCTTACCCACTAGACCACCGCGGCGAGGCCATACTAAAGGTAGGGTTACTAATACAAAAGCGGGCACTTTCGCACAACTAACCTCAACCCTCTAAGGACGACCCACACCAATCTTTCGCGCGATTTTCCCGTTTTTCAACAATGCCAATAGATAACCTAACCCTGACAATAGCATCGTCTTTTTCGGCGATAACACCCACGGAAACGAGGTAAGGAGATAACCGAACGTCCCATTTGGTCGAATAACTTTCCGCAGCCCACTGTTACGGCTTTCCTAATAATCCTATCGTGGTTTCGGGGCGTGCAGCGGTGCAACATGTCAACCGACTTCGATGAGTGATAAGATGGATAGCTTCAGAGGTGGCTTCCTTCGGCTGTCCTCTCTTTCGCTGCACTGCTAACACACTCGAGAACAATGCGTGTAAGAACCAGAATGGTTCCATCGCGGCTCAAGGCAGCCACGAAGACCTATGACCACGACTACAGTGTACTTGAATAGTACACAGCAGTTTATTCACGACCAACAGCTCTGGACTGTACAGCAGATCCACCGGGCGCTTGAAAGGCAAGGACCCAGCGAGTCGAAACGCCGAGCTGATATGCGCACGCGCAATATAAACACAGCCCACTCGATGACATATGCCATAAGCGCAGCACGCGAGCGCCGAAGTTCAGGCACATATAAAGTCTGTTCTAATCTAATGCCAATACGACAGAGCGATTGTTCGATAGACTGCTTTGGCGATTAATGGTTTCAGTGTTACTGAACGCGTGTGCATTCTTTGGATGATATAATATCCGACTTTTATTTTAGCACATGTGCACTCAAAGTTGGCCTGTTTCATAACTTTTCCTCTAGATTGTCTCTCGATATTAGGTGGACTATCTTTACAGATTTTAGAGTAACCCGCAATCTCTAGCCATGCACCTGCGTTTCCGTGTACCAATCACACGATCTCTGAAGGCGCGAGCGTTCACTCTCCGAGCAGAAAAATATTCACCAACCGGAAATGAGCGTACCGGTGCCGAGATACCGTGATCGTCAGCGCGAGACCACATGGTACTATCATGGCACTATTGAGGAGATAACGTCACACAGTACTTTGGCGTGCCATCTTGAAATGTTACCTCTCGGCGCCGCACCTTTTGCGAAAAAGCAGTGGACAGGTGCGCGCAGCCGCGCTTCCCTCAGTACACATTGAAGGGACACTAAAGTCAACTACTCAGTCGAAGTTGATTGTTGAAATGGCGGTCCAGAAACCTTGTAGTATTGCTTCTGTGTCAAGGAAGGGCCTATTTTGAAATAAAACCGTGTTTTAATGCTCGGCATCGGGTTAGTGCACTTGAAATTACCCGCCTCAAGAAGCGGACTGACCGGACCGACTCACGTCACTGTTGCCATGCACAACGTTGCCCGGCTTACTGCGTTAGTAGCAGCATAGCGAGAACAGTGGGAGCCACAGCAGCAACAACGGTCACTGATCGATTTCCCGGCTTTGGCTTCGAGATAGCAGACGATTCTGTTTCAACTGCACCCCACGAGGTGGCACGACTTGTCCCGTGTAACCTTTAATCATCATCATCATCATCAACCAAGCGAAAATTGAATTCTTGAACCACTTGCGCCATTTCCCATAGTAACGACCGGCGGTTCTTTTTTTCATGAATCAAACAGAAACAAAGAATTAGCATTTTATTGCGTCTTTTGATGCACGGAAGGTTCTTTATTTCGTGTAGTTAGATCGATTGCTAGTGATTATTATAGGTGGTCCGTCTAATGTCATCGCGATCATTTTGAAGATGTCCTACTGCGGCGCTTTTGTTATTGTGCATTTACCTTAGTTTTGAAATACGTAGGGAACTGTTGTTGAGAATACTGTCGTTTTAGATGTCATACATTGAGCTTTCACTCTGACGTAAATTGTTATTTGACTTTAGTGTCCCTTTAATGTATGCGAGATCTGAGAACAGGCTCAACCCTCATACATACCCAGAAAATATATGCAAGGTCTACCGTATTGAGCTCGCCATATTAACCCGCATACTACGGGCTTGTACCAAGACACGTATGGTGTGAACTCTAAAACCCTTCTGCCACAGCCCCAGCCTCGGCGACCAACTTTGGGCCACCGGGACCAAGTTTTTCCGCGATCCGTAAAGTCAACGATAATGCTAAGTAATTAGTCGCCGATGCAGCGCTTCATCCATCGTGATTGTTCAGCGAACTCGGAGCGCGGAAGGAACACAAACACGAAGCAATGAGGAGGCACCCAGCACCTCTTTTCTTCGTGCCTGTGTTCCTCCCGCGCTCAGTTCGCTGAACAATCATGAATTACAAACTAGCCCACCTTTCGATCTAATTGCCATTCATTGTACTTTCTTGGCGTTGTTCACTAGATCGGTAGCCAATTTTCCGATACGTGCATCATGTTTTTCGCGCTTGAGGTCATGCAGGTAGTGTCTTATAATCGCGTAAGCTGAAAACCGAGCTATCTTACCGTCGGAGTGCAAGTCCACCGCTCAGAGGCATTCAAGGAAAAGCCGCTGCTGTTGTGGCCACTCGTTAAGGCGGACAAAGTTTTGTGCGCGCACTGCGCGTGCATATAGCTGACATTGGCAGGGCGTGCTCACACGTCGGAGAAGTGAACCCCGCGAACTCGGCAATGTGACGCCGACTCTTCCAGGTCTTCGCGATGAATTCGGTCCAGCCATATATAGAATTATGCACCTTCACTACACTTCGGTTATCTCCGCACACTGTCCTATTGGTCTTTCGGCACGACATACAAACCTTCCTGTTGAATATCCCAGTTGTTAATTGAGCTTGCTTTTCATACGGAGCAACCGAAGATATTGTGCGGTTGGCCATAGTTAATTTGATGCAACTCGACGCGCAACAAGATGTTGATTGATATGTGGGGTTTAACGTCCCAAAATCGCCATATGATTATTAGAGACGCCGTAGTGGAGGGCTCCAGAAATTTCGACCACCTGGAGTTCTTTAACGTGCACTCAAATATGAGCACACGGGCCTACAACATTTCCGCCTCCATCGGAAATGCAGCCGCCGCCGCCGGGATTCAATGCCGCGATCTGCGGGTCAGCAGCCGAGTACCTTAGCAACTAGACCACCGCGGCGGGGCGCCACATGATGTTGCTGCCAGGGCGATTTTACGAGTACATGCCGCACGCGGTATTAGAGGAAACTTCCAACGCTGCAGAATTGTAAATGCAACACACGAGGGCCACTGAATGCCGGGGAACACCGCACAACACCCCATCACATAAATACAACAAACGCATAGTCGGGCATGGGTCGTCAACTGTGTGAAAACCTCAAAGATGGCGCCCTGTCTGATTTACCACAGCATCACGCTGCGGCTGGGTTTCAGTGCATACTCCTTGCCACCGTCACTTAAGCCATTTAGCTTGCAGCATGTCACACTCCTCTAATAAGGAGCACAAGGCACAAAGCTTTCCAGTGGGACCACGGCAACACGTAGTTAACGCATGGAAACAACGCGTACAACAACCAAGCCATTATTTGTCACCTGCTGATAATCGAACCCTTCAGCAAAAAACAACAACGCCAGCACGCATGCAAATGAAGCATGAGAGAAGGAAACTTCATAGTTACTTTCAAGAGGAACAAGTGGGGGGAGAAGACTGGATGAATAAGCCCGACGCTTAGAACAGAGAGCCAACCGGGAGCAACCGTGTTAAGTCACAACACCTTCCGCATGAATAACTGTCTCAGAATACGGTTTTATCAAGAATATTCGGGCACAAAATCTTCGTTAGAACTACGTATTCATTAACTACACAAAAACGCGCCCCTCTCGGACGAACACACATAGTGCCTAGAATACTGCCTAGAACATGTACAACAGCCATGACGCACACATCACGTGTGCTGTACAAAAGTAGAGAGATGAGCGAGTTGGAACTGATACGCATTGTGTTTTGTCTCGTTTGCGCTTAAACGTTTTCAAGGCTGTACAGTACTGCGGTTATCGGTTCCCATCCTGATTATTCACATTTCCTCTTTTGACCGCAAATGATTGCAGCATTGCTTTTAAATTAATACCTTGACTATTTCACTAAACTGTGTATGTTTGTGTAACTGCCAGTGCACACAAGCACTGAGCGGAAGCCACAAGTCAACTCGCAGAACAACAAACATGGCGGCTACTACGATGGACGCTCTTGACGTGTTGTAAAAGTGGCGTTCGAGAGGGACTAATCATGATCGAGTGGAGCAAGCGCTAAGCAACGACTTTGATAGTGGCTATATATGATGACGTTTTGTGCACAATCGATATCGTTGCACGATTACTGAAGCCTCCCCACCCCCCGGCAGACGTATTCTTGCTGAAATTATAACAAACGTACTATACTGTTGGGCTTGCCCACGTAAGAGATAAGGCAGTTCTGCTTATAACGCTGGGCACGTTGGTTTACAGTGATTGGGTCATTTCTCATGCTCCGTTGTGGCGCACTCAATTAGGAACAGGAACATGAAAAAGAAATGGACGCGACGACACCTAGCTCTGTGTGCCATTGTGTGTGTCTTTCTTGTGTACCTCCATGTCTTTTTTGCCGTGCTACGACGAAGCCTCCGTAATTCCGGCCAGTTCTGCAGCCAAAACATTTTAGGGGCGAAGCTCTATATAGCGGCACCCGTTCGTCCCTCGGAGCCGTTGTAGTGTGTAACAAGTATAACATTTTGACGTTTAACGTGGTGCCGGTGATAGATTTCTTCTGTGCTTTGTTGAACAATAGAAAATAGTGATCGATGTACATGCCAATGGCTGCTAATGAGGAATGAGAGACAGGAGCATACGTCTTTCAGTTACCACGCACGCTGCCATCCTCATTATTGGCATGTACATTGAGCACTATCTTACAGGAAAGGGTTGCTACGTTATAGTCGTTGGGTGTAACCTTCTTAGTTTTAGAAAGGTTTAGCGAGCATTGAGCCGCAGTGCCATGAGTACAATGAACTAGTATATACCATGAATGAACTCGAGGTGGTTAAAGGTGGGAAGCAGACACGAAGCGCAAGCCGTAAGAAAGTGTGCGTGTGCCACCTCTCGTTTAGTCCTTGGAATGTCCACTGGATGGCGGTGCTTCTATATTGGGAATATATGATGAAAAGATGCGAGACGGTGGTACTTTGAGTGTTGAATAGATGGACGAACGGACACACAGACAGATGCATGGATGGACGCATGAACGGACGCAGAGGCGGACGCATGGACGAACGCAGGGACGGACGCACGAACAGACGCATGCAAGGACGGGCGAATGGACGCTTGGACGGTCACACAGACGGACGCATGGACGGACGGAAGCAAGAACGAATGAACGGACGAATGCTTCGCCCCACTCCCCATCATTCACTGCGTGGATATGCTGCCATTTTTTTTTTTCAGAAAAAAAATGACCGCTGCATTCCGTCAGTCACTAACAATGCCACAAAAATGGTGAATACAATGGGAAAAAACAAAATTTTCAGTTAAATCATACGACATTATATATAAGGCATGTCGTCTGAATTATTTTTAACGCCTGGGCTCTTTAAAGCGTTCTTATATCTAAGCACACGGTTGCGCGCGGTAGCTCTGTTTTAAGTACAGTGTGAGTACCGATGTGTCGAAGTTTATGTGATAATATTATTTCCATGTACGGCCAGATGAACACAACTAAGGCTCCTCGCATGATTGGTAAACTGCAGTGTTGTACTTGTACATCTACGAACAACGCGCAAGTTCACGGCCAAGAGCCTATTTTTTTTTTATTACAACTAAGTCGCTATAAACCGCTGCATTTACACACGATTGAGAGGATGCCAAGGACGTTTTGCGATGTGCTTGAAACAGAAAGCGGCACCTACTCTGAAATAATTTTGCTGAATGGAGGGTACGACGACAATGAACAGCACTCTGGCATGTTGCACTCGCCGATCTTATTACAATGAATTAGAAGCCGAACAAGATGAAATGCTTTCATACGTTGTTTCAGGAATACGTAAAAGCAGTTACACTCTGACATGACCGGACAAACCACACCTTGGGAACATGTGACTTACGCACACAAAGAAACACGACGTGGCTAGCAGACGACGCACGGGGACATCCACACTTTGCCACGTCGGCCATCTCGGAGGCCATGCTCTTAGCCATAGAGTTTTTTATATATAAACACTGGAGGGAACTCCAGCGCTAGTGTATACATGGGAGCTACAAAGGCCGATAAAGAAAAATTGCTGGAGTGTAAGCTCCCGAGCTCCCGCTGGCGTCACCTCCACATTCTAGCCACCATAGCTTGGACGGGTCGTGTTCGAGCGCGGTAGTTTACTGCCCATGCGCCAACTCCCGGCACCCGCGCCAATGTCCGATTTCGTTCACTGGCGGTCGCGACGGCAGCGCCTCTTTTCACCATGCTCCGTTTACGTCGTAAGCAGCGCGGAATTGAGCGGCGCTGTATAATAACATACATACACTAATTTTGAGGACTGTCACGCACGACAGCATAAGAGTACGCGAACACAATCAGCAAAGCGATCGACTCCATATTACGTAATCCAGCTTGAAGTATTTTCCGCTAAGCTGCGCCACGAAACGGATTTTGAAAATTTTAAGCACGATTCAAAAATGCAAATCCTAGTCACAAAGCAAAAAGAATGCTGGAACATGTCAGTATATAATTCACGTTCTTTTCATTTCTGCTATACGATGTAATCGCACGTTCTGGCCAGCTTTTTGTCATTAATCGTCAAAGCCGTCGATCGAATTGCCGCTCTAAGTGTCCCATTGACATTTGATCGGTAACAAACTTTATTTGTTCTGCAATCGGGTGTTTGCGCGCCACAAACAGGGCCTAAATCATTGCCGAGGTTGCCGATTACTTGGCGCGGATCACCGCTCGCCGTTGCCGGCTCGCTGGGTTTCTAACTTTTAAATGCCCCGTGTACCTTCCTAATGGTCCAGAGCTACTGGTCGCCGTCATAGGTCTTCGTGACTGCCTATAGAGCCGCGGCGGGACTATTCTGGTTTTAAAGGCATATCGCTCGAGTGCGCTGGCAGCGAAGCGAAAGAGGGGACAGCCGTAGGAAGCCGCCACTGAAACTAACCATCTTATGACTCATCCAAGTCGGTTGACAAGCTGCAACGCGAAAATGAGCAAAGAGTCGACAACTTTTCGGTTATCTACCTACCTGCTACTACTACTACATACATTGGAAGATGTACAGACCCACGTCTTAAGGAGCTTCGCCCCTAAAATAGGATTGCTTGGGTGGTGATTTATGAAAATTGTTATCTTGTTCGAGGGCGGATTCACGAAAATTGTAATTGTGCACTAACTTCAGTTTCTCATAAACACGTATACTTTTGTTTCTCATCATCAGCTCATGCACTTGCTTTGCAAAATGTAGGAGATAATATCTGTCTCGTGCGTTAATTTTTTTAGATTAGGATATAATAGACGCTTATTTCATGAGTGATACAGATGGTCCAGAATGAGAAAATAAAGATGCCTTAAGGCAGCTTAACAACCTCTCACACCGGACATTTTAAACTTGGATCACAATTGGGCCGCCGGTATTCTATTTATACAATATATCGATGTAATATATATGCAAGGTGATTGAAATGGACTGCACGCTCATCATCCTGAAAAATAGTAAAAAAACAGAAACAAAAACACAATGGGTGCATCTCGCATGCAAATTACGCCAGATATGTTATGAACCTTTTCAGTATATTTCAAAATAAATGATGTCACGAAAGCAGAAAAAATAAAGTGCATCATAGATGTCATGTTTTAATGTGTAATATTGCTTAAAGCGGTCGAATGAGAAGTCGCCCTATGTGTATATCATGTTTGCAGCGTATAGATGCATGCAAACTCTCCAATCATGGTTCGACCACCCAAACGACCACCCAAATGCACTGCCACTCTACTTGACCAAAACGTTCCTGAAGTACCTTAGCTCATTGTAAGCTTGGGAATGTGAATTTTCATTCGGTTTCAGTATGTGGCGCATTGCGAAACATCAGTTGAATGTAACGAACAAGGGCGCCACCTTCTTCGTCAATGAATTTGTCCCTGCGTCGTGTGCTACGTGCTGAACTTAACTTACTAGCTGCGTAAGTTCAATAAGGGTTCATAAAGATTATGAAAACCAACAAAAATGCGCCCGATGGTAGCTCTACTGCTACGACATGCCACACGGCATCTTTTCTGTAATTTTAAACAAATCACTTCACAGGGTATGTTTCGAACTGCTGCTTGGGTGAGTTGGTTGATAATAAAAACGAATTTTTCAGCACAAAAAAAAAATAAAACGGAAGACTTCGGAACAGACATCACAGTGCTGTGTGCATATGTGGCTTCTGAGTTGTTCCGTCCTATTGCACTGGTAAATCTGTCTGATTGGACGGTTCCCAGAATTTTTATCTTAATAATGACTCATTCAATATCCGTTCACAATACCTTTAAAGCTTTTCAAAGTACCCTCTTCACTGGTTTAATGATTCACTGCCCATCACTGAAGCCGATCTAGAAGCCGTCAATAAGAGCCAACTTCAGTGATGTCACCGAAGATGCTTTGACCGTCTCCAGCATCCCATACCTATATTTCCTTCCGGGGTTTCGTTTCTTACAGAAAAAAAAAACTGGCGGTGCCAGATCAAGGTCACACAGTGGCTGAATCAGTGCTGCCACACCCATCTTGACCTGCAACATGGATACAATTAGCGCGGTGTGAGTCATCGTCCATCTCACTCGTCTAACCTTTGAAACCATTGCGGCATAAACTTTCGTCATTGCAAGGTTTCTCGTCAAATCACGATGAATTATTTTTTCGGTACTGCACGCTCCTCATCAATCATCCAAACATTTGATCACCGGTTCTCATCAAACACTTGAAGCGCTTCGCACACGGAGGCGTCTGTTTATGAGTTTGACGAACGTCCCGAGTGGTGTTGTCGTTGAGAGACTCCAGACTTTTCCAGAGCCTCTTGTGCGAAATCTAGGTATAGCTTTGTATCATCGCGTCGTTACCATGGGCTTTTCAAAATATTTCGCTCGTCTCCACCACGTTTTTATTCCAGTTTCACTGATAAATTGATTGCGTTGCAATGCTCCAGAATCTCGTCCACTCTTTCCTCAACAAGGATGCAGTAGATACCTTTGCATAATGGCTTGACCAGCTACAACAAGTGCACGCAGGCGAATGCAACGGATGCCTTTCAAAGCTTGTGTCCCAAACTGACTTCTGGACCCGAAATGCTGTCCCGCCAGACGACGCTACCAACTGCAAAAAAAGAGTTTTTGGGACAGATGCCATATCAGACAACGATCAAGAAATCGATGACTTTTTTCACCACTTCTCGGATTATTGATGTAATAGAGCCAAGCTTATTTCGGAAAGCCACGTTGAAGGAAGGCTCGACTACTGCATCAGCGTGACGCTTCATACCACAGTGAACATTATGCACCATGATGAGCTCCTCTGCAAGTTTACTTCAAACTGCAGCGCTCCAGGTACGTGCACTGGAAAACGGACGTAATCGCTAATGGGCAACACGATCAATTCAACGGACCGGTAAGTTTACGGGGTCATCGAAGCCATGGTGTTAGTCACTTCTAACAACGTGTTCAAAGTTATGGTTACTGATATCTCGGTCTTCAGATATCTCAGTCTTATCAATGAATGAAAATTAATCGAAATTGAAATTACTCATGAACCATTGAAATTGCTGATAATTTGAACTGTAACGGGTTACTTAGCGTATGCAAATTTTTAATGCGCGAAACAAGAAACATCGTGTCAATAAGGGCGAACTCGTTCGCTCATGTTGTGTAGTTTCTCTGCTTTATTCCCTCCCTTTTTTTTTTGTACTGTATGAGTCATAACAGTGCAGTGATGACTAGTTGAGATTAGGACTTGTCAACGCTTATAGAAATCACTGGTGCTCTTACAGCGGGAAGGAGAGCGGGGGACAAAAAGGGAAGGAGCTGAAGGTGTTCGCTTATCTGGTAGTTTCCCGCCTTTTCTCCCTTCCTATATTGTACAGTATGAGTCATAACAGCGCACGATGAGTAGTTGAGATTAGGAGTTGTCACCGCCTATTGAAGTTGCTGGTGCTCTTACAGTGGGACGGAAAGAGCGAGACAAAAAAAGGAAGAAGCTCAAGGCCTTTGCCTTTGTTGTTTCCCGCCTTTTGTTCCTTCTTTTTTTTTTCACTGTATGAGTCATAACAGCGCACGATGACTAGTTGATATTAAAACTTGTCACCACCTATTGAAATTGCTGGTGCTCTTACAACGGGACGGAAAGAGTGAAAAAAAAAAGGAAAAGCCGAAGGCCTTCGCTTATCATGTAGTTTCTAGCGTTTTGTCCGTTTTGTTTTTGCTGTATTAGTCAAAACAGCGCATGATTAGGACTTGTCCCCACCTATTGAAATTGCTGATATTCTTACAGCGGGACGAAAAGAGCGGGACAAAAAGGAAAGTAGCCAAAGGCCGTCGCTTATCTTGTAGTTTCCCGCCTTTCGTCTTTCCTTTTTCGTACAGTGATAGTCTTTGACTATTTGTGATTAGGAATTGTCAAGGCCTACCGAAATTGCTGATATTATTAACAATATAAGACCATCCACATTCATTAGGATATATGAAGTGACATAAAATGACTTTGATGGCCCATGCGCAAACCGCGTGGCAGTGATATGAGTGTGTCGGCGCGAACCCTCAGGTGCGACAGGTGCGGGAGTGGTAGTTTAGCGGTCTATTCTTCTCTTCTAAACGTATTCCCGTTCCCGTCAGCACCCTTTGCCAGTTTATGGCTCCCATTCTCCTCACTTCTTTGGAGGCCGCAGAAAAAAAAAGGGGGCAGCCCAAAACGCTGCATGACTCACTCGATGGGCTGACGTACGCGCGTAGCTATAAGGCGAGACTGTCTGCAAAATACGGCACTTCCCACGAACAGAGTAAAAGCGGCAAAAGGTGACACCAGACAACGATGTACCACCCAGCGCTGCAGATGGAGGAGCCGCTGTCCAGGCGCGGAGAGTTGAGCTCACACAAGCGCAGCATGACCCTGGACCTGGACAACGCTGGCCCATCCCAACATACGAGTGAGCAGGCCCACACTTCAAGCCCGCTACCCACTCCGGACTTAGGCATGCCGCTACTGACGACGCCAGAGTTCGACATGCTCCTCACTGATCTCAAAGCACCGGAGACGCCACCGATGCAAACTACGGTGTTACCGCTCAATCAAGAAGAGAAGCAGCCCTGGAGCCTCTTCTTTGACGAGCTCTCCAATCTAAATCTGCCGCCACAGCAACAACACACTCAACAACAGCCGCCGCCACCCGTGTTTCAGCAGCACGTCACGATGGGCGCGAACGGGTCTGACTCGAACGCATCCACCTCGAACGCCAGCTCCAGCCCACCTCCGCGGTCTGAGCACTGCGTAACGGGTGACCACGTGAAGGGCAAGACACAGGCGGTACCTGCGATGAGAACCGCGCCACCACTGTGCTACATAATCTCCGACGAGGACAGTAGCAGTAGTGTCGGTGCACAGCAGATGGCGATGCACGAGGCACCACAAGAGTTGTCGAGGTGTGAAGCATCGAGCTTGAGCATGCGGATCATGAGCCTGGATATGAACAACGCTGGGCCACACCAACACAACAGCGAGAAGGCTCGCATGACGCATGCAGTGTCTCGACCGCATGCTGTGGCTCCGCTGTCGCCCATTGACATGCACGACGGAAAAGGCGCCAAACTGGAGGATAAAAAGTGCCGGAACCGAATCGCACAAGCCAGGTGTCGCCAGCGGAAGATCGACCGTGTCACGTTTCTACAAGGGAAAGTGCGAAAGCTCAAGTTGGAGACGGCGGCGTTGAAATCTACGGCGAACAGTGTACGCCATCAGGTGGAATTGCTCCGGCAACAGTGGGCGATTCACGCCAGATTTTGCGGTCTGACATGAAGCTGTCACATATGGCCCTGCCGGATCGCTGATTACTTCCATGAGAGAGAAGCTTCGCGAGCGTTTCGTGCGACGGAATCGCCGTAGACTGTTCACGAATCTGCACAACAGCGGCGTCTCGAGCGCAGCCATCACTGCCCACCGTTGACAAAGATGCTTTCCTCCACGAGCGGGTAATCGTCCTTCCAACGTTGTCGTTCCTGAAACTGAGCATCTTTGTAAGGACAACAAAACAAAAGCGGCTTGTCGTTATCCCCAGGTTCGCCCGCCACGATGGATCCAGTTAAGGTGCTCGGCTGCTGACTCGAAGGTCGAGGGTTCGATCCAGGCCGCCGCGGTCACATTTTGGTGGAGGCCTGTACTGTGTACTGTGCAGACCCGTGTACTGTGCGATGCCAGTGGACGTTCAAAAACATCCAATCATCAAACATTCCGGAGCCATCTACAACGGTGTCCGTTGTAGACATATCGTGGTCCTAGGACGTGCAAGCCCCGATGTCATTATTTGTTACCCTCGGGTCTTTTACCGTTGACAGCCGCATCTGCTTTTAGAGCGGACACGGATGCCATTGTGTGGTCTGCCATTCTGTTCGCACACGAATATGTGTGTATGCTATCTGTGCAGCGTGATCGACTGTCCTGTTGACGTCCCCGAATTACTATAGGATTGCGAGGCACCCCTTAGTCGGGGCCTCAGGAATAATTTCTGGCATGCGGATTTCCGTAACGTAAACATAAATAACTGAACTCGCTGGTTTAATTTGCACTTCGCCCCCCCCCCCTTCTCCCCCTTTCTGAATGCAACCGCCTTGCTCGAGAATCGAACCAACGCCCTCTTGCTAACGAACAGAATGTACAAAGCAACTCCGCGAGTTTCCACTTTGCTATTACTGTGCTCAGCACAAACCTCAGTGTCAACACTGTATGCTTCCTACAAGAACTGACGCAAGCGTATTTCGCGTCTGTTCATTTTAAAAGACGAACGTATGCTGTGAGTGGTAGATACCACGACGAACAGAACGTTGCACTTCGATATTTTCCACGACTTGCCGCTGTCCTGGACACATGCGTGTTGCTATAACACGGTTTTTCTTTATGAATTCGCTCTTTTTCGGTGCACAGGAAGTTCCACTCTGACGAGAAACTGCAGCCGCAGTTTTTGTGCACGCCTGGCGTCTCCTTACCAATATAATTAGATACATTTGTTATTGTACAATTCAAATCAGGTAGATCCTGTAGAATTTCTAAATGCTGGGCATGCTATAAAATTCCACCCCTCCCTATTTGGTCAAACGAAGAACTGGCTTTAAGTATATAAAAATAGCTCGTATTTCATTTATTGATTTATACTTAACTATAAAGTAGGGGAAGTAGTTGCACTCAGACAATTCGTATCTCCACATGACAGGCTGGGGACAGCTGAACATTTTAATAAAAGATATTTCTTTTACAAGGACAGCATAATCGTGCATTTGTATAGATAGCTTCAGTGCAAAGCCCCAACGGGCCTTACTTATGCAGGCCGATGTGTTCTTGTGCACCCACTTTTCCTATATGGTTGGGAGTGCAAGGAAATGCAAGAGCATACGTACACAATCTGCTGGAATTATTAGCTGCATTATTAGCTGGAGGTGGAACACTAGATGGAGCACGATTACACTATTATGAAATTGGAAGTGTCTATATAGATGTATATATATATATATATATATATATATATATATATATATATATATATATATATATATATATATATATATATATATATATATATATATATATATATATATATATGTGTGTGTGTGTGTGTGTGTGTGTGTGTGTGTGTGTTTGAAATACATTTGTGTTGTGGTTAATGTTTCTTGTTCCGGCCAAATATGTGCTCTGTTGCTGAGCGACCAGTATATGTAGATGTCTATATGAGTGTGTATGTGTACATTGGTGTTATTGTTAGTAAGCCGTGTCCGGACTAAATATGGACTCCGTAGCTCAGGTACCGGTTTGAGTAGATGTACTACTTTTTTTTTCTTTTTTGTTATTGTGCTCTGGTGTTGCCTGCTCGAATAGGTGCTCTTGTTCTGTAACTGATTCATGGTAACTCCCTCATGAAATGCCTGCTCTACACTTAGGGCACTTGAATAATAAAAAAAAAAGTTTTCTTCATTAGGGCTCTTTATTTTGACGGGGGAGGTGGGGGGAGCGGACTAAGTTTAGCGTGCAAACTGATGATTCATTTGATGCTGCGTTTTTTTTTTGCCAAACGTGAAGTGGAAGATAATCGAAGTAACTGCATCGTTTTAACGAACGACAGGCGTTTCCAAATGCTGCTACAGTTTCGCAAATGACTATACGAAATGCTAAGTAACTGCTCTGAAGTAAAATGTTATGCATCTTGCAATGCTTTCGGGAACTTCCTGACTGCCGGCTTCATCTGCAATAGACATTTACATGGGGACCAAGCGCGGTGCTTGGAGAGGTAATGAGAGGCATGCTACTTCTTTCCATGTAAGTTCGCATCGGAAAATGGGACGTGGGTGAGACGACCAGCATGCGCAAACTCGCATTCCTGTTTAGCATTCATTGCCGTATGAAGAATGACGCAAGCGTATTCTCCGCTTTGTAGGAGGTACCCCAACATGCTCAGAGCTGCATAGGGCCGCACCATTTCTGATACCCTCGGTGGCAAACGCAACAGCACGCACCTGCCTCATTTAGCACGATCTTACCGAAAAGAAAAAAAAAAGTCTGCAAGATGACCGAAATGAATTGCTGACATTGTAGAGATTCTTTTCCTTAAAAAAATACGGTACCTGTGTTTCGATGAAATAACGCGTCCTAATTTTTCTCTCTAATTGCATACAAAAATACCGCAGGCACGGCATCAGATGTAGCAATGCGATGAAAGACGAGGCACAGAAGGAGGGAAGTTGAAAAAAAAAACTCTGCCGAAAAAAAAATATTCCGCAGATCTTGAGTGAATCAATGTTATGCGAAGCATGCGGATGGAAGGTGACTGTATTACATTTTTTTATTCAGCGAAAAGTTACAAAATGGCGCTAAAGTATGTACAAATTGTCACGCAGTATACGTTAAACAGCCGCGTATATTTTCATATTACCAGTTGCTTACAGTTGCGTAACGATGCTAAAAGCAACTTGAATATTAGCAATACCAAAAGCGGCAAGCTAATATGAAGCGCTGGTGTTCGCGAGGATAGTCCTGTACACTGCTACATAAATCAACTTCAGCAGATGGCATTTAACTACGATTCACGTTAACACGACGTTACTGCGTCATCACAGGAGTACATATGTAACGTTTATAAAATTTGATAACGAGTAAGTACTGCATTCAGACCTGATGTTTCACGAACATTACGGTCTACTTGCAAAGTATTTCCGAGACCTGGCGTGGCTCTGTGGTAGAATAGTTGATGCAGAATGCTGCGAGCTTCGACTCCTGCTGGGAGTCTGACACGTTTTTCTGCATTTTTCGGGTCAACGCTGCCGAGGTCCGTTTTTTCTTAACGCTATTGCGTTGATGTTACCCATGTCGGTTCTCCCCGTTCCTGGTTCATTGGCACATTGCCTGTGGCACATTGTGGTTAGATTGTGGTTAATTTAGAAACAAAAAAATTGCCCGCAGCTTCCCTCGGGGGAACACTGAGGAGGATGCGGAGCATATAATTGGTTAACGGGGTGTTAAAGTGCGACTTACTTGGGTCGATGGCTAAATTGGTTAACGTGGTTGTGAAATGGGGTGTTAAATTGCGACTTACTTGGGTCGCTGGCTAAATTGGTTAACGTGGTTGTAGGAGGGGTGTTAAATGAGTGAACACGTACGACACGTATGCGAAAGGGCGGTGTTTATTTATTGCGACGAACTTTGAGCACGATGGCTTTTAGATGCCACTTTGGCCGGCGCTGGTCGAAGGGACGTCGATCATTGCGGCCTCAGGCGTCGACGCGCCGTACAAACCAACCGACGAGCGGCAACTGAGCGAGCGAGCACCGACCTTGAGTATATTGTAGCGACGAGAGAAGGAGAGACGTGAGATGACGTCGAAGGCGGCCGATGGGGCCGTGCCGATCTCGCCACTTTATTGCAGGCCTGAAGCGGAGCCACGTCGGCTACCAGCGTCCGCCACGCCAGGCGTGTCAGCTCGTTCTAATCCTCGCGCAGCTCAAGCTAGCATCTGCTGCGCGAGAGGCGCGGCGCGGTGATTGAGAAAATGATGATTATGATCATGCACTACAATATATACAGCGCGACGGCACATGCACTGTCAGCTGTCGAATGTTCGAGAAGGGGGAGAAGCGCAACGGCGCATGCGCGCGCGTCAGCTGCCGATGTTCTCGAAGCGTGACGGCGCATGCGCGCTACATTATACAGCTAGCGAATGTTCGTGAAGAGGAGAAGCGCACGCGGTGTGTAGAGGAGGAAGGGTGCACAGATGGTGGAAGAAGGAGGAGGAAGCTTGCGGACGGCGCCGCACTACAAGCCTCGAGTATTAGATGCTCCGCATCTAAAAACACGTCTTAGCAGCATACATCTGCTCAGAAAAGTGGCAAGTCGTATAAAATATCCAAGTGCACCGCTAATATTATGTGTGCCGTGGCCTTCGAGTCAGTGGCCGAGGAACCTATTCACTGATTCACCGCGACGAACGAACCTGGGGGTAGCTACAAACCTTTTTTTTGTACTTACAAATGTACTTACATTACCGAACGACAAAGCTTGAAAGATTATGATTACTCTCTCGTGGAGTAAAGTATTCATGTCAGTTGTGGACAGTGACGGATGTACTTGAGAGGACAGGGCTGTGGAAAATAAGGAACAGTCTTTTACAGTTTGCTCACACAACTTGCAATCGCGAAGTCTCTTTGGTAGACGTGAACAGTAATCCAACGGGGCCAATTCTGACAGCATCATAACCGGCCGCAAAATATTACGTGCCTCGCCCACCGATGCCTTGGACAATGTCACCTGTTAACGTTCACTGTCCGCCGTGGATTTCATTGTGGCCATGTCGAACTTCCGAGTTCGCAGTTTTTTGTTGTTAATAACATGTCAAGGTCGATCGTTCACTGGTGACACTTGGCCTGCGCAATTCGGTCCCTCCACCTTTTATAGTGTAATTTGGCACACACTCCGTGGCGCATGTCAATGGGTGGCAGCAGGGGTTCTGCGTGTGGTCTAGGAACTACATGCATCATGCGAGCTTGCTCCATGTTATGCTGCTGCGAACCAGTGTTGTTCATCTCGAGGCTCGTGATCGGCATGCTCAAGCTCGACTCTTCACATCTCGACTGATCTTGCAGTGCCTGGTGCAACCTTGTTTACCGTGCACCGTCAGTACCACTGCTGTCCTCCTCGGAGATTGCTTAGCACAGCGGTGGCATGATTCCCAATGCAGGCACCGTCTGTGTCTTGTCCATCCCCTAGTCACCCATTGCCGAGTGCTGAGACCAAGGAGGTAGTTACAAGCTGGGATTTGACGTAGATGCGCTCGAGTCGGACACGTACGGAGTCTCCGTGAAATGCGGCTGAAGTACAGGTGACGGCTGCTGTCGAATATGTTTTTGTTGCTGAAGCTGTAGTCCTGGGAGCCCATCAATGCAGCATCTCGAATGCTGCTCAACTTGTCCGGTGTGCGAGAACAGTGTCGTTGGTTTCGGTGGCGTCTCCGGTACAAAAAAAAAGCCGCATGTTGAACTCCTCCCGTTCGGGCAAAGTCAGCTGCAGCGTGCTGAGGGTCGGAAGGGCTTGCAGGCTCGAACAGTAGGCCTGTTCACCTATATGTCAGGACCGTGCAGTGTTGTGCATGTCCAGGGGCAAAGTCTGCTTGCGCGAGCTGAACTCTTCGCACATTAACTGCTGCTGAATTTCCTGCTGAATCGTCGTCTGTTGTATGCTTCTTTCGCGACCGCTGTTCTTGTTGGAGCGTATGTACCACGACGGCGGTGTGGTGTTCAATGCAGGCACCATCAGTGCCGTGCCCTTCACGTAGTCGTCCTTCGCCGAGCGCTTCGCGGGCGAAGGAAGGCTGAAGCTGGGGTTCGTCATAGGCGAGCTCGAGTCAGACACGTTCGCGCCCACCGCGAAGTGTTGCTGAACCACGGGTGGCGGCTGCTGTTGAGTCTGTTGCTGTTGTGGTAGATTTTGTTCTGGGAGCCTTTCGACAGAGCGGCTACACCGCTGCTCTTCTTCAGTGAGCTGGAACACCATAGCGGGCATCGTTGGAGTCTCCAGTGCGTTGAGATCGAGTAGGAGCTGCTCAAACTCGGGCATCGCCAGTATAGCGGCATGGCTGGGTCCGGAGAAGGGAGCGAGCTCGAAGCGGGGGCCTGCTCGCTCATATGTTGGAATTGGCCAGCGTTGTCCAGGTCCAGAGTCATGCTGCGCTGGTGTGAGCTCAACTCTCCGCGCCTCGACAGTGGCTTCTCCATCTGCTGCGCGGGGTGGTACATCGTTGTTGGGTTTCACCTGTTGCCACTTGTACGCTGTTCGAAGGAGGTCACGTCTTTCGCATTCGGCTTGGCTCTTATCGCTACTCGGGGACGTCAATCCAGCGTGTGAGTAGACCAGTGCGTTGGGCAGCCCACCGACACACTTATATCGCGGGCACACGGCGTGCGCATGGATCATCTAAGTCTTTTAACATCAGTTCTGATATCTTAATGAATGTGGATGTCGCATATTGTTAAGATTATCAGAAACTTCAATAGGCGGTGATAAATTCAAATTTCAAAGAGTCAAAGATTATCACAGTACAAAAAAGAAGGGAGAAAAGGAGGGAAAGTACGAGACAAGGGAAAACCTTGAGCTTCTTTCTTTTTTGTCCCGCTCTTTTCGTCCCACTTTAAGTGTATCAGCAATTTCAATAGGCGATGAAAAATCTTAATCACAAGTTGTCACCATGCATTTTTAACACTATCACAGTACAAAAAAAATGGAGAGACAAAAGCAGGGAAACTGTACAAGATAAGCGAATAGCTCGCCAATTACGTCCCGTTCGTTCTTTCTTCTTCTCCGCCCCGCCGTGGTGGTCTAGTGGCTAAGGTACTCGGCTGCTGACCCGCAGGACGAGGGATCGAATCCTGGCGTCGGCGGCTGCATTTCCGATGGAGGCGGGAATGTTGTAGGCCCGTGTACTCAGATTTGGGTGCATGTTAAAGAACCCCAGGTAATCGAAATTTCCGGAGCCCTCCACTACGGCGTCTCTCATAATCATATGCTGGTTTTGGGACGTTAAACCCCCCATATCAATCAAATTGTTCTTTCTTCTATGGCCGTTGTAAAAATATACATACTAACCCGCTCCTGCCGTTTCTATATATAGTTCATAATATCAGCATTTTCAATGGTCTATAAGTAATTTAACTCTCAAGTACTTTTTGCGCATTGATAAGTCCATGAGATTTCTGAATGCAGAGATTTACGTTAGCGCGACTTCGATTACTGTGTCAGAAGTGTTTTTTAACGAGTTTACGGACTCATCGGTCTGTTGGAATCTTCGTGTTGCGCATTAGTGGTTACTTTTTTCCAATTCACGTGTCTAAAGTGTTGGAGTTTGAAGTAAATTTGAAGAGAAGCTCGTCATTGTGCGGGAAGTTTTCTGCAGGATGAAGCTTCAGCCTGATTCAGCAGTTTATCCTTCCTTCAACGTGCTTTCACGAAATTTGCTTGACGCTGAAGCTTGATTCTGAGAAGTGCAGGTAAAATCATGGATCTTTTTATTGTTGTTCAATACGGTCTGTCCGAAATGTTCCTTTTTTATTTCATTTGTAAGCACTCTCTAAAGGGGTGGCATTTAGTGTCCAGAAGTTTGTGTGTGATGTAATCTTTTAAACGAATCGTGTTTAGGTTGCCTGTGTGCACTTGTGGCCGGCCAACCTATTCCGCTGAAGTATCTACTGCGCAGTTATCGAGGGAAAAAGTGTACGAGCTTTGGGAGCATTATCACGCAATCGATTTATGAGTGAAAATGGAATAAAAACGGGGCGGAGGCGTAAAGAAGAGTTCATAGAGCCTATGGTGACGTCGCGAATATGCGCCGCCATACTAGCATTCAGCACAAGAGGTTCCATAAAAGTCTGTAGTCAAATCATAAGCAGACGACTCCGCGCAGAAAGCGCGTAAAGTGGTTGTTAAGGGCCAGCGATTAAGTGTTTGGATGATTGGGGAGGATCGAGGAGTACCCAGAGCGATCGTTCATCGTGTTTTGATGAGAGACCTTATAATGAAGAAAGGTGGCGCAAAAATGGTGCCAATTAAAGGTCTTGTCGCGTTTTATGAAAGAAGAGTCAGACCACGCTGATAATATCCTAGTTGCAGGTCAAGATTGGTGTGACAGCGCTGCTCCAGATTGGGTGGCCTAGACCTGGCAGTGCCAGCTGTTTTTGTTTTTATTTATTTGTTCTCAGGTAATAACGGAACCCTGAAAGGAACTCCATGTGTGACACTGGGGGCAGTGAAAGCATCTTTGACGTGCTTACTGAAGTCGACTCTCATTGACGTCTTCCAGCGCGGCTTCAATTATTGGCAGCAGTGCATTAAACCAGTGGAAAGTGTACTTAGAAAAGCTCCTATAAGCGATCGTAAACTGATAATGATTGAATTTTTATTAAATAAAGATTCCGGATACCTTGGAGTCAGACAGATTAGCAACGCAAGAAGACGGAATATCACAAAAGCCACACACAGACACAGCGCTGCAAAGTTTTCTCTTACGTCTTCCGTACTTTTGCGCTGGCAAATCATTCTTTAATATTAACTAACTCACCAAAGCAACAGTTTGAGAGAGACCCCGTGAAGTGATTTCTTTATGACAACAGAAAAGAGGCCGAGTGGTATGTCGTAGAAGTATACAGCCAGCGCACGGAAGGAAAGTTTAGTCAAGCTGCCTTAAGGCAGCTTGACAAAGCTCTTACTCCGTGCGCTTTAGACTTGTGTCAACATTGGGCCGCTATTCAATATTTATACAACAGATAGATGCAATACGTGCCAATGATGTATGCAAAGTGATTGAAACAGACTGCACGCTGATCCTGCAGAATAGTAGCAAAACAGAAAAAAAAACACAATGAATATATCTTGCATGCATCCTACGCCAGACAAATTATGAATTGATTGATTCGAAATGTGGAGTTTAACGTCCCTAAACTACTAATATTACGGCAACTTTATCTATCAGTCTTCACGATTTGTATTACTATTATATTCTATTCTATCTATTATATTCTATTCTTAAAATAAACACACGAGACAGATATTATCTCCCGTCTTTGCAAAGTGGGTACATTTGCTGGAGATGAGAAGCACGAGTGCGCAAGAGTGCAGGATTACTATCTTCAAAAATCCAGCCCTAAACAAGATCACCCTTTTATCATTCTGACTTTACAGCCTCCGCCGGAAATTCGGAGAGCTCAAGGTGTGAGAAAACTTTGAACTTCTGAGCTATTGGAGACTGTTCGGTCGAACCATGCAGCACCCGTTAGTGCGTGTTAAAACAAGTAATATAGTTTTAAACTTAATGGTATCTAACATATAGCAGCAGAAATATTGAGCTTGTTACTGTGTATTGTTATCAATAATTTTTGATGCTTAGTCATACGAGAGCGGGCTACCCGCTGTCGTATCGCTAAGCTCAGTCAGGTGAATCATACGAGAGGTATGGTTAGGCACACCAAAGCAGGTGCTTTTGCATGACTAACCTGAGCCCTCGAAAGATGAGCCGCACCAATCTTTCGCACCGATTTTACAGTTTTCCAACATCGCCGATAGATAACCCACCCCTGAAAATAGCATCGTCCATTTTAGTGATAACACCCGCGAAAACGAGGTAAGCAGATAACTGAGCTTCCCAGGTGGTCGAACTTCCCGCAGCCCCCCGTTACAGCATCCCTTATCATTTTATCGTGGTTTCGGGGCGCTAAAGTCTAACAAGTATTGAAATAACCGAAAAGTTACAGACCAGTCCCATACGCGGTGCGGCATGTCAAGCTCATAAGGTGGATAGTTTCAATGACAGCTTGCTTCGGCTGTCCCCTCTGCTACTGCCCTGCAAACCACACTCGAGCAACATGGGTGTAAGAACTAGAACGAGGCTATGATTTGGAAATGCCTATTGTTAGTTTTTATTTATTTTTCTTATTTACTGAATGGAGAAGCATTGCCTTCAAAGAGTTGTGGGACGCTAATGTTGGGCTGTGCCCAGTGGCCTAGCCAAAGGATAGCACTGTAGGCAAATGCCTCCCCCCCCCCCCGGTATTTTGTTTCGCCATAGCATAAAAAACGAGAAATAGCCATTTTTAATTTTTACATACTGCAGCCTCAATGAGGCTATTGCAGGAGTGAAAAAAAAACATGAACAGATCAACATTCATGAGCAGGCTTCCGAAATTTTTTGAAATAATAGCGAAAGAACACTTCCGGGCAGCATATTCCGGGCTTATATAGTTGAAGGAAGGAAGCTGTATTTGAACATGTCAGTGTGTTTGAAAAAAGGTGCAATGTTAAGAGCATGGTCACTCTTCATAGACAAAGGTCTGGAAAACTTAAGATATGATTCTAGAGTGCTTAAGCGAGAAGAAGGGATTAACTTGTGCAAACATTTTAAGGGGCTTCTCCTTCCGAAATTTAGGTAGTACAGACCCTCCCCCCCTCCCCCATCCCCCCCCAAAATTACTACGCGCCTAGTTGTGCCCCACTACTGGTTGAAGGTACTGTTTCTTCCATCGCATCTACTCGAGTCAAGCAAAGCGTCAAATTAATCGAAAGCCAAGCAAAAACGCCCTTAACTGAAATCAGAACGCACAATCCATTGAAAGGTGTTACAGCGCAAGCAGTCGGTTTTTTACTACCAGACGCTGCCTGCATCAGCCATGTGAGGCGAAAAATGGGGAGGGGATTGATAGTTGGCCCAAGCATAGAGTTTCCTAAAATTAACTAGAAGGCACTCTGGCACTGCGATCGTTCAGTGACCATGGGAATGATAGGTAATACACATATTTGCCTAGCCTTCGCACTTCCTGGCGGCGAATCGCAGTTGCGGCTTCGTTTATTGCTGGTTAGAGTTTTGTTTTGAAAGAAGGAACAAACCCTTTTAAACTTAGTGACTTGATTTGAAATGGTAAGCCTAAACGAACAAAGTTGTGAAGCGCAAATGGTGAACGTTTGCTAATTTATGTTTTCGTGAAAAACAGCTCCAAGCCGCATGAACACACACGGAGCTAGAAGCAGGCCAGTACGAAAATTAGACAAATGTGTGTACTACCCATCATTCCCATGCTCGCTGAAGCGCCGTGTGTTGCAGCTTCTATAGACACTAGCGCCAGAGTTCCCTCTGGTGTACATATAGAAACTCTATGGGCACAAGACGCGAGCATGCGCAGTGGGGGTGCGAACAGCGCCGCCGCCGACGCGTGACAACGGGAGACTTGAAATGCTCCGCATTTAAAACACCTATGGACCGTCCAGCAGGTCTGCGGGGTAAACGCCTCCTCTATTTTTTATGAATAAAGGTGCGGAATTGGCTGGGCGTTCGAAATGCCGGCCTCCAGCGGAGATACGCGCCGAGTAACGACTACCAAAGGGACGACGTAGGCCCTCGTCGAAGTGCAAGAGCGCCTAGCTGACCATTTGAAGGGGGTGCCCCTCCTAAAATTAGGGAGGCGCTCCCCCCCCCCCCCCCCCCGAAAAAAATCTTCCAGGCTACGTGCTTGAGTCTTGGATATTCTATGTGTTTTCAAATGATATCGAACTCAACATTCAATGGAGTCCGACTGAGTGGAAAGGAGGCAGTGCTCTCAAAAGACCCAGAGACAACAGGCGTGGATCGTGCGAACAAAATGCGATTACAATTATTCACCTGCTTTTGGACGACAAACTCCCCTGTTGATGCAGATACACGTCACTCGTGAAACGCTACAGACCTCTTCCCACTACTCCAATACAACCCACAAAGAGGATAACAAAAAGGCACCGCGAAGAGGGTAGCGCCGACGGTCCACTCACCAGGAGGCATACACGAGAAGTGACCCGCGGTGTCTCCCCTTAGACACACTGCAAGAGACGACCGTCGAGGACAGCCGCCTAAGAGACTAGATCACTCGTTTTAAGGGAAGGCTCCCTAAAAGTATCGGTCATTCCCTCCTCGGTGATAGTAGGTTGTACATTTAGTTAATTTGAAGAATTGCTCACTAGATTGCAATGTGTGTATATGTCCTTGGAAACATTATCACTAAATGGCGTTAGTTGACTACTAAAGAGCATAGATAGCGCTTTTATAACATAATTCACTGCATATCCACGCATCCAATGCGTGCTATAGTGTGATAATAGTGGACGGACGGACAGACGGACGGACGGACGAACGGACGGACAGACAGACAGACAGACAGACAGACAGACAGACAGACAGACAGACAGACAGACAGACAGACAGACAGACAGACAGACAGACAGACAGACAGACAGACAGACACTTCGCCCCACTCATCATCTTTGGCAAGGTTCTGGTTGGCATTGCATAAGTTGTTGCCAGACTTGGAGGGTCAGTGTTGCCAGACTTCTATTAAATTTGGCAGAGAAATTTTTCCCTGTAGTTGCTTTTTCGTGGGGGTTTGGTGTCGTCCGCGGTACATTTTGCGCGTGCATGAGTGACGCTGGCCATTTTAATTAAAGGAATGAACTGCGCCTTGCAGACGGTGGGACGCGTTCTCTTGCTGTGTGCACTGCTGTGCAACTTGGAGATCGTGTTTCAGATTTACGGAATCAACGACGCTTCGTCCGCCGTGCATTTCGCGAGTGCGATGAACTTGCCTGCGTGTGTGCGACGTAATTAACGCAACAACGTTACAGAAGTCGGGGCGCGTTCTCTTGCTGTGTTCGCAGCTGTGCAATAAAAAATCGAGTCTCATTATTAAGGAAAACGGGGAGAACTGAATAGAGTCACAGCAGACGGTGCGCTACCCCCTCCCTCCCCCCCTTTTTTTTCCACAGCTGATCGTGCCGCGTCGACTGCGTGCCACGACTGGGACGCTACGCTTCCCCTAGCTGTGTCAACACAAGACATAATGTTCGGACTCGTGTACATGTGACGAATAAACGTCGTAAGGCTGGCTAGTCGGGGTACGTCAGATATGCTACTGCTATGTACGCTTGGAAGGCTGCTTTATCGACACAGTTGGAGAAAATTAAGCGCGGCTCACGCGTACCTGTAAATAGGACCCAGCCGCCGTCACTGGCAGGGCCCTACCAACGATAAGCACGAACGACCAAAATTCCAAATAATGAATGCTTATGCGGGGTCCCATTTACAGGTACGCGCGAGTGTCGCTCAATTCGCTCCAACTGCGTCGATAAAGAAGCCTTCCAGGCGTATATAACAGAAGCTTATCTGACGTACCCCGATTAGCGAGCCTTGGGACGTTTATTCATTACATGTACACGAGTCCGAACGATATGTTTTGTGCTGACACAGCTAGGGGAAGCGTAGAGTCTCCGTCGTGGCACGCGGTCGACGCGGCACGATCAGCTGTGAAAAAAAAGGAGAGGGGGGGGATAAGTGCAATGCCTGCTGCGACTCTATTCAGTTTTCCCCGTCGTCCCTAATACAGAGACGCGATCTCTTAATTGCACAGCTGCGCACACAGCAAGAGAACGCGCCCCGACTTCTGGAATACTCGTTTTACGTTCATTTTTGTTAATTAAAACGGCCAACGTAGCTCACGCACTTGTGAAATGCACCACGGACGACACCAAACCCTCACGAAAAAGCCACAACTACAGGAGCAAACTTCTCTGCTAAATTTAGTGGCAGCCTGGCAGCAACCACCCCAAAGTTTGGCAACCAATTTATGCAACGCCAAACAGAGCCTAGCCTTATCTTTCACTCCAAGCATATGCAGTGAACTTTTTTTTTTTCGTGCGCCAGCCAAGTTTTTCTGACACAACCGAGTGGCGACACTGGTTCTAACGCCCACCCTAACTCACCTTGGGTTCCTTGATGTGCCCAGGCAAAACACTGCCAGCTCCAGTTCGGTGGCTGTTGAATTGAAATAAGGCTTGTCCGCGAGACGCAATCACGCCGTGAGTCTGAAACGACTTCTCAGGGTACGACAGTAGCTGCACTACGTCTAGCGTTTAGATGAACCAAGGAGAGACTGTACCGTTTGCACCAAACTGCTGTGAAACGCGACCAGAATCGTAGGTTGAGAGGCACACTGTTTACCATAAAACAAATCGTTTTCGTTGCTCGGCTATAGCTTCCTATGCCCTTGCCGCCTCCAGGTCCGCTTGCCGGCGCCTCCGTGCCGCTTCTACTCTACGGACCCTCACCACCTCCGGGTAAACTTGTCAACACTGCCGCTTCTCGAGCCGGCAACTCCAGGGATAACTGACGGTGAGCCCACGCTGCTGTCACTTGTGAGCCTTTGCGTTCATGTTGTCGAAGCGCACCGACCGCCGACTGTCGCTTATCAAACTGTAGAACGCGTCGAAGTGGTGCCATAGAGAAATATACTTATGTTTCTCAATTGTGGTGCGAGCGCCAATAAATAGAGCGAGCGCTGCTACCACTGCGCATCTAGCGTGGGCGCTTGTAGTAGTACTAACAGTAACGCCGCGGGGACAAGCCTCGTTCATGAGCTGCTTCGCATTGATAAAAAAAAAAAAATCACGCCGTATACTTACATGCAGCCAGCCAGAAAATCAGGAAGTCGTTCGAAACACGCCAGTGTTCCGCTTCACGACCACTTAATGATAGACCACATGGTCACTTTTTCATTGAGCAGCTGTTGCCGCTTACATCTTATGCATTGGGGTATCTACCAAAAAACCATTTTTTACTTTGACCATATACGTTGTCGTAAATCGCCCTTTCACCTGTACCATTGCCTGCAAGTAGCGTTATGGTGGTCAGCTCCTAATTCAGGCATATACAGCGAAAAAAAAAAAAGCAAAACCGCCTGGTTCATAAGGGCATCATGTTGGTAGGCTCGAAGGCGTAGTTCCAATTGATTATGAAGGTTGCTGCATTTCGACGGGGACGAATTGCAAAAACAAAATCGAGTGTGATTAGCTTATGATAATGTTCCAGGAATCTTCATGCCCGAAATTAATCCAGCGCCCCCACTAAGGAATCCCTCGTAATTATATTGTAATTAGTAAATCTGTAATTCGTAATATTACACCGGACAGTTGACTATGCAGCGCACAGTTAACACACCCACACGCGGCAACAAAACGGCCGAACACAGCGAAGGCACCCAAGCCTGCTCTGAGAGCAGTTGTGGTTGGTAACACTAAAAGCAAGGGCTTGCCTTTAGTGTTACCAACCACAGTGTTTTAGACAGTGTTTTATTGACACTATTGACAATAAAGACAGTGTTTTATTGGTCTGTACAAAGATACTTATACTACTGAAGGACAACGCTCGCAAAATAATGCTTATATTAGGTGCCTACAAATATTCTTACATAAGGAACGACAACGTTGGAAAGATGATAGTACGCTTGTGGAAAGCATCCATGTCAGCAGTGGACAGTGATGGTTGTACTTCAAACGAGGCCGCTGTGGTAATGCGTGAACGGTCCAAGACGGTTTGCACACACCACAACCTCGAAGTCCGTCTGATAAAAGTGAAGGACGATAATATGGGGCCATGTGACGGCATCCTGTAAGACCGCAGCGCGTCTATGTTAGCCTCCTTCCCACGGGAAGCCCACCTGATTGCGTGCATTGTTCGCCGTGGATGCCAACGTGGCTGACTCGAACTTAAGCTTTGGTACTTTCTGTTATGAAAACGTGTCATGGTCGATCCTTCGCCGGTGACACTTGGCTTGCGCAATTCAGTTACTGCGCCTTTTATCCTGCAGTTTGGCGCTCACTCCGTGGCACATGTCGATGGGCGATAGCGGAGGCTCAGCGTACTGTCGAGACGCTGCATGCATGATGCGAGCCTGCTCACTGTTGTGACCCAGCGTTGTTCATCTCCAGGCTCATGACCCGCATGCTCAAACTTAACTCTTCACATCTCCGCAACTCGTCGTTTGCTCGGCACCATCACTGTCGCTGCTGTCCATCACGCAACGCAGCGGTGGCGTGGTTCCCAGCGTAGGTGCCGTCTGTGACTTGTCCTTCACGTAGTCGACTGTTCCCGAGTGCTAAGATAACGTAGCTAGGCTCGAGCTCGGGTTTGACATAGATGTGCTCGAGTAAGACACGTTCGGGCCCTCAGGGACGAGCTGCTGAAACACGGACGACGACTGCTCTCGAATCAGCTGTTGTTGCTGCAGCTGTGAACCTGGAAGCACATCAATGCAGCATCTCGGATACTGTGTAACACAGCGGTGACGAGTTTCCCAGCGTAGGCACCGTCTGTGAGTTGTCCTTCACGTGGTCGCCCATTGCCGAGTGCTCAGACCACGTAGGTCCGTTCGAGCTGGGATTAGACGTGGATGCGCTCGAATCGGACACGTTCGGGCCCTCCGTGACGAGCTGCTGAAACACGGCTGATGGCTGCTCTCGAATCTGCTGCTGTTGCTGCAGCTGTGGACCTGCAACCACATCAATGCAGCATCTCGGATACTGCTGAACTTGTCCGGTGCACGAGAGCCGCGTACTGAGTTTCGGTGGCGACTCCGGTACGTAAAAACCCTTCTTGATCTCCTCCCGTTCAGGCGACGTCATCTGCAGCATCATCAGGTCCGTGAAGCCTTGCAGGCTCGAACAGTGGGCCTGTACGCTGATATGTCGATATCGTCCAGCGTTGTCCAAGTTCAAGGACAACGGCAATCCACTCGGACGAACCAAACTCTTCTCCTCTTGGCTGTTGATGCAGAGTCTTATGCATCGTCATCTGTTGTGAACTGCTTTCACGAGTTCTGTTCTCGTCGGATTGCATATACCATGACGGTGGTGCAAGGCCCAGTGCGCGCACCGTCTGTGCGTTGTCCTTCACGTAGTACTTCACAACCAAGAGCTCAGGTGACGAAGGTAGGCTGAAACTGCAGTTTGATACAGGTGAGCTTGAGTCAGACTCGTTCGCGCCCACCGTGACATGTTGCTGAAGCACGGGATGCAGCTGCCGTTGAGTTCGTTGCTGTCGCGGCAGATTTGGCTCTGGGAGCCCATATATTAAGCGGTTACGCCACTTCTCTTCTTCGTAAGTGAGTTGGAACAGCGTAGTTGGCATCGGTGGGGTCTCCGGTGCGCTGAAATCGAGTAGAAGCTCCTCAAACTCGGACGTCGTCAGTAGCGGCACGCTTGGGTAGTAAGTGCATTTTATGCCGGTGAAATTACTCTAAAATAGGAAATGGCGCCACAAACAAGGAAGTCTAATCGGAACGAGCGCAAGCTACGAACTGCTCTTGTAGACTGCAGAGCATTGGTTAAATAAGCAAAGCGAACGCAGCTGTGCAGACGCGCCCAGGAAAATCACGTCTTAACTCTCCTTATCCATCAAAATGAACACTTCTGTATCGTAAAGCGATACCGATGCCTCTATTAAAGAGCTATCACTTTTAGTGTTGATGAAGAGCGCTTCTAAAACCTCTCGAGCACACGTGTATTTGCTATGACGCAGTAGCTTAGTCTGTGAAATTGTGATTCACATTCACAGGCTGCGCAGTGATATTTTTAATCGAGATACCGCTTTCCTTTGGAACTTTTATGTGGGCACGACAAGTCGCAGCGAAAACGGCCATGCACGGGAACACCAGATGTCGATCACAAATACCTAAATCGGTTGATTGTCAATAATCCGTTCGCGGCGAAGATTCTATGCTTTTTTTTAAGGCAAAGTTTCACCATGTGTTGACATTTCCAGTGAATGTACAATATTTGTTTTATTCCGTTTTCTATGTTGAACTCTCGTGTTGAAGTGCGTTATGCCGGCATTCTAAATAATTCAGCTATTCATTTTCAGAATTCGATATCCCGGGTGTGGCGGCTGCATTTTCGATGGAGGCAAAAATGCTGTAGGCCCGTGTGCTCAGATTTGGGGGAACGTCAAAGATCCCCAAGTGGTCGAAAATTCCGGAAGCTTCCACTACGGCGTCTCTCATAATCATAAGGTGCTTTTAGAGCCATAACGTTTGGAACATTGTTTTTTTTTTCTTCTTTTATTCAAGTACCTAAGTGCCTCATCAGGCAATACATATCGGAGTTGCAACAAATCGGTTATAGTATCACAGCACACGTTAGAGCATGTAACAGAAAAAAAAAAACAAAACGAAGAAAAAGTAATACATGCAGTCAAACTGGTGACACAGAAACGGCGCACATATTCATTCGGATTAAAAAAACGATACCAATAACACAAATGTATACACACATACATATATACATCCATATACACATCCACATATACGCGTTTTGGGACGTTAAATCCCACATATCAATCAATATACGCGGACAATTTCGTAATAGTGCAATCACGAGCTCCAGGTATTACTCCGGCTCCATCTAGTATTACAGCTAATCCTTCAAGCACCTTGAGTGCAAACGGTTTTGCACTGCTTTGCACACCCAGCCAAACCCAAGGAGGGTACAAAGTAACGCATGGGCATGCATAAGTAACACCTATGGGGACCGATACACTAGACTCGTTCTCTGGATTTCGTGCCGACCGGTTGTGTCCCCGCAATCTCCGATGACAGCGCAGCTCTGGCCGACTGGGCTCACCCTACGCCATCTCCTGACTTCGACAACAGCTCTAGCCAAGTGGTGCCCCGTCCTCGGACTCCTGCGACCGTGTCCATCTTTCCTATCTTCTCCTTACTTCCTGATCTAGCTCCCCTTCGCCACGCTCTCTCCATCCCCCTCTCTCTATCTCTGTGCCTTTTAAGCCTATCCTTTTGATCCCTACTTAACCCCATCTGTGATGAGCCACTGTTGAGGTGTCCTCCCCATGAGAGACAGTTACGAGGCTCACTTTTCTCTTCTTTTCATTTGAGAATCACTCCCCCCCCCCCCCTGATACACTAAAACTGACTGTTTAGCATCACATAGATGTGCTTTCTTTCCATAATAAATAGTTTTTTTTTTATTAAAATGATACGACTGTACCGAACCTGTCTTGCACATGTACGTATATCAGTGCAGCTACTTCCCCAGCATAGTAGTTCGACAGATACTATGAAATAAAAGGCATGCTGTCTATTTACAAGTCAGTTTTTTATATATAAAAATATAGTAAGGGGTGGAACTTTATAGCACTCCCAGCAGTTAGAAGTTCGACTGAATGAACCTGATTTCAGTTATAACACAACGAATAGCAGTCATAATATCGCTAAGAAGCGCACAGGAAGCGCAGAAAGTGCGTCCGCAGTGCCATGTGAAACGAGAGCTTCCGGTGACGAAAAATTGAATAATTTAGAAACGAAAAGGACGTCGTAAAAGCATGCATATGTCTAGAACAGCAGCAAGTTGTGTAAAATATCTAAGTACAATGCTTAAACTCTTTGTGTCGTAATATTTACCGCCCATACCATAGGTTTGTCTTTTGGAATGTACAAATAGGCAAAACACGCTTGCGCCAGTTTCTGCCGGAAGCACGGAGTGGTTGCCCCTGAGTTTTAGGCTTAGCCGCTTAAAAAGAAAAGAGGAAACCCACGGACTAGTTTAGTACATCCTGTTCGTTAGATCAAGGGCATGAGTTCGATTCTCGAGAAAGACGATTGCATTTCTAGGCAGGGGGGGTGGGGGGGGCGGTGCAAATGACACAAGCGAGTGCCCTTAATTTATGAATAGGTTACAGAAGCCAGCACGCCCGAAATTAATCTCGAGTCCCCCATTTAGGTGTGCCTCGCATATTTGAGGACGTCATGTGCAGAAATTGGTACTATCACACAGGACGGTCGATCACGCAGCGCAGACAACATACGCACAAATTGGGCTACCAACAAAACCGCTGCAGACCATATAAAAGCACCCATATCTGCCCTGAAAGCAGATACGGCTGTCAACGGTAAAAGAAATAACTAGGGAGTAAGAAATAATAGCACCCGGGGTTTCCCGTCTGAGAACCACGGTATGTATATGACAGACACCGTCGTAGAAGGCTCCAGAATTTTTGACGATATGCTCTTCTTTAACGTCAACTGGCATCGCACTGTACACGGGTCTCTATCATTTCGCCTTCACCAAAATACGACCACCACGACCAGGATAGAACTCGCAACCTTAGAGTCAGCATCCGAGTATCCTAACCTGGTCCATCGCGGTGGGCAAACCTGGGTATAACGACAAGCCATTCTTGTTTTTGTTTTTTTTTGTCCTTACAGAGATGCTTACATTCCCGAACGACAACGCTGGAAATAGGATTACTCACTCGTGGAGGACACCATCCATGTGAGCGGTACTTAAGACGACGGTGTTGTGGTGATTCGTGAACAGCCCACGACGGTTTGCACACACAACACACTCGCGAAGTCTCTCTTCTAGAAGTAAACGGCGATCTTATGGCGCCATGTGAGGACATCATGGCACACTGCAGAACTTGGCATGCATCGCCCACCGCTGCCTGAGCGATTCCACCTGATAGCGTTCTCTGTTCGCCGCGGCTGCCATCGTGTCTGTCTCCAACTTAAGCTTTCGTAGTTTCTGTTCTAGAAACGTATCAAGGTCGATCCTTCGCTGGCGACACTTGGCTTGCGCAATTCGATTCCTCCACCTTTTAGCATCCAGTTTGGCGCTCTTTTTGTCGCTACTGTCTATGGGCGACAGTGGAGGCTTAGCACGCGGTCGAGACACTGAGCGCATCCCGCGAGCCTGCTCGCTGCTGTACTGGGGTGACCCAGTGTTGTTAATCTCGACGCTCATGACCCGCATGCTCAACCTCGACTCTTCCCACCTCGACAACTCTTGGTGCATGGTCGTCTGCTGTGCAACGTCACCATTGCTGCTGCCTTCGTCGGAGATTGTGTAACACAGCGGTGGTGAGTTTCCCAGCGGGGGCACCGTCTGTGAATTGTCCTTCACGTGGTCGCCCAATGCCGAGTGCTCTAACCACGTAGGTAGGTTCGAGCTGGGGTTTGACATGGATGCGCTCGAGTGGGACACGTTCGGGCCCTCCGGGACGAGCTGCTGAAACACGGGTGACAGCTGCTCTCGAATCTGCTGTTGTTGCTGCAGTTGTGGACCTGGAAGCACATCAATGCAGCATCTCGGATACTGCAGCATCTCGCATACTGTGTAACACAGCGGTGCCGAGTTTCCCAGCGTAGGCACCATCTGTGAGTTGTCCTTCACGTGGTCACCCAATGCCGAGTGCTTAGACCACGTAGGTAGGTTCGAGCTGTGGTTTGACGTAGATGCGCTTGAATCAGACACGTTCGGGCCCTCCGTGACGAACTGCTGAAACACGGCTGATGGCTGCTCTTGAATCTGCAGCTGTTGCTGCAGCTGTGGACCTGGAAGCACATCAATGCAGCATCTTGGATACTGCTGAACTTGTCCGGTGCGCGAGAGCCGCGTACTGGGTTTCGGTGGCGACTCCGGTACGTAAAAACCCTTCTTGATCTCCTCCCGTTCAGGTGACGTCATCTGCAGCATCTTCACGTCCGTAAAGGCTTGCAGGCTCGAACAGTGGCCCTGTACACTGATATGTCGATATCGTCCAGCGTTGTCCAAGTTCAGGGTCGCAATCCACTCGCGCGAACCAAACTCTTCTTCTCTTGGCTGTTGATGCAGAGTCTTATGCATCGTCATCTTTTGTGCACTGCTTTCACGAGTTCTGTTCTCGTAGAAGTGCATATACCATGATGGTGGTGCAAGGCCCAGTGTGGGCACCGTCTGTGCGTTGTCCTTCACGTAGTCCTTCACAACCAAGAGCTCAGGCGACGAAGGTAGACTGAAACTGCAGTTTGATACAGGTGAGCTTGAGTCAGACTCGTTCGCGTCCACAGTGACATGTTGCTGAAGCACGGGATGCGGCTGCCGTTGAGTTCGTTGCTGTCGCGGCAGATTTGGCTCTGGCAGCCCATCTATTAAGCGGGTACCCCACTGCTCCTCTTCTTCAGTGAGTTGGAACAGCGCAGTTGGTATCGGTGGTGTCTCCGGTGCGCTGAAATCGAGCAGAAGCTCCTCAAACTCGGGCGTCGTCAGTAGCGGCATGTTTGGGTCCGGAGAAGGGAGTGGGCTCGAAGTGTGGGCCTGCTCTCTCATATTTTCGGATGGGCCAGCGTTGTCCAGGTCCAGGATCATGCTGTGCTGGCGTGAGCTCAACTCCCCGCTCCTCGACAGTGGCTCCTCCATCTGCTGCGCGGGGTGGTACATGGTTGTTCGGTGTCGCCTGTTACCACTTGTACTCTGTTCGAAGAAAGTCGCGTATTCGCAGTCGGCTTGGCTCTTATTGCTACGCGGAGACGTCAATACAGCGAGTAAGGAAAGTAACGCATCGGGCCGCCTTTTTATGCAGCCGACAAAGGAGCAAGGGGATTGGAGGGAGGTGCCGCAGGAGAATGTTATGACGGGAGAGGGGAATGGTTGATAACAGAGATGATGAATAAAGTACTAAACTATCAAAAACGCACATGTCGCACCTAATTGTTACCCACCAGAAAAAATATATGACTGGCACGCGGCGTACGCATCAGTCATCAAAGTCTTTCACTGTCACTTCTGATATCTCAATGAATGTGTATGTCACACAATGTTAAGAGTATCAACAATTTCAATAGGCGATGAGAACACCTAATCACAAATAGCCAAAGACTATCACAGTACAAAAAGCAGGGACAAAAGGCGGGAAACTACAAGATAAGCAAAGGTCCTTGGCTTCTTCCTTTTTTGTCCCGCTCTTTTCATCCTGCTCTAAAAGTATCAACAATTTCAAAAAGCGGTGACAAGTTCTAATCCCAACTAGTCATCGTGCGCTTTTAAGACTAGTACAGTACAGAACAGGGAGGGAAAAAGCGGGAAAACTGTACAAGATAAGCAAGGGAGCTCGTCCTTCTTGTCCCTAATCTTTCTTGTTTCGCGCGTTCAAAGTATATGCATATACCAACTAACCCACTACAGTTCATACTATCTCAAGTACCTTTCAGTCATTGATAAGACTGAGATATGTGAAGACAGAGATATCTGTTACCGCAACTTCTACAATCTTGTTAAAAGTGACTAAGACTGCGACTTCGACGACCCTGTGGACTCATCGAATCGTTAGAATCATCGCGTTGTTCCTTAGTGGTTACATTTTTCAATTCACTTGTCTGGAGGGCTGGAATTTGAAGTAAGCTTGAAGATGAGCTTGTCATCGAGCAGAAAGTTCATTGTGCGATGAAGCTTAATTCATACTGATTCAGCAGTCAAGCCTTCCTTCAGCGTGTATTCCCGAAATAAGTTTGACTCTATAGATCTACATTTCAAGAAATGGCGGGAAAAGTAAGAATTTATTTATTTTTGTTCAACAGTGTCTTTCCCAAAAGTAGCCTATTTATTTTTTTTCATTTAGAAGTGCCGTTTGGCGGGGCGACATTTCAGGTCCAGAAGTAAGTGAAAGATATAAGCTTTTAAACGAGTCTGGTTTTGGTTGCCTGTGTGCACATGAGGCCGGTCAAGCCATGGAGGTATCTGCTGCACCCAAGTCGAAAAAAGTAGACGATATTTTGATGCATTGTAACGCAATTAATATATGAGTCGAACTGGAATAAGTACCAGACGATGACGCTCGAAAGGCTTCAAGATGCCTGTGGTGGCAACGCGACGGAACAAAGCCATACGGAACGAAGCCATTTGTCACAAGAGGTTCTGTAAAAATCTGAAGTGTTTCAACGACGACGATCTCTCAGGACTTCCATATAAATTGCAAATGAATGAATTCATGCAGAAAACAAGTGAAGTGTTTGATAAAGACCGGTGATTAAGTGTTTGAATGATTGCGGATCAGAATGGAGTACCCCCTCCCCCCCTCCTTCCAAAAAAAATCGTTCATCATGTTCAGACGAGAGACCTTCTTCTAATGATCAAAGTCTCCACGAAAAGGTTCCAAAGGTGCGAGTGAGATGAACGATTAGTCACAACGCGCTAAATGTCTTCGAGTTGCACGTCCAGATGGGTGTGGCAACGGTCCTCGCACCGCAAGATCTTTTTTATTTCTTCCCGGTGATCAACAGAACCCTGGAAGGAACTGCAGTATTTGACGATGGAGATGGTAAAAGCATCTTCGACGACCTCACCAAAGTCGTCTTTCATTGACGGCTTCCAGGGCGGCTTCAATGATTGGCAGCGGTGCATTAAACCAGTGGAGAGAGTACCTTGAAAACTTCTAAAGCAATCGCACACTGGTAATGACTGAGTCATTATTAAAATTAAAAGTAGGACTACATTTGAAGCAGATATTTACCAGCGCAAAAAAACACACACATACACACATCGATGTGATGTCTCTTCTTGAGTTTTGCTTTTTTTCGCTGGTAAATCTGTGTTTATTATGAACGAAGCCGCCCGAGCAAGTTTGAGAAAGACCCCGTGAAGAGATTTGTTTATGGTTGCAGATAGGCGGTCGCGTGGCATGTCGTATTTAAGCAGAACTAGCTTCGGAGGCACTTGTTGGTTTTCAGCAAGTTGATGAACGCTTACCGAACTCGGAACCTTTTTAGGCCTAAACATGTCGCATCCAACCCAGGGTGCTAAACCCAGTCATACACTAAAAAGGTGACGCCCCCGTTCATGGTATTCATCTTATGTTTTGTATTGCACCAAATGCTGAAAGTTAATGCAAATTAACATTCCAAAGCTCACAATTAACGACGTATAGGGTACTTCAGAAACATTTCGGTCGCAGAGACTAGCAGTGCATTTATTTAGCATTTCGATGATCGAACCGTGATTGGAAAGTGTGCATGCGTCTACGCTACAAACGGGATATACATGTAGAGTAAGTTCACATTCGATTACCGCAATAATACATATAACACGAATGGTATGCTGTATTTTACTTTCATCCTTTTATTTGGCCAAGTTTTCTATTTTGTGGTAAAGAAAAAAAGGTTCATTATTTTATTCGTGGCACAAGGAAACGTGTAAGGTATGTTCAATGTATTGTTTATATTTATTTTTGTATTATTTTTCTGGGGAATCATGGTGTGCACCCTAACTATTTAAATCATTTCATATACATAAGATTTGTAAAGCATTTATGTACCGTATAGAGACTATGCCTGCAACCAAATTTTGACCGAAATTTAAAGTGCATGGGGTGAGAGCTTTGTAAAGCTGCCTGAAGCCCGCTTTTTCTCTGTCTGCATCATCTCTATTGCTCATGAAATAAACATCTGTTATACTCTATTCTTAAAATAAACGTATTAAAAGTCGGTACACATGCTGAAGATGATAAGCTGAGTGTATACGTGTGTACGAGAAAACAATTAGTGCAGCATTACACTGTTCTCAGATCCGCCCACAAACAAAATTACAATTTTCAAATACCACTGCCGAATCAACCCTCCTTAACTGCGCAGAATGAGCCGAAAATTTAGATTAGTATAGTGGTAGAAACTTTATTGCACTAGAGGGAATTGGGGCAAAGGTGGGTACAGGTCCCCTGTAGTCCAGGGCCCCACTGGCCTTTGCGGCTCGCTGGCATCGAGATTTGATTGATATGTGGGGGTGGGCCTGTTCGAGAAGAGCAACTTAACCCTCTCGAGACCCCAAGGAGTCAGTAAAATTCGAATTCCTGAAGACACTGTTCTGTCGAATCATTCAGGACACGTTAGTGCATTTTAGAACAACTCATAGCGTTCTAAATTCAAAGCTCTCTAACGCAGCAGCGGAAATATTCAGCTTTTACTAGAGTATTGTTATCAAAACTTTTTTAACGCCACTTAGTCATACGAGGGCGGGTCACCCGCTTTCGTACGGGTAACCTTAGTCAGGTGAAGGATACTAGAGGTAATTAGTTGATATGTGAGGTTCAACGTCTTAAAACCACCACATGATTATGAGAGACGCCGTAGTGAAGTGCTCCGGAAATTTCGACCACCTGGAGTTTTTTAACGTACACCCAAACCTGAGCACACGGGCCGACAACATTTCCGCCTCCATCGGAAGTGCAGCCGCCACAGGCGGGATTCGATGCAGCACCATGCGGGTCAGCAGCCGAGTACCTTACCCACTAGACCACCGCGGTGAGGCCATACTAAAAGTAGGGTTACTAATACAAAAGCGGGCACTTTCGCACGACTGCTAACTTCAACCCTCTAAGGAAGACCCACACCAATATTTCGCGCGATTTTCCCGTTTTTCAACAATGCCAATAGATAACCTAACCCTGACAATAGCATCGTCTTTTTCGGCGATAACATCCACGGAAACGAGGTAAGGAGATAACCGAACGTCCCAGTGGGTCGAATAACTTTCCGCAGCCCACCGTTAAGGCTTTCCTAATAATCCTATCGTGGTTTCGGGGCGTGCAGCGGTGCAACATGTCAACCGACTTCAATGAGTCATAACATGGATAGCTTCAGAGACGGCTTCCTTCGGCAGTCCTCTTTTTCGCTGCACTGCTAACACACTCGAGAACAATGCGTGTAAAAACCAGAACGGTCCCATCGCGGCTCCAGGCAGCCACGAAGACCTATTACCACGACTACAGTGTACTAGAATAGTACACGGCAGTTTAACCACGACCAACAGCTCTGGACTTTACAGCAGATCTTCAGGGCGCTCGAAAGGCAAGGACCCAGCGAGTCGAAACGCCGAGCTGATATGCGCACGCGCAATATAAACACAGCCCACTCGATGACATATGCCATCAGCGCAGCGCGCCCCCAAGTTCAGGCACATATAAAGTCTGTTCTAATCTAATGCCAATACGACAGACGACTGTTCGATAGACTGCTTTGGCGATTAATGGCTTCAGTGTTACTGAACGCGTGTGCATTGTTTGGATGATATAATATCCAACTTCTATTTAGGCACATGTGCACTCGAAGTTAGACTGTTCCATAACTTTTCCTCTAGATTTTTTCTCGATATTAGGTGGGCTATCTTTGCAGATTTTAGAGTAACCCGCGATCATTAGCCATGCACCTGCGTTTCCGTGTACCAATCACACGATCTCTGAAGGCGCGAGCGTTCACTCTCCGAGCAGAAAGTTATTCACCAACCGGAAATGAGCGTAGTGGTGCCGAGATACCGCGATCGTCAGCGCGGGACCGCATGGTACTTTCATGGCACTACTGAGGAGATAACGTCGCACAGTACCTTGGCGTCCCATCCTGAAATGTTACTCTCGGCGCCGCACCTTGTGCGAAAAAGCAGTGGACAGGTGGGCGCAGCCGCGCTTCCCTCAGCACACATTGAAGGGACTCTAAAGTCAACTATTTTGTCGAAGTTGATTTTTGAAATGGCGGTTCAGAAACCTTGTAGTGTTGTTTCTGTGTCAAGGAAGCGCCTATTTTGAAATAAAACCGTGTTTCAATGCTGCGCATCGGGTATGTTCACTTGAAATTACCCGCCTCGAGAAGCGGACTGACCGGACCGACTCACGTCACTGTTGCCTTGCACAACGTTGCCCGGCTTACTGCGTTAGTAGCAGCATAGCGAGAACAGTGGGAGCCACAGCAGCAACAACGGTCAGTGATCAATTTCCCGCCATTGGCTTCGAGATAGTAGACGCTTTTGTTTCAACTGCGCCCCACGAGGTGGCACGACTTGTCCCGTGTAACCAAGCGAAAATTGAATTCTTGAACCACTTGCGCCATTACCCATAGTAACATCCGGCGGTTCTTTTTTCCATGAATCAAACAGAAACAAAGAAGTAGCATTTTATTGCGTCTTTTGATGCACGGAAGGTTCTTTATTTCGTGTAGTTAGATCGATTGCTAGTGATTATTGTAGGTGGTCTGTCTAATGTCATCGGGATCATTTTGAAGATGTCCTGCTGCGGCGCTTTTGTTATTGTGCATTTACCTTAATTTTTAAATACGTAGGGAACTGTTGTTGAGAATATTGTCGTTTAGATGTCATACATTGAGCTTTCACACTGACCTAAATTGTTATTTAACTTTAGTGTCCCTTTAATGTATGCGAGATCTGAGAACAGGCTCCACCCTAATACATACCCAGAAAATAAATGAAAGGTCTACCGTATTGAGCTCGCCACATTAACCCGCATACTACGGGCTTGTACCAAGACACATATGGTGTGAACTCTGGAACCCTTTCGCCGCAGCCCCAGCCTCGGCGACCAACTTTGGGCCACCGGGACCAAGTTTTTCCGCGATCTGTAAAGTCAGCGATAATGCTAAGTAATCAGTCACCGATGTGGCGCCCCATCCATCGTAATTGTTCAGCGAACTGGGAACGCGGAAGGAACGCAGACACGAAGCAAAGAAGAGGCACCCAGCACCTCTTTCCTTCGTGCCTGTGTTCCTCCCGAGCTCCCAGTTCGCTGAACAATCATTAATTACCAACTAGCCCACCTTTTCATCCTATTGCCATCCATCGTACTTTCTTGTCGTTGTTTACAAGATCGGTACCCAATTTTCCGATACGTGCATCGTGTTTTTCGCGCTTGAGGTCATGCAGGTAGTGTCTTATAATCACGTAAGCTGAAAACCGAGCTATTTTACCGTCGGAGTGTAAGTCCACCACTCAGAGGCATTCAAGGAAAAGCCGGTGCTGTTGTGGCCACTCGTTAAGGCGGACGAAGTTTCGTGCGCGCACTGCGTATGCATATAGCTGACATTGGCAGGGCGTGCTCACACGTCGGAGAAATGAACCCCGCGAACTCGGCAATGTGACGCCGATTCTTCCAGGTCTTCGCGATGAATTAGTTCCAGCCATATATAGAATTATGCTCCTTCACTACACTTCGGTTATCTCCGCACGCTGTCCTATTGGTCTTTCGGCACAACATAGAAACCTTCCTGTTGAATATCCCAGTTGTCGAATCCCAGAGCTTGTTTTTCGTGCAGAGCAACCAAAGATCGTGCGGTTGGCCATAGTTAGTTTGATGCAACTCGACGCGCAACGAGATGTTGATTGATATGTGGGGTTTAACGTCCCTAAATCTCCATATGATTATGAGAGACGCCATAGTGGAGGGCTCAGGAAATATGGACCACCCGGGGCTCTTTAACGTGCACACAAATCTGAGCACACGAGCCTACAACATTTCCGCCTCCATCGGAAATGCAGCTGCCAACGCTGGGACTCAATCCCGCGACCTGCGGGTCAGCAGCCGAGTACCTTTGCCACTTGACCACCGCGGCGGGGCGAAACATGACGTTGCTGCCAGGGCAAGTTTACGAGTACATGCAGCACGCGGTATTAGAGGAAACGTCCAACGCTGCAGAACTGTAAATGCAACACACGAGGGCCACTGAATGCCGGGGAACACCGCACAACACCCCATCACATAAATACAAGAAATGCATAGTCGGGCATGGATCGTCAACTGTGTGAAAAACTCAAAGATGGCGCCCTGTCTGACTCACCGCAGCGTCACGCTGCGGCTGAGTTTGAGTGCATACTCCTTGCAACCATCACATAAGCCGTTTAGCTTGCAGCATGTCACACTCCTCTAACAAGGAGCACAAAGCACAAAGTCTTCCGGTGGGACCACGGCTACACGTAGTTCACGAATGGAAACAAGGCGTACAACAACCAAGCCATTAATCGTCACGTGCTGTTAATCGAACCCTTCAGTAAAAAACACCAACGCCTGCACGCATGCAAATGAAACATGAGAGAAGGAAACTTCATAGTTACCCTCAAGAGGATTGATTGATATGTGGGGTTTAACGTCACAAAACCACCATATGATTATGAGAGACGCCGTCGAGGAGGGCTCCGGAAATTCAGACCACCTGGGGTTCTTTAAGGTGCACCCAAATTTGAGCACACGGGCCTACAACATTTCCGCCTCCATCGGAAATGCAGCAGCCACAGCCGGGATTCAACCCGCGACCTGCGGGGCAGCAGCCGAGTACCTTAGCCACTAGACCACCACGGTGGGGCTACCTTCAAGAGGAAGAAGCGGGTGGATAAGACTGGATGAATCACCACGACGCTTAGAACAGAGAGCCGACCGGGAGCAACCGTGTTAAGTCACAACACCTTCCGCATGAATAACTGTCTCGAAATATCGTTTAATTAACGATATTCATGCACAAAATCTTCGTTAGAAGAACATCTTCATTCACTACACAAAAACGCGCACCTCACGGACGAATTACATAGCGCCCAGAATACTGCCTAGAACATGTACAACAGCCATGACGCACACAACACGTGTGCTGTACGAAAGTAGAGAGATGGGCGAGTTGGAACTGATAAGCATTGTATTTCGTCTCGTTCGCGCCTAAACGTTTTCAAGGCTATACAAAACTGCGGTTATCGGTTGTAGAGCTATCCTGATTATTCACATTTGCTCTTTCGACCGTAAATGATCACAGCATTTGTCACTGTCCCGTTAATTCAGGAGGCAATCGCCGGGCTAATCCCAAGGGACGAAGTATCGGCCCCCCCGAACCGCACCACGAAAGCGTGGACAATTTAGAAGTGGTCCTTTTTGGCGCGCCAGCGGACGCCGGCTGTGACCCAAAGAACAAGTCAGAGCCGAGAGTTCATAAACAAAACAAAATCATATTCTCAATTATGGCAGATCGAAACAATACACAAGTATACACACTCGACAATAGTTGAATACAATATGTCACCAACCAAACAATGTACTACACAGTATAATCAACCACACTCGAAACAACGGACACAGACAACAATACGCACTACAATGCAGTCGCATGCATCGAACAACCAAGACACTTAAAGACTTAAGAGTCAGAAAACTTATTCAGTCCAAAGTTCTTGGAACAAAAGTCTGAATGATACTTTTCCGAGAATCACTCACTCAAAGTCCAGCGTTGTTGTCGTTCCGCTACCCCGAGGTTTCTCTTCCAGGAATCCTCGCGTCTTCACTTGGCCGCTCTCTAAGCTTCAAACTTCTTTGCCGGAAACACGTCGGATTCCCACACGCTGCTGTTGCCACGCGTCTTCGCTCGATAGCAGTAGACACACACTCTTGCCTGTAGCTCGAGTCATCACCCCTCAGGTGGAAATCCTCTTCTTCTTCTCCCTTTTCACGGAAGACAAAAGGCTTTGCCCTCAAGGCGGAACACCCTACGCCCTCTGGCGCATACTTTATTCTTCTCCTGCTTTGTCACTAAGGGCAGAACCTTCGCCGACAGATACGGCGGAATACACTACGCACTCTGGCGTTAACTTCCTTCTTCTGCTGATCTCCCATCTCGGCTGCTTGATTAAATACCTTCCGCGCGAGATTCCAGAAAGTTCTCATCATTTCGTCGGCGCGACACGCAGCGAAGGCTGGGGGAAAGGGCGAGACGATACGGGGGCCGTCCGCGACGGATGACTCAACCCTGCATCACCACGCCCCTTTCCATCTAGAACGTTCCAGGGCTTGCTCGGGCGCCGATGAGAGGAGGTTCATCAGCGAACCCACGCTTCCGAGGGGGGAAGGACGCGCGCCCGGGGAGTCTTTGAATGCATGTTTTCTTTTTTTTATCGTTGACCTCTCGGCGCTTCGTCGCGAGAATTTGGCGGCGCGCCCGTTTTTGAGCGCTCGTTTTGTGACACTGCCCCCACTTTAAGAATATTATCTCATAATATTCAAAACGACACAAACGAGCGCGAACAGTCCCCACACTCTCAGGGACTGTAACATAGTCCGTCGCTCATGACACGTCACATTTACAATAGATCACTCAATACAATTGTACATTGTAATTCAATCTCACAACACATGAAATATAACCACAGGTACATGAGTACAACACTCCACCACATATTCCAAACAATACAAATGTACAAAGTTCTCTCATTACAACAATTGTACAATACTATACATCACGTCACAGCACAAACACTTCGACCCTTGTGACACAGAATAACACAATAACAACACAGCCAAACGCATTCCGATTTGACCTCAGCACCTATCCTGAGTACTTCGAGCTGCGCTTGCGCCCGTTTTTGCGGTGGTCGCTCGATCTCTTCTTGTTTTTACTCGTTTTGTTCCGGCGAGCCCTTTCCAACGATGGTATCTGAGGCGGCGTCTCAGCCATCGTTATCACTTCCGACACTGTTAATGGGTTATGACACTCAACCGATCCTGCCCGGTTATTCACCCACTTGTTCATGTCACGACATTTGGCCTGGCTGGCCGACTCCGTCACCTTTACACTGTCGGACGGTTGAGGTCGTGCCGACGTAAGTCCAGCTGCCCAGCACGTGAACTCATTCAACACGATCGTCTTCTCATTCACTGTATCTTGCACCGCGGCTTCACCTTGGACTCGAGTGAGATCCGTCACGGGATGCCCCTTCACTGTATCTCGCGGTCGCTGGGTTGGCCAGGGCTCTATCTTAGGGTCTTCTCCCAAATGTTCTGGATCATTCGGCCCTCGCACCTCGTCGATGTTTCCGATGACGAGGTCGTACAAAGGGGTCGTAATGCATAGAGCGGTAACCTTCCCGCTGAAGTACGGGGTTTCAACCTCAATCTCTGCTTCAGGAAGCATCCAAACCGTACTGTCAATTAGGCAAACTGGTTTCGTTTTGCCTGTTAACTCACTTTCCCGTACCAATTTTCTCCGCACGATAACAGTGGAGCTGCCGGTATCTCTTAACACCGTAACCTTCTTGCCCGCAACTTTTCCAGGCAGCGTTGGCATTCCCTTCGTAACACCGGTCGGCTGTTTTGTCATTACAGCACGCACAATAGGAAGTTTCTCTCCATTTTTCAACTCTACAAATCCGTTGGTGACGGCATCGCCATCGGATTTCGGTGCTGCTAGCACAGGATACCTGGTGAGTTTGACTCACTCCGTTTCGACAAGCGTCTGCTTTTTGCCCAGTCTGACCACACTTGAAACATTTTACGACCGTGGGACTCGTAAAGTTAGTACATTTGTTCGCGCGATGACCCACTCGGTTACAAAGAAAACATCGCGGAACACTCTCCATTGCACGCTTCTTTTGTTCGGGTGCCGAAATTTTCGAATCTTCGGGACACTCCTTCTTGACCTTGGCCAAATTAGTTCCACCTTGCGCTTCCAAGAATTGATCAGCCGATTCAAGCATGTCTTCAAGTGACTTAGCTATCCTCTCTTTCAAGTACAGCGACAGGCTTGGGTGGCAACTAGTAAGAAATTGTTCTCTAATTAGGAGCTTTCTAAGTTCATCGTACTCCTGCGCTGTCCCTGAAAGTTCAATCCATCTGTCGAAATAATGGCAAAGTCGGGCGGCATACTGCGTAGCCGTCTCACCATCAGCTGGCTTTCCTGTCCGAAATCTGTCCCGGAATCCTTCCACAGTAAATATAAATCGCTTCAGCAAAGCAGTTTTCACCTTTGCATAGTTGGCTGCATCGGTCGGCGTCAGCCTACCGTACACACTGAGCGCTTCACCACTCAAGCAAGTACTCAAAGCAGTTGCCCATTGATGTTCCGGCCAATTCTGGCTCCTCGCAATCGTCTCAAATCGGTGAAAGTACACGTCAAGGTCGTCCTTCCTTTCATCAAACGCTACGAGCAGCTTGCTTGGGTTCATGCGGAAGCCGTGGTCCTCCCGTTCGCTGCTTTCAACTCTAGCTTGGACCAGAGTTTCACTTCGCTGTTGCAAACGGAGCCGCTCTAGCTCCATATTGTGCTGTCGCTGCCGTTCCCTTTCAGCCATCACCGCTTCTCTTTCTTCTTCCAGTTGTCGCTCCCTTGCCTCTCTTTCTTCTTTCAGCTGTCGCTCCTTTGCTTCTTTTTCTTCTCTCGCCCTTTCAACTGCCAACTTTTCTCTCTCCAACTCAGCTTCTCTTTCCGCTTTGGCTCTTTCGACCACTAACGGTTCTTTTTCCAGCTCAGCTGCCTTTTCTTCTTTGGCCCTCTCTTTTTCTTCTTTTTCCGTCTGGATGACCCACTGCCGTAGTTCGGCGCCAGACAGACCCATCTCCTCACCAAGAGCGACTAACTTTTTTCGAGATCCATTGTGTCTCGCAAATAAAGTCTTGCCGCGTGTAAAAAGTATCTGCCTAAATCAGTCTATCGGAACACTCCCCTGCACTCGTTAAGGAGAACACTGAACAACACACAAAATCGTTCCGATAGCACTATCAACAACTCGAGGCTCTTTCTCACTACTTTGGACACACTGTGTACCAAAAGGTCCTCGTCGCAGATGCCAGATTAATTGTCACTGTCTCGTTCATTCGCGAGGCAATCGCCAGGATAATCCCAAGGGCCGAAGTATAAGCCCCCCCGAACCGTACCACGAAAGCGTGGACAATTTAGAAGTGGTCCTTTTTGGCGCGCCAGCGGACGCCGGCTGTGGCCCAAAGAACAAGTCAGAGCCGAGAGTTCATAAACAAAACAAAATTATATTCTCAATTATGGCAGATCAAAACGATACACAAGTATGCACACTCGACAATAGTTGAATACAATATGTCACCAACCAAACAATGTACTGCACAGTACAATCAACCACACTCGAAACAACGGACACAGACAACAATACGCACTACAATGCAGTCGCATGCATCGAACAACCAAGACACTTAAAGACTAAAGAGTTAGAAAACTTATTCAGTCCAAAGTTCTTGGAACAAAATCTGAATGATACTCTTCCGAGAATCACTCACTCAAAGTCCAGCGTTGTTGTCGTTCCGCTGCCCCCGAAGTTTCTCTTCCAGGAAACCTCGCGTCTTCACTTGGCCGCTCTCCAAGCTTCAAACTTCTTCGCCGGAAACACGTCGGCTTCCCACACGCAGCTGTTGCCACGCGTCTTCGCTCGATAGCGGTAGACACACACTCTTGCCTGTAGCTCGAGTCTTTATCCCTCAGGTGGAAATCCTCTTTTTCTCCTCCTTTGTCACGGAAGACAAAAGGCTTCGCCCTCAAGGCAGAACACCCTACGCACCCTGGCGCATACTTTCTTTTTCTCCTGTTTTGTCATTAAGGACAAAACCTTCGCTGACAGATACGGCGGAATACCCTACGCACTCTGGCGTTAACTTCCTTCTTCTGCGGATCTCCCATCTCGGCTGCTCGATTAAATACCTTCCGCGCGAGATTCCAGAAAGTTCTCATCATTTCGTCGGCGCGATACGGAGTGAAGGCTGGGGGAAAGGGTGAGACGATACGGGGAAGTCCGCGACGGATGACTCAACCCTGCATCACCACGCCCCTTTCCATCTAGAACGTTCCAGGGCTTGCTCGGGCGCCGATGAGAGGAGGTTCATCGGCGGACCCACGCTTCCGAGGGGGGAAGGACGCGCGCCCGGGGAGTCTTTGGATGCTTGTTTTCTTTTTTTTTTTTATCGTTGACCTCTCGGCGCTTCGTCGCGAGAATTTGGCGCGCGCCCGTTTTTGAGCGCTGGTTTTGTGACAGCATTGCTCTTAAATTAACACACTCACAATTTGACTGTATTATGTATGTTTGTGTAAGTGCCAGTGCACACAAGCACTGAGCGGAAGTCACAAGTGAACTCACAGAACAACAATCATGGTGGTTACTATGATGGACGCTCTTCTCGTGTTGTAAAAGTGACGTTCGAGAGGAACTAATCATGATCGAGTGGAGCAAGCGCGAAGTAACGACTTTGATAGTGGCTATATATGATGACGTTTTGTACACAATTGATATCGTTGCACGATTACTGAAGCCTCCCCCCCCCCCGCAAAGCTATTCTTGCTGAAATTATAACAAACGTACTATACTGTTGGGCTTGCCCACGTAAGAGATAAGGCAGTTCTGCTTATAACGCTGTGCACGTTGGTTTACAGTGATTGGGTCATTTCTTATGCTACGTTGTAGCGCACTCATTTAGGGACACAAACATGAAAAAGAAATGGACGCGACCACACATAGCTCTGTGTGTCATTGTGTGTGTCTTTCTTGTCTACGTCCATGTCTTTTTGCCATGCTGTGAGGAAGCTTGCAAAATTCCGGCCAGTTTTGCAGCCAAAACATTTGTACTGTTGCACAAAGGCTCCGCCTTCCAAACATATAATCATAACGTGTAAAGTTCAACGTCCCAAAAACACGATATCGTTATGAGAGACGCCGTAGTGGAAGGCTCCAGAATTTTTTACCACCTGGGGCAACGTTACTAGCATAAACTAAGTTTGAAAGCTCCGCCGGAATCGCGGGCCACGTGGCGGTCACGAGAACTAGTGGAGCGGCAGTACGATCTTGCTTCAGCGATGCGGGACGCGCGTGATGTGATCGGTGGCGGCGACGTGCAAGCGGCTACCACGAATGGTGCACTGTCTTCCCACGTCAATTCTTGGACTGTTTTAAAGATGATAGTCTTTCTTGGGGACCTTCGACAGAATAATTTTGCTCTGCCTGTCTGTCTTCCTGTACATTTGTCTGTTTGCCTGCCCTAACGATACCTCAAACGGCACCAAACGGCCAACCCCATTCACAGCACCCACCAATATTGCTCAAGGTTTTGCGTTCATAGCTGTGCGATTGTCAATTAAAAAGCAATTATTGCGCACATCTGAGGCACCACAACAATGCTTCGATGTTTTGTATGTCTGCCTTTATACTAGAAGAGGCACACGAAAGTAACTCTAACGAATATAGCGTTTATCGCGCTGCGCTGGAACTGCGACGCGATGCTCAGAAAGGCGTTTCCAATGCTTTGCTACGACGTCACTGTGGTGGCATCTGCCCGTCGCTCTGCGTTCTACACCTTATGACCTCCGAGACTGGAGCGCATCTTTCTCCGCAGGCTGCACGCCTTCGTTTTCGATGATAACTGCCAGATGGCGCTTGTGTCTACCATGCCTCGTTCGCCTCCGCTACACGCTCGAGGCACTCTTACGCAGTGCCTCCAGAATACCATTCACCGATTTTTTTTTGCGCAGAACACCAAATAACCGTTTTGTTCACTCTCTCCAGATGCAAGACTATCGTCTTTCGACGACATTTGCGGTGTAACTTGCAGATTTGGAACCAATTTTTTGGCACTGCGTAATTTCTTGTACGAAAACGCGTTTGTCATGTACGAGACGTAGCGAGGAGGAGCAGATTTATCTACATCGAGGTATGCGGACTAGCTTTGCGCCAGACTCCAACAGCGGTGACCACATTGACCACTCCGTTTCACACATTTCAACTTGTTCATTCGTTTGTTTATTTATTTATTTTCTTTGTAAACACGGTTACACAGTGGCGTGGGCCAACATAAAATCTGCTATAAGCAGCTTGAGAACCCAATATATGTAGCCTCTAATCTCTTTCGCCCAGCGGTGACGGGCTTGCAGACGAACGAACGTAAGCAAATTTGCTGTCTAGTCTTGCACGTTACCCGAGAGAGTTCATATTCTAGTGCAAATAACTATTATGTTTCCATTATTATTATTAATTATTATTATTTTTGTTGTTGAATGCGGTAGCCATTGGCAGATATGGCACATGTGATGCCTTTGAGTATTATGTATATTGTGTGACAACAATCACACAACAGTTAAATACACAAGAATAACAAAAATTAGAGGGCGCTTGAGCTTCGGCTTCAAAAGTAGACCGCAATACCGTAACCAGGCCCTGTGCGAATCACTTTCTCAATTACTAGCCTAGCTTTGATCTCGGTGTATGCCTCAACCGTGCCGTGAAGGAAGGAACAACTACTGTTCGTGCAACACTGGCCATTTCAAACTATCGTAGAATGTCTACTGTAAGTACATTTGCGAATTGCCCACTGCGCCATGATTGTTCCTTTTACGAATCAGCAAAGGGCTATTACGCATGCGTAAAGCAACGCCTGAACATAAGCTTGAGCGCCCTGCAATGGCTGGCTGGGCCTTTCTAACACCCACTCGTTGCGCATTTCGCATGTTTAGACGCCTGGCAGGATTCTACGCTTCTACAACTTAGTATTGAGCGGATTGAAGAAATTCCTTCTGCTACATGAACAAAAGAAGTGTAAACATAAGGACAGCTTTTTTGATTGGACACACTAATAATGAGAACTTCTACTACATAAAATTCATATAGTTTTTTTTCCGTATCAGTTTCGACCATTGGCGTGCCTCTGTGGTATAACACATGATTGCCATGTAGAGAACCTGGAATCTATTTTCACTCACACTGGGGTTTTCTTTTTTCATTGGCAGGTTTCTTGATTTTCTTTCTTTTTTTGTCACGCACAAGATGATGTCTTATGGCTCACAACCGCAGAATGCGCTGACAGTGACACCAACACCGGAATGTCTCTGAAACGAGCTTGTTAAAGCTATCATGTTCAATGAATAAACAATGCATAAAAATGATAAATATAAGTATAAGTGAAGAGACAGTCGTTGATCCTACAACTTAATCTGAGAGCATGATCAAAGCACACACTAAAAGGTAGTTCTAACCTCCGACAAAAATAACCCGGGAGAGTGATGAGACAATCGAAACAATTTAAAAACATATTACTATAGAGTAGAACTTTTAAATCAGGTATAGTATAGTGAGTCAATTGCATGCCATCATTCAGTCTTGATTATGGTATAAACCAATTATTGTTGACCGTGAGAGACTTCCGAAGAAATTCGGCGCAATTCAGAAGGTGGTACCTAGTTTCCCGTCGCAAAGATGGAGAGCTCACTGCAAAACGCAAAGTCTATGACATCCAGTGTGAGGATGACGGCGTCGTAACGCACTACCGTCAAGTCTTGATCTCACGTGGAAAGTGGGACTTCGCACACGGTACCCATCAGCGCTTGTTCCCAGCGGTTCCATTTCATATATTGAAGCCGAAATGTTCGCAACCAAGCTGCCAATTCCACCGCATGGCACCCCTCGAATGCTCAGTGCCCAGTTTGGAGGAGCTGTCAGAAACAGAGCAGCAAGATGAAAGGCACGCGACGAGCAACGCTGTCGATACTTACATTTGATCAATTGCCGACTATCTCGCTGCCTTAAAAGCAGCAGATATTTTTGCTTAATATGTGTTTTCCTTGTTAACCAACACAAACGTAAGTGGCGGTGTTTTTTTCCTACTACAGCAATAGATATTCTTCTCAATCGCAGTGTTCTCATTTCTGAAGCTTAGCAGGTATCAGTGGCACATGTCAGTGTCACTTCTCCATGCAGCGAAGTGCACCACGATGTAGTCCACCATGAGTGTACCACATCTGTGGGTACCTTCGTCAAAAATTGAATAAGTGACAACGTGCTAAGAGGGCCTCTAGCGTCTTGCACAAGTACTCCTGGAGCAGGAGCGCTCAAACCAAACGAAAGTACACTCTTTCAGATGAGATGTTTTCAAGAAGGCTGCTTTAATCATCCCTTACACGGGCTTCCTTCTACATTAAAAGAAATTGAGTAAACTGTTGAGAGGCTCTTTACGGACACACCCTGGTTGATGACCTCTTTCGGATTCTGCTTGGGGTGGCTGCCACTGCATCTTTTGAGTTATACCACTCATCTTGAGAACGTGAGGATTATGTTTTACATTGTTCGTGAATATTCGTTTTCTTTTTTTCTTTTTTTTGCTAGAAAACCAACCAGGACCTATCTGGAAAGGTGGAAAATGCGAAAAAGAAGGTGAATAAAGTTGCTGTAACATTTTGCACTTTGCACTCGATTGGCGGTGAGACTTGTCTGATGAACAGTGTGAAGCACGGGTACTGTTTCTTGAAGAAAGTTTTTTTTGTAACTAGTAGTAAACACGGGTACTGTTTTTATAGGGCATTTCCGTATTTCAGCAAGTCAACTTGTTTGAGGTATTTACAGACGTTTTGGGCCATTTTTTGTCTAGGCAAGATGACAGCGATAAAAATGCTAGCAGTCGTCATTAAATGTTTACGCTGCAAATGCTCATTCACGAAGAATTTCCCGTACTTGGGGGTCAAATCGGATGCAGACAGTGCAAATACAGGCAGGACATCGATTCTTAGCCAACTTGCAATGAGCAACAAATCCGGGTCGATCTATACAGGAGACCTTGTACAGTCCACCAAAATATCGACTGGAAGCACATTATGAATGTTTAAGTTCGATAACAGTACAACAGGAAAGCCGGCGCCAGGAACAGTGCAGCGAACCACCGTGGTACGCCGCGGTGTGCCGCCGTAGCAGACGATGCACCGAGAGTAGCGCAAGATCAGACTGCAGCGCCGCTAGTTCTCGCGACCGCCGTTCGACCCATCCTCCTCCGCTGGCGGAGATACGGAGCTTTGAAACCGAGTTTATTCTAGTAACGTTGACCTGGCGTTCTTTAGCATGCACCTAAATGTGAGTACATGGGCCTCAAGCATTTTCGCCTCCATCAAAAAAGCAGCCGACGGGGCCGGGATTCGATCCCGCGACCTTCGAGTCAGCAGTAGAGCCCTATAATTACTATAGACCACCGTGGCAGGGCAGCCTTTTAAACATAAGCTAAACTATTAAAAATGGCTTCACGCAGCACAACGGCAGAACGCCAAATTTCAATGTTCAAGGTGAACGTTCCCACTGGATCCAACCACATTAGCTGAAAAATGCTCCTTTCTACTGTCCCACGCTGCTTTCTCAGATACTTGAGGTGAAATGAATTGAAAAAAGTGAGACATCCGCCGTGGCACGGTGGTTGAAGTGCTCGGCTGCTGGCCCAAAAGACGTGTGTTCAATCCTGGCCGCGATGATCCCATTTTGATAGAGGGGCAATGCGATGGCATGCGATGCGACGGCGCGCTACGCGATGGCAGTGCACGGTAAGCAATCCCATGTATTCGAATTTTGCGAGCATCACATGAAGTGTGTCTCATAATCATGTCGTGGTTCTGGCAAGCTATGAAACCAACCCTTGAAATTATTATAAGTTTGAGTGGGTTCTGTTTCCAGCCGGAAAATCATGCTTGCCCTTATTTTCAGCTGTAGCATAACAGCTGCCACGTAGAAATCTGCCCCGCTGCACTTCGTCCTCTGCTGGAAAAGTCATATCTAGTCGTTTCGAGCTTGAAGACAATCGCCTTATTTTCAGCTGTAGCATAAAAACTTACATGTAGAAATCTGCCCCGGCTGCACTTCGTCCTCTGCTGGGAAAGTCATATCTAGTCGTTTCCACCTGGAAGACAACCTAAGATGGCTTTTGTTTCCAGCCGGAAGCTGCCATTTCCAGCTCTTTCCAGACAAGGGAAATTTTCCAACCAAAAGGAATAATTCTGGCTTGGAATCCAGCTGGAAGTTCACATGCCATTTTCATCCGGGTCACTTGCTTCATCTGTCAATTTCTTAGCGTGGTTTGTGTCGTACCGTGTTCCCTAGCCATTGCAGCAATCGCATCCACACTTGATATCATCATCAAGGCGCTCAAATAACAGCAGGAAGAAGAGTCCACGTGAGCGCGCACTCAATATTCTACATATGTAGTTTTGTCTGCATTGAAATCATCGCCAACGCGCCCGAACAACAAGAGAAAGAAAACTTTTCATTTGGATCAATATGCTACATATGTATATGCTATATGGTGTTTCGCGTGCGTTATGCTAGAAGACGACAACATAACGTGTCAGCCTTCCCCTCCTAAAGAGCCCCGCTCTTAGAAGAAACAGCGGATCCATGACCGCTAGTCATCAAGCATCTTATGAAACCAGACATTCCACTAGCCATCGTGTACGTATACACACGTTCGGGTGCTTTGGAAGTGCAAGAAACAACATGGTACGAGGCAGGGAAGACAAAAAGAGCGCCGTTAGCGAATAAAACCAAACAAAAATTGCAGAGACAGCATGTGCTCAAGCTTCGGACGTAAAATAATGCAAGGGGAGTTTTGACATCGGACATACCTTTCGTAAGTCTTTTGTAACTGGTAGCACAACTTCCACAGAAGCCCATGTATCCAATAGTAGGCGGCTCGTTGCTACCGTCGCCATCTACTTATGAAGGGGTAAACAGTATACAAAAAAAGTTTTCAAATATGACGTCACAACCGGAAGCGGTAGCGATGTCGTGCATTTGCCCTACATGGTGCGCTACTGAAAATTTTCTTAATTGCCGACCTTTTACATGCCTTTTGGTAAATACGAGATATTATTGCATCCTTATGGTTGGTTGATTGATATGTGGGGTTTAACGTCCCAAAACCACTATATGATTATGAGAGACGCAGTAGTGGAGGGCTCCGGAAATTTTGACCACCTGGGGGTCCTTATGGTTGGTCGATTGAGTGAACAATAGAAAAGGAAGACAAACAAGAATGATTGAAGACGCAAGGTTGTTTTATTAGCCAAGAAAGAGATAAATAAATAAAAGGAAGTGAGGGAGGTTAACCTAGTAAAACTGGTTTGCTACCCTGTACAGAGGTGGGGAAAGAAGGGTCGAAAGGAGGATAGAGAGAGATAGATAAAAGACAAAAAACATGCGTCCATCCATTCATATGTCTGTCTGTCTACGCGTCCGTCCGTCCGTGCATGCATCCATGCGTCCTATCGCGTTGGAGAATGCTGACGGCACGCAGTTAATACCAACGAGACGCGAGCCAAGGGAGCCGAGCACAAACCTTTTCAACGCGCCTGCCGCTCGGCTTTGTTCATGCCCCACCAACGATCCACCACATACAGCGACAATCCAAGAGACTGGGGGAGGCACTCCTTCATCGTGCACCCAGACACAACCCGCACAGCAGTCAATTGGAGAGCAGCGGTAAAGCTCCATCTAGAATATCCTAGCTCAACTGCAGTTTGTACGTACTTCTATGAGACAGCGCGGTCTATTACACTGTTCGGGAGATACTGCCTTCTTTTCATCCTCGTCTCTTTTTCTCTCAGTTAGACCGAACGTAGGACAAGGTTATACTGAAAAGGGCTTCGCCCCTAAAATGCTGACAATCGAATGCTGAGCAGTTATTACTTGTGATGACGCTGCCACATTGACGCTGCCTTTGTGCATGTCTTGTGTTACTAGCCCATGATCATTGATAAGTACAGAGCTTGTGGAGCATATAGAGTGCTCAGCTCTGGAGGAAAATAAATGTTGCTATTAGCCCTGCATGTGTGTCTTCCGTCTCTTTTTTTTAATCCGACAGTGTTTTATGCTGAGGCCCACCAGGACATCAATGACATAATTCCATCACGGAAGTGACTTATAAAAAGTACGCATGATCAGAAGCCAGAAAGTTCGATCATCAGTAGTCGAACCTGTGATCTCTGGGTCCGCGGCAACAGATGCCGGGCACGCTTCCCAAAGCACCATGGTCACATACTTCGAGCCATAGAGTTTCATGCAATAATCTCTAGAGAGGAATCTGGCGCTGCGATCGTGTACCCTCATGGGAATTACGGGAAGTAGAGCCTTTAAACTGGATCGCGTTAGCCAGTGAACTGTCTACGCATCTTTTTCTACAGTTTCAGTTTTGTTCTTCGCGTAGAGTGGGCAGTGGAGTGGGTGCAAAGGACTGAAGCTGCGCCTTTGTTGTTCAAAGAAGCTGAAAAGTGCTAGGCCTCTCAATTTACTGCACTGCTCTGTATAAGTCTGTGGTAAAAAAACGCTGCCCTGGAGAGTGTGCGTCATGCTTTGACGTAGAAATCGGTGTGCGGGGTCGATTTAGTATTTCAGGGTGCGCGGGAATCATCATGATGGTGATAGCGGTAAAACTATGAGGTCGCCTATGCGCGTGCTCGTGCGCGTACCACGTGAAAAGCTCCCGAGCCACGGGGACAGCTCGGCTAACCCCAGAGAGCAGAGAGCAAGGACAAGTTCGGGCCACGCCCCGGCTGCTCGTTCTGACCCTCCGTGTCCGGGCCTCGTCTTGGCGTTGAAGTCCTCGGGTGCGTCCTGGACTGGGCGTCGCCCCACCTCAACCCCACGTTGGTCTGAAGCAACGTTCGTCACGGCCAGCTGCTGTTCTGGTCTCGGAGCGAGACGCTGTCCCAGGTCTGTTCGCGGCAGTCGGCGGTACGCTGTTCTCGGTGATGTACAGGCAAGCCCAGGCGTTGACCACCGTACTGGGATGCCCCTGGCGGTTATCTTCTAGAACGAGACCCGCCTCGGTACGAACTCCGCAAGCACAAGGCACACCGCCTCCTGACTACCAGAGAGCTCAAGGTCAAGCGCAACGTTCACGCCCCAAGAGTAGATTGTGAGTGGACGAACAAGAACATTAACTCCCTTTCGCGTAGGACCGTGAACGCGTGTATATATGTGTGAGTTTATATTGTGTGTATCCATTTGTCCGTCTTCGTGTATATAAATGTCTCTCGTTGTCCTCGAACGTCCTCTGTCCTCATCTGGCTAACCTGTGCCCACAGTTGCCCACAAATTTTGGCGAGCCTGCCAGGATAGATCGGTTTTACCTTCTTGCCGAGAGCCAGACGGGTGGGACGAATCGATGGCTTTAGAGAAATTGCACGCGATCGGAACGGACATGGGTCTAACAGGATCGGCACTGCAAGAATGGGTTGACGCGGAGCGCGTTATCGAAAAGGACCTTCGTGCGCAAGTTCACGACGAGCAGCGAGAAAAGATAGCGCTGGAGGAAAGACGGCTGCAAGCCGAGGAGCGCGTTTTGCTGTTGAAGCTAAAGTTGCAAAAGCACAAGACTGGTTCGAACGCGGGAGAGATAGGGAGACCGGCAAGCGATGACGCAGCGTCCCCAGCTGTAATGGATAGCTGTGGCCCGCACAAGCTATTGCCACCGTTCAACGAGATGCGAGATGACCTTGACGCATATCTGCAGCGTTTTGAGCGCGTCGCAGTAGCTCAGGAGTGGCCTTGGAGCAAATGGGCCTTTTCGCTCAGCTTGTGCTTGACGGGAGAGGCATTATTCGTGATTAGTCGACTTGACTCTGCTTCCGCCACCGACTATGATCAGGTGAAGGCAACATTGCTGTTACGATTCCGGTATACGGCTGAAGGATACCGCGAGAAATTTTGCAAGACGAGACCACAGGACAAAGAGACGGGGCTCCAATATGCTTCTCGCATAGCAGGTCATTTCGACCGTTGGATGGAGCTGGCAAATGTCGAGAAAACATATGACGCTCTTCGCGACGTAATGATTTCAGAACAGTTCATGAAGGGATGCTCACCCACCCTGAGGGTATTTCTGAAGGAGAGGAACTGTAAGAAATTGCACTCTTTAGCGCAGAACGCAGACTGCTTTCTGGAAGCCCAAGATTTGTTCAATTTGGGCAAGGACAAGCTATCTAAGGTGAGCTCAGCAGATGCTCGTAAAGCAGAAACTGCTAAGCGCCAGTTCAAGGGCCAAAGTCTCTGTTTCTTGTGCAATAAGACAGGGCACCGTGCGTCTGAATGTTGGTCTCGGACAAGAAATAACCAGTCAGCAACAGGCTGGTCGAGTGGCAGAAACGGTTCGTCTGTGGAGACAACTCGAACCCAGGAAAAGCAGTTGGCGTCGTGCACGCTGTCACCCAAAGAAGGAGACAACGCTGACACACCGGAGAAACCGGATGAAGGGTACGTCGTACTCCAGACTGGGGAGACTATCCCGGTCGTGAATATGACGTCGACGCATACCCCAACTGTGGCTGATGTCGGAACTCTACCTGTAGTGAGAGGATCGCTTGAGGGCATAACTGTATCTGTACTTCGAGATACGGGATGCAACACGGTAGTGGTACGAGAAAGGCTTGTCCCGGAAGAGAAGTTTACGGGCACTAGAAGTCCGGTTTTTCTGCTCGACAGAACAGTGCACAACTTGCCGGAGGCAATCGTTTCTATTGACAAACCGTTCTTCACCGGTGTTGTGCCAGTTAAATGCATGAAGAACCCTCCATACGATGTCGTGCGAGTTAAATGCATGAAGAACCCTCTATACGATGTCGTGCTAGACAACATGAAGGTGCCCGATCTACAGAGCTAGAATATTCGCACAAGCCTCAACAGCATCGTGAGAGGCATCGTGATTACAGCGGAGGGAAGGTAGTCAGAAAACTCGCTAACTCGCCCGTGCCCATCATCGCAGACGACACGCAAAGTGATGTCGGAAACGATTCAGGCTACTCACCAATGACAGTAGAGACAACTTGCACACCTCATAGACCCGCAGATCAAGTACCACTAGGTGATAGTGCTGCAGCAGTGAAAAAAACACGCGCCACAACCAGGCTACCTGTTCTGAAAGCCACTGCCACAATCATAGATAAAGTGACGCTTGAGGAATACCAAAGAAATGACCCATCGTTACGGCATTGTTATGAGAGTCTTGGTAAAAAGTTAATAGTAAAGAATCGCGAAACCTGCTTCTTTCTTGTAGATGGTATCTTGTATCGGAAACACAAGCTACTTTCGGAGAAGGAACTCGAACAACTGGTCGTACCGAGACAACTGCGAGAGACTGTGTTCAAACTAGCCCATGAAGGTATCCTCGCCGGACACCAAGGGATATCCCGAACAACTGACCGTATTCTTGCCGAATTCTTCTGGCCAGGTGTTCAATCAGAAACCAAGAGGTTTGTGAAGTCCTGCGATATCTGTCAGCCGACTGTCCCGCGCCATTTGGTTGGTCGGGCTCCGCTAGGTACCATGCCAATCATTGAGACCCCGTTTTCACGTGTGGGCATCGACATCATCGGTCCTTTGTCACCGACACCTTCCAAGGGCAACAGGTACATTCTAACCATGGTGGATTTTGCAACGAGATATCCAGACACCATCGCACTTCCTTCGAGTGAAAGCAAGGTCGTGGCAGAGGGACTAATGGAAATGCTGTCGCGAGTTGGTCTACCACGCGAAATTGTAAGCGACCGCGGGACAAGCTTCATGTCGTCGGTTATGAAGGAGTTCAGCCGGCTACTATCTATCAGGCAATTACCGACAACCCCTTACCATCCGATGGCAAACGGGTTAGTGGAACGATTCAACGGCACGTTGAAGCAAAGTTCCGCCGAATGAGTCGGGAAAGCCCGAAAAATTGGGACCGCTACCTCGGCCCCCTCCTTTTCGCGTATCGGGAGATGCCACAAAAGAGTACGGGATACTCACCGTTCGAGTGGCTTTATGGCCGATACGTTCGCGGCCCAATGACGATTTTGAGAGACTTGTGGACTAACCCAAAGTTGGATGACGCGACCAAGTCAACCTACGGATACATCGTAGAATTGCGGTAACGTCTGCAACGAACCTGTGAAATAGCATCTCAGGACCTTGCGAAGGCACATGTTCGTCAGAAGACTTACTATGATCACAAGGCGAAGAAGCGGGACTTAAGCGTGGGTGACAAAGTTCTCGTGCTGCTACCCGCCGATCACAACAAACTGATACTAACATGGAAGGGCCCCTTTACTGTGACAGACAAGAAAAGCCCATTGGATTATGCTGTGGACCTCGGTCACAGAACAACTGTCTTCCACATCAACATGCTCAAAAAGTATGAGCTGCGGAATGCCTCGGACACGTCAACGACGACAGCTGCTGCTGTAACGTCAATCCATCAAGTGGAAATCGAAGGCACAGAAAATTTATTACATGCCCCACTTGCACAAACGCAGAATTGGAAGGATGTGGCTGTAGCACCTAGCCTTAGTAGAGAACAAAGAAACCAAGTCAACGAGCTCCTTTCCGCCTACCACGACATATTTTCTGATTTACCGGGAAAGACTGATGTTGTGGAGTGCCAGCTGAAATTGACCACCGCTCAGCCCATACATGTCCGACAATACCCCATACCTTTCGCTGTTAAAGAAGCTATTGAGAAAGAGATCCAGGAAATGTTACCGCTGGGCATAATAGAGAAGTCTACATCTGCTTATCAAGCACCGATTGTGGTTGTCAAGAAGAAGGATGGCACGATGCGCCTCTGCATTGATTTTCGTCAACTTAACAATGTGGTCGTTCCGGATGCGGAACCAATTCCCCGCGCTAACATAATGTTTGCACGACTTACTGGGCGTCAATACTTTTCGAAGTTTGACTTCACAAAAGGATATTGGCAGGTACCCATGGCCAGTACGTCAAAAGAAGCTACAGCATTTTCCTGTGACTCAGGCCTATACCAATTCAGGGTTATGCCTTTTGGCATAAAGACTGCACCTGCCGTGTTCAACCGATTGATGCGAGAAGTCGTCGGCGACATTCCCAATGTCTATTACTACTTTGATGACGTTCTTATTGCGACCGCAACATGGGACGAACACATGGTCACATTACGCCATGTATTTCAATGTGTGCGCGAGGTGCGTTTAACTATCAAGCCGAAGAAAAGCGAGGTAGGTTCCCCGACGACTAGCTTCTTTGGTCACATTGGGGGACAAGGGCTGCTACAACCTCAGAAGGACACATCAGACAAAATCGTGTCAGCGAAACGGCCGGAAAGTAAGAAAGAGCTTCGAGCCTTTCTCGGACTTACCGGCTACTACCAAGAGTTTGTGCCCAACTATGCCTAGCTTTCACAACTACGAGCTCACGAAGAAAAGAAATCCTAATAAGCTGGACTGGCGTGACAAGCATCAGGATGCATTTCAAAAGCTTAAGTCAATGATGTCAAGGCGACCCATACTGAAAGCACCTAACCACGAAAGGCCTTTCGTATTGCGCACTGACGCGTCATCACGGAGTTTGGGAGCTGTCCTCCTACAAGAACACAATGGTCTCTTGCATCCAGTGTCCTACGCCAGTAGAAAGCTGCTACCGCGTGAAGTGGCATATTCTACAACTGAGAGAGAATGCCTCGCCATCGTGTGGGGTGTCATGAAATTTCATGTGTACCTCTACGGCAGGCCATTCGTTTTGCAATCAGACCACCAGCCACTGAAATACATCAACTCTGCCCGACAAATCAACACACAAGTGCTACGCTGGAGTCTACTCTTGATGGACTACGACTTCCACGTAGAATACATTCAGGGCTCAGATAATGTCGGTGCCGACTATCTTAGCCGCACATCTCTTACTACTGACTAGGCTGTCCGATTACTCGTATAGACACACAAAGAACTCATGACGCGGGTAATACGTTGTCTACTCTATGAACATGCCTACCCTTCTTATCCCACCGTTTCGCTGTTCTTGAACTGGGGGGAAGATGTGCTAAAAAAACGCTGCCCTGGAGAGTGTGCGTCATGCTTTGACGTAGAAATCGGTGTACGGGGTCGATTTAGTATTTCAGGGTGCGCGGGAATCATCATGATAGTGATAGCGGTAAAACTATGAGCTCGCCTATGCGCGTGCTCGTGCGCGTACCACGTGAAAAGCTCCCGAGCCACGGGGACAGCTCGGCTAACCCCAGAGAGCAGAGAGCAAGGACAAGTTCGGGCCACACCCCGGCTGCTCGTTCTGACCCTCCGTGCCTGGGCCTCGTCTTGGCGTTGAAGTCCTCGGGTGCGTCCTGGACTGGGCGTCACCCCACCTCACCCCCACGTTGGTCTGAAGCAAGGTTTGTCACGGCCAGCTGCTGTTCTGGTCTCGCAGCGAGACACTGTCCCAGGTCTGTTCGCGGCAGTCGGCGGTACGCTGTTCTCGGTGGTGTACAGGCAAGCCCAGGCGTTGACCACCGTACTGGGATGCCCCTGGCGGTTATCTTCTAGACCGAGCCCCGCGCTGGTACGAACTCCGCAAGCACAAGGCACACCGCCTTCTGACTACCAGAGAGCTCAAGGTCAAGTGCAACGTTCACGCCCCAAGAGTAGAATGTGAGTGGACGAACAAGAACATTAACTCCCTTTCGCGTAGGACCGTGAACGCGTGTATATATGTGTGAGTTTATGTTGTGTGTATCCATTTGTCCGTCTTCGTGTATATAAAAGTCTCTCGTTGTCCTCGAACGTCCTCTGTCCTCATCTGGCTAACCTGTGCCCACAGTTGCCCACAAAGTCCTATTTGACAGTTTAAGCAAAGCGTGGCCACTCGCCACTGCGCATAGATGTAGCGTTTCATGCCAGTGCAGGATATTGCATTGAGTTCACGTTTCTTGTTAGTGAGTATTGGCAAATCTTGTTGAAATCCACTGCAAAATGCGAAACAACAGCGAGGCGAAGCAGAAACATCGCCAAGCTCTTATGACTCGACTTCACAACACAACGAGAGGTGCATTGGGGGCAGACCACTTGAACAGAAGCACCTGGCATTGCAGCAGACGAAACGTTAAGTGTTCCTCACTGTGCTGTTATTTCCATAAATAGATATTGCGTACTTTTGAGGGCAAAACAAGAATGTTTGTTTTGAAATATTGATAAGTATAATTCATTACATCTTGATGCCAAATCTGCAACGCAATGACAGAGCAATGCAAACCCTGGTGGTTAAATTTGTGGAGGTTTTACTTCCACCACCTAATCACAAAAACTTTTTGCAATAAAGCTTGCATACAAAAAAATTAGGCAAGTTTCAATTAAACATAACTTCACATCACTTTGTTTCATACTCAGCCAACAAGCGTCACAAATCTCAAGAACGTGATACATCCGAAGCAGATTCGAAGCCTGTGGGTACAAGTGCCGCTGAAGGAGCCCATGTAGACACTAGCGCCAGATTGCCCTCTAGGTATTATTGTATGAAACTCTATGCTTCGAGCCCTTAAAAAATATGCATTTTATATCTACTACAGCCCTCTCAGTGTACTTGGCAAAGTGCACTAAAGCATCATGATCGTGGCATCTCTGATTAGTTCCTCCAACGTGTCATTTCTAAGCGTTTGTCTCATTTTGGGCACGTTTCAAATAGGAGTGTGCGCTTTTGTCAACGCCAAACACACCCCCAGGTGACGATCTCACCCCAAGTGTCAGTGTCGCTCACAGCATTCATCCATAGCGAAAAAACAGCTCTGAAACCAAGGAGGTTTAAAAATATTGCTTGAGTGGAAGCTCCCGCAATGCCTTGACAGCCAAAGTGAAGCCATCTTTTGCCCTGAAAATGTGCAGGAAACATGCTCTTTCTTGGTAGTGCTCACTTAAAGATCAAGTAGCTTTGAAAGGTTAGTGTATATGCTACATTAATTCTATATTAAAAAATAGACCCAATGAAATAACGCAGAGAATCGAGTATGGGTGACTGAATCTCCAATGAACTTTGCCTCCAATCAGTGGTTTATTAAGCAAACTGACCAGAAAACGTTTCTACATTCAACTCGTTGGGTGTGCAAGGGAAATGTTCTGTTTCTTATGGCTGAATGGTCATAGTCTATCATGCCCCTAGTAAGATGGCAGCCACAGCCGCCATCTTACCATAGGCACCCACTCCCGGGCAATAATTTGCGCTCCACCAATTAATTTTTTTTTAACCTCCTTGTCTGCAATGCTTAGAGCATTGCACCTTCTTCGCCTGTTTGTACTAACTCTAGGTTCCCTGCTTATGCTCATTCAGCGAAAAATCGTGGCCGGCCAACAGATAACGTGCATTGAGTTTCCCTCTGGTAGGACCGTGGCGTTCAATAACTCCAACTTGCGGCGAGTAGGAAACCTTGGCCCAAGTTCGGTGTCCAATCAGTCGAGTTCTTCTAGCTGTCGCATCGCTTTCTCTGGTTTTGCACTCTCCTATGACCACAAGGGTTTGTTAAACATTACTGATGGATGTTAGTCGTCAGGATGGAGGCACATGAGTAAGCGTTAACGTGGATGCATCCAGGATAAGCGGTATTATAGCTGTGAGACACCAACAGATATTGCGCAAGCTCTTTTATATCAGTGTACAGTATACATTAAACTACTTCAGTAAGGACACGTTTTTACGTCCATGTTTTATCAATTCCTATGACGGAGAGATCAAAAATGTTTTTTTTTTCCTGTGTCAAGCTCATGCTACAACGAACCTTTGAACAGAGGAAGGTTAAAGAAATAGCCTCAATTATCTTGTACAGCAAAATATGTAAAAAATATGTGCAACTATCAATTATAGTATATTATACATATGTACTTTTTAAGACAGTCACCTGAGTATTTTTTTACTGTTCAGTGCACATTTGCCAGTGCATGAACGACATAGCTAGTTGACTCCCCCCCAACAACATTTGATTTAAACACTCAGCTATATCAAGGCATGGACAAATGTATCATGAAGGTAATGACCAACAAAGTAACTACAATGCTTAAAAACAAAACAAATGTGGCAACTAACTAGAATACACGTTCTAAAAATTACTCGGTGAGAACAGAAGCACATATCCACTTGTTACAAGTGGAACTGGCAACTCAGCAGACAAGTTTAGACAAGTCGTCATGAATATTTATATGTAAAAAATTGTACATAAATGCATACATATATACATCAATTTAAATATTTCATGTGTAAAATTTACACGAGGAGAGGCTCCTCAATGGTGTCCGATGCGGATGATGGCATGTGTCGGTTATCACAGTGCGTTGCCCACGGTGATTTTCACGTGCGAGTTGTAGCTTTTGGGAAGTGCTCTGTACAAAAGCAAGATAAAAAATAGGCAGAAAATCAATGAACTGCACTTGAAGCACTGGTCCTACAACTTATTTACTTGATTTGCAAAATGCTACTGCAGGTCTGCATATCTGAGCCCTGATGTGACAGACAGAGATCCAATGTGCGATAGATGAGTTTTAGGCCCATCTAAAACCTGGTTGTCACTGCTTTATTCAGCCGCTTGTGATCAAGCTTGTAACATAAAACTGCAGCATCAATTAAACACAAACCAACTGTAATTTTTTATACTTAAGTAAATTGCAGCAGGCAAAAAAAAAGAATCTTAAAGAAAAATGCGTACCACATTTTCCAGTATGCTTTTTCGCTCTCGGGAACAGATCCCAACTCCATCTGAAAAAGTTAAAAAACAAGCACATTAAATTACATTAGCCTAGACACATCAGTATAACTGCATTACAGCTAATTAGAACAGCAAACAATACAAGGACAGCATGATATACCAGGAAGACAGAGCCTGTGTTCATTTTCTATCGCACAATTTTTATGTGGGTGCCTGCCCTAGAAGGCTAGAATGAAACATTACTTCGAACCCAGAGCAAAAATAAAATATATAGTGAGAGAGCCTGAAGTGGAGGCCACAACCACGGCGGTAAAATAGGAGAGCTGGCCAAATGGTGCCACTCTGCACAAGGTGTCAGCAGGGCTATCCGGGCCCATTTTAAAGAGAGCGACAATCAGCCAGAATGAGCGATTACATGCTAGTAAAAATGAAAAGACCAAGAAATAAAGTGACAGATTATATCATTCTTTTCGCGGTGTGACTAGGATTTGTATGCTTCAGTTTTGTTTAAAGTAACAAAAAGCGTTGCAGCGCGCAGCCTAGAGGAAAAGCCGTGAAGCTGAATTCTGGAATATGCAGCTGTGTTGTATGATGCTGTCATGCACCAGTCCTCAAAATTAGAGTAGGCATACTACTATCCTGCCCCGCTTCATTCTACAGTGCTTACCACGTAAAAGGAGTTACACGGTAAAAAGCAGCGTCACCGTCGCGGACGTCAACAAACCAAGTCAAGCCGCGGCACATGCGCGAGATGCCACCGCAAGCGAACAAGCGCTCACTGTTTGCAACATGTGAAAATACGACTTTATGTTCGCTGTAAAAAGAAAAATGCCGATTGCAAATGTTCTGTGGCGTTTCCTGTATTGCCATTTTGCAATTAAACTCACTGACCCCCTCAAAAAATTGTTGACAATAGGCACCATAAAGATTGGTTGTCGGTCCCTTTAAGTGCGCAGCACTTCAGGGGTTCGGCTTGTCATCCATCCGTAGTACATTTCATGCGGCGTGGTCACACTCGCAGTAAAGCACTGAATACAGGCCACAGCAAGACTTGCAATGCTCAAACCAGGGTTAAAAATGAACGAACAAGATACAAAATTACGTAATTAACAGAATGGTTAACGAAAAAGTAACCACATTGTTGGCACTTAAAATCGGTGAAACGTCTCATAAACATAAGAGTGACACTGGCGTAGCACAAGAGAGGACATCACCCCCTTGCAGAGTGGGCGAATATACCCCTTTCTACTGCGCCGACGCTGCACCGCCAGAAGGCCACATCTGATGGGGGAACAACCTGACGGAGCTCGCTGCAAACGATGCGTATCTTAACTGCCGTAACGAGCAGGAAGTCGACAAAGCACAGCGAAAAGTAACCCACATGTCGCACACCGAGTTTGTGAATCTGCCTAACAAGATTCTACTCGTGCTGGGGAAATCCTACAGGCTTACCTTGGCATCATTGATGCTTTGGTAAATGATAGGCTTGTGCGAATATTCGGATGCATATTATTATTTTCGAATTAATTTCATTTTAATTGATACTATTTGAGATTACAAAGTATTCAAAATGAATGAATAGATGTACTAGTAGGGTAGGGTGAGGTAAAATGAGACAAAAATTTTATTATATGAATATTTATTTTTATTTCACTCCTCACAATTAAACATCAATGCAGAAACATTCCTTTGGGTACAAGGTATGTCCTACGTAAATATTGCCATGAAGCCACCAATCAAAACACAATTTTAAACATAAATAAATAATGCTCCAGACGTCTCATTTTGCCCCAACCTGCGGGGCAAAACGGGATGCTGTGTGGGGCATAACAAGACAGTGTGAAAAAAATCACTTCTTCAGTTTTTGCAGTAGAAAGACTTGAAATTCACTCTGTGGACCCCTATGCAGCTTCAAGGAGCCCAGTCCTTGGACTACAGGCATTGAATCTAGACAAAACGTGGTGCTTTGTTTCTACAAAACTTCTTGCACATCAAACATCGCCAGTCCTTCTTCATGCTAATGTTGCCTTTTGTTGAATGCTTACAGCTCATTGGATCATTCAACAAGTGGAGGCTACATATATTTTGACATATCTTCTTCACCTCTCTTTGCCATTTCGACACAGAACTGCTCAGGCATTTCATGGTGTTAACATTGTCCGCTGGGCTTTATGAGGCAATGAATTTAAAACTGTGCTAGATTCAAATTTTTTAGCACTCTTTTTTTTTCAATTAGGCTATTGCAGAAACATCGTTCAAACTCAATCCCAAAACATGTTTGTGAGCGACTTGATTTGAGATTCTGCCATTTTTTATACATCTCTTGCAAGCATCCTTGGGAACACAGAAAAAGCTTGATGCAGTGCAATTGGAGGGAGCCATGTCCTGAACAGCATTTAGTGCTTTTTCATGTCCTTTTCCTTCCAGGAAGCTCTATACCACAATCTTTTGTATGTTCAAACCCTCCTAAACAATGATATAAAAAATTGAAAAAAATATATTCACTTTGTGCATGGGCACCACAAGAACTGAACTTTTGGTGCTATGTAGCTCGTAGTTTAAAATAACATATTAAATATTTATGTTACTGTTCTTACGCAGGAGTAACTTCATGCGCAAATTCAAAAATTTGGGCAACCAAAATTTTGCCCCATTTTGATGGGTCATGAACGCACTGACACCAGCCGCGTAATTTTTCCCGCGTGAGCACTGTGAGCAATCGTCGAGTTTTACATATGAAAAAGTAGACAACGACTAGCACTTATCACTGGAAAAGAGAAACAATAAAAAGTAGTTTTTTTGTTAGCTACAAAGGCCAGCAAAGTCAAAATGTCGCGTTTTGCCCCGCGTCTCATTTTACTCCACCCTACCTTCCATCAGTCGGCATGTAACCCCACTATAAAGGTCGTTTCACTATAAAATCCGCCCGCCCGCCCGCCCGCCCGCCCGCCCGTTCGCCCGCCCGCCCGCCCGCCCATCCATCCATCCATCCATCCATTTACATTTACATTTCATGGTCTTGTAGCCCTTGCGGTGGTTTCGTTCACATGGCATGTTGCAAAACTGGTATGGCATGACATGATTGCATGGCAGACATAAGCGACAGACCTTAACATGCAAATCATGATATGCGTGTCATGTAACAACATGACTACATGCCACGCTCATAATGCGCTAGCGGCCGCTTCGCTAGCATAACATATACCAAGTTTGGTATTACCGTTTGTGAAGGTCATCCATTCACGTACGGTATGTGACTGGTGCAAACACGATAATCATGAGATGCATGTCATGCTATGCTCATTATGCGCTGGCGGCCAATTCACTAGCTTCACTTATACCAAATTTGGTACAATTTGGTTCATTTTGTCGCGTCATGCCGGCATTGCCACGCCAAGCGCCGGTCCTGCCATATACTCGCAGGAACGCGCCGCGTTGCGTTGCTTTCATGCATGCGCGTTTCAAGGCGTCCGGCATCTCTCCGACACTAAAATAGGGAGACGCAGTGTTGTCCATAGAGTAACATAGTAAACATGTGTTGTCTGGGTAATGCATTGGCATAGAGTAATATTACTCTATGGAATCGGCGCGAAATGCAGCATGTCGCATTTCGCGCCGGTTGCGGTCGGGCCGTGCCAACGTATGCTGGTCGCGCCTGGCGTCAGACTATAGAGTGCTCACGTTTTGCTAACGTAGCGTCGCTGTGCCCAGCCTGCGCGCGCGTAAACACTACATTGGAGTATATTGGGCTGTTCATGATGCGCTCGCGGTCATTTTGCTAGCTCCGCATATGCTAAATTTGGTTTTACGTGACGTCAATGGATGATGAAATATACGACTGGTGCAAACATCATAATCCTGACACGCGTGTCATGTAAGAACATGAAATATACCACGCTCATAGCGTGCTCGCGGCTGTTTCACTAGCTCCACATATAACAAATTTGGTATCACGTGACGTGAGTAGATGACAAAAGTAAACGACACATCCAAAGATGATAATCATGACACGGAAATCATGCACAGCATCATTAACCACGGCATCGACGAAATCCGGATCCGATATTGGAAAAAACAGCGCGACGTGCTCATGACTACTAACAGCATGCGATGGGCTTTCCGTGGACCCAAATCTGGCAAGTTCCCTGACATTGAAAAAGCAGTGCTCGAATACGTGAAGGACATGCGCAAGGACGGTTATGCAGTGTCATTAGACATGATACGGGCGCAGACATGCAGTTTCCTGGAGGCTTGGAATAGTCGCAAAGGACAACCGCGCCAGTTCCGGCTGGATGACAAGCTTCTTGGGGCGGAATGGACTGTCGCTGGCATTTCCAACGCGCTCAACGGAATGGAAGATGACCCTCTGTGGGACAATGAAAACACTGCCGGTTTCGACAGTTAATCGTGCGGTGACCACAGTGATGCCAGTGATGCCTCGGAGTCTGAATGAACGTTAGGGAGTCAGAGAGGTGAAAAATAAAAGGGCAGTGTGCCATGCATGTAGCTCCTGCATAATGCGTGCATTTTATTACAAAGGTAAGCCTTAATTTACTTTTATTTTTGGTTATTTTCATGATAGCTTCTGTAAGAAATCTGATTAGCGACTTTTTTGCATTTTCGGTGCTCAGAATATATTTTCACGGAAAATTTACCCCGCGTAATGATCGCATCCTAAAGTTGGAGTCAATTTTTTGAAAAAAAAAAAAAAGGTGCGATCATTCTGCGAGTATATACAGTATTCACACGAGCCTAGTAAACAAAACTGTACAAACTCTACGAACGGGAATCACCAGCAGCCAGTGTATGCACTTTCTGAGGTTCCACAGCTGTGGAGCTTTTTAACACGACAATGTTCTATGCCGGGGTCCACAATGACTTCGCTGATGTATTTCTGTTATGGATATGATGTAAGATATATATACAACAGATTACAGAGAAAAAAATTGGCCCCGTATTTGCAAGTTATGTGCAAATATCGTCGAAAGACGATAGTCTTGTGCGTGGAGAGAGTGAACAAAACATTTATTTGATGTTCTGCACAAAGAAATCGGTGAAAGGTATTCTGGAGGCGCTGCTTTAGAGTGCCTCAAGCGTGCAGCGGAGGCCAACAAACGCATCAAGTCACTTCGCACGAGAGACATGAGTGCCATCTGGCAGTTATCTTAGAAAACGAAGCGCGTGGCTTTGAGACGGGTGTGCCCGCCCGTCTCAGAGGTGATAAGGTGTAGAACGCAAGGCAACGGGTAGGTGCCACTACTATCTAGTCTTGGCAAATCGTTGGAAACACTTGCCTTTTGGTGCAAGTGTTGCATGGTCAGCGCAGCGTGATAAGCGCTACGGTCCTTAGAAGTACTTATCTATGCCTTTTGTAGTAAAAGATGCACATGCAGAATATATACGTGCTGTAATGGTGCCCCAGAAATGTGCAATAATTGCTTTTTAATTTACAATTGCACAAGTATTAACGCTGAAGCTTGAGCAACATTGGTGGGCGCTGCGGATGAGGTCGGCCGTTTTTAGTACTCGGTGTTGTTAAGAGTGGACAGACAAATGTACAGACAAAAATTACAGACAGACAGACAAAAAGTTTTGCGTTGAAGGTCCCCAAGAAAGACTTTAAAAAAGCTGCGCAAATGCTCTGCCGTAGAGCATCGAACCAGCGACCTCTCGTACAGCAGCGCATGGCGCCAACAACTACGCCACAGCGCGCATGTAGTCAAGGGTGCTAATGGCAAGCCACAATATGCCAATATACCATTTGTATATGAGCTCCAAAGAATCAGTGCTTTTTCGTCATCAGTAGCGAGAAGGCGCGACTGGTGTGCGTTGGGTCTGCTGAAAGGTCGCCGACTCTTGCATTTTGGAGAGTGTCGCTTCCTCAAAGCGTGGGTCTCCTGCCCGCACGCCTATCAGACTCGTGTTTAGAGAGAGCACAAAAGTCACTTTGCTCGCTGCCGCAGCCACACTTCCGAAAGGAGCACACTGCTCACACACAAAGAAATAGAGATTATGATGTGTCCTGTGTATACATGTGCATTCGTTTCGTGCGTCTTTCTTTCGGATTATACAGCGCGTCTCAAGCTGTGACATTTGTTAGTTCGTGCTCGTCCTGGGTATAGTTGTTTCGTGCGTGCTTTCTGTTTGAGGTGGGCACTTCAAGTTTCGAGATGCTGCTGCTTCTTGTCTTTCGCGTGACTTTGCAATTTGTTGATGCAGCGTTCGTTCCTTCAGCCTTGTGGGGAAGCAATGCACAGTAAATGCTCGAGTATCTCTGTGAAGACATGTTTGACATTCGTGTTTTATCGATTCCTAGAAAGAAGGATCAGCCGCATTTTTTTGCCACACTTGCTATTACGGTCGACTCCCGTAAATACGAAGTTCACAAGAACTGCAAAAAACTTTCAAATACCGAACTTCCAATTAGGATAAATGCCTAACTGCACTTTTATTGCTTCGAGCTGGGAGTTTTCAAAGAAAATACCTTTTCATCGTCTTTTGCCGAACCTGGCTGCGGCTAGTAAGTTTTCCAAGCACTACAGATGTCGCAGTGCTTCTTCAGCATTGTCTTCTTCAACAAAACATAAAAACTGCAGATCAAGAGTTAGCCCCGCAGCATCATCACTAGTCCTTGGTGGCAGATCATTTCTACCTCATCGTCCACTAGCCGAACCATCTGCACAATTTTTCAGTTAGTCAGTGGGCCACATGTATCGACGTTGCTGCCCACGGCAATGAATTTTTCAAAACGGACATCACTAATATCGGCCCAAAAACAGCTGTCATCGAGTTCACTTGTTCACACTGGATGAAATTCGTGAGCGAATTACGCCGTACTTTTGTGCGATGTCTTGCTTGGCGGTGCCTCCATAGTCAACTTCTTTCAAGACTTTCGGCTTTTGTCGACAGGTAAAGCATTCGGCAGGGGCCGCGAGTTGCTATTATCCAACGTCGCCACCGCAACACTTCAAATCAGCTGTGGAAGCACATGCGGAATCAACCCACGGTGCGTAGGAGGGCTAGTTGGTTTATCATGCTATGCTTGAACTGCGCCCCTGAACGTGCACAGAACGGAACATGCTAACACACATACACAGTGCTGTGAGTGTGTTTGAGCGTTCTTTTACACTAGTTGCACTGTTCTAACTTTAACCCAGCGCGCGGCTGAGGCACTCGACACATCAAAACCAAAGGCCGAGTTAGCCAATGCCATCAATATGATGAGCCGAAGTTGACTAAACAAGATGGCCACTTCATGGACCGTGGCGCTGCAAACAGTGGCGATGGCGACAACACCGCGGTCTGACAGCTGTTTTGACGATCTTGGTACATGAAAAGTTTCCAATTTCAATGAAAAATTATGGTCGCCTCGAGGCTCTCGAATGAAAAACTTCTAATTAACCAACATTATAGGCTTTCAAATAACTCGAAATTTTAAATTATAGCCAGAGCGAATTCGAATACTGTAATATTAGTTTAAATAGATGAAGCTCTCGTCTATCACCCATGTCCAAAAATTGAATGTGCCCAAGAAGCTTATGACGGTTCCTTTAGTACATCAGTGACAGGTGTCGTGGCAACTTCAGGTGTTCAAGCCACATTTTTGAACTTCAAGGTAGCAGCATAGCATACACACACAAAGCAGGTGTCTTTTGTTGTTGGAAAGTTGTACGCGACATCTCTGGGGCAAAAACAGTACAGAAGTTTAGCCGCGTGAAAGTGGTATCACATGAGTTACCAGTATGATAGGTGTTTTTTTCATGCCAGCATTACGTGTCACGCATGCTTGCTGTTAAAAGGACTTCACCAGCAGCACATGAAGCTGCCCTCGCCGTACCGCATGGGACAGCCAAATTAGTTTTTTTATGCAACTGATGTTATTTTTCTTATTACCTAATCATTCATACATTTTCACGGCACCTTCCAGATAAGATCCTGTGGTGACTATAAACTTGGTATAAAACATTTAATTTCAACACAACAGTTTGTATTCACTGCATCCACTTTGTACTACACTGCAACGTCCACATAACGAACCCTGATATAACAAAGCATCATTTATAACGAAGTAAATAAAGAAAGGTCTTGCAGTAGACAGTCTGTTAAAAGTATACCTTTATAACAAAATTTGGGATATAACAAACTTCATTTTGTATAAAATTCACCTTAATTATATAGTCAAACATGGTTATATTGAACCCACATATATAAAATTTTCAGGTATAACAAACTCGTAAGTTATCCCCTTGAAATTTCTTTGCAAAAGTATAGAAATCCGCACGTTTATATCCAACGATATTTTTATGTACCTTAGAATATATCGAATGTCGCGAAAGCTGAAAGGTGCGCTTCGGCACTCCCCTTCCTTTACCCCTACACCCCCTTACACCCTCACAACCCCCCACCCTCCCTTTCACCCACTCGCAATCTCCGCTAGAGCGGGGCTCCCCGCGCGAGTTGGAAGGCGCTTTGGCACTCGCAGCGCCGCACCACGCCTCTGTAAAAACTCGAAACGCTCAAAAAAAGTAAGAGAGAGAGGGCTCGTACTGCACTGTCTCAAACTTGCGGAACATTTTTTTTTGTTTCTTTTTCTCTCTCTCACGCTTTCTTCGGGTACCCGTCCGCTCGGAGGGCAGGCATGAAGGAGGCGCCGTCCTCCTCCTTTTGCCTTTTATTTTTTGTAGCTGTTTTGAGAGTTTTGATTAGCAACCCAAACTTGCGCCTTTTGCTGATGCCCTTGCAGGTGGCTATCCCCTCGCGAGCGCTTTGTTGTTTCGCTGTCGCGTCGCCTACGTACCACCCATGTGCAACATTTCTCTTTTGCATGCGTGGCGTGCAAAGCTGTTGTGGACTCCATGAAACGTAGATTTCTCGTTTAGCTATGGCCAGCGACAAGACGCGCAAGACCCATGACTTTGCGACGAAGTTGAAGGCTACTCAGAGTATTGAGGCAGGCGAGAAATTTTCGACCGTCGTTGACGACTTCAGGATACAGCACTCTCGGTATCTTGTTGAAAAATAAGGCAGATATCAAGGCAAAAGCGGCGGAGAATCAAACTTCGGGAGCCTATCATGTGCGCGCTTCTGCCGACGGGAACGTAGAAAAGACACTCTATGCCTGGTTTTTATAAGTGCGCCCGAAGAACATTCTGGTGGATGGCCCGATGCCAAATGGTTTGCCGCTGCACTTGGTGAAACAACTATGTCGACAACAGCGGGTGGCTTCACTGATTTAAACAGCGCTAAAGCATCCTTGGCAAAACCAATTCTGGCGAAAGCGAAGCAGTCAGAAGCCAGTATACCCAGCACTGTGAAGTTTTCTCCCACGAAGATCCTAAATGCCTGGTGAGACGTGAAGACCGATGCAGTGGTCAACTGCTTCTGCAAGGCAGGCTTTGAGACGGCGGAACTTGCGGAAACCGGTGAAGACGACGCCGAGCGCATAGACGACACTTTTTGCGAGTTATCGTTTCGCTTCCCAGCAGAAGTTTCACACAAAGTGTCCGTAAACGACTTCGTAGAAGCGGACTACAATGTCCAGGCTAACAGCGCATGTGACGAAGAGAATTGTCCGGACGAGGCGCTGGCTATATGCGTGTACTTAGCCGCTGAAGTGGTGGCATCATTCGGCATCATTCGGTGTTGTATCGGCCACATGGAGAGCACCGAGCTGCCGCACCTGGACGGCCTTGATAAGATCGAGACTAGGGTAAACATTTCAAAAACAAAGAACCAGGTCAAGATTAGCTATTTTTTTCACGCAAATACGTCGTTCTGTTGCGGCAAGTGTGCAGAATCAGTTGTCATTCTTGAATGCACCTATTGTAGGTGATAATCTGCTGCAGGTTAGCTCTCGGGACCTCTATTTTTTTATATCAAACTTTTCATATAGGAAACTAATTCGGGATACCCTTCGAGTTCGATATATTCATGTTTGACTGTAATGACATTTGAGTGTATCTAGGTTCATCTGTATGTTTACGGACAATTCAAAAGTGAAACTTTTAATAATACAAAGAAGGAAAGAGAGAACCAGTAACCAGACACTTACGTCCATGAGTTTTTGGCAAATGTCACCGCCTTTGGCACGATCTTCTTCGGCACGCACCACACGCGTTCCAAACTGCATGGCTCGTTTAGGCCGACAGGCAGCCTCGTCGAGGTGCAGGGATGCGGCTAGTGCACGCAGTAGCATCTTGTCTCCGATTCCTCGAGGCAGGTGAGGGTTCACCTGAAAGCCAAATGGCGTGATCATCTTGGCGGTGGTACCTGCTTGCTATACAGCCGTCGAAATTCTTCAGTACAGTAAAACACCTGTGCATCAAAGCATGTGAGACTGAGATAAAGTTCATTACAGTCAAACTCTGCCACAACGAACGCCGCTTCAATGAAATTTCCGCTACAACGAAAAATTCATAATTCCCCGTCAGCAGTCCATAGGAGTCAATGCATAAATATTGTCACCACAACGAACACTTTTTCTTCAATCGTCCTGCCTCCATAAAATTTTACGATGCGATTCCAGGCTCAAATACTTATTGCTATGCAGTAAACCCAATCTTTAACACTTCGATGCATTTTCAGAGCCAGAAAATCCGTCAACAAAGTCTAAAACATGCGTTGGCACCACCAGAAACTGCCGCTCTATTGCCGCTGTTCAGCAAGCATGAGCGCCGCCATTGCTCGATAGTGATGGCAATGAGACTGCCCTGCTTTTGTGCCGCTTGCTTTTGAGCCACAGACCATCCGAAGCTGAAGCTAAGTCGCTCAGTTCATGGTTTCTTTTATGCAGCTGCCGCAACTGCTGGGTGCAACCGCGGAACGATGCCTTTTCCGATTCCAATGCTTGCTTATCATTTTAATTGTGCTTGGCCAGAGTGGTACCTAATTAGAGCGGCTGTTCATCTACAATGTCAACCAAATCAGCTAGCGGCGAGTAATGAATGACAAGAATGGCATGGATTAGTGCAAAAGCCCCCGCTATACGATACCCTGCCTACATCTCGGCGTTGTCGGATACTTCTGATGGCGGACAGCTGCTGGTGTTAATGTGTTAAGGGGGGAGGCTACCTTCGAAGGGCAACTTTTTTGTTTGTTGAGATATCTTAATGGGATTTTCAGGGTACACTAATAGCAAAGCCATTTGAATAACCACAAAGTTTCATGCAGTTATGTTCACTGGTTCCCAAGTTACAGCCATTTATCAGGGTAGTCCACATGGGTCCCTTAGTCAGGGTCCGGAGAATTTGAAAAATGTGCTAGCACTGTGAAATTCACTATGATGATTCCTGGATAGGTGCTTTAGGGCAAGACAGAGCCCTTTTTTTAAATTTCCTTGCCAAAAAATGTTAGCAGAGCACTGAATTTAGTGTTCACAATTTGGCTCTCATCAATGAAGTTTTAGTTAATTATTACAAATTACAGACACAATAAATTGAAAAAGCGGGCTTGTCTTGCCCTGGAAAATTTATTAAGGTGCGTAATAAAAAAAACCTGATAGAAATCAGACCAGCAGTTCCAGAGAGATCACCTGACTAAGCAGCCTCACTGGCCAAAAAAGTCATTCTGAGAAAATTGACTTCGAAAGTTTCAAACATTTATTATGGTCTAAAATGACCCTGCAGAGTAGCTAGATGTGTCCTTAGGCTCTCTTTTTCTTTGCCGCTTTTCCTGCTTCTCATTCATCCGTTTCTGAGCCTTTCTCAGACACAGAGAGTCTTTCTCCGCAGCTCGTTGAATGGTTAGGTGGCCAGGTGTTAGTCCCACTGATGACAACTCTTGGGTGGCCCTGTAGCAGCCGGCATTATACCGCAAAACTGCGTCATGCAGTGCTGTCTCGACAGCATTCAATGATGCATGTTGCTCCTTGGGCATCAAGGACCATAGGACAGAATGTAATGACTCCGATGCATTTTGCGTCTTTGCTCCCAGGCAGCGTTGCAGTAGAGAAGCCTGCGAAAGGCGCTGGTAGACTGGCAGCAGCGCTTCTGCAACGTAGCCCGGAAGATTGTATTTGTGCTTTGGAGGTGGCACGCCATTCCCCTTGCAGGCATTATGACGGCACCACGAGTCTGCACCTTCCGGGCACAAGTCGTGGTGAGGATCCTCGTCAGTTGAGGTGACGTGATAATATGACGCCATCACTGCATGCTGCATTGCAGCCACATTGTTTGAATTGTTCCGCAGTGCCCAGCCATAATAGTCTGTGAGTTTATCAATAAGGGCTTTTGTCAATCTGCCCTTCCCTCCCAGAGCCTGTTCGCTTTTCTGCACAAGATTACGTAGGGCTGTGCCCATCCTCTTCCGGACATGGTTCAAGCATTCTTCTTTCACAATAGGGACTAGCCCATAAACATTGTCTTGTTGAAGGGCAGAGAATGTGGCGCTGTCCCCATCAGATACAATGGTTGTATACCGGAGGTTATGCTTGGACAGTGAACGTGAGAACAGAGTTTCAGCTGCTTCAACCTCCATCCTCCCAGACTTGGCATCAGTGTTTTTTTGGCACACATGGTGCTTCAACCAGCTTGCATAGCCCTCGTCTTCAGGCTTCGGTCCTACCTGGCAGCCGAGACACTGATTCGATAAAACTACAGCATCCAAGATGAGGCCTGTGTGATACTCGATGATCGCACCAACTCCAATGTGATATGTATGTCCGGGCTTATGCCACGTGCCATCATAGTTCACTGTAATGTCCTTGCAGAAAGATGGGTCCATCTCCTTGTACACCTTTTTCACAGCAGAAGCCGATTCTTCATAGAATTTATCCAGGGTCTGTTGCTGTGGTTCTCTGAATTGCTTCAGGTGCCTCTGGAAAGTTCTGTGGTGCAGGCCACGGTGGGAAACATTCATAGTTGCCCAAAAGTCGTCGAGGGCTGTCTGTCCCTTCCCTATTTGTTTCATGGCCGTAATGGCTCTTATATTCACGTCGAAGGCCCTTGACTCGTTCTGACGAGCAGAGCTCCACGAACTTGAAACTATTCCACAATGTGGACATACCAGCTCAAGCTTCGTGGCAAGTCCAAGCTGGGTGCCTCCTTGAACTTTCATCCCGGTCGCGAGGCAGCGCGGGCACGGGGTCTTGGACAGCATGTCGCTAAGGGCATCCCCTTGCACGAGGAAATATCTCTCGCCTTCGGTCGTAGCGGTGGCAGCTTTGGGTTCAGGCATCATCGCTTGAAACTTCCTCTCGGTCGCTGGCATAGCGCCAAGCTTTCGTTGCACAGCAGCACGTTCTCTCTCCGCCGTCGCCAACTCCTCGCACGTCCGAAAACGTGTTTGGATGTGCACAGTCGACGACGCGGTCTCACTGTTCGGGGCCGGAATCAATGCGGTTGGCGAGCGCGACACACCAGGCGCACTTGAGCACGAAACACCAGCCTCACTCGTCACGACGGATCCTTGTGCCGATGGTGTAGAAGTCTCGTCGCTAGAAGCGTCGACGCAATCGTCTTGAAAAGATGAAGCGGAAGCATCGGTGCAACTGTCGCCGCGCGTGGGCGTGCAGGTGAGCTTCGTCATGCGTACGAGCTTCAGCTGACGCTTTCTTGAACCGAACGCGTGCCGAGTCTTGAACTTCGAAATGCCCATCGTGACCGTCAGCGCAACAATCCGCGTCCCGTGAACACGGCGGAAGATCGTCTCGTGAGGACGGTAGAAGATCGTCTCGTGAAGACGGTGAAAGATAGAGGAGCACGTGTGACGACCGATCGGAATGATGGCAAACGGGGCACACAAAGAACGCCGGCATTGCAAGCGCCGGTGCAGATGACGAGCCGGCGCATGCCGGAGAAGCAGCTACGTCATCGCGCGCAGCAGCCAATAGGAGCCGCGCGCTTCCCCATTCCCTCGAGAGGCGCGCGCTTTGTCCAATCGCGGCTTCGCATCCAGGCAGCGGGACATTCAAAAGCTTCCGCGAGCCCCCCAATCGTGAGCGACTCCCGCCTCGAAGCGCCACCGCCACTGCCGCGGGTGGCGAAAAAAAAAAAAAGCGCAAGAATTCACGAGCAAAACAACATCAAGATGGCGGCGATCGGCCGAGCGGTTGGAAAATGGCGAGCGCGCGAAAATGGGGTATTTTTGGCGCTCGCTCGCCGCTTGCCGGCTGCCGCGGCATGTTATAAAATTTATTTGACGTACTTTCGCGATGAATTAGACATTGATATTTACAGTAGAGGCAGTTTATGAGTCATACTGCCCGAGTATGTGGTTTTCAAAAAATCGACTTTTTCGCGATTTTTCGGTTTTCAAAGGGCGCGTCCCCCCTTAATGCAACTGTTTGGTTTGTTCATGAAAGCGGTTTTGGGCATTGTTTCAGTGTGCTTTTCACCATGGCCTTGCTATGCATGGGTGAGAATCATGTCGTGATGCTGCTGGAAAAGAATAAGAAGCAGTGCACATTTTCTAAATTTTGAGAATAAACGTTCCTTTGTTTTGTTAGCTCAGACCAGCGATATTTTTTTCGATTTCACTGCAACGAAATTTTCACTTCAAGGAAATTTTTTCTGCGCCCTGTCAGTTTCGCAGTAGCGGGGTTCGACTGTACACTCAAACCTCCCTGTAACAAAGTTGCATCTTACACAAAGATAAGTTCATTATATACCAAAATTCGTGATAAAGGTACATTTCTCACACTATATCTATTAAAGTATTCTGTATTAATTTTGTTATAGCTGATATTTTGCTATATCCGGGTTCGTTGTATCGTGGTTTAAGGATATATATAGGGCCCTACGTTAGATGCATTGTATTCATTCCAGTAAAGCAGATAAGCATATTGAGGAAAACAATGTTTATTCACATGAGCAGCATACATATTTTCTTCTAGCCTTTCTGCATCATGCCAACCATTTGCCATTTACTAACTGTGCAGTTTCTTCAAGACTATTGACATACTGCACATTTCAAATGCACACGCCAGCAGCCACTGTCAGAACAAAGCAGCTGCACCCTTTTCTTTTTGATAACAGCAATAAGGCTCGCCGGGCATGATTAAAGGGGCTCTCTACCACCCGAAAAAATTTTTCTGATAGTGGCACGAATAATAAGATTGTTCATTGCGTAGGTGGCAACGAACATGTTTTTGTCCCGTAAAAAAATAATTATAATTTAAACTTGATGTGGAAAGTTAACAAAAAATGACCGCTAGCGTCACCCAACAGCGACGTTGTCAATTTGGTGGTAGGACAAGAAATCCTTGCGGGAAGACTTATTTTGCTTAAAAGGGCCCTGAAACACTTTTTCAAGTAACCATGAAATGAATCCTCTGAAAGAGCTTATTACCTCACGAATTCAACGCCGCCAAAATTTTAAGAATTCGTCCTGTGCAAATGGAGTTACAAAGGTTTGTCGCATGCTGCAATTGCATTCTACCTTCTCTCATCCTGAGGAAATCGCTGGAAGCTAAGCAGGGAGAAATTACAGGGCCACAAAGAAACGTCATGCCCGCCTCGTGACCTTGAGCACTTTTCCTCTCTTTTTTTTTTTCTTGGAATGTGCGACTTTTTGAGTGTGATCGCGCGCGCATGCATAGACAAGTAGCGGCCTCTCGCAACGATCTCTGTAACGAGTGCGTGCGCCATGTTCAAATCAGCCAATGGCTGACAGATGGGCTAGCTACGTGTTACTTTCGGGCATATTGTGTGATTTGTCGAGAGAAAGGAAAGCAATTTTTAGGTAACTTTGATAATATATTGCGAATTCCACGCCGTGTGCAGCGCTATAATATTCGGCTCGCGTGTTGTCGGGAGCTTCTACTACCGATCGGCAGCATTTTCTGACGATGCTCAAAAAGTGTTGCAGGGCCCCTTTAAAAACAAACACTTATAACTTGAGATTGTATTTTATGCACTTGAGATGGCTTTAGGTTGCCCCGGAGACTAATATTTGCTTTTATTTCTTTCTCTCGCATTCAAATGGCGCTGCCAGCGCTGTGTTCGCTTCTCTGCATGCCTGCCTGCAAACAGCAGAGAAGCGAGAGTATAGCGTCTGCCGCCACTAATAAGAACAACAAAAAGTGCGTGTGTTAAACGACCACTAAGGTGTTTGTTCTATTATTAAGGGGGCAGACTGGTCTTTGGGACTGAAAAGTCACAAAAAAATTAATTTTTTTAAATTGTCATATTTGGTTTCTGCAAGTATTTTTCCATGTCCATGCAAATTTTCACCCACAGGAAGTGGTAATTTTTTTGTAATGTGATTCTGACTGTCCCGATTCTTGGTGCTAGCACGATGCATAACATGCAAAAAAATGAGGAACCTACTTCGGGGCTTCTTCATAATTTCCCACCACCTGTGTCTGAAGCTCTACTACCAATTTATGAGCTCTTTTATCAGCATTATAAAACATACTAACCGTTACTGGTGTTTTTTTGAGGAAACAGGTTGTTAGCAGTTTCTTCTTTTCATTTTTCTCAGAAAAGTAAATTTACGACTGTGCAATTTTGAGGCCTCAATATCTCTGCAGCTAGGGCAGGCACAACAATAATTATTTTTGCAATAGGAACCTGTACATGTATTGAATGCAAGTGTGGGAGCAGAATTTAGAGCAAAAGCCTTTTCAATTAAATATTGAACAAAATTGTGACACAATTAGAACTGCTTTTGAAAATGGAAAGTTAATTTTGTATATAAAATAATCTAGAAAGGCAAAAAACAAAAAAAACTTTTGCATACAGTGAAACCTCGTTGAACCGTAGTTGGCCAGAGCTTGGAAAAAGTTTATACTAAACGGTAGTACTGCTTAACCGAAATAGCGTCAGGTCTCCTACTTACCTGTCAAAAAAAGAAACCTCCAAGAAGTGCGATGAAAGAACAAAAAACGTGCAGTAATTTACTAACTTCGCGTGACAAAGTCTGTAACCCTCATTTGATGACGCGGCAGCCTAGCAGCAACGACAGCAGCCTCAAACTCACTTATGCTGCGAGCCAGCTTTTTCACCAGCCCCCTCTTTTCGGAAAACACCCTCATGACGCTGATGCCATGCGCAGCTTCGGCCACTGTTTGATCAGGATCACCCGTGTTGTCGCTTCCCACGTCGTCCTCATCACTATCATTTGGCAACACTTCGACAACTGAGGCAACAGTGGCTTCGTCGAACATGTCCGGAGATGTCTTCACATCGCTGTCTGCAACTCTGAAGTCGGGGAAGGAAATGCCTTCCCTAACGCCCTGCCGCTCCAGTGCATCAGCTAGCAGAGTTTCGCAAGCTTGGTCTACGATGTCCAAAGTCTGGTCGATAATGTCACTAGCGTCATCTGCATCGCCCGCACACACACTCACTGAAGCCAGCACGCTTGAAGCAATTTTGAGCTGTCGTTTCCTCAACCTACTGCCACGAGTACTTGAGCAGGTGAATCGTGCCAATCAGGTCGATGGAAAATAATTTGCCACATTCAATGGCGAGAAGAAATCTGCCCAGCAGATTCTTCTTGAAGAGCTATTTTGCAGCTCGAATTATGGCTTGGTTCAAGAGCTGGGCAATCGCTGTTGTGTTTGGCGGCAGAAACACCAGCTTCACAGCCGTCGGATTGTCCAGGGTGACATGCGCCCAAGCGTTGTCTAAAATAATAACAACTCTTTTGCTCTTAGCCGCAAAACGATGATCGATAAGGCGCACAAGAGTTTTGCCGTCATTCATGCTTTGGTATTGCTGCGATAGATGACCCCTGATGGCAATTGGGTGCCTTTGAAACATCTTGGCTTTGCCGACTTTCCAATCAAGAGGAGCGGAGCTTTGTCGGTTCCAGTGATGTTTATGCAAAACGCCACTGATATTGTGTCCTTTGCATGCTTGCCGCCGGTTCATGTCTCGCCTTTGAACGCGAGAGTTTTGTCTGGCAGCAGCTTAAAGAATAGTGCCCATTTATTGATTGATTGATTGATATGTGGGGTTTAACGTCCCAAAACCACTCTATGATTATGAGAGACGCCGTAGTGGAGGGCTCCGGAAATTTAGACCACCTGGGGTTCTTTAACGTGCACCCAAATCTGAGCACACGGGCCTACAACATTTCCGCCTCCATCGGAAATGCAGCCGCCGCAGCCGGGATTCGAACCCGCGCCCTGCGGGTCAGCAGCCGAGTACCTTAGCCACTAGACCACCGCGGCGGGGCAAATAGTGCCCATTTATCCATATTAAAGATGTAATCAGGTGCGTAGTCTTCCAGGATGTTCTTCACCTGACCATTTTGTCACTGCTCCGCACCATCCACGTCAGCAGCAGCACCTTCCCCCCGAAACAGTCTTCATGGTAATGCCGTGCCTCGCCTTAAATCTGGCTAGCCAGCCATTGCTGCACACGAAGTTGTTATGGTTGAGCTGCAACAAAAAAACCAGGACCTTCTCCACCAGCAGGGGTGGGCTGGTAGGCAGATTTTTTTACCGTGCAGCTTTTAGCCACTTCATCAGCGCCTCCTCTACATCAGAAAACGACGAACCGTTTAGCCGGCACCTTTTTGCAGTTGCAGCAGCACTGCCAAGCAACTTCTCTCTGAAATTCCAAATTCCACATACAGTGGTTAACGGCAGGTCCTTTTCGCGTGCCAGTGCCAATTTTTTCGTGCCACTTTACATAGCACGAATCATGTACAATTTCTCCTCTATTTTCAGCACTCGATGCTTTTGTCCAAGCTTCGGCATGATGCAAGTATGAAGCAGCACAAGCACACATAAACAACACATGAAAAACAACGTGAGAGCTGTACAGCAAGGAACAACCAGAGAACACGTATGCACGGTGCCAAAGGAACAAAGAAAGCAAAGCAAGTGCACGCCGTGTTGGCGTGTTTGTGCAAAGCGCCATCACGTGAGCAACACCAGAAGCCTAGCCAGCCGAGTGCTGAACTTCTAATTTTGGAAGCCACATACTTCATCTTGCGGAAAAATGTAAGTGATGGCGCTCTCCAACACAGCCACAATCATCATCAACACAAACAAGCGAGCCATGTTTCGATCTCTGGGACTTGCTGTTCTCTCGAGACAGCCAGCGGGGGACGACATGCCGCGGCGAGTGCACAACAAAAATTGGAAAAACTACTTATTAACCAATACATACGCGAGAAGCAGATATGGTTTATGCGGAAACACAAATGCATTATGTTCAACGGCTGCCGAGTGGGCAATTTGACTTTACTACTTTTAAAGCGAAACTACTGTTTAAGCGGGTATGGTTTACAGAGGATTCACTGTACTTTCAATCTCTAGTTATTAGTCTATGTTGTCATATCTTAAACATCACTTTTAATTCAGCACTTTTTTTACTATGGTGGACTTAAACAATGGGGGGTGAACTTAGGTTTTCTCAGGAACAAAATGAGTTATAGCAAATGTAATTACATAGCTGAAATCAGCAGAACAAACTGCACAAGCCAGTGATTTTTGATCAAGATCACTGAAGAAATAAACAAAAAATGTCTAAGATGAGTCTGCCCCCTAAACAAAATGTGATGTAGCCTGCAAAAACCGCACACGGTTTCACAGTTTTTTTACGTTCATCTGTAGCAAAATTGTCATCACCCCCCTCGACCAGCATTGTGGGCATTCAATCCACTGATGGAAGGAGACTGAACCCAGATAGAAAAATTGCGTTAAAAAAAATTTTTACACACTTTCCAGTTTTTTACGCTGCAAGGTTAGACACTTCAGACAGTACGCTTTTTATTGCGACACAGAACAGGAAAGTAGTGATGGCAGAAGACAGTGCCTTTAACCTGCTTACCTTCATCCAAATGGGTACCCGATTCAGGAAGCTGACAACATCCCTGTCCAGGAACGGAAACCTGCCTTCTCTCCCATGGTCAGATATTATCCTGCAAAAACACGTCGGGCATGAATGCTAAAGCAAACAGAAAACTGCATATACAACTTGAAAGCAATAAGAGCATAAGAACAGAAAAATTCAGCCAGTTCACGTCTGTAAGAAACCATTGGAAGACAAAGCTGAAAGCTCGAGAGAATATGTGAGTGCCTAACGAGATCATGTGCATCATTAACATTTTGTTTTGTTTATTTCTTTAATCTCAATTTCACCCATGCACGTGATGCGACTTGCGCGACACATAACGAACCTGGATATAACGGGATATCGCTTATAACAATGTAAATGAAGAATAGTCTTGCAATTATAATACACCTCTATAACATATTTTCGGTTATAGCAAACTTATTTACGTATAAGATGCAACTTTGTCATAATGAGGTACAGTGAAATCTCAGTAGAACGAACCCGACATTAACTACTTTTCAGATGAACAAACTTTTAAAAAATCCCACACTGACTGTTAATAGTTTCAATGTAAAATTATTTCACTGCTACGTACTTTAGAATACCGAACTTTTCAGAATAAAGAGCGTCAATTTAGTTCCACATTATAACAACGCCTCAGTACTACGAACTTCTGTTCTGAAATCCGTCGCGACCAGCGGAGCAGTACGCAAGCAGACGACAAAGCGAACAGACGCCTTGCTTCTCGGAAGACGCGTGACAGTGTGGAGGAAAAAAAAACAACTAAAGGGCGACCTTCTTTTCTTTCTTTTTGTTGAAACGCCAACGCTGCAGGTTTTCAAGAGGGCGCAGGGGCGAGGGCAACACGGGAGGGCAAGGTCAGCGACGCAGAGTGGGAGTTGCGGAGCAGGAAGCATGGGCGCGGAAAACCTGAGGCAGCAAGAGAGCAGAAAACGAAACGCGAGGAATTTTCTTTTTTAGCACTTTTTTTTTTCGAAAGAGGGGATGACAGCCGTGACGCTTCGGGTTTTTCTTTGGAGGCCTTGTTTTTTCAGTCGTGTTCATCTTTTTTCGGTGACTACTTATCACGTCCGCAAAGCAAGTCGGCATTTGCGCTGCGGTGATACTACAAATAAGTTTATCTCTGCTTGCGATGAAGAAGCAGAAGCAGTTTTCAATAAGCGGGACAATCAATATTCTTCGGCAACTGGAAGGCAAAAGTAGGCTGTTGTGAACAAAAAACCGAATCGCACCACAGTAATGTGAATGAGCTGGAGGCCTTCGCGCTGCAAGATTTGTGCAGCTCGCGCCAAAAAAAAAAAAAAAAAAAAAAAAAATCACAAACTTCTTTAAAGTAAACGTGCTTTTTTGGTGTTTACTTGTGTATTTGTTTTTTTCTCGTGAAAAATGACTTTAAGGACCCACTGTTGTAAAGGTAAGTCGTTTTGGTCGGTGAAAAATAAGTATTTATGGTTAATTTTTGAGCTTTCACTATAATGACCTTTCAAAATAACGAATAAATTTCTGCGGTCCCCTGAAGTTCGTTATACCGAGATTTCACTGTATGAGTCACTACAGCAATGCCAGAACGTGCAGAATATGCTAAAACAGCATTGATATAAAAGAAAGAAGTGCACAGACCAGACGCTATTAAATCTGGGTTTTCGTTTTTTAAGGCACACATACCTATAACGTATGCGGCCACGGTTGTCACACAAGAGTTGTTTCACAGAGTCCAGGGAAAAAAAAAATTTACAGGAATGATGCACATCATTGCTGTTTTTAGACAGCTCTAATTTTGAAATTCAAATGTAATGCGAGGGTTGATTTCAGATAGCAAGATCTGGGAAAAAAATAAATCTGTATTACATTCATGTATATACAGCATGCAAGTAGTACAGTGCTTATGCATTGATCTGCAATATCAAAAAATTTGCTATATCAACTGAAAAATGTCCAATTGCTCAAGATAACCTCGTTCCGACAACATGAAAGTAGTTGCTAAATGTACTTCTAGCTAAGGTGTAAGCATTCGAGAAATCACACCGTTGTTTCGCAACTTGAAGATGGTGGAAGTGAAAGCATGTGCACAGATTAGCCTGAAATAGTCCCGTGTTAATCTGCGAGTACCGGACATTGTATGCCTAATGTGCATATATAGTAATCTTCACACTGATCATGCAGATGCAATTATTTTGAGAAGATTCAAAACAGCGGGCAGGGCAAAACAAGAAAGAAAGGAAGTATTAGCCCTATTATGAGGTGTCGTCATTTCCAGTTCCTAGTGGATCAAGGCTCATTTCTAAAAAATAATAAAGCATGTTCGCTAACAAGCTATCTCATAACCCTGATACACAGGCAAATTAAAAGAGCTTTGAAGAGAAACCCCTAAGTTTAGCGCTCAGCAGCCCCTTAACCTTGTCTTGTCCCTTGGCACGCCTATGAACAGTGACTAGTGAATCAATGTGAATTTGCTTGTTTGTTTGAAAGACATGGTGGTGATACTATTGCGGCAACATACCATTGAAATGCAAGTTAGTTCTTTTTGATAAACTCTGACTGAACTAGCCCGCGATCATGCAAGTGGAGTTTGATAGCTGAATGGCAGATGTCCAAAAGTTTTGGAACGTACACATTGTCTTGGTTAATTTGACATTGCCTCATAGAGCAATAGAAAGTTGAGTGAGTTGGTATAATAAACAGAATAGAAAGAACAGGACCACACACCTTTCCTGCGTCGTCCTGTGTGTTCAGTTCTGTTTTGTCGTCTTTCTAGGCCTTTTCATGTCACAGTTCAAAGACCTTGCATTTGGATTACACTCAAACCTCGTTATAAAAAAGTTGAAGGGAAGCCACAATTATTCTGTCGCACATGTTCAAGACCACAACTTGATTTATATGTAGGATTCAACATCCCAAAACCACCACATTGTCACGTGTTCGAGACGTGGCCGAAGATAGGAGACTGTATGTTGCAATGAAATTGTTTATTTCGGCGAACCTGTGCCTGCTGAATGGAAAGCCGTATTCCAGTAGCAGTCTTGCACTGATAGCTGCGAACGGAGCATCAGACGTCGACCAATTGACAAGCGACGAAGCATGTCGCCATTTATACCCTGGCCATCAAATATTCTAGCGTTATCGCTAGCGGCGACGTAGGTTCCTGAATAATCTGAGACGTTCCCGCAGTGGGCGTAATCTTAACAAAACGATCTACTAAAGCCTCGAAGCTTCTCAAACATCATAGGTGCGGTTTGTGCTGAACGCAGTGTAACGTGGTGATAACAAAACTTGAGGAAAGAAACGTGGCTATATGATTATGAGAGACGCCATAATTTTAGACCTTTTGGGGGTTCTTTCACGTGCACCAAAATCTGAGCACACAGGCTCCCAACATTTCTGCTTCCATCGAAAATGCAGCCGCTGCAGCCGAGATTCGATCCCTCGAGCTGCGGGTCAGCAGCCGAGTACCTTAGCCACTAGACTACTGCAGCGGGGCTCAAGAGCACAACTTCAATAACAGTTAACTACAAAGGAACTTAATGGATATCTACTACTTGTAAGAAGCATCTCTGGGTGCATTACAATAATGACCAAGACTACAAAGTGTTTTGATTGATTAATATGTGAGGTTTAATGTCCCAAAACCACCATATGATTATGAGAGACACCGTAGTGAAGGGCTCCGGAAATTTAGACCACCTGGAGTTCTCTAGCATGCACCCAAATATGAGTACATGGGCTTACAACATTTCCACCTCTATCAGAAATGCAGCCGCTGCAGCCGGGAGCAGCCGAGTACTTTAGCCACTAGACCACGACGGCGAGACTACAATGTGTTTTATGAACCTCTCTGCTATTTATGGCCTCTGAGTGTAAAGGGTGCTTTTATGGTGGTAACTACATGGCAGGTGTGAAGACCTATGTTCCTACAAATACAAAGGCATGGTACACATTTACACCAATAGGGAAGTTCAAAGTATTTTCCTTTGCAGGCGGCATCCTTACCAGAAAAGGTACATTCCTCTACCGTCTGCCAGCTGGTGTTAATGCCTTCCCAGTAATGGTCACTTCGTTCAAAGGACCTCAGAGTGCCCATGTGTTACGGAATATTAAAGTGTGTAAGCTCAGTCTGACAGCGTAACATTGCATGCAATGCCAAAAATGCACCCAATTTCAGAGACCTTGCTCATGCATAAATCGCAATGCCTCACCGATCATCCCGGCCTAGGTTCCGCTCTGCTATCCTGTTGAGATCTGAAGAAATCTCTTCAATGAGACCCTCCCAGCCAGAGTTCCTGCAGCAATAAAGAAATAGAATGAACCGTAGCACTGTAATTGAACGTAACAAATGCGATATCATTGCCTCAAAAACAATGCACACATAGCAACAATAAAAAAATAAAAACACACACAAACACAATGATGCAGGGAAGCTTGTCATCGACATCCCAACTTTATCATTGACACCCTGACTATGCCCTCTACACGACGAAAGCATCTATCTAGCTTGTTTTGCCAATTAAGCAAGTCCTGTGTTAGCTTCCCCCAGCCCCATGTATTTCCAGACACTTCTTATTCTTATCTTCCCAGCTAACTCGACCTTCCGCTCGTGGGCCTACCGTTTCTCGGAAGCTTGGCATCTTTGTGTCCTTATACCCCCAGCTATTTTTTTTTAGTGTGCATACTAGAATAAACAAATAATATACGATTCATACATCACAGGACAACATAAATTCAATGAAAAAGTGTACAAAAATATCGATGCTCACCATTGTATCAAACTGCCTCTAGATAAAAGGTTTCCATTGAATCACAAACGGATACTCGTACCAACCAATAATCTTCATGTTGCATAACTATGATTTGTATTTCAAAAACTTGCACTATGTAAGCATATGTGCCAGTTTGACTTCTTTCTTACTTTTTTTCTTTTTCATTTAAACGACACATCTGGTTTACTGACCAAGACAGCAACCAGCTTGTCAAATAGAAAGCACGTTTCTTTCCTCCCCCTTTCGTGCACATCTTTTTAGTAGATTACTGAACATGTCTCTCACAGAGTATGCCACTAGGTCAAAAAAAAAAAAATGTTCCAAAGCTGGCACGCACTTGTATTTTATCATGTGCCTTGAGTAGCCGCCCAGCTGTTCATCTGCACCCATTCCCACGAAGACCACCTGTAATGAATCCAAATAAATGTAAATTTGAGTAAATGCATCAGCTGGGGTGTATACAAAATACGACAAATTTTTTCAACTTTACTAAAACAATGTTATAGAGTTGTGACAGTGACCAGTACAGTCGCTTTGATAACACCGTCACATGGCTGTGAGGGTTGTGACAACCAAACCGGTAAAGATTGCCTCTTAACGGTGCAAAGTTTCGCCAACCCGAACAAAGCACCCCAGCAAACTGAACACTATGTGAGGGAATTTCAACACATCTTCCTTATTTCGATATACTGTATTTACCCAACTGCAATGTGCCCCCCCTCCCTCTTTGGGGGGGGGGGGGGGGGGAGAATAGACTATAGCAGTGGTTCTCAAATGGAGCTCTGATGGGGGATTCCACTGCAAGGGGTCCCCCATCAGTTCCACCCGTCCACAAGGGCCCCCGAAACATCCATGGCTGAGAACCACTGTACTATAGAATCACATGTACAAAATTCAAATTCGATACAGGCATTTAAACTGCCCCAAAAGCTGTATTTTTGTTTTGGGATCATGTAAGTCAGGTGCGCATTAGAATTAGGGGCACATTAGAATTGGCTATTGCACCGTATTTGCCAGTATCTTGCTGCCATCTTACTAGGAAGCTTGTGCAATGACATGATTGGCTGAAACCATTTTGGAGCAGGTTTTTGGAGCAACCAAAGTGTGCTTTGGAACGCAACAAAAATATTTTGGGGCAGGCTATAGCGTATTTTCGAGCAGGGAAGAAGGCTGCTGATTGGGAGAACCATAATTGCTAAATTACTAAGCAGCACTCCATAATATTCCGTGCATGTACAGCTCAGACTACTTTTCACATAACCACTCAGAGTGTACAACAGGCAATAGCTATGTATTTTCTTACTCCTGTTCACCCGCACATAGAGCTAAGTGGCTTACTGCCAACGACGCAGTGCCTGAAATGAATGACCAGTTACAATGCAGATCTGATAAACAAGGTAGCGACTGTGCTTTTCAACTGAGGTGCGCTGGCTGAAAAGAGAGAGTGAGAGAGGCGTTACGACGAACCAAGGGATGCAAAGTGATGGAAAGAAAAAGAAGAAGAAAAAAGTTCTGTTTTTTTTAGTGTGCAGTGTGAGGTAGGGTTTTATAAATGATCGAGAAGCCTAATCTATTCGGCCGCCTTCTGTGCGCATGTTCCATACCAAACAGGAGACGGTCCTCAAATGCATGGCCATGCTCCCGGCGTTAAGTGCACAGTATTGCTGTTAAACTGTTTTTTTTTTTCCAGAAAATAACCATGCCGTCATAGCGTACAGATATCGCATATGCAACCTCGATTCCACCTTAAAAGGCCCCTGAACCACACAGAGGTCGAAATTTGGTTGTGATGGGGGAAAATTGTGCACAAGCTTAAGACCAGCACAGAGCCGTGAGAACTTTTCGAAACGGTGCTGTAATAGCGAAGTTAGACGCATGTAGTTATCGGAACCCTGACGATCACTCTTTTCACTTTTTCCATTGCTACCCTTCATTGATATTGACGCGCGTATGTGCCAGTGGTGAGGACAACGAAGCAGCGCGAGTGTCTTTGGCCGAGGGCAAAAGACGAAGAAGTCGTTGCAGTCTGTTTCCTGCGATCGATAAATCGTGTCTTAAGACGATGGCTTCGATGAAAAATTGCACCGCTTCAGCTGCCGTTGCCCGTGGCAGAGCGCCTGTCTCCGCGTACCGGGTCAGGTAATCCGTGGCGACGATTATCCACCTGTTTCCAGTGGCAGACTTTGGGAAGAGGCCCAGAAAATCCATGCCAATTTGTGCAAACGGTGTCACCGGCACTTGAACAGGCTGCAGCAGGCCAGCTGGTTTGATGGATGGTGGCTTGCGGCGCTGGCAATCTAGACATGCCTGCACGTAAGTTTTGACAACTTCGGCAAGTCTTGGCCAGTAATAGTTCTGCCTTATTCTCGCCAATGTTCTTGCGTAACCCAAGTGACCAGCGGTAGGTTCGTCGTGACAGGCTTGCAGTACCTCACGGCGAAGCGAAGAAGGAACGACGAGCAAGTAGCTGCTGCCGGTGGGTGAAAAGTTCCTCTTATAAAGAACGTCATTTCGCAAGCAGTACGACGACAGCCCTCTCGCAAATAACTTCGGAACGCTATTCACTCGTCCTTTTAGGTAATCTATAAGTGGTAGCAGCTCAGCATCGCCACGCTGCTGTTGAGAAAAGGTGGCAGTGTCCACAATTCCGAGAAAGGCCGTGTCGTCATCGTCGTTGTCCGGGGATGCCGTCTCAACAGGGGACCGAGAAAGACAGTCGGCATCGGTGTGTCGTTTTCCCGACTTGTAGGCAACAGTGAAGTCAAATTCTTGGAGCCGAAGACTCCATCGTGCAAGGCGGCCAGACGGATCTTTCAAGTTAACTAACCAACAGGGAGAGTGGTGATCGCTGATAACGGTGAATGGGCGGCCGTACAAATAAGGACGAAACTTCAGGACTGCCCATACCATTGCAAGACATTCTTTTTCCGTCGTAGTGTAATTAGCTTCAGCTCGGGACAGCGTCCTGCTGGCGTAGGCGATCACGTTTTCGTTGTTGTCCTTCGACTGTACGAGCACTGCTCCAAGACCCACATTACTAGCGTCTGTATGAAGTATTGTTGGTGCGTCTTCATCGAAGTGGGCCAGCACGGGGGGTGTTTGCATTCGCTGACGAAGCTCGTGAAATGCCTGCTGTTGGTCTTCGCCCCATCTGAAGGGGGTATCTTCCCGAGTAAGCTGTGTCAATGGCCATGCGATGCGCGAAAAATTAGCAATAAACCGCCGGTAATAGGCACAGAGTCCTAAAAAACGTCGCACTGATTTTTTGTCTGATGGCGTCGGGAAGTTTGCCACGGCGGCAATTTTATCCGGGTCGGGTCGGATCCCTTGGCTGCTCACGACGTGACCGAGGAATTGAAGTTCGTGGAAGCCGAAGTGGCACTTTTCTGGTTTTAGAGTAAGACCGGCCAAGCGTATTGCTTCAAAAACTGCTTCGAGCCTTCGTAAGTGTTCCTCGAAAGTCGCCGAAAAGACAATCACGTCATTGAGGTACACCAGGCAGGTTTGCCACTTAAGTCCCGACAGAACCATGTCCATGAGACGCTGGAATGTTGCTGGCGCCGAACACAAACCGAAAGGAAGAACCTGAAATTCATAAAGTCCGTCGGGCGTAACAAAGGCAGTCTTCTCACGATCTTTCTCATCCACTTCGATTTGCCAGTAGCCGCTTTTTAAGTCCATAGACGAAAAGTAGCGTGCGTTTCGTAGTCTATCCAATGAATCATCAATACGCGGCAGAGGGTAGACGTCCTTCTTTGTGATCTGATTAAGCTTACGGTAGTCGACGCAGAAACGCAAGCTACCGTCCTTCTTTTTGACGAGTACTACAGGTGATGCCCAAGGACTGTTAGACGGCCGAATAACACCATCTTCTAGCACCGTTTTCACCTGTTTTTGAATTACCTCACGCTCTTTTGGGGCGACTCGATAAGGATTTTGCCGGATGGGTCTGGCATCAGAATCCGTGATGATGCGGTGTTTCGTCAGTGCCGTTTGACCAACTCTTGATGTGGATGAGAAGCAGCCGTGGAACTTGTTGATCAGCGTGAGAAGGCGGTCTCGCTCAATGGGAGATAACATTCGATCAACATCTACAGGTGTCGGTGTAGTGATAGTAGACGTTGCTGCTTCCTCCACTAAATGACAATCTTCTGTTTGCGAGAGTTCGTCAAAATAGGCAATAGCCGTGCCTTTAACTATGTGTCGGCGTTCTCTGCTGAAATTTGTCAATAGCAGTTCAGCGCATCCGTCAACAACAGTGATGACAGCCCTGGCAACAGAAATGCCGCTAGTGAATGCGAGCTCCTTGATGTGTTCAGCGATGCCAGTCCCATTTTGTAATTTGTCACAGTGCACGGATACGAGAGAACAACTTCGTGGCGGCAGTATGACGTCGTCATCGGCAATACGGAAGCGAGGTGGCTGGTGTTTCTCATCTGTAGCAGTCTCCGGGCTTACAGTGAACGTTACGCTTCTGTCACGGATGTCAATCACAGCCCCGTATTCGCGCAAAAAATTCATTCCCAATATGAGCTGTTTACAGCACTCGTGGAGAATGACGAGGGTGGCGACAAAGGTGGAACCAGCAATGAAGAGTCGGGCCGTGCACTTTCCAACCGGTGTCATCAACTGACCTCCTGCAGTTCTTATATTGGGTCCCTGCCATGGCATTTTCACCTTCTTAATACCCGTGCCACATGGGCAGAAAAAATGGCATTTACGCCCGAATTCTTTCAGATTTATTGCCATTCGCGCGGTGCCACACGGGCGAACAAAATGGCATTCATCCGAATGCCATTCGAATGCCATTCGCCACCAACTGCCTTCGCCAGAACTCAGTTGACTGAGAAATGCCTACTCTCGACGACACAGCTCGCGAAGTGCGATTTACCTGAAAGTATATAAAAGAAATCATATTGAGCTAAAAATGAAATTTCCCGTCTTTTATTTGCACTAAAGTCTTAAAAAGGTGCTTTGAACGTTATACAAAGAAAATAAAGTATTGATAATGAAACGCTTGTCAATTTTAGTGTCTATTTACGCTGTGGATCTGACTAGTGTTGGCTTAGGTTGCTACGGTCGGCTGCAACGTTGTAAAACAAAGCAAGAAACTAAAACTTAGGACAGCGTAATACGCTTATTTCTACATTTGATGATTATCTGATGTGTTTGAAGCTTGTAAGTGCTTCTTAATTTTTTTATTGCTATTCACTCAATGCTCACTTGGAAGGTGCTGTGATCGACATCATCAAGTCAAATGTCATTCGCTTTGGACGTGTAGCAGCGCTGGCGAAACGAATGTCATTCGGGAACTGAAGGCCGTCGCCACCAAATGTCATTTTCTATGCCCGTGTGGCACGGGTATTAGTCTTTCGGCTAGCTGTAGGCTTATTATAGAAAAGTGGGAGCCAGTGTCCACAAGTGCCGTCACTTGGTGGCCGTCAATGTGAACGACAAGGTCAGCGCTGATAATGTCGGTTACGTCGGCAGTTGTCTCATTCGTCGAATTAGTCGTTGCTGTCGTCTTCTTCGGTATCGATGGCTTCGAGCTGTCATTTGTCTGCAATGGGGGCTGTTCGGAATTTCGAATATTGGCAACCCCACCCCCCGAGGTCGCTGCGTCTAGTTTCCCCGTCGCGGGCTAGGGGACCTGCCCCTGGTGACGTCGGCAAAACTGCGAAGATTAGGTGAACTGGGCCGCGCAGGAGATGGAGAACGTGATCTGGGCATTACTGGATTCTGCGGTGGTGTGTTCACAGGGGGGTAGTTGTACATGCGTTGATCGTCGTACGCAATGTAATCAGGGTAGCGAGGAAATCTCGAGTACTGAGCGTCGCGATAACGGCAAACTCTGTAGACGTACCCAGCACCTCCACCAGTGTGACGACGCGAGATTGACGAGCACACAAAGCGCCTCAAACAAATACGATTTATCGATCGCAGGAAACAGACTGCAACGACTTCTTCGTCTTTTGCCCTCGGCCAAAGACACTCGCGCTGCTTCGTTGTCCTCACCACTGGCACATACGCGCGTCAATATCCTCTCCCAAAGCCACTTTGCCCTCTTGCCGAACATCCCTCCAAATCTCACGCGGCATACGTCAACACTGATGCACTGGTCGAAACGCCATCTACTTTTGCTTGCTGGAACCGCCACTGCCGTTTCGTTCTGGCCTTTGTTTATACAAATTGTATAGACTCTGTGTTGTGCACACGCCTTCGAAAAATCGCCAACAAGATGGATCCGTACGGTGACACGCATAGGTAACAAGTGTCACATCTTTTCGTTTTTCGGTCGGTGCTCTTGCAGCCAAGCACCACACACAGATGAACGAAAACCATCGCAAAACACTCGACTTTAGTTTGTGCAGTTGTGTTAAGGGCCACAGTAGCTGATTCGAGAGTAGGTGCACACACGTGGACAAAACGACAAACAACAAGCAGCGCAGACAGCTGCTTGCAGACTAACCTAAAGTTGTGGGCTTTCGTTCGACCAACCACAGCATATTTATACTGTGCATCCGAGATATTCGTACTGCGCGTCACACAGAGGCTCCAAAGGCCCGGAAAGAAGGTGGGATTGTTTCTTGGCATTTGTGGCATGCTGGCAGCAAGTAGTGCTGCCAGGTGTAGAATAATTAATCACGAGGACATTCTGCACAAAATGCGCCTGTTTACTGAAATGTTAAAAAAAACGGAGGTGGAGGCCCTGGAAAGTGCCGAAGTACACTTTCCAGCTTGCATGGCATTCTATATATCTGAAGGCGAGTAAAAATACCGTTCTGTATAAACATGCGAATTTTTATACTTTTAAAAGGTATTTTAAAAGGATAACTTGCGAGTTCGATATACCCGAAAATTCTACTATATATGTGGGTTCGATATAACCGTGTTCAACTGTATTTTACGAAGATCGGGTTGTCTACTGTTAAAAGTCCTAGCTTGCTTTGCAAAAACAAGGAACATAAAGTAGCAAAAAAGTATTTTTTAGGCATTCTTCAGTGTGAAAACACATAAGCTTGAAAAACCATTTCGTGCTATCATGTCGGAAAATGCCACATGGCAAAAGTGTGTTCGCAGTTTTTTCATAAATACATGTGACATGCAGGGGGTGTTCCCTTCATATCAACCTTGAGGCAGAGCCCAGATATACTCGCTCTTATAAGTGAATGCTTTCCTACACATTATCTGCAACCCCTGGGCTTTATGAATGTGGATATAAACATAGGCACACTGGCGCACTTTCATTCTGATCACATCAAAATGCAAAGTTCGCAGCTGAACTCAAGTTCAGCTGCGTGACACCCCATCCACTAAGCTACTAGTATTACAATGGGTGCACATGTTGCTTAAACCAGTTGCCGAAAATGCTTCCGCTTCGTACATCTTTGTGACAACTTTGGACGCGGCTGAACAATGGGACCACGGGTGCTTGCACAATTAGGGAAGTGATGTACACTGCGTGTACCATTTTGGCCTGCACCAGCGACATGGCGCCAGAGTAAGTGAGATTGGTTGGAAGCTGTGGATAAAGAGGTTCCACGGTGGATTTCCCAGTGACGAACTACGTAGGTCCAATTTTATATGAAGGCTTCCCGATAGAGTTTTTTATAAATACATTATAAATATAATAGAGGGAACTCTGGTGCTAGTGCCTATAGGAGCTGCAACACACGGCGCTCCAGCAAGCACAAGAATAATGGGTAGTACAAAAATTTGTCTAATTGATGTACAGTCGAGCCCGCTTATAACGGACCTTAGCCTGACGCGGCATCCGTTCGCTGTATCCCAAAGTTCGTAGTAAATGAAACACAGCTTTTCAAAAAATTGCAAGTGAAAACACAAACTTTTTTGCCTCGAATAATCCCTGATGCACGTGTTTCGAAGAGCAGAAGCGACAAGGGCGGCCTCGAGTTCATTTAAAACGGCAGGGTGCTCGTTCGCCGAGGCCTGTGGCATAAGCTGCTTGAGGCACTGGCTCTAAAGTTTAGTCGTTCTCGCAACCCGATTCCTCCAAACCGCTCTCGCCTCGTACTTCATTCACAATGCCCTAATACAAGCACGGTTCCACAGTGTCACCATCCCCATTGGCCAGGATTAAACCATCGCAACAGATGTCCCACCCACTCTTCCCGGTCGGAGTCGACGACGGGCTGCCACAAAACGCTGCCGGAGTGATCCTGTTCGGAAGCTTCGGGCCTGACTTCGGGCTCATCGAGCCCGGCATCGGGCCCGACGTCGACGAAGTCGCCCTCCCGAAAACAGTTTCGCGCGCACGTAGTCGTCACCGCCGCCCACGACATATTCACCATCTCCACAGCTGAATACCGGGACCCCTGAAGCGGCAAGTTGGCTGCCAGGTGGCCAACAGCTATGAGCAACCGCTCTGCAACGTGGCACATAACGCGCGGATTACGCTAAAACCAAACGATCACACTTTCGGCCAAACGGTCAACGTTTTGTTGAGCGGCAGGAAAAGCATGCAAGTCCTCCCGTCTGCCATCCTGACCCCACACGCACACCAAGAGCGAGCATGACGCGCACACATACCAGAACGCATGGAACAGCTCTGGGCTCGTTTCTAGTCAAAAAACGAAACTAATTCGAGCCAGCATAGCTGGTGTCGCAAAGGGTGGAGACGGGCGAAGGTGTTGTGATCAAGAGAGGAGAGCGAATCTGCAAGAGAAGAAGGGCAAAGAGTTACGATAGAGTGAAGAGAAAGGAGGATGCGGCGGGAGGGCAACCTTGAAAACCAAAACACATGGGAAGGAGGCAGGTTCGGTAGCTTGCTTTAAAGGTCCGTGAAACGTGCACGTAGAAAAACTTGAAAGAGTGCCTACACGCGCAGAAGTCAAAGCACGGTTGGATGGATGCGCCCGGAAGTGTTCGAAGAATCGGTGGCTGTGGTCGAAAAATCGTTTCGTAGTGCCGGCGGGTTTGCGTGGCCTCACCAACTTCAATATTTCGCGATTCAATCCGCGCAAATTAACAGCCGTTCTCGTGCTGCTGCACGGGTGCGGAGGGCATGCTGAGCCGATTGAGTGCTAAGTGAGGGAGGGCAAATCCTAAACCAAAAACGAATTGCAAATTATCAGAGTTGGTGGGGTAGCGTACGTGCGTGCACTAGACGAAGATTATCAGATACAGTTGGTGGCTGACGATGTTAGCAAATCGTCTGGTCACTCCAGGCTGGCAATGCCAACGACAGTACCAGCGATCAAAGACAGGGTAGATGGCCCACCAGTCTTCAGTGGCAGTGTGAAAACACGGGCCGTGTCTGGCGGTGCGGGGTGCTCAGAGTAGCGGGGGGACAAATGACAGAGGGGTGCGTAACAAAAATCGGCCGGGGAGAGTGGCAACTAGAGGGGCACAAAGTCAGCATCGGCGTTTAAGGGGAGACGCTCCTCGAAAAAGTTTTTTTTTTATTTCTAGTAATAGAGACTTGAAAAGTTTGTTATTAGTATAGTTTTTCATGCAGATTTCAAATATGCAATCATTTTTTGTGTAGCTGCTATAATTATTGAGTTATGCCATAAACAATAGCAAAAAGTTACATTTTTTGCGGGCACTCTTTTATGTACTAAACTTTCAGTAAAAGCACTGTGTCTGATCTTATTTGACTCTTGGTAGATTGAAAAGTGCAAATATCTATATAGATATGTCACAGAAATATTGGAACCAAGAAAAAAAAATTGTATTAAATGACTTATTATTTTCAATCTCCCTTGAAACAATAAGCTAATATTTTCACAACTAATGCTGGTAGGCATTGCAATTTAGAGTAGATATTTGCATTCTGCATGTGTTGAAGAATATGTGTGCCAAGTTTCGTTACTATACAATGAATATAAGTTTCTAAAAGGCTGCCCGGAAAACGTGAAACTGTCAGAAAAAATGAAAATGAGAAAAACAAGTTTGAAAGTTCGCAAAGTTGGCATTTATTAGGAAATAATTCATTTTGCATCAAATTGGGGCACAATGAAAAGTACCTTGCCTTGAATGCACTGCAAGTGTCTAGAAGTCCCCTGCACCATAGCTTGGTCCTTCACGGCTCTTGCGGTCAGTGTCCTCAACACGAGCTCTCTTCGCTGTGTTGCGACGGTGTGCCCTCGCTTCTGCAGTTTGCTTCAGGTTCATCTTCCTGATGCGCATGACGTCACAGTGGTCACCATGTGTGGCCAGACCTTGTGAGGGGAGAATTCCAATGCCTTCGAGCACTTCTTCAAAGCCCCTGCGGCCTTTGTTGTACCAGAGTACAGCAAGAGCGGTGGCTGTCTCCACAGTTGTTCTGGAGGCGAACTTTGTTTTTGGACATAGCAGCCATATCTTGCTGTTCAGCGATTCGGCTGCATTCTGTGTCTTGCCATGAAGGCACCGAATAAGGAGTTTCTCCTCTGTAAGGCGCTTGTAGATAGGCATAATTGCCAATCCTTGAGCCTTCGTCAACAGTGGGGTGTGGCGTGGTGCAGGCTCCCCCAGTGCTTCCGCACGCTTGTGCTTGCACCCCGAATTTGGTCCCGCGGGGCGAAAGTTGTGGCTACTGCCACCATCACTGGAGCAGCAATGAAAATACGATGCCCATATGGCAGTGTACATATTTCGGACACTGTCCTTGTTGCTCGTGATGGCGATCTTGTAATATGTTTGTAGTTTTATTATTGTCGCATCTTTCAGTTTTTCGCCTCGTGGCAGTGGCGTTGCCAATTTCCGTAGGGCAGTTCCCAAGCGCTTTGCAACGTGGTTCGTGCACTCTTCTTTGTCAATGGGGGTGTCACAGTATACATTTGCCTCACAGACTGCAGTGTAGGCCTTGCTGTCATATCACTTAGGAAGCTGGTGAATCGCAATCGCAGTGGAGTTTCATAAGACAAGGTCCTCTGCCATATATTGACAGCTGCCGCAGGTTCCATTGCATGGGATGAGCAGTCAGTGTTTTTTTGGCAAACTGGAAGATGAAAAGCTCGCCATATCTCTTCATCCTCCCCAAGGTCCCTGTGTATACTGCAAGCATGGCAGTAGTTCGAAAGAACTTCAAAATCGAGGCAGAGCCCCGTGTCCAGGGACACGACTGTGCCCACTCCATTGTGGCTTTTATGACCTCTTTTCTGCCAGGTGCCATCAAACATGACTGACACATCTCTGCCGCCGACTGCGTCCTTCGTGATGTTTCGTGCCTGGTGCAAGTTTTTGCTCACTGCCGTCATTGCCGCACCATGGAGCTTCTTGCAAATGCCGTTAAATGTCTTGTGATGCATCAAGCTCGGAAGACCGAGAATCGCACAAAATCGTGAAAGGTGAAAGTTGGTCGTGGCCTGCGCCTATAGCGCGTGCTGCCAGAACTGCCTTCACGTTTACAGCAAAGCTGTCACGCGAGCTGCCGCTGTCAAAACGAGCGCTCGTTCCTTGGTCCCCGGCCGAAGCAGTACGTCTCGACGTGTGCGTGAACGAAAGTGCAGATTCAGGGCAATCAGAATTTTGACAGCACAGTTCGAGGAATGCCGAAAGTCCTTTGCGCTTTCCAGCTGCCTCTCGCACGCCGAGCTTCCGTTCGCGGCAGGTTGGGCATTGCGCACCCGCCACAAGTGCCGTCAGCGCATCGATTTCGCAAAGCAGCATGTTCGCAGTAGCAGCATCTACCGGTCTACGTTCACTCTCGAAGAATCCAATCTTCCTTTGGGATGCACTGACGAATTCCACGGCAGCGGCTATTTCACAACCACTGTCGCAGGGTTCGGTGACGGTGTTAGGCCTATCCGAAGTCGGAGCGTCGGGGCGTTGGTCGGGGGCGACATCGTCGTTCGCTGTTGCTTTGCGAAGCGTCCGACGCCGTTTCCCTCGATACTTGTGGCGAGTTCTGAACTTTCGATTATCTGAACTGCACTTCTTCGGGCTTGCCATGACGCAAAAATGCAGAGAAACGCAGAAAAACTCGATCGCGACGTCCGAGGCTTCGCTCTTTTGCCGGAGAGATAGGAGGGGGAGGAGCGTGGAGCGCACCGCCGTCCAATGGCGGCCTCGCGCTGTGTGCCGCGATATTCAAAACGCGTGACGTACGCGTTGTTTTTCTCGTTTTTTGTTTATTCTGCGTGAAGGCACGAGACTGGCTACTAGTAGATTATGAAGGATACGGCCTTCGCAGCATGCGTGCACGATTGCAAATGGCGGCCAACGCGTCGTTTTCGCGACTTTCGTGCATTTCTCGCGTCACCGCTGCCCACTTGGAAGCATTTTTTGATAATTTCTCGTGCGAATTTCAGCTTGATATTTTCAGAAGTAATAGATTATAGTCCAAGGATGCCAATACAGCCGGAAAAAAAAAAGCGAAAATTTTCCGGAAAGCCGCGACTTTTCGACCCGCGTCTCCCCTTGACAATAAGAATGTATGGGCACCTCGCCGATGCCTTATCAGTAGTCGAAATGAAATTGGTTTCCCGGGAAGTCGGCAGAGCGCCGACTACGTTCGCTGTAACCGATCAGCGGCGCTCGGACACGTTCGTTGTAAGTGCGATTTTGTGCCATTGAACCAATGTATATTTTCACGGTCACGCGGATATCGTTCGTTTTAAGCGAAAGTTTGTTTTAAATGGGGCCGTTGTATGTAGGCTCGCCTGTACTTTCAGCTCTGTTAGGCTTTGCGTGGCTTGGAACTGCTTTATCACGAAACGACGATCGGCAAATAATAAGCAGTTCCACTTTGCAACTTTAACTCTTTTGGCCTCACCGTTTCAAACAGGGTCCTGAATTTTACAACGATCTGTTCTTTTATTCCTATACTCCGTTTCATACATCAGGTGCAACGCTGTGAAGGGTAGGCAAGTAGTCCGTAAAGAAAACACGAAGTGTTGCTCCGCGCGGTTTCGTAGCCGAGTGGTCTGACGCGTCGCTCCGGAGAGTTCACCGTAGTTTTGAAGTGCATGGGTTCGAATTCACGTGGTGCCATTTTTTTTAAATAATTTTTGGCGAGTTCAATTTGAATTCTTGTTTTTTTTTCAGTAACTTCAACTTACTTGCACGCGGAAGTGAACTGCACGTATTTATTCATTTGTAGCATACCGTGTTTCCTTGTGAGGGCCGGAACCTGCTGAGCTGGCACCGAGGTTTGACCAGCATGGCGATTTTGTCGCGATTATACCGCATTGTCTGTTTACCTCGTTGATGTGAGCGAGTACTGCGTGTAAGATGACGTTAATTCATTGATTAGGTAGCACAGCAGCTCCAATGAGGCTGGGTTAACGACAGGTGCATTTTTTCGAAGCTGCCACAACAAGTAAAAAAAAAAAACGACGGCACGGGTCGCGCGGAGAGCGAAAACCTGATACGAAAGCGACAAACATAAATTACCAACTCGCATATTTGGATTGTTTATCCGACAACACAGGCGTTTGTTTTTTAACCTGATGACAAATATGTATGCTTAGAAGTTTCCCGAGAAGCATTTATTGATTCTCGTACACCCCAAGCGACGCACTACTTTTTAGTCGCGGCAGTACACAGCGCAAACAAGAGCGCTAGCTTTGACAGCGTTGCACATGATGTATGAAACGGAGTATAACAGAACCAAAGCACAGCAATAAACAATGCCACAAGTGCACTTGAGGACTAGGCAAATTCGTGTACTACCCATCCTTCCCATGGTAGCTGAACAATCGCAGTGCCAGAGCCCCCTCCAGTTAATTTGAGAAAACTCTTCAGCAAGGGTTCTAAAGCATGTTGGTGCCAGGGAACCCTGCTAAGCTACCTTAAGTGCCAAAGAACCCATGCAAGAATAATGGAGGTTCCCTAGATCGATCACACACCTCGGGATCGCAATCTAAGTGAAGTGAGTGGGCGAGTGTAAAACCAGGAAAAACTTATCAGGTGCAGGGGAGCCTCGAGAAGGGACCTGTCAATACGGAACCCACTTTGGGAACCCCTGCTCTATAGGCTTTCCATCTTACCCTCGCTGGGCTTGTGTATGGGTTGCCAGAGATCTTTCCACTGCCACGAGCAGCAAACCAGAGGGCGCACCCGAGGCTGTCATCCAGGACGGTCTCCAGTGGGTAGATCAACTTGTGGATGTGGTAGGCACTGAGAGAGAAAAAAGCAAAATTCACAAGCTATTTAGTGGTCATGGCCCCATGCACTTCTGAGGTCTATCTTAGAGACAATGTTGGCTTAGAATCGGTGCTTTGTCAACACCTCTGATTGCCTCTAATCATATTCAATTTACCTTATTAGCCAACACCAGCCAACAGTAAACAATGTCCAACATTAGTCAGAATCATACTATGGGAGTACATACAGGCCTCAGACAAACCACATACACTCAAACATAGATAAAAGTAATAGATATAACGAGTTATCAATTGTAATAAAGTAAGAAAGCAGTAGCTTTGCCATAAATGAAGTATTACAAATAATCATTTATGACGACTTGTCGGATATAACGAAGCCTTTTTGGGGCAGGTATAAGTTTGTTATAATGAGGTTTGAGTGTATACCTTTGTTTGTTTTTTTGTGCCCCTCTGCACTGTTGATAAAATATTTATGCACATGTATTTATCGTCTTGCTATTTCACACAATCTTTTTTATAATTAAATTTGAAAGAATTCCAACTAGCCTTAGGTTAGGGAGTCAGATACATTTCTACAGCCATGATTACATTTTTGTAAATTTTTTGATGTCAGTAAATTCAATTCAACATTCATTAGGAGTTAGTTCCCTTGGACTGCTTATCAAGTCTTAACACTACACTGAAACCTCAATCATATGTTCCCATGTTGCATGACGATGCTTCTCTTAAGACCAATAAGTTGTGCCCAGGTGAAAGCCTTTTAAAAATTATGCATTAAAAACCTCAATTACCAACGCAATTTTAGTGACCCTTACTTTTTCTTGGATTTACCCTGAAAACCTGAACACACATGCATGTGCACCATGCAACGACTTTGCTAAGTTAGACGATATGCTCCAGTGGCGTCCTGCATCATGTGACGATGGAAGTAAGACTTCTTCATGCTGGGATGTGGTACTACGCAGTCCCAACTTCTATAGACCTATTCCATGTTTGTGAACAGCGGTAGGCACGGTCGACATACTGAGGCACTTGTAGTGACGTCCCGGTGCATAGGCTTCGCCCAGCTCAAGGCTCGCCACCGCCCTTTATGATCACATGACAACTGGCAAGGTAGGTGCAAAGCTACCTCTGAGCACAGCACGTCAGAGGGGAGTATCCTGACGACTTGACTTGCCACCACCTTCAATGCAGCACAAATGCATTTCGAATGTACTGTCTTCAAAGGAGCCCTGCAACACTTCTTTAAACGTGGTCAGAAAACGCTGCCGATCGGTAATAGAGGCTCCCAAGAACCTGTGAGCCAAGTATTATAGCGCAACACACAGCCTGCAATTCACAATAAATTGTGGAAGTCAGCTAAAAACCGCTTTCTCTTTTCTCGACGAATGACGGTGGAAGCTCATAAATAACTCGTAGAAGGCCTTTTATCAGCAATTGGCTAATTTGAGCATGGCCCGCTTGGTCGTTACTGAGATCGCAGCAGGAGGCCGCGACTTGTCCACACGTAATCAAGCTGAAAAAGTTGCGTATTCAGAAAAAAAGAAAGAGAAAAAAAAGGTACTCAAGGTCACGAGGTGGGCGTGACATATTTCCTTTGCCCATGCCATCCTCCCCTTGCTTAGGTTCCACCACTTTCATCGGGACAAGAGAAGAGAAGAGAGAATGCGATTGCTACATGCGACAAATCTTAGCAACTTCGGTCGTACTAGACAAATTTTTAAAACTTTTGCGGCATTGAGTTTGTGACGCAATAAGCTCTTTTAGTGAATCCATTCCATGGTTACTTGAAAAAGAGTTTCAGGGCCCCTTAAAGTGGTGACAAGGTAGCACAAACACGTTTCAATCGCGCTGCCACGAGGCGATGGCAAGTGAAGTTCCAAGGCCTTTCTGATTATGGGGGTTAGACACAAGCGCATAAGCTCCCCAGTGGCACTCATTAGACAGTCATCGATTTCGTTTCTGCAGCAGACATTGCACAGACAAGGCGATTTTTCTCAATTGCAGTTAAAGCGCATTTCGCAAGCCAAAAAAGCCCGAGCAGCAATATATGCGATAAGAAATTTGCTATTGAGATGCAAATATTCAAGTGAAAACCACCACTGAGATGCAACCACGTGAGTGGAGCGTAGCTGGGCGAAATGTGCCGTTCCCCATTGTAAACTCCAAGTATTTCTTTCTGTGAATCAAAGAGAAACACACACGCAGCCTAATATTACATCTTATAATGCATAAAGTGCTATTTTTTATTATAAGTAGTTGTTTGAATACTAGTGACTGTGTCTTGACACCCTCTGGCTCATTCCACTAGTGGCACATATCTCGTTCTATATTTACATTCATTTTGTCAATTATATTAGGGCACTGCTGCTGACACAATACTGACATTTTAAAAGTCCTCGAACACTGACATTTAATTCCGACAAAAATTGTTTTTTGCCTTTAGTGCGTGGGTCACTTCTAAACATGCTTCAATCGTGAGTACATTCAATGTCTCCTAGGCAAGCTCGGCTGACACAGAGTTGCCTATTCCACTCTGCAAACTTCCCTTTGAGGCACTACATATCTTCCCATTTTCGGTCTGTAGAAGATTTTACCGGTTGACATGCAGCTGAAGATTTGCCAGTGATGAGACTACTCATGTGCAGACGCCTTGAGCATGCAAAAACAGTGTGATGCAATTATCTTCACATTGGAAGATAACCTACTCTTGACATCACCTTTTATAATGAAAGTGGCACATAATCCATTGCACTTCACAGGAAACAGATACAATGCACACAGGTTCCAGTCGCACATGAAGTGAACCGACATGAACTCGTAACAGAAATGTGCTCCGCCATCACTACATGACCACGATGACTCTGTGTCTGATCCGTCAGACAGGAGGACGTTGCCAACATGGTTTCATTTTGTACTCATTTCTAACATGCAGCCAACTTCTATACTTGCTTTGCCCTGTGGGGGAGCACGCGTGCCCAGCCTCCCTTTCCCTTTTTTACAGCAGCGTGAAAGAGTTGCGAAATACCAGCACGGCCGGCACTCACGATTCTCCCCTTTCCCTGCGCGCGGAACAGGTCTCTTCTCCTTCAGCGAGGAAAGGTATTATTCTCGTCAGGGAGAGGGAAACAGGGGCAGGGGACAAAACTGGCGTGCGGACGGCCGCACGGGCACTCTGACACCGGCCTTGGAAGAAGGAGATCGAATCCGCAACCCCCCTGCGAGCCGAGGACGACAATGACCAAGGAGTAAGCGTCTACCCTTGTTTTCTGAACTATCTCCTCGCGATATTTGTGCGATATTGCTAACGCCTAGCAATAAAGCGTTGTTGTTGACCTAGCCTGCTGCCTTATTCACCCGAACCCGTGTACCTGCAATGAGACTAGCTACGAATAGCGGACGTTAATTGTGCACGGTACGACTGTGTGCGGCTGAAACATTAGCTAGGCTTCTGCGTCAGCCGTACATAGGACGAACCCCCGTACAGCCCAAAAGAAAGTACATCACAGATTTGATTCGATTTTTACTAAAAAAAATGAGCATGAATGTTCGTTTACGCCTGCTTCAACTAAATGATTATTTGCCATCTTTTAAAATTATCTTAGACAAGGGTGCAACAGCCGAAATAGAATTCGGGGCAATTTTTGGAGCACTAAAATCTTAATTTGGAGCCACTTATGGGGGAAAAGACATTCAATTCTTGATAACGAAAAACCAAACTTGGAGCAGTATGAAAAAGAAGGCTTACATTTAGAAAAAAAAAACATGTACAAACCAGTCAACATCCCCTAAATCATGCAGAGTGAAGAGCACTGCTATTACAATAAAAGTAGTATTTAGAACCACCCACTCAGCAAACCTTGATAAAGCCTACAATATCATTTGCCATGCCTGTCAAATCTTCTGCCACTCTGAGGATTTGAAAGTGGATCTGCCGAGCTGCTCACCTTGAGATTCAGGAGATTCGTAAAACTGAAGAGTAGGAGTAGGAAAAAAAAAAACTAGCGCGCAGTTTTGTTTGATTTGTTTAGGACTGCAGAAATATCATATAGTGCTTCAAATGATTGCCAGTAACTCTTCTTAGACGTCGGCGATCATCTTAGTACTCACAATTATGCGGCGCAAGAGTAATTGAACAAACTGTACTGTGTCCTGTGACTATAGTGCTGACAGCCCCTTCAGGGTTCATAGCACCCGAGTGAAACAAAATTCAAGGGTTTTCAAGAACTTTCAAGGACTTAACAAGTACTTTTCAAGGACCTGCTCAGACCACCCATGTCTAACACGTGAAACCGCAGAAAATTACATCACTTCTTACAACATAAAGATTTGCACTTTATTTGGACGGTTGGCACCATAAATGCACTCAAGTCACTATGGACTGTAGTCGCTTTTGTGTTCTCAATGTGTTTCGTACTCTTCATGCGACTTTTAAGGACAGACTTCCCCATGAATGACATATCAAAGTTCTTCCCACATGGGAAAACTTTACCTGATGCGAGTTTGACGTATCAGGTGCAATCCATATCAGGTGCAATCCCTTCCCTATAAGCAACAATGCATAACCAAGACAGCTGGTATTTGCACTTTCCCGGCATAGTTCCACTATAAGCGACGCGAATGCGAATAACCGCGCACACTTGCACAGTCTCCACGAAAAAGCCAGGTTAGCTCCGTCGTTGCTGCTGTAACCACGCAAGTGCTACCACAATTATAGTCACGGTGTACTAGATGAGTAAGTACAATGTACTACAATATTGAAATACAGCTAGAGAAATGAATTGGATTAAATGGCTTGTTATCTAGAGAGCACATAGTTGCCAGGCACGCAAAAAAATCCACTAGATTATGGCTGTATGAACTTTAATGATAAAATTCAAGGACTTTTAAGGGCCTTTATTTTAATTTTAAGGACTTTTAATTTTAAGAAATATAAGGGTTTTAAAGGCCTAGAAAATGCCATTTTGAAATACTAGGCCAAGAAATTTTCAAACCGCTCCCCCCCCCCCCCCCCCCCTTTTTTTACGATCGGGTCAGATTTAGGGTATAACTTTTCAGCTTGCTTGCAAGACGCACTTGACTAGATCATGTAACAAAGGCACGTGCCCATTCGCCCAGCGACGGCATCGGACGTCTATTGCATGTGCCGCTGCTTTGGCAACTAATGTGCTTGCCGGCAACGCCAGCGTTCACAGCAAGAAGAGTTTGTTTACGGACACTAACAGCGGCATACGCTTCCAGCTTAAGTTTATGACATGCCGTAACCATGTTTACTGACTAGAAAATTCACATTTCCCGCAAAGTGTGGCTGGCTAAGGCAAAGGAATTTTGTTATGAAGCTACGTCGTCCTGTCGATGAATATCCGCTGCGGTCAGCAGACCTATGGGCATGGGGTTCTTATTTCATTTAGTGGATTGCATTTTGTGAGTGTCCTGGCCTAATGAGTATGTTTTACACTGTAGTTTAGGGTCGCATGCCTCTATCCGTGGATTAAGTGATGATGCAAACTACAGGTGACCAACCTGTAGTTTGTCACCTGTAGTTAGTCTCTCGCTAAAACTGGCACAATTAAAAAACTTTTTGGACTGGTCAGGCTTTTGGTGCAGCATGATGCAATTTCAATAATTTTCATAGTTTTGGCGCAGCTAGATGCAAAAATTAATAATAGGATCAAGTTGGTGTAATTGTCGCAGCTGCTGCACCACTGCTAAGACCACCTTCCTTGGAACAGGGCAGGTTTCATTGAAGCAAATTAAGTCAACAAGAACTGACTCACCGGTCAAACTGCAGCTCCTCTTTATTCACATCAATCTGCAAACATAATCAGAGAAATCTATTATTAGGGCAAGCTATTGTTAGGGTTGTGCATAATTTATTCTCTTCCAGCATTGTGCACTTAATTGTGCATGCCAAGATAGTCCTTCAAACGAAAAGCATGTATGAAGAAAAATGATGATTGAATCTTGCCATGCACATTATGAAGCACTTACCAATTGACCTGTGATGCAAGTATGAATAATATGTGCGAAGTTTTCAGTAAAATGAACTGAAAGGCTGGGCATTAGCTGTCCGGGCCAGCAAGTCGTTATGTTGGAGACTCGCTCTTTTCGGCATTTTTGATTTCTTAGAATGGGCATAAAAACGGAGTGGCTGGTTAGGTACCTCTCGTGAACCACTTACACGGAACAAATAACTGAAAATTTTGATAAACGCATGCCCTTGCACCAATTGCAAGGACTCCATAACCAGAACAAAAGGTCACTCGAGTAAATTTCTCGTTTTCTTCCTGTGCACTCTTTGTAACTCTAGCGGTGTAAGAAATTTCATGAGCTGTGAAACCAGAAGCGCTTGACCACCTATGAGTATTGTCACGTGGTCATGATGGCAAAGAATATGGCAGTTGGGCCATGAAAAACATTTTCGGCTAACCTGTGCCCGTGAAACAGAAACTAAAACTACAAGCAGTTCATTGATAGCGGTAAACAACGTGTCGGTCGTCGGCAATCTTATCTGCAATAAGGCATGTCGTTATTTATATGAGGGCATCAGCCATGCAGGCCTTGTCACCAGTGATTAAGTTGCAGAATGAACTCAATTCTTGGTGTTTGCGTGCTCAAGTCTTGTCAACATTGGATATCATTCTCGTCAACATTGGATATCAATGAAGCTATTTATGCATCAAATGCATTTTGATCGCATGGCATTAGACTCTATTGCAAAAAAAAAAAAAAAAGGGTGTTACTTCAACGAGGTTCCACTGGTGTTGAGGAAATGCTGCACGGAGCTCATCGACGCCAAGCTTCGCACTGAGACGGTCGGGCGCGTCGAAGGACTTGAACCACTTCTTGGTTTTGCTCTGGCTGTCAATAATGTGCACCTCGTGCTCGAAGGCCACGTTCAGCAGGTCTATAGGGCAGGACCCCGGAAGAACCCTGCAACGCAGTGGCAAAACACGTCAGGATCAAAGGCGTGGTTTGTGTCTGCAGCTTGATAGAGGAAGAATTTGTTGAATCGCCCTTATACTAGTAACTAATGTTATAAGTAATTGCAGAAAGTTGATTTGCCGAAAAGGTAATATGATCATGGGGAACATAGTATAATGGAGGGTTGCGAAAATTTCGAACACCCGAGGTCCTTTAACATGCACCTAAACCGAAATGTCGCACACGTGCCTCTAGCATTTCTGCCCCCACAAAAAATGCGCCTGTCCCATCCAGGATTGAACTCACAATCTTTGAGTCACCAAAAAAGCCCCGTAACCACCGTACTACTGTGGCATCAGTAATTATTTTGGAATTGCAAAGCACAACTATCCATCAATTACACACTAGTAAACTGGCTAGTATTTGTTAACTAATGGCTGATAGATTGGCAGCATTTCACACTATCCCGTTATAAATAAAGGGGTACTTGCATTACTATGGATGCTTTAATACCTGCACTTTGGGAAAATATAAGATTTATGCATAGCTGAGTCACACAGTTGCAAAAAAATATTAATAATAATAATAAAAAGCAGATGCTCACTATTTCTTGTCTCAGCTTCAATTTTCGCTCAATTCCCACGAACACATTCAGTGCCAACATGAAAACAGCAGCCCTGACTCTACAGTACAGTAAATCATGGCTAATACAAACTTTGGGGATGACACGAATTTTTCTGTGGGCCCAGCCAAGGCTCGTTAGCCTACAGTGACTTGGAGTATGATTACTGTGAACTAATTTCAACTCACAACAGTTGATACAAACATGAGCTGCCCTGCAGATAAGAACAGGCATTGCAGAAGCGCGGTTACAGAAGTCACGGCATTCTTGCACGAAAGTGAGGGACTCAAAGGCGGGCATACAGACACGCAGACATAAGACAAAAACAGCCAAACTGCCTTTGGAACCAAAGAAATGTTTCGCATTTAGAACACGAAGGCAATGCAATCAAACTGCAGGAAGCACAGCATGGAAAAACAATTCCAATGATGAGCCCATGCCAACGCAACAGCATTATTCTGTATACAATAAAATCACGTTAATTTAAACCAATTAATTCGTAAAATCAGACTATTTCAATCTGTTCCCTTGCTCCTGCAAACTTATGTATTGTTTAATAGCATCAAACTCTCGTTAATTCGGTCATATTTGAGATGAAAACGAGTCAATTTGGAGGATCCCTAGGGCGTAACAAGCACAAAACGCCGCTAACGTGTGAGGCAATGGAGTGAAAGCAGCATCTGTTAACTGAAGCAGCTACGGGCCCTCAGAAGGACATGGTCGACATTCACAGTCTGAGCACAGTCACCCTGTTAGCAACCAAGGCTTCGGCGGTTGCAGCAAGTTTGTCCTGTTTTCAATTTCACTTGGCACTTGCAAACTGTGAGGGCATCATATACGGGGCATGTTAGAAAAGTAATGAGGCAGTCAATGCTGCGGGTGGTCTGGCGACGTGGTGCCTAACAGCCTGTGCTGGACTAGTTCGTTTATCCCTTACACTTCTTTCTCAGTCCGAGTTACAACTCTGTACAGCTAACACAGTAGTCTTGACAGCACCGTGAGCGAAGTTGGGTTTTTGTTGTGCGTTACAGAAATCGGTCATCGTAGTTTAGAGTAGTGTTGTGCAATAAATTTCTTTGTTAAACTTGTTGAATTCGGTAGTATTACGTTTAGAAGCTGTAACAAGCATATCAAGAACATTGCTTATCGAGAGCACACATTTTTCAGCTGGAAAAAGTCATTTTTGGAAGGACTAGAAAACATTAAAATGAACGTCACTCAGGCAGACATTGCAGACGAGTAGATGCTTCAACATGACAATGCACCGTGTCACACTGCCCTTTCATCGGTGAATTTTACCTCTAAACGCATCATTGTTGTTTCTCAACCTTATATTCACCCGATTTCAGTTCTTGTGACTTTTTCCTTTTCCTGAATTGAAACGTGTGCTAAAAGGAAGTCATTTTGAAACTCTGAAGAACATTCATAAGAATGCCACCGACCAGTTAAAATTTATATTAGCTGAAGCCTTCTAGCACTGCTATCAAAAGAGGGAGCAACAACTCTAACAGTGTATAGATGCCCAAAGGAAGTACCTTGAAGGGGATTATATTGTTGCCTGAAAACACCGCAAATAATTGGTTAGTACAAACTCAGTCTGAATACTTTCCCAACGCACCTCGTATGATGGTGTCAATAAAAACTGGAGTCATAACTGTGACAAGTAGTAGCTTAATTTCTGACACATGCTTTTAGAACTACGTAGTTGCAGCGGTTGGCGGTCCAGCCAGTTAATGATTTAGAGCAGAAAGAAAGCCATCTTAAAGCAGACTTGGAGCACAAGGAACTGTGTTTTGGAGCAGCTATGGAGCCACAAAAAATGTTTTGGAACAGGCAAATCAGGGTTTGAGATCACTTGGGGTGTCAAAAAAGTATGTCTGCAGCTGTAAGCATATATATATATATATATATATATATATATATATATATATATATATATATATATATATATATATATATATATATATATATATATATATATATATATATATACACTTATAGTTATATACATTTACTACTTTAAAAAAAATTATTGACATTTCTTCTGGCTACCTTAAAATTCAAGGCTGTGTAATGTTATCTACACTTGTTCATATCATGTATTCTTAATAGTGCCACAGCTACTCTCATCATTTTTTTTGCTTTGATTACTTCTTTGCTCATTTATTCACTTAGTCTATATTTACCATGCTTTTCTTTCTCTGTTTTTTAATATTCTAAACAATGTTTCTATTATACAGCCAAACCCTTTTATAAAAGACAAGGGACACTAATATAAGAGACAAATGAATATGAGAGACACCAGTGTGCCTACACCAAATACGGGTTGATAAAAAAAAATGCATACGAGGTACCCTGCTTATAAGAGACATCTCATATAAAAGACAATATTTGCTGCCCGGAGCACATCTCCTATAAAGGGGTTTAACTGTACTTATATTCGTCAAAATTTGATGACTTTTAGTCTGTATTACATTTGTTTGTATAACTTATTCCACATTGTTGACAGAGTTTAATTTTACTTGTACATACGTATTAAACACATTTTCTGACAGTAGGTCCTCCTTCAGCCAAGTGCCCTGGGACCTCCTTCTGTATACTTATGAAAGCAAGTATGTTTTATATGAAACTAAATAAACTGAAACTGATGTAAACAAGGACACATGACCAAAAGCAGCTATAAATCAGGCTAGTTACACGAAATCATGCCCCATGCCACATGCATTGAAGTTGAGCGTCGGTGACGCGTGCATAGAACATACGGCATCACTGAGGAATCAGTGCCCAAATGTAGCTTACTTTCCGTTTTTAAAGGAAAAGTGATAGTTGTAACAGACCCTTCTCTCCCCATCCAACCGCCATCACCCCTTTGATCTGCCACTGTCCGGGGATTTCAAAGTGGGTTCTCCGAAAAAGGATTGATGATGATATATGGTGTTTTTTGGCGCAAGGGCCATTTGATGGCCAAAGAGCGCCAGTTCATGGGACAAAGAATGTGGACAATGATTGTGATTAGCGGCTGTATAAGGGCCATAAAATTCCTCGCAATAAGGCGGGTAAAAACATACAAGTAATAAAATCATGACCATGTCGTGAAAGGTGTATGTGATGAGAATAGGTGACAAAAGTTAGTGATAATGAAAAACGATGGTGGACATGTATGGCATTAGCACAAGTACCTCACTCGTTCATACCCTTGCGTCCAAGGGCCGTGAGGCAAGTGCTTTCCTGTGTAGCCACCGCAGCAAAAACCTCTCTAGAGAGGTCGTGCTACGGTATGCCCGGGTATATGATATGAAAATTATGAATTTCCTTTAAAAATGCTAATAATGATTTATGACTAAAAAACGGTTCCCTACCAACGAACATTGCAGGGTGTAAAGGTATATGTTGTCGGTAGGGTAATGGAAAGTGTTGTCTTCTTAGAGTGTCTAACTGTTTACATTGAATTAAAACGTGAAGAACTGTTAATGCCTCACCACATTTATCACACAATGGTGGATCACCACCGGATAAAAGATGTGTGTGTGTCGTGTATGTGTGTCCTATCCTGAGTCTTGTTAGTGTTACCTCTGTTAGACGTGATTTTGATACTGGTGGCCAATGGCCAAGGTGTGGCTTGATAACGTGTAGTTTGTTTTGTGTGTGTGTATCCCACTTGCTCTGCCAGTAGTCCCTGAGGTTTCGTTTGAGAGACGGCTTAAGATCAAGGGCCGGGATTGATATGGATGTAATGGCGGTGCTCTCATGGACGGATGCAGCGAGCTGATCCGCCCTCACGTTGCCTTGGATCTCACGGTGCCCTGGCACCCAGCACACTACAACATGTTGTTTGTGTGTGTAGAGTGTGCACAAAATGGAGTAAAGTGAGACAAGGACTGGGTTTTTTTGTTTTTTAAGACTGTGCAGAGCCGTTACCACACTGAGGGAGTCTGTATAAATTACTGCTTTTTGTATTTGTAATTGTTTGATGTGTTTAGCTGCCACCAGTATCGCGTAAGCTTCCGCTGTGAAGATACTTGTGCGTGGATGTAGAGGGCCAGCATCCGAAAAGGATGTGCCGACAGCAGCGTAGGACACAGAGGAGTTAGTCTTAAAGGCATCTGTGAAGAACTCAGGACGTGTGTATTTGTGTTGAAGTTCCAGAAAGTATGTTCTGATATGGGCAATAGGTGCATGTTTTGTAACCTCTAGGAAAGACACATCGCAGTCTATAGTCTGCCACTGCCACGGTGGCGGGTATGCTACAGGAGCCATTAAACTGTGTTCAAGTGACACTTCAGTTTCTTCAGCTAGACACTTCAGGCGAACTGAGAAGGGCTGCCTCATCGAAGGCCTGTTTTGAAACAGAGTTGAGCTAGACAAATCATTAATTGTAGAGTATGAGGGGTGCTTCTTGTCTGCTTTCACCTTAAGGAAATAAACAAAGGACATGTAAGTCCTCTGCAGATGAAGCGACCACTCATTTGACTCAACATAAAGGCTTTCTACGGGGCTGGTGCGAAAAGCACCCGTAGAAAGGCAGATGCCCAAATGGTGCACGGGGTCCAGCATTTTCAAGGCACTTTGAGTGGCAGACTGATAGACAACGGCCCCATAATCTAAGCGGGTACGAATAAGGCTTCTATAGAGGTTCATGAGGCATTGCCTATCACTACCCCACGTAGTATGTGACAACACTTTCATAACATTCATGGCTTTTAAACATTTTGTATTTAAATACTTGATGTGCGGTACGAAGGTCAACTTGTTGTCCAAGATTAAGCCTAAGAATTTACGCTCGGCTTTGACGGACAGACGTTGCCCGTTCAGTCGAATGTCAGGTTCCGAGTGCATGCCTCTCTTTCGAGAGAACAAGACACACATGCTTTTTTGTGGGTTAAGTCGAAATCCGTTTTCATCTGCCCATTTGGAGACCCTATTTAAACCCAGCTTAACCTGCCGCTCACACATAGCCAAGTTGCATGACTTGAAGCCAAGCTGAACGTCGTCGACATATGTACAATAGAACATCATGCGGGGAATGGACAAGTGCAAAGAATTCATTTTGATGATAAAAAGTGTGCAACTAAGCACACCACCTTGTGGCACGCCTGTTTCCTGGACAAATGTTTGGGAGAGCACACTGCCTAGATGGACACGGAATGTCCGGTTTGACAGGTAACTTTCGATTATATGAAACATTCTTCCGCGCACACCAAGGTGGGACAGGTCTCTTAGAATTCCGAAACGCCATGTTGTATCATACGCCTTTTCGATATCGAGGAACACAGAGAGAAAATATTGTTTATGAACAAAGGCGTCTCTGATCTGTGCCTCGATACGAACAAGGTGGTCTGTGGTGGATCTACTTTCTCGAAACCCGCACTGAAATGGGTCGAGCAAATTGTTTGTTTCAAGGATATGTACAAGTCGGCAGTTTATCATTTTTTCGAATACTTTGCACAAGCAACTTGTAAGTGCAATAGGCCTATAACTTGAAGCTAAAGAAAGATCCTTGCCCTCTTTCAAAATGGGAATAATAATAGCCTCTTTCCAGGAGGTAAGGATAGTGCCAGAAAACCAGATAGCATTGTACAAACAAAGTAAGGTTTTTCGTGTTTCGGCTGGTAGGTTTTTTAACATTTCATACACCACACGGTCAGAACCTGGGGCAGAAGTACTGCAGGAGTTTAGAGATGTTCGTAGCTCCGCTAGACTGAAAGCTTGGTTATATGCCTCGTATCTGGTGGATTTGTGTTCGAGTTTCTGTTTTTCTATTCTTGTTCTGTATTTTTGGAAAGTGTCAGTATAGTGGGATGAGCTGGATACCCGTTCAAAATGTGCCCCGAGGAAGTTTACTTGATCTTCCAAGGTATCACCTGGAGTGTTTACGAGTGGGAGTGAGTGTACTTTTCTTCCTGCTACCCTTCGAACCATGTTCCAGACTTTGGCCTCTTGTGTATATGAATTTATCTCTGATAAAAACTTGTGCCAACTTTCTCTTCTGGCCTGCCGACGCGTTCTCCTTCCTTGAGACTTTATTTTCTTGAAGGTGTCAAGATTTTCGGCTGTTGGTGAGTTACGAAGCAATCTCCATGCCCTGTTCTGTTCCTTTCGCGCATTACGACACTCTGTGTTCCACCATGGGACGTGTTGTTTGCCGGGCATTCCAGATGTTTGCGGTATGTACCTGACTGCTGCGTCAGTTAGAAAAGCTGTGAAGTACTGCACAGCTTCATCTATGTTTAACCTACATATGTCTGTCCAACTCAAACGTGTAGTGTTGTGGAACTGTTCCCAGTCTGCTTTGTTTATCAGCCATTTGGGAACATGTAGAGCACATTCATATGTTGTTTGTGAACTCAACACTACAGGAAAATGGTCACTTCCATATGGATTGTTTATGATTTTCCATTTCAGTAGGGGTAGAAGTGAAGGTGATACGATGCTGAGGTCTATAGACGAGTAAGTTTTGTTGGCAACGTTATAGTAGGTTGGCTCTTTCGTATTCAACAAACAGGCGCCGGAAGAGAAGAGAAATTGTTCAATGAGACGACCTCGTCCATCACAGCGAGAATCGCCCCACAGTCCACTATGTGCATTTAGGTCCCCAAGAAGCAAATAAGGTTCAGGCAGTTCGTCTATTAAGGACTAAGGCTATTAAGGGATTAAGGCTATTTTTGTGAGCAAAGCTCCCATACTGGGTGCCGTAGCAGGTGCCAAGTCAGTAAATTCTGTATTCTTTCGGTAGGTCTATCCTTTCGTTTATTCTTTTAGAAGTAAGAGTTGCGCACTGCTTTTTTTTTCACACAACTTTTAGCTGTTCAGCGTACAGAAGCAGCCAAAAGAGTGAATTGCTAAGATTTGATCTATGGTAATGCTTCTTTTTGTGATGGTCGCACATGCTACAGTCGGTTCCCATGACCAGGCCAAAATTTTCAGAATTTCCCTGACTTTTCAAGAAGGGTCCTAATTCCCTAATTTTTTCAGGTTTTCCAGGTTTTTAGACACCCTGATTTAGGCTTACAATCCCAATCAGCCTAATGAAGAACCTTTCGGAGCGCAATCGTTATAGAATTCTTTTCTTTGTTGCGAGATCTCAAGTAAGCTTTTGCATGTTTAAACCTTCACTTGCATAATGACCCCACTGACAGCGCGTGGTGCCTAAAACGGAACCTGGCATGTGCTGCGTAACGATACGCCTTGTGGCTCGAGGGAAAAAAAAATGCGTCTATGTATTATCAGCAGTTCTTCAGAAGCGATGAGCTTCCATACTATAGTCAACATGTATTATGGAACTAAAACCTCATTATAATGAAATTGTGTCTTGCAAGAAAATCAGTTTGTTATACCCCGAACTTCGTTATAAAAGTTATTTCTAACACTGTATTTATTTAAAGACAGTTTACGTTTGAACCAATATTTTGTTATATCCATGTTTGTTTTATTGAGGTACGATAGTAATCAAGATCAACATGCATGCACTCTAGGCCAATTATAACCAGAAACAGCATATCGGTAGCATGACAAAAATGGGGAGTGGTTTCCGCATCGATATGGGATATGGAAAAGGCCAGGTGAGTTTTCAGCGCTGTCTTATTATTCGTTTAGTATGATCATGTCTTCAGCGAACAGTTTCGTCCACAGCAGATGCAGCACACAGTAGCTTCATTCTTTGGGCAATAGGCACGCAATGATAGAAAACTAAAACAAAGGGAAAGCTATTCAAGATGAAGAGCTTCAACTGTGGGCTGCATGCTGGCATAAAGCTCATTTGCTACATACAATGTGACGGACGAATGATTAGACACCAGCCGTTATCCCAATGGAAAAACTAATGTCAAGTGCATTGTATGTTGGTGGTGCAATATGTAATAAGAGATGGACTCAGACCAGATTATGGCTTAAGACACGGGTGTATTGAGAAGCAGTGAATGAAGTGAATGGTTAAATTGCAGATTTTACACTGCTGTTACACAAAATAAGAATTTGATTTATGCATTTGTCAAGAAAATGAAAATGCATCAGTGTAATAGACACTTTTGTATTGTTTTCTATATACAGTCGAATCTCGATAATTCGAACACGAAGGACCCGAAAATTTGTTCAAATTAAAAGAAGTTCGAATTAATGAAAGCTAAATAAACACAGGGCTGTCCATGCAGTGGCGCATGTGCATTGATCTAACACATGAGGGGGAAGTTTCAGAAGACTCACATTTATTCACTAATCACAGGACATCCGTTATTAATTGAAGTAATCAGTGATGCGCGTCTGCACACGTTTGCCTTGCAGCGAGTCAATCAATTTCGCACGCAGCTTGCTAAGCATTTCTACTTCGGCTTCACCCTTCTCCTGGTAAGAGAAATTGCGCGCAGAAATGTCCCGCGTCGACACTTTCTGAAGACGACGACAACAATGACTGCGCCGCAGCATGGTCAGCACGTTACGAAAAAGGAGGAGCATCTACACGTAAAGAGAAACAGATCGGCATTTGAGAAAAACCACCACTCCGCAGCACCTTTTTTTTTTTTTTTGCTCTCTTAGCACGCGTCGTTAACAGGAGAAGAGTTACGTGGCAGGGACGGGAAAGGGGGAGTGTGGCACCGGTGCGTGAGAGAACCCCCTTCCCCCTCAAAGCGCAGGGGCAAGGGCTGCAGATGCAGAATATAGTGCCTTTTTCCTTTTTTTCAATCACACATTCACTCAACCCAGCGATAGCTTTTTTTTTTTTTTTTCCTCCCTCTCTTTGCGTGCGGTGTTGGAAGGAGCGGGGTCTTTACGTGGCAGGGACGAAAAAAGGAGAAGCATGACACGGGCTGTCGCAGATCAGCATTTGAGAGAGAGAGCAAACATGCCACCACAGCCTTTTCTTTCTTTTTTATTTCTTTTGTGCGCAGCGTTGAGGTGTCGCAGGTGCCGCCGCGGCATTGGGCGGGCTGCTGAGAGCATTTTCGGAGCGCAATACGTGCGAATTAACTGTCGCAAGTGCTTGCGCGTTCAAATTACCGGGCGTTTTCGACGATTGGAATACACATAGCTTTGACGAGACCTCATAGTGAGTTTGAAATAAGCGTGTTCGAATTGATGAGATTCGACTGTACTTTCAAGAATTTGGCGTTCGGTTAACTTGGACATGTTTTTTCCAGTCCCGTGAAATCCGAATTAACAAGCCTTTACTAAACTTCAAATTTTATCAGAAACTTTAAATTCGCTCCAAAGCAAATTGGAATACGCTCCAAGGTCAACATAACGAACCCAAGTATAACAAAATAACAGCTAACGAAGTAAATTAGGAATAGTCTTGCAATAAATATAATGTTAAAAATGTACCTATATAACGAATTTTTTGATATATCGCACCTATTTTTCTGTAGGATGCAACTCTGTTATAATGAAGTTTGAATGTACTGTATATTTGTTCAGATATTCAATGTATTTCAATATTCCTTTCATCACTCATGCAAACAAACCAAACAATCTAATAACCAACTAATCAGCTTATCAACTGGCAAATGTAACAAACGCACCTGGCACACATTGCGGCGACGACCATCGAGTCCAGACCGCCGGAGAAGAGAACCGCCACGGACGCGTGGTTGCACTGCGGGGTGTCGGTCGGACCCTCGCGATGCCCGTGCACACACCTCTGGCACACCATCATGTGGTTAGAGAGGCGGCGGCGCACTGCTTCGAGTAACACACCGTCCAGCTCGTATAAGGCAGATTGTATTTCTTGGTGATTTTCTACAACCTGCGTACACACACAAAAAAGAAACAAAAAATGCAAGTTTACTAGTTTGAACGACAAGCACACATAACATCATTATAATGAGTTTTGTAATTACCTTGGTTACGCTGGGCATTTATAAAAACGTCAAGGTGTGCAGCGATATATCAAGGAGATGCCCCCACCCGAGTAAGCACTCCCTGCACTTCACGGCAAACTTCAAGTACGTGCGAACAGCTGATCATACCGTCTAACATAAAATACCCATGACTACCCAGGATGGTTTTCATTTTCATTTTATAAGCAGACCGCAGTTACGTAAACCACGGTTTGGGCTGCCTGTGTAACAAAAGTGCTGCACTCAATTGCGCCCTCCCCATCACCGCTTGAAGTGCGGGCATAAGGCTACGCGCGTTTTTTGACGAAGGGGCTGAGTACCCTTGATGTTGAATTCTAGGAACTACTCACTTCCCAACCTTACCTCCCCCCCCCCCAGAAAGGCGAGGAACTAACAGGCAAGCCATTCGTAGAAGTACATCATCGCTCAATTTTGTATTTTTCCCATTGGTAACAAAGCTAGCCCTTCTTCCAGACATGACCACTTGCGGGGGAGAGAGGTGGCAGATGCAAATATTTGCCCCCCTAATGTTGAACCCTGCGCAAGCCTATGCGGAAATGACCTACCTTTCTCACACTTATGTAACACTGACAATTTTAAAACATGTAAGCATTGCACCTTATCGACACTGGTATAGTACCTTTATTTATACCTCCTCTACTAGCTTATCTAGTGCTCCCTTATCAATAGCCTAATCTGCTAATGTAAGGACTTAAAACTGCCTAAATTTGTTATGTTAGCGTATTTATGCTTCTTATACTTATAATGTATCAGTTTTTTTTTCTGACTTGTACTCCCTTGTAACCCCCTCCTGTCTAAGGTCTCAAATCCAGACTGGCAGTATTCTAATAAATAAAACAAATTCAGTGAATGTGTGTGCGTATCTACGTTGAAACACACTTCACGTGATCGTATTTCAAGTGTAAAAACATTACATATGGCCGTGTTGATATGGACGTATTACCACTTTTGTTGCTCACACTTCACGTTGCTATTTTCAACTAATAATACGACTTGCGCCTTCTTTCGTTTCATATTACCGTTTTCTACATTTATTACACTCGGGGACAACTTTCTGTGGCAATGAAGGGAAAACTATTGGGGCGGGGCTACTGTGCATGAAGTAGTCCGGTTCGACTAGTACTTCGAATGACAGCCGTGTTCTAATGATGCCGCTGCATAGAATTTGCTATATCAGCTAACACAGCCATTCGTGAGTGAAATTCGTCACAAATTCCTTCGGCGAGATGTCTGAATGTCTGGAGGGCGACGACCGCTCAACTGAAGGTGAATATGCCATATGACTGTGAGTTGCACCTAGAACGTGCAACATTTTGAGACGTGCGGAAACGCAAAATGAAACTTTATGAAGTAACACAAATATTATCATCTCCTTGGTTCGTGCAGCATCTCTTTATAAACAGCGTGCCGTATCAAATAAAGTAATGTTGCTTTCTATTACAGCCAAAGCTGTTATGAGATCACAACTCGGGTCACGCGTAGTTGTTTGCCACCACTGATGTTTGTAATCACATAGCGCGAAATTAGAAAAAAAAAACCTAAGACTAATGACACAGTTGGGCTGGAATCCAGTTCCGCTGGGTGCCAACCCAGTATTCTATCACTGAGTTACCGTATGTACTCGTATAAGGGCCGCACTTTTTTTTAAAATTATTGTTTGGTGCGGCCCTTACACGAATCACGCTGATGACAGCTCATCAAAGGTCTGTACCGTTTTCACAACAGTAGCAGAGTGAAAGAGTCACGAATGACTACCCAGGATTGTTTTCATTTTCCATTTCGCTCTCACTGTCTTCATCACCGGGAACACTCGCCTCGGCGTTGGCACCCTGCCAGAGAAGATCATACTCAGTGCCACTCATGCAGTTTGAAATTTCGGTTCTTTGAAGCTTCAAATGATATGGCACACCCAGCACTCAAATCCACTTACAGATTTGTTGGAGGGATGCCCGCTTCAGCCGTCCCGTCGGCGTCTTCTCATGATCGCCCCCCGCCATTCATTCCGAATAGCAGCGGTGAAATTCTGCTTTAAATGGGCGTTTAATGCACACATCAAGCGACTGCAACAGGCTCGTCAGTCCTCCAGGAATAACGGCCAAGTCTGTATGAGTCGTGGCGAGTCTGTTTTTGACGCGTTCCGTCAAGTGGCCCCTAGAACTAACTGTCCAGAACGAGGAGGGCTTTCTGCTGTAGCAGGCCTCTAGGTCTGTTTGCCCAGACAGTCTTCACCCAGTCCACAACAACTTCCTCACATATCCAACCCTTTTCTTGGGCACACACAATGATGCCCTGAGGGAACTTTTCTTTCAGGAGAGTCTTTTTCTTGAACACCACATACGGTGGAAGTTTCCTGCCGTCTGCCGTCACGCACAGCGTCACAGTGCATCTTTGACATTCTGCGCCGGACGTGCGCACAGTCGCACTTTTTGCGCCTTTCAAGTCCACTGTGGTGCTGTCTGGCGCATCGAACCACACAGGAGTCTGGTCCGCATTGCCAATTTGAGAGAGGTAATATTCGTGCTCCGTCCGAACACCATTCACGAAGCAATGAAATTTTATCACTTTACTTGTGTACTCGCTTAGCAGCTTTTGACAAAGCGTCGTTCGGCGGAGGATGGAGAGCAGGTGTCGGTTCATAAACCGCATATCCCATCCCCGACTTGCCTTGAATTGTGTCTGAAAGCTTTCTATGTGGAGAGCGATGTTTAGGGCTTTCTCTTGTATCATATCGGTTGATACGGGGTAGTCGTCCCTTGGAGTATGAAAGTTCGCCTTCCAGTTCTGGATATTTGCACTTCTTCCCATGAAAGGCTTTTCGGCTCTGGTTGGTAGCAGCGAGGGCATCTTTCTACTTCATCAAATAGCACACACGCTCCTCATTTACATCGTACTTGCGTCCAGCTTCGCGCTTGCCGCACTCCTCGGCATATTCAATTACTTGCAGTTTAAATCCTGCAGTGAATGACCTCAAATGCCGACCCATCGTCCCTCAGCTGCACTGGCTCAAAGACACCGATTCGACAAAAAAGTGCTGACTCGATGCAAATGATGCGCCACACAAAGTAAAAATGGCGCTGCCCCATCCGTCACCCGGAGGTCCATCACCAACACAACGGCGGAAGTGGAAAAACTGGACATGCCATCTGGCCACAATCGAACTTACTGCACCTTTATGATGGGACTTTTTAAATTTTTTTTCGATTTTTTTTTCAAAATTTCTCTCTCCAAAGTAGAGGTGGATCCCTTACAAGAGGGTGGCCCTTACATGAGTACATACGGTACGCTGGTGCTCGTAACTTCTTGTCAAACTTGCCTTAGGCAGGCTTGACCTAGCACCAATGACACAGTGGGGCTCGAACGCGGGTCCGCTGGGTGTCAACCCAGTATTCTACCACCGAGTTACGTTGGTGCTTGTAACTTGTCAAAATTGCCTTAAGCAGGCTTGTCCTAACACCAATGACACTGTAGGGCTCGAACCCGGGTCCACTGGGTGCCAGCCCATTATTTTACCACTGTGCTATGCTGGTGCGTGTGACTTGCTGTCAAACTGTCTTATGCAGGCTTGATGTCGAAAAAGCAATCAGGTTAATATGACTTATAAAGTGGTTTAAAGCAGCGAAAGAAGAGCCAGTCGTCGCACCATGTGTATAGCGTAACGAGTGGGCTGTCCAATGCATCGAACTATCACAAAAGCTTGTTCTTGTTCCCCTATTAACTGTGGCGCATACCCACTTCAGCTATATTTCCTCATCGTCGTCAGCCACTGCATGAACAATTGGCACAAAATTCTTTGCAAGTGTTTAGCGGACACCATGCTTCCCAGAAGAATGACAAAAAATAGCATAGCGAATGCCGGCCTACTACTCAAATAAATTTATTAATAATGACCTAGTGGGTATCAAGCAAGTGTGCTTGCAGTAGTTACCCAATGAGTGTTTCGAAAATTCTCTGAAAGGCCGCTTTTCTAGCTTTTGCTGCGACTGTACTGCACTTTCCGTGCAGGCCTGGTGCTTTTACTTTCATGCCGAAAACACAGACAAATTTGTGGGACTATGTGCTTCAGCGGGGGCACACGCCCACTTTGGTTCCATAGCCTTCCCTGCATTGCCAGAGAAAGTTGTCCCCGAGTTTAGAGTCATTTTTTTGGTAAGTATGCGACCTTGACACATACTAATGTTGGCTTGTGTGGCCTTGATGCATATCTGTGTACTACCATATTTACATGATTGTAGGTTAACTCGAATACAGAGCGGCCCCCCTAAAATTGCACAGCAACAAAACAAAAAAAGGAGCACAAACACACTTTATAAAAAAAAAGTTATTTACCGTCACTTTGAAAAGAAAATGAAAGTCTAATTCCGGTGTGCCAAGGTCGCTTCAAGGCAGTGCTTGAAAGCTGCGTAGAAAATCTGGCTTTGCGAAAATATGTGGGGATACTTTTTACAAAGACTTTTTAACCAGAACTAGTCTTCAATCCTAGGTCAACCCTCCCGCCCTCCCTGCTTCTGATTTCGAATTAATTTAAGGCAAACTGAGTCGACCTGCATTTGTGTAAATGGGGTACATTAGGTGTTAGCGGCGTGAAACGAGGATGAGAGGAGGCGCGCTCGAAACCCTTGCCGCTCCCCCGCGTAGCCTTCGCAAACCAAATCTCTTCCTTACCCTCTTCAGCATCCCACCAAGCGGTCACGTGCGCATGACGTGTCCGAACAAGCCCCCCCCCCCCCCCCCCCCGAGTGTGCGAGCGGCGTTGTTTTGTTGACCAGCATTATTTTGTAATATACTGCCCGTTTCTGCGGGATCGTTTTGAAACGCTGGTTTAGACGCGGTAGTATAGATGAGCATAATGAGTGCTCGAACGCGCAGCAGCATTAATTTCTTTTCCGCGACAAACGTCTGCTTGATGCTCTAACAGCGGGGACACGAACACGTGCGAAATGCAGGCACACTAGCCCCGCATCTCGTCGCCATTCATTGAAGAAAAAAAAGTGGAATAAATATGCGCCTATTTCCTTATTGCATCTCTTTATTTATCTCAGGTTTTATTATTCCCTTCAGGCAACAAAGTAAATAAACTACGCATGTCGTGTTAAATAATTTTCGCCATGTCACATACTACTGTTGGCAACGTCAGAGCACAGTTGTCTACGGAGAGGACCAATGTCACTGCACTGCCGTGTATGCAGGGCAATTCATACGTGCACGTCATGCCCTCATTCTCTGGGCACGTGCCCGAGAAAGGAAGGAGGAGCAGTGTTCACCTTGAAATTTTACCTATTTCTGCGGCCCGTAGCATTGCCGATTTTGGGCAGATGTGATAATGACCCCCCCATTTACGCATTGCTCTTGTCAGCGCAAAATTGTCAAAGCTGGTGTGTGGCCCTTTAAGAATAACTATTATAGTGCATTTTCCGATATAACAAACTTATTTTTTAGCAAGATGCAACTTTGTTACAATGAGGTTCGAGAGTACGTTCAACATCTAGCCAAGACACAGAGCGAGCAAAAAACGTGCCTTCTTGAAGAAGTCGCGTCCGAGGGGCGGCATGGGTGGCGGGCCACTGCCCAGCTCCTTGTTCAGAAGACTGCTGATGCCGGGATCAACAGAGCACACCAGGGTCGGCTTGAGGGGGTGCGAATTTGACGAGCAGGGCTCAAAGAGGTCTCCCGCGGGTAGCCGATGCCACGGGAACAGGCGCAGCGCACGGCTTCCCTGACACAAATCCCGATTCAGGTTGAGGCAGTAGATGCCATCCGCTGGTAGCTCTCTCCAGATCTGCAAAATGGGGCGTTTGAGTTCTTTATAGTCTTTACTTCCTGCAGTTATCTACATACACTGAATTGTAATACACCCAAGGCAATTTTGTTATTTCAAGATGGTAATAGCGACTCACGCGGCAACTACTACCACATTTCATAAACATGAATATGTTGCAAGCTTCTCGAGCACACCATTGGCTCCCAGCCACCTTGAGTCAAATAATTTGTCTGAATATCAACATGGTTTCCGGAAAGTGTTCTATTACCATACTCAACTATTAAAATCTATGTCAGATTCACATACTGGCGTGAATAATGTCAAAATTACTGACTACATCTTTCGTGACTATGCAAAAGCCTTTAACTGAGTTGCTTGCAGTCATCTAATAGCTAAACTAACTGTACTTAGGACTTACTGATCAACAGTACCTTAGCTTTATAATTTCTTATCTAATTGACAGCGGTTTACATTTGTGAATAGGCTTGTGAGAAAAGTGAATTTTAGGTTCGAAGAGAATTCGAAGCTAATAGCGATTTCGATCGAATAATTTCTAATTGAATTCAAATAGTATATATGACATATAAAGAAAAATGGGCATATTTATCATGACCTAACTAACCTGCACAATATTTTTTATTAATTTAAATAGGGCCTCTATGCGAATGCCATTTAATTTCTTCCTTCAAAGGAAGTCGGGACAACTTTAAGTAGCAGCAGGATTCGGCTTTTACTGGATGTAAGTGATAACCTTTCATATACATAACATATTACAATTTACTATACTTAGAGCATATAAGCCGGCATAATAAGCTTCAAAGAATGATGAAATGGTTTGAGGGTAATATGTTCATTTAAAGGGGCCTGGAACACTTTTTCAAGAAGCCATGGAATGAATTCACTAAAGAACCTTATTGCCTCATGAAGTCACTGCCGCAAAAAATTTTTAGAATCCATTCAGTACGAGCGGAGTTGGAAATATTTGTCGCATGCTGCAACTGCATTCTCTCTTCTCGTCCCGACAAAGAAGCTGGAAGCTAAGCAGGGAGGGATGGGATGTCACGGAGAAAGAATTTACTTCACATGTGCTTTCTGAGCATGTGGAGTCATTTGCCAAGAGAAGAGAGCAATCTTTAGCTGACTTTGAGAATTTATTGTGAATCGCACACCGCGTGCTGTGACCGCGTGCTGTGATATTTGACTTGAGTGTCCTCGGTAGCCTTGACTATCGATCGGCAGCATTATCTGACAATACTCAAAATGTGTTGCAGGGCCCCTTTAAATTTGTAGGAGAGCTTGATGGCAAAGCGGATTTCTCCTGAATAGGTGCTTTCATGGTTTAGCAACCATATTCTACAGTGAAACCACCTTTACAAGCTGTACATTCGGAATAATATGCATATTTTAGTTTCTTGGGAATACTAAGAAATTTTCAATAATTTGAATTCGAACCAAAGTGAATTCAAATAACCTAATATTCATTTGAATATTCGAAGCATTCAAATAATTGCACAAGGCTACAAAGGATTATTAGTGAACATCGAATATTCAAGGAATTGAGTACAACTCAGTGAGTAATGGAAAGAAAAATGATACATGTAACCTTAGAAGACAAGAAAAGAGAGTGGGTCAGGGAACAAACTGGGGTTAGGAATATCCTAGTCGAAATCAAGAAAAAGAAATGGACCTGGGTTGGACACGATGAACGTAGGCAGGATAACCGGTGGTGATTAAGGGTAACTGACTGAATTCACAAAGAAGGCACACACACGAAGAGAAGACAGAAAGTTAGGTGGGCTGATGAGATTAAAATGTTTGTGGGTATAACGTGGAAACGGAAAGCGCAAGACTGGGTTGATTGGCAGATCATAGGAAACGCTTTTGCTCTGTAGTGGGCGTGGTCAGGCTGATGACAATGATGACTAAAATGAACAGAAATAATGCCACACCGCATGAACAGAACCGAAAGTCACGTCTGGACTCATTATCCCAAATTTGGTGATAATACGCATTTGTGGCTGGTGATTATATGGACTAAATTAATGGAGGTCTAACAGCGAATACAATTAGTGATCAATCGGTGATATGCCAGAAACAAGCACCAACATGCATTCATCCTTGCAGCGAGTCTTCATTTTGAAATATAAGACACTACTTATGCAACAAAACACGTTGGTTTTCAATGCGGACTTGACCCATTACTCCCGAGTATCGCCAATTTGGAACATACTGAAAAACGTCGAGCAAGCAAGGCACAGTGCCATCTTTAAAGCGGCCCTGAAACACTTTTTCAAGTAACCATGGAATGAATTCATTTGAACAACTTATTGCCTCACGAATTCAATGCCGCAAAAATTTTAAGAATCTGTCCAGTGCGAGTAGAGTTACAAAGGTTTGTCGCACGCTGCAATTGCGTTCTCTCTTCTCTCGTCCAAAGGAAAGCACTGGAAGCTAAGCAGGGAGAGTTGGCAGGGCCACAGAAAAACGTCACGCGTACTTTGCGACCTTGAGCACTTCTTTTCCATTTTTTTTTCTTCGAATGCGCAAATTTTTCAGTGTAATCGCGCACGCACGCGTGGTCAAGTAGCAGCCTCTTGCGACGATATCTGTAACAAACGAGTGTGCCATGTTCAAATCAGCCAATGGCTATAGATGGGTCGTTGATGTGTGGTTTCTGGGCATATAACGTGACTTGTCGAGAGAAGAGAAACCAATTTTTTAGCCGACTTTGATCATTTACTGTGAATTCTAGGCCGTGTGCTATGCTATAATATTTGTCTCGCATGTTGTCGTAAGCCTCTACTACTGATCGTCAGCATTTTCTGATCATGCTCAAAAAGCATTGCAGGGCCCCTTTAATGCCGACTGTAAAGTATTCGCGGGGAATCTAGTTTTCAGCATGAAAAATATAGCACTGTCTCGTTCGAGGTATTTTGTGCTAGAACTAATTGTTTTGTAGCTGAAGGGGGAGAGCGCGAAGCGCGTGCGACAGCTCTCACTTCTTCATTCTTTCTCGCCTGGGTGACGCAAGTACCATCTTCAATAATTTTGTTTACTTGGTGTGTACGCATCCAAGAGGTGGCACAAGATATGTTACGTGGTTCTGAAGTGTGTTTTTTTTTTTGTTGCAAGGTCCTCACTTCTGTGGCATATGCAGAATTCGCGACATACATAAAAGTACACATTATTGTTGCACTTTAGATGATTGAATGCAGAATCATTTATTGGTTGATATTTAAAGTTGGAAAATGAAGATAATATTCATCTTCTTTGGCATTTTCATACTTCAGGTGGTAAAGGGTTAATACAATCAAAATTAACAGTAATCAATGATTTGCATTTGCTTGCATTTCTTCCATAATGACCCCGTGAACACTGTTCGCACCTTGGCCCAGGGCTTACACCCAGCGTCAGAATTCTCAACTGCTGAGAAATGCTGCTATTTCATTGTTTTGCATCACTGGTAAATTTGGTTTCCTTCGGTTTTGCAACACGCTGTGATCACTCTTGGTTGACATTCGTGAGGAGTGATGAAAGCCAGGGGCTCCCAGCTCAAGTTAACCATTGTGCGTACCAATGCACACGCATTATTGGAAGCTTTCACTCATAGAAACATGCAGGGCTGTGCTGGGACCAGGGCGTCAGTTCTAATGAACTGTAAACAATAACAAACCAAGTTGGAACTAACAAGCTTCTGCTGTATAAATGAAAACTGACACAATTCTTGAAACAGGAGACAACTAGTAAACTGATTTTGCGTAGACATAGAGATAGTCATACCTCATCTGGCAATGCATGCACCACTGACGCAAGAGCGAGTCCATTGTTGTAGATCCGATACAGTAGACTTCGACGTCCGAAAACGTCACGTCCGAACCAAAGCTGCTGCTTGTCGCTCTGTAAGTGAAAGAATTTTTTTTAAGCTTTGAAAATGGGCACAAGTATGTCAAAGACCTACAAAGCAGAAGATTCAGCAAAAACATAAATGGGTACGTTTGTTCAGAATATGTAGAACAAAAGGTGGCCAATACCACATTTATGTGTTCATGCACAACTGAGCAGCATAAGAAAAAAAAACTTATTTAATTAAAAATAACTGCTGTTAATGTAGATTCGAGCATTGGTAAACTACCCAGGCAGGCATGCACAAAGTTAAGTTCGATTCTTCATTTGAAGCTCCCATTTTCTTTAGACGGCTCTAAGCTCTCATATATAGCTTAGAAATGTTGCTTCAAGTTCTACTCTCATAACAACCTAGTTTACCAATTCTAAGTCTACCATCATATTGTTTGAAAGACATTGCACAAAATTTTGTGGTTCATTGCACAAAATTTTGTGGTTCAATAATTTAACTCTGTTATCTCAAAATACTGTTTAGTTCAAAAAATTTGTGCAGTCTTGTATTTTATAACACAGCTTTGAGTGGATAATTTGAAGTACTATTTGACCAACTCGGTCAGTTGCAAAATTCTGGGTGCAAAATTCTGGGTGCTATGTGGCTCTTTCCAATCCCTATTTCATCGCAAAGCTGCAGAAATGGTGGCCCTTTGAAGTCACAAGGCAATGCAAAATAGTGAGGCCTGTGACTTATCGGTAAAGACACTCAAGCCTCACTGCTGCCAGTCCCCCCAAAAAAACGGTAACCAGTATATGGTGCACCTCATGGACAGCTGAAATGTGTACCTGCAGATATGTGATTCACGGCAATGCAGCAATCACGTGTGTACAACTGCTCCTCACAGCATGGCCATGCAACCATGTGGTCATTATTTCTGGAAGAACGGAGAAAAAATAATAAAAGACAGTCTGATGGTAGTATTCTTTTTGTATGCGGACCTCTGTGTGACTAATGCTACCGCTGACGCTGACAGCAGAGTTGTTTATTGCCTGCAACACCTACTTCGGAAACCAAGTTCGAAAACTTGGTTTCCGAAGACCATGCTTTCCAGGTTCACATTTACAGAACATATCATGAATTCTGTAAGACTGGCCTTCATTATATTAGTTGGTATTTTTCCAGAAATAATGGGCAAATGCTCACATAATGAAAGGCTGACGCTGCCAAGAGCTCATGACACGATCCCCATAGGCGTGTGCACAAGGGGGGCAGGCGGGAGCGACCCCAGTAACCTAAGGAGGGAGGTGCGTAATCTGCCCTATCATCATCATCAGCCTGACTACGTCCACTGCAGGACAAAGGCCTCTCCCATGTTCCGCCAGTTAACCCGGTCCTGTGCTTGCTGCTGCCAATTTATACCCGCAAACTTCTTAATCTCATCTGCCCACCTAACCTTCTGTCTCCCCCTAACCCGCTTCCCTTCTCTGGTAATCCAGTTAGTTACCCTTAATGACCAGCGGTTATCCTGTCTACGCGCTACATGCCCGGCCCATGTCCATTTCCTCTTCTTTATTTCAACTATGATATCCTTAACCCCGTTTGTCCCCTAATCCACTCTGCTCTCTTCTTGTCTCTTAAGGTTACATTTACCATTTTTCTTTCCATTGCTCGCTGCGTCGTCCTCAATTTAAGCTGAACCCTCATTGTGAGTCTCCAGGTTTTTGCTCCGTAGCTAAGCACCGGCAAGATACAGCTGTTATATACCTTCCTCTTGAGGGATAGTGGCAATCTACCTGTCATAATTTGAGAGTGCTTGCCGAATGTGCTCCACCCCATTCTTATTCTTCTTGTTACTTCAATCTCGTGGTTAGGCTCCGTGGTTATTACCCGCACTAAGTAGACATAGTCTTTTACAACTTGAAGTGCACTATTACCTATCTCGAAGCGCTGCTCCTTTCCGAGGTTGTTGTACACTACTTTCGTTTTCTGCAGATTAATTTTAAGACCCACCTTTCTGCTCTCCTTGTCTAACTCCGTAATCATGAGGTGCAATTCGTCCCCTGAGTTACTCAGCAATGCAATGTCATCGGCTAAGCGCAAGTTACTAAGGTATTCTCCATTAACTCTTATCCCTAACTGTTCCCATTCTAGGCTTCTGAAAACCTCCTGTAAGCGCGCGATAAATAGCATTGGGGAGATTGTGTCCCCCTGCCTTACACCCTTCTTGATTGGTATTCTGTTGCTTTCTTTATGAAGCACTATGGTAGCAGTTGATCCCCTGTAGATTTCTTCCAGAATGTTTATATATACTTCATCTACGCCCTGATTCCGCGGTGTCTGCATGACGGCTGATATTTCTACTGAATCAAACGCCTTCTCGTAATCTATGAAGGCTATGTATAGTGGTTGGTAATACTCTGAGCATTTCTCTATTAACTGATTGATAGTATGAATGTGGTCAATTGTTGAGTAGCTTGTTCGAAATTTCGCTTGTTCCTTTGGTTGATTGAATTCTAATGTTTTCTTTACTCTGTTAGCAATTACCTTTGTAAATAGCTTGTATACTACAGAGAGCAAGCTGATCGGCCTGTAATTCTTCAAGTCCCCTATACATTGCCCTAATCTGCCCAATACATTGCCTTAATAGGGAAGGGGGGCGCTGCAACGAGCCATTGCGCCCCCCTGAAGGAATCCTGCGCGTGCCTATGACAATCCCTGCGTTTCACCGCTGTGCTGCACTGAAGCATGTTTTCTCCTTGAATAGAACCTGTTGTTGGGCGAGTTGGTTACCCCGCTCATGTCTTCTCCGCAGGTGTGCATTCTAACCCCAATATGTAGCATTAACGAAGCCTTTGTTGTCTCCTTTTTTGTTTCTTGCTTAAAGCAATGCAAGGTCATGGTGCTCCGCCAGCAAATCTTCAACGTCTTTATGGGTCATTGCCTTGCGGCTCCAAAAGGCCACCTTTAAATGGAGTCTGGTTGAGGTGTAGAGGAGAGTTTAGCCAATGCCTCCTCTAGAAAGATGCCAGCCGGGTGTACCAAGCACCTACTGCCACTCACTTTCTTTTTTTCCTTGCTTTTAACATAGGCGGCAGCTAGCCCCTTGTAGTGGCTGCGTGCAACACACATGCATGGACGCACACACCATCACGACCCCACTGAATACAAGAGCGGAGAACGTAGCGCCATCTCTCGAAAACCATCATTGTAAGCCTCTAGGTTTCCACTCCATAGGTAAGAACCGGTAAAATGCAGCGGTTACATTATACCTTCTTCAGCGATGGTGGTACACTACCGTTAATTATCCAAGAATGCCGAACAAATGTGCTTCACTCCATTCTTGTTATTCTAGTTACTTCTATCTCATGGCTCGGCTCCAGAATTGTTGCTCCGCCGTAAGTATACTACACGTATTCCTTTACCCCCTCCAGTGCCTCGCTAATTATCGCAAAGTGCTGTTCTTTACCAAGACTGTTGTACATCAACTTGGTTTTCTGGATATTAATATTTTAAACCTACCATTCTCCTTCCTTTATCCAATGCAGCAATCATGAGTTGCAATACGTCACTAGAGTGCTCATGCACTATGCTAAATTTGGCATCTGGCACTCTTGCATAAGAAACGTTGCTACGCTATTTCATGCAAGCATGTCATCAAACCAACAGCAAGCAGATCATGTATTGCCACCTAGAGTGATAGCGTACAGCTTATGGCCACATCCCAGCAGTAGCACATAAAAATGAGGCATACAAAATAAAACATTGTTGTTTGCTTACTGAGAACTTCGCTCGAAACACAATAGTGGTCACGAGGCACGAATCGACGCAGTTCGAAAACGCTTTGAAGTGTCGGCTGACGACGAGCTCGCATTATGTACCAGGTACTACGTACACTACGTTCTAGGCTTATTGATGAATAACACCTCGACCCGCAGCCTTCACAGCTGTGTTGCAGCGCTGTTTGTTAGCCAGTGCAGCTGTACACAATGGCGTTAGGCAGAAACCTACCCGTTAAGCTACTCTAATGCACCTGGAAATGAGCCCAAGATTGATTGTGAGAAAAATGAGTATCTGTACCTTAAAGTAGACAAATGCCCATGGTCCTTCTATACGTGACATGGTGTTCAGCAAGTCAGAATCACAGGTACTCTGCGACAGCCGGTGAAGGAGGACAGTGGTGTCGCACTTTTTGTCTGGAACCTGTAGAGATTGCGCCTGCAAAAACAGAACTTTTGCCGAGTTGTGCTGGTTGCCACTGCTCAACATTTAGGTAGCCAGCAGCTCGAAAGGCTCAATGTGTATTATAACAAGCTCGTATGCCTACTGCAAAGGCACACTGAAAGAAATATGTTGTTCTGGTGTGTGTGTGTGTGTGTTTTTTGCAATATGTTCCCGGGGACCTGTTAGTCACAACATGGCATATTGCTTGCTGCAGTGCACAATTAGACAATTACTGTCTGTTCACTACGAACAAGTGTCAGTTTTGGTACAGAATAGCATTAAAAACGACAACATTGCATACAACTAATGCATCCTAACAAAAAAAACATCGTAAATAAACTAGACGAAAACTGCAATGCACTTTTGCACTGCACGCAACACTGTTTAGGTAGGCAACAAAAAAGTGGTGCTCACTCAGACATAAAACACATATTTTGCCCTTGAGGCTCACTAAGACAAAAAAAAAAAAAATGAATGACAAGGTGAGAAACCAACACACTGCCTGAACCTGCAGCTCTACAGCCTAAATGCTTTACAACTTAATTGATTTGATTCAAGCATAGCCCAATTAAGATAACAGCTAATGCTCTCAGCTAATGAGAGCATTAGCTAAGATATACCAGCTAATGCCCGCCCTCAAGCCACTAGACCACTTGCAACCCCATTGGGACGTTAAACCCCACATATCATCACCACTTGCAACCCCCCCCCCCCCTTCCCAAGGTAAATCAACACGCCCCCAGTTAGCGATGATGCGACACTTGTTTTAACCCCTCAACACGAACTCCTATCGATGTCCATGTCACCAGACGTAGTGCAACACGCAATTTTTGGTCACAATGAGGTTTCTACAAAGTTGAGGTCATGCCCTAGTCATGCATAAAATTTGGCAAACAATAATGGCAACAATATTTTTGTTCACTTGCTTATCTTACACAGTATTGGCATCAAAAATGGCTAATTTTGTTGAATTTTCACGACACTTCAGCCCATATTTCAAACGTTACATTCCAGCCAGCAAAATAAAAGCAGAGCACAAAGAAAAGTGGGCCGTAAAAAGACGGGATGAGTATTTTCTTGCCTTTCTATATCCTGTATTTTTTGTGTGCAGTTTTTATATTAGCCTTTTGTAATACGTTCTGTGGCGCATCCTTACAATGCAACAGAGCCACAGTGGTCCATGTTAGGGCAGTGGTACTCTTTCAATGGCTCTTCTCTGAAACGTGTATCCAAGTACCAAGGCTGCACCTTTCCACCCAAACTTTCTTGGTCAAAACCATAACAAATACATTTGTAATAAAGCTTTGAAGAAACTGTGTAGTCTAAATTGTACATTGAACAATGCTCCACATGAAGCGAAATTGCCAACATATAAATCACTCATCCATCCCCTACTCAAATATACCTGTTCCATCCAGAATCCTTATAAAGTATCCCACATTAACACACTACAATCTGTTCAAAAGAGAGCCATCTGATTCATTTTCCGCTGTAATGACTGGAATTTCTCACCTTACTCCCAACTTGCTAGGCTAAATCAACAAACACTGTCCGACCGACGCGATAGCAAATCCCTCAAATTGTTGCATATTTTCATTATTGCTCCACACTACACATCGCCTAATAAATATCTACCTCCCGTCAAACTGAAACTCACAGCCACCAACTCAATGTCACAATGTTTCAACCACAAACTAACCTATTCAAATTTAGCTTCTTTCCGCACACTATTGAAAAATGAAATGTATTGCCTGGTTCAACTGTATCATTGCCTTTAGATTTCTTGCATGAATGTATTGATCCGTGCTTTGTTTCTAAAGAATTGTATTCTTGTTTGTTTGTTTTTTCCCTTTCTCTGTTCCTTCAAGTGTTGCATCAGCAGACGACTTTTCTGTCGTCTGCTGATGTAAAACAACAAAAAAATACCACCTACAGTAGTCCAAAGTGGGCTGTAGTATGTAAAAATAAGTATGCAAATTAGTTTTTTTTTTCTAGTTGTGTCATGCATTCTTTTTCACAGCAATATGCGCCACCTCTAATACAGTACGCACACTTCTCTTAAGTGAATTTTCTTTGTTCAGCTTGGAGTCCTAATGAATGGATGGTGGGTAATGGTTTCAGAATTCAAAATGTTAAGACCATTAACCAGCTTACTCGGGGATATATTCTATTAGGTCCAATTTCGGAAGGACGCTTTATGTCTACGCTTCCAGAAATTTAACTTTCAACAGTTCGTTAGAATTTCACGCGAATAAAAATTTAGAAAAGAAAACAGCCCTTACTTTGTCGTTATTGAAGATCTCTCCGTTCCATGCCAGCATGTTCCCTAGCTCGTCCTTCGCAGGTTGCTGCGTCAACTGGCGGCCCCTGAATCCCAACACTGTTGCAGTGAGGGCAAACCAGGTCGTGTTGGTCAGCTTCACTTCTTCCCGTCGAATCCCCTCTGGGCCCCTTCGTATCAGAAGTTTAACCGTCTCGCAGTTCTGCACGGTGGAAGGTACGAACCGTTCTGTTCCGCAATGGGTGAAACTCGCAACAAAAGCAAGAAAGCGCCTCAGAACTACTGCCAGGTCGCATCTTTTATTTGGATGTGCTGCAGGCCCATACGTTTCGTGCAGGAATAGATACATGAACAGTTTATTAGAGAAACAGAGAATCTTTCGTAACTATTGGAAAGAGCGAAAACATGGACGACGATTGAGCTTCGCCTTAAATGCAATAGCGTAAGTGGACCCCATTCGGAACACCTTCTCATCTGCTAGCCATGCTTCGCTTTTCGGAGGCCACCTCAACCGTGTCGCGAGGAAAGGAACATTTTGTTATTTTACACAACCCTATACTCCGTCTCACCACTACGGTTCAGCACTGTCAAAGCTACAGGGTGCAAACAAGCCACATGGCAGGAAAACACAGTGCGAGATATAATTGCCTTGCAATAGCAAGGTTGAGACATTTGCCCTTGTTTAGCATCTGCTGCTGCACATCATTACTAATATGTTCATCGCATTCACATTGTATGTCTTTAATTGTTATATCAGTAAACACTGGTAAGAACGGTTAAAAATCAACACGGCAGCACCCATGTAGACTCGACCGTCTGCTTCGATCTGAATTTGCCCTTGACACTCACAGCAACATATGAATGGTGTAATGAGCAATCACATGTCACAATCAGGACAAAGTATCAGGTAGGCTCTGTCCTTATAGCCAAGATAAGCTGTTTCTTTAACCACGCCTGCCAAGCATAACACGCTGAGAATTCAATAACGATTCATAGCGCAGTTAAGTGACAAATACATTGCTGCTGAAGCACCAAGACATAAATCTAAAGCAAATACAAGCGTCAGTTTGGAACTTACGAATGATAGAGTGCACCGCGATGACGTGATAAGCTTGAGGCGGAGGGCATCAGCGTCGTTATGTGCAGCCATGTTCTATTTTTTTCAATGCTGCCCTCTGCTGGCCGAACATGTGCGCGCAGATGCCAGGGGAACGCCTAGCAGATCACGCAGTGCGGATGAATACATGAGGAGGGGCTAATTGCCCTTTCTATTGGCTAAAGGGCCCCGTAGCCTCCACAGTACTGAATCGAACATCTGAGAAGGAGTATAGAATGCCTACTGCAAGTACAGTTGCAAAGTGCCCACTATGCCATAATCCATTATATCGCAAATTAGCGAAGTACCTACCAAATTTTTGTGAAGCATTATGTGCACTTATCTGTGTGCATAATTTGATGATGCTGTGTTACTGATGATAATGATTAAGATGCCTGAGCACTCTGTAAATAGTAAGCCTTTAAATCACCCATTCATTGCACAATTCAGATAGTGTGATGCCCTCCGTGAGTTTACACTTCCGCCATGCAACTTTACATGTGCTGACATGGCTCCTAGCACTATATGACACATGGATAAGGTGCCTAGCCAGAATAGTTTCAAGCACTGACGTAAGTATGAGATGGAACATCTGCTTGGCACGCACAAGCCCCAGGTTGCATTCTGGTTCGAAACTATGATATTTATTTTCATGTTTAAAGATTTTTTGCTAGCGGATGACTTTTCACTCTCAAAACCGACAGTAGATGTGAATGCCAGCACTAGAATTTTTGCTAAACAAGCTCTTTTAATTCTATGACATCGGAATTTCAATATGAGAGTTCATACATTAGATGTGGTCCACAAAAAAAATATTGGTTGACAGTTTAGCTCTGGCCAAGCACCAATTATCATCACGCACTAGCAATGTTCCTTTGCACGTAGCTTTGCTCCTAGGTCATTGCTAAGCTTTAACTAGGTATTTTGATTCTCCGCACCGAGAGGTTTGAGATAAACCACAGACAGTCCCCAACGCAACAAAGACACGTCGTCATTGGCGTAGACCTTCCACTGCTTCAGGGTCTTCTCCCGATGAGTGTTCCCCTTTCCCAGTATTTTATCGAACACAATCAGGCCCTTCAACTCACCACCGTTGCCTTGCAGCCATATGTTGTGCTGACGGTCACCTTCTTTGTTTTTTGTGGACAAGTGGTGAGCTTATGCTTCAGAACTTGAGTTTAGCCTAGCTGGTGCTTACTATCTGACTGCACAAAGAAAGGCTATGACAGCGGGACTTACCACGACATGGGCGATAAACCATCTGCGTTGTTCACCTACTAACAACAATGACACTGACGGTTAACTTCCCTCTGTCCTTGTCTTGCTTAGTGGAGTCGCGATGTTGAACAGCGCTGATTAGTGGGATTTGCCTGTGGCACATACTCATTAATTTTTTTGGTACATGGCAAAGTAGAAAAGATTCGCTAAGCAGCTTCGATGATAGAAACTGCATTTGTTTGAATTATGCAGGAACTCGAGCCAACACGCTTCAACCGTAGCAAGCTTGCTTTAAGGCGGCGAAAGGTGGTCGTTCGCAACAACTTCACACAAAACGTTTCTTCCTTCAAGCTTTATTAGAACACAAACATTGAGGCAAGAAATATATATATATATATTTATATCCTCCAAGGTACCATCCTGAGGGAAGTGTCTTATCAAGATAGTAAATGCTGACATCCAGCGTGCAAAGGGAGAAATAAAACTAAGAGGATCACCTGTTGTACCTTTCCACACACTTCCACGTTTGATCATATGCACAAATTTTCCCTAACTATGTACACACACAAGAATAAAGATTGCAATGTAAAAAAGGAGTGTTTAACTGTCAACTTTCAGTACTTCCCCCACCTTTGCCGTGGTCAATCCACAACACTCCTTGTATCGAAAAAAAGAAATTGTTGGACCATACTACCTATCAAAGGAAGTGCTTTTGCTCATTTACAAGAAAAATAAAACTGCTTTATTATGTAAGGCCATCAGCAGACATGTGCAATGCCTCTGCTTCCTGCAACGCTGCAAGCAGTTGATGCTTCTATACAAAAACCCATGCTTGTGTATCAAGCCCTACAAGTAACAGTAAGTACCACTTGAAAACACGAAAAAAAAAAAAAAAAACAAGAACAAAGCTGCTCTCACGGTGTCTTTAATTGCAACATCACTGTGCACATTCGCCTCCCAGCCACTGACATATCAGAACAAAGCTGAGGGAACTTTGCCAGACAAACGGCAAAATCTGAGATCACCCAATATAGCAACGGATGAATTAAACATATAAAACTCTCAAGACTGCCTCTCAACATGATAAAAGACATGCCCGACTCACCAATATGCAAACATTTCAGTTTAGCTTCTGCCATTTCGAATGGAACAAGCAAGCGATATGCACTTGCCAACAATGCATAGCGAAGAACCCCCCCTGGCAACAATTTTGCGTTCTTCACCCGAGCTCCATGCGTTTTTGACTTGTATGTCAGCTGAGAACAAGGCAAAGACACTTCAGACACATGCCTACTCCATCTCGTTTTCACTGGCCGTGGTAAAGATTTGAGTAGCGCTCTACAGATCATGGGCAAACCAGACCAGCCCAGTGCCAAATCTAGCAACCATATAAAAACAAGCAAACAGAAGTTTTATCAGCAAATACCACCACAGTCATTACTCATCCATGTACTCAAGATAAAAGTGATAAGGAGCCTCACAACAAAAAAGAATCCTTCTGCGGTGAAGTTTAGGACGGTGTTTTTGGGGCGTGGGGGCAGAGGCAACATTCGCCGTGGGCGTTCAGACACGGGCGTTCCTCGAGATAGACTAGTCCTTATATTGGCATGCCACTGACTTCATTACCACTCTACAGGCATGCTTTTCAGTCAGATAGTGGACCAAAAAAAAAAAAAAAACACTCTCCATATCAAGTTTGGGATACATCAAAGTGGAGAGCACTCACTTCAGTCAAAAACAAAGAGCCTTCAAAGGGCTTTCCCATGCAAACATGCCAGAAAATCAACAGTGCTGGCACATGCACATCAACTTTCGCCTCCAAAGGGTTACAAAGTGCACAGAATTAACACGCATCAGCTGTGCCCGCATTCTGCAAAAAGTATGGGCAGAGGCCTGCAACGTGCTTCGGTACCTTGCCCCAAACAAAACAGCCAGCCTCCACAGCGCAAAAATAACTCAATATGTTGCATTGTGAAGTAGCCATAACGTGACCTGAAATTACACACTAGAAACGAATCTCAACCTTTCACGCTAAAAAAATAATAATAAAGGTTCGCACTGACGAGATGAAACTGCACACAAATCTAACTTGTACGGCAAACAAGCACTTGCCACAGTCTTTTCTCGTGTACATGCCATCAAGTTGTCGGAGAGAAAAATGCTGTTCCTTCACCAGCTTAAGCAGCCCATAAAGACTTATCCAAGCATTCCCTGAAAAAGCCACCAAAATACACCCACTCCGCCCAAATGCAAGGAGACAACACTTGTCTAACTCTTGATTGTGGTTCTGCAACAGAGGCAACATGCCCATCCACCTCTGTAGGGATAAAGGGGAAGAAAAAACTTATGACAAGCAACTTCACTTTTAAGAGGCATGCATCATTCAGAAACGTGAAGAAGAAAACTAAAGTACCGAAACTTTTTTTTTTTCTCATTCACACGTGTTCTTTCACCACAGCAGGCAGGACACGAGTGTTGATTGCGGGTGTTTTGCAGTCCACTGCGGGACAGAGTGGATTCAAGAGAGGTCATTTAATAGGCATTGAAGACAGGACGAGTTCGCTGCATTTTTAGTGCTACAGTGCACCACGGGAAAGGAGAAACGGAAGAAACACGACAATATCTGGCCAGATGAAAGTACAGAGCGATTTGCCCCTTCGTCTGGCTGGCTCGCCCGTCTTCTCTTCCCCTGATGTGCTGGACCAGTTCAAGTAAGGAGAACATATCTCGGGCGACAGGAATCATTTGTAATCAAAGAACAGCGCTTTATGTTTATTTTCATTGAAAAAAAAAAGCCTGGAAAAAAGATGGACAGACGTCCTTAACACGGGGAGCTAAAACACCAGCATAAAGAGGGGAGGGGGTTCAACATATTCGGCGCCTGCTCCCATCTGTCCAATAAAGATAGGTCACCTCTTTGCAAAGCAGCAACGACAATCACGCACGCAGGAGGGAAGAGAAGAAACGGTAAAATCGCGTAGGTGCTTCGTTTGTTGTGTCGGTGAGGAGGGGTAGCTAGTGACATCTCAGTAGCGGCGGCGCCTCCTCAGTACCGGCTCCCCATGTTCTGTTGGACCGCGGTGCGCGCCGCTTCGGCGGCCACGTTCGCGGCTGCGCCCTGGACGTGTTCGTTGCGAAGTACGCCCGCGGTGAACTCCTGCTGCGCCTTGGCGAAGGAGGCGCCCGTCGAGCGGTACAGGCGGTGCACGCGCAGAAGCATGATGCCCGACCAGGCGGCGTTGACCGCGTGGCCCGTCGCCACGATGGTGAGGAAGATGCCGAGCGCGATGGACTTGCTGAACGCGTCGATGGCGACCACGAAGCCGGACGCTCCGGTGGTGCCGATGCCGACGGCGTAGATGACGCTCACGATCAGCTGGACAAAGAAGACGAAGAAGAAGACCATGAAGTTGAAGGAGGAGTCGGAGCGGAACGCCTTGTACAGCGGCCGGAACCAGCAGAGGAACGAGAGAGGCGCGAAGAGGATCATGTAGAGCATGGAGAAGCCGAAGTGCGTGGCGCCGCCCGCCATGACGAGGATCGCCAGGCCGCCCAGGAAGTTGAGCACCAGCACGAGCACGTAGAAGATCCACAAGTAGTAGACGGTGCGCACTATCTTCTGGAATTCGAGCGGGATGTCGACCCCGATGTCCTGATAGAAGCAGGGCGCCACGCAGCACTTTTCCGGCAGCGGAGGCCAGTTGTTGGCCCGCGCGTTGAAAGCCGCGCCGCGGAGGGCCTCTTCCCGGGCTTGCAGTTCGGCCGCCTTCTTTTCGAGTTCCTCTTGACGCTTCTGCAGCTCCGCCGTGGAGATCGTGGTCGACTGAGCACCGCCCGCCGTGTAGGCCGGAGGCGGTTCCGCGACGGCTTGCATGACGGCTGGTTGGACGACCGCAGCCGGCGTAGCCGCCGTCGAAGGCCTGTACTGGGGCGGACTCGTGGTAGTCGGTGGTCGTGGTTGCGCCGGTTCGGCGAACGGGTTGTAGTCCTCTAGGCCTAACCCGGACTGCGCCTGCTGGCTGCGGCTTGTCACTTGCGTGACGGCCGGATCGGCGAACGGGCTGGGAGCGTGCGGGTCCGCGAACGGATTGGAGTCCAGGCCCGACATTGTGGCGGGGTAGACTTACGCAGTCACACCGCTCGTGATGTGGAACGCGCCCGGTGTTGGTTTGTTTTGGTCTCGCCCGCTTTCGTTTCTTTTTTCTAGGCCGACCACTACTCGCCGAGAGGTGGGAGTTCCAGCACGGAGGCCCAACAGATCATCTCGCGTAACCTCGCAACAACTGCGCCCAAGAAGTGACGACGAGAAATACTCTCGATGCCGGACGAAAAACGGCAAGCAAAAACGCTGCGAGCGCCACTGGCGCTGCGGGAAGTGACGTCCACTTCCCACGGACGCGCGTCACTCAAATAGCCTAGTATATAAAGATAGTGGCGAAAGCGCCAACCACTGCGTAATGCTCATGTGGAGAACTGCCAAGCCGTGGCGCTACAGCGCCAAACCCATAGCCATATCAATCCTTCCATCTATACGCTCCTGTCACGCGGAAAGCGCGCGGCATGTCTTATACCGCTGCAATATCTTGCGTTAACTTTCTATGCAAGTCACTGGGTCCCCGGAAACTGTTGTTGAAATTTAACTGCGGAGTAAAGCGTGAAACTTTTCCGTTTTCCACGCGATAGTTTGCGACTGGGGCGCCAAGACAATGCAGGAAGAGCCTTCAGCGTCCGCGGGATGGCTGCTGCTGTGCCAGTGGTGTTCTTTAACGTGCAACATCATCCATGACGTGCAATAAAATCTAAGCACAAGCGCCTCGAGCATTTCGCCTCCATCGGCAGGCAGCCACCACAGCAGATTGCGCGTTACCTTAGCAAAATAATATGAGACAATTTCGAAGTTTACGAAACATTGCACGGCTTGAACCAAGCTGTGATGGTGTTTTTCATTTTGGGGTATGGGCCCAATTACACCAAAATGAAATAAATAACAGAGAACGGTAGTGGAGTCACACAATTCATCGCAGGACAACGCCGCTATTCATACTATTGCCGGATACAGCTACGATTACCTGGCAATCAGTAATAAAAGACGATAAGGCCTAAAAAAATAGAAAACTACTACAACTAAAATAGAAAAGTCCTTTCATTTCAACCATTAAAATAGTGAATAATTTCGGATACGCGGCACATGTAGGCGGCATTCGTATTGGCCATGACAATTAAGCATGAATTATCGTCCTCTACACAATAAACAAAATAAAAACCTATCGGAAATTGCCTGAAATTGCTCTTCGGAACGTTTATAAGAAACAGGGACCGTTCAATTCATAAAATCAATGTTTCTGAAGCCACCTTCCTAAAATATTTTAAGATGGTTTTTATATAGTCCCATTATTATAATGCAAACTTAATTGGGTCATTTTAACAAGCAGTAAGTTGAATGTTTGATGCTGTGTACTCAATGCACGCCAACATAATGACATAATTGTGTGCCAAATAGCCTTGGCAGAAGAGTAAACTCACGTAAATGTGTAGCAGCAGATATGACGCAGACAGGTAAAAGTAAGTATACAACAGAGAGCTTATTTTGGCTGCGCTTTGGAACAAACTTACTGCATACACCAGACCGAAAAACGAAACAATTCGGAGCCCTCTGTATGAGATGCAAGAGAATGACAACTGAGGAAGCACTAATCGTGCTGAGAATCATATTGTAATTTCAAGAACTCTTTCAATAGAAATAGCAAGTGACATGATACGCCGAGACATCACATGTAGATGAGCGCTTGTTCTTAGATATAGCATCGGTACCGGCCCTGATAGTTTCACGTTAAAGATTGGCATCACAATTTGAGCGGTCATTGCTGCACGCATTCAGGTTCGCGGCGCTTGCAACTGCCTAAAGGTGTCATAGCTTTCACACAACTAAAAAGAGGAAAGAAATTTAGAAAGCAAAGATTCGAAGTTCTTTTTTAGGGGCGAAGCTCCTTATAGCAGCACCCGTTCGTCCCTCGTAGCCGTTGTAGTAGTGTGTAACAAGTATAACATTTTGACCTCCAAGGTGGTGCCGGTGAGAGATTTCTTCTGTGCGTTGTTGAACAATGAAAGATAGTGCTCAATGTACATGCCAAAGGCTGCTAAGGGGGAATGAGAGACAGTAGCATTCGGCTTTTAGTTAACGCGCACACTGCGATCCCCATTAGCAGCCATTGGCATGTACATTGAGCAATATCTGACAGAAAAAAGTTGCTACGATATACTCGCTGGGTGTAACCTCCTTAGTTTTAGAAAGGTTTAGCGAGCGTTGGGCCGCAGTGCCATGAATACAGTGAACTAGTATATACCATGAACTCGAGGTGCTTAAAGGTGGGAAGTAGACCCGAAGCGCAAGCCGTAAGAAAGTGCGCGTGTGCCACCTCTCGTTTAGTCCTTGGAATGTCCGCTGGATGGCGGTGCTGCTATATGGGGAATATATGATGAAAAGATGCGAGACGGTATCCAAGTGCGGATTGCCCCGCTTGTGGACTGTTAGCCACATTCAATCATGTGTTGTGGGACTGTGAAGCCATCGGCCCCGCCCTCAACGAGGACAGGTGGGCTGCGCTCTTACGCAGCCCCGAACTTAAGGATCAAACCCTGGCCGTCCAGAGTGCCCGTGAACGGGCCGCCAAGCTCGGCTTGACGGTCCTTACGTGGGATTAGCCGGGTGGCGCGGGGTCTCCCCTGCGTCTTCTCAGGACAAAAATAAAGTTTTAATCAATCAATCAATGGTGGTACTTGTAGTGTTGAATAGATAGACGAACGGACACACAGACAGATGCATGGATGGAAGCATGAAGGGATGCAGGGACGGACGCACGCACGGACGGTCACACAGACGGACAGAAGCAAGAACGAATGGACGGACGAATACTTCGCCCCACTCTCCATGATTCACTCCGTGGATATGCTGCTTTTTTTTTTTTTTCATCGGGACAGCGCGAGCTTTGTCGTGTAGCTCTGCTCCACCAAAAGGGACGCACGCCCCTCATATACTGCGCTCACTGGTAGAATCAGGCAGAAAGATAAAATTATGTCGCTGCTGTGACATAATTTTCCCAGCCTGAGAAGCAGAGTTCCGTCAGCGATTAATGTTTCGCACGGTAGCGCTGTGATGGCACCTGACTTGACAGACTCGTCTTGCGAAACGTATCACGATACAGGTTCGATACCCAAAGAGTATCTAAGATAGTATCTCTAATACATGTATCTTTGACACTACCAGCTGTGCGGATGCAAGATGCCCGACACCACAGAAACCAGGGCCAGGACGTTGTGAGCGGCATGTCATCGCTTCACGTCAGATTAGCTTCCATCACTCGGGCAGTAAAAGTAAAGCAAAAGCGCCTTTTTACCGTCAAAAAGTACCCCTCTCCAGCCAATTGTGGCGCGGCCTCATTGTAACATGCTTTTTCCGATTCTCCTCGTGAATACGGCGCGATGGCGGTCGGCTGCGACGCCACGATGACACAGCTATGCCATTTGCTGGATAAAGATTTTTCGATGGCGATAAGTCCCTTTTTTCTTCACTTGTATGCTCATCTTCAGTACTCGAACAACAGGCTAAGGGTGCTGAAGGGGGGACTCTATTAAAAACTACTCAGTGTGCACGCTTATGTTCTTGTCCCCAGGGGCGTAGGCAGAAACTTTTTACAGGGTTGGGGGCGCCACCTTGCTCTGGCGTGGGGGCCTGGCAAACTAGTTGGGCCAAGTGTCACTTTGGGTTATATATAACAATACGAAACAAATTCAGAGGGGGGAGGGGGCTGCAGACCTGAAATGCATGGGACCGACACCAACCGCAGAGAAATGCTAGAGGTCCACGTACGATGCGATGACAGTGCACGTTATGAAGAACACCAGATGGTCGAAATTACCGGAGTCATCAGCTACGGCGTCTCTCATAAACTTATCGTGGTTTTGGGACGTAAAACCCCAGATATTATTACGTAGTTAAAATATTTCTGAATGGTCCTCTGTTTCTCCAGCATTGCCACAAGAGTGGTTAGAAAGGTTCTAGGCACTACTGCCACGGGCGCAGCAAAGCAACGAGAAGTGCGGACTGCTTTATGCGGAAACAGACTCGAGCGCCCTCAAACAGCTCTCTGCCTGCGGCCTTCAAAGCAGCCGCTCACAGTCACATGTGGTCGTACTATTCATAATATAGCCACTACAACAAATGGCCGCCGTTTCGCAGACGACTTTTCTACCAAGAACGTAGAACGACAATTTGTGCGCTTACACCACATAACTGTATCAAAGAAACTGCGTAATTCAAGTCACTGATTCTATTTATTCTTTTCGAGTTCAGATAGAACGTCTTTAAATATATGCGCACACACCAAACACCACTAGCAGCTCACATTCACCGCGCTAAATGACAATCCACGACGATTGTTAAAGAGCGAGATTGACAAAGGGACAAGAAGACGAGCGCATCTTCTTCTTGTCCGTTTGTCATCATTTTTTTCTATTCGACCTTTTGTCGTCGTTCTGATCTCGTACTATAACAATCGTCATTTCATACTAACTAGTCCAAACCGCCACGCTTCTAAGTAAGTTCACATTCCATATCTAACGCACATATTAACAGGGATACGCAGATTTCTTGGGAAATTTGGTTAATCATGATCCGCGTAACGACTTGGCGCGTCACATACGTGCAAGAGTTCACGCGCAGGGATTATTTCAGCAGCCCTCCACTGGTTTGTTTCGACGTGTAAAGATGCGCGATTGCTACACATGTTACTCTTCTTTTTTTTTTTTTACAGCTCACGTTAAGAAACTAAAGCATTTGAACGACAAGATCGCAAGCGCATCAAGCACACAAAATCATGCACGAATGATTCTGTGCCAAGCGATTCGGCCGGCACGATTACACATAAATGTCATTATCACTCACCAACGAAGACGCGCAGCTTTTCCGCGAGCCCGCTGCACCAAATGTGACGCAAAGTCCGATCCCGCACATGTTTGTACGATTTTGGTACGAAATGAACGACGATAGATGCAGAATTTAAAGGCCGTCAAACATCAGCTCTGCCCGACGCATGGCTTGCAGTGCAGCTTCTGGCAGACGTACCAGTGGCAGCTCTAAAACCAAATGCAAAACAGTACAAACCATGTGGTACAAACAATCACTTTTTTACTTTTCTCCTGTAGCTCAACCGACTTTTCAAGTCCAAAAAACTGTGGCGTTATTATAAATAGTTACTTCGTAAGATTAGGTTTTTGGCTGGAAATTTGTTGAATTGATTTGAAAAAAAAAAACATTTCCGTTTTGCCTTTTGAATTGCTGTTTACGTTGGCTGCTGTTGGTCCGCGTGTGTTGTGGCACGCACGATGTTTGCCGGTGAGTAGATTAGTTTCCGAAAGCTAAATTTCAAAAGCAAGTCACGTGCGCTCAAACTTGTTCACGTTAGCAGTCTATTTTGAGCGCAGTGGCTGATTAACTGTGGACCTTCTTTTCGCAGGTGAAATTGACGACGTGTGCTATTTCGGAGTGCTGACAGCTTTACTGCTTCGTTGGGCGACTTCGTTATGGCCTTACTCGGGTACGCACTCGATCAGTTCAATAAAACTTACCGTCACAGCCTCTCCTGTTGTCCCCAAGGCCATCTCGTGGGAGTTAGCTTTCTTTTCTAAAAAAAAAAAAGTAAGCCCGAGAAAAATGGCCGTGTAATGAATTCGTCTGCTTGAATGAAACGAGATCTGACGTGACACCGTGATTCCATCTGTTCGTTGCTATCAAACATTTTTTTTTTTAGCTCCTCATGTAACATCTTACGACAACGCTGCATCTTTGCCGACGACATAAAGCCTGTGAGAAATAAATAATAATTTTGATGGTCTGACGTGCCAAAACTCTTGAATACGAGTGACGCCGCAGCGGAGGACAACCGATTGATTTCGGACAGCTGTTTGTTACTTTTTTTTCCCAACTAGCCCGTCATCAAGATGCAGCAAGGATTCGAACCCGCGCCCTCGAGCTTCGTAATCGAACACCTTAGCTGCTAAGCTACCTCGGTTCGGGTGATAGAATTCCGGTTGCAAAACAGCTATTCAACGTAAAGAAGTCGCGATGTAATAAGCATTATCTGGACATTTCGATCTGGAAAGTAGCTAACTATTAATCCACATGCTAGGAGCGTTAAGGATCTTCGTGTGATACCCTAAGTCTTTTTGACCAAAGGATGGTCATTCTAAGGCACACTTGAAGTAAAAATTTACAGCAAGCTAAAGTTAATTCTTTTGCCTAACTCCATGCAGAATATTGTGTAGATGTTGGAATGATTTCTCATTGAATAATTCATCCTGACCCTGGCGACAGCTAATAGTAAGCTGTACTGATGCCAACAAGTGCGTAATTCTGTGTGTATGCACCATTTAGTGAGTGACTTGCATTCGATAAATGTGTCACGCAGTTAAAGTTTATTTTTTTTAGTTGGGTTGTGTTTCCAAAGGGGAGGTAAATGTGACATACTAACCAAAAGCCTCTCACACTGCCATGCGCTTGTGATGCTGCAGAAATATCATGCAAAACTGCTGTCTTTTTATGCTTTAAGTCGCTGATTTTTTTCCAACCCAAGCAGTCTTTCATCCTTATTCGGTATATAATTGGTTGCATGCTCATTTCCAAATGATGCAGAACTTAAAGCATGCGTGTGCGGTTCCCTGCACATAGTTAGAAAGAGAACAGGTTTTGCACACCTGGCACGTCTCTTTGCATGGCTATTATTTGACATGTGTGGCGAGCGATGGTTAGGAATATGATAGTTCTAAGCTTAAGAGACGAGAAGCGAGCAGAGTAGATCAGGGAATAAACCGGGGCCAAGGATGTCATAGTTGAAGCCAAGAAAGAGAAATGAGCAGGGCACGTAGCGCATAGGCAGGATAACCGCTGTTCATTAGGAGTAACAGACTGAATTTTCAGAGCAGGGAAATGCATAAGGGAGAGACTGAAACTTAGGTGGGCCGATGAGATTTAAAATTTTGCTGCTATAGCGTGGCAGCAGAAAGCACAAGACAGGTTGATTGACGGATCATGGGGGAGGCCTTTGCCTTGCAATGGTTGTAGTCATGCTGATCATGATGAAGAAAATTTCGCCTCACTGTAAAGTCTATCCCATGAAGTGCATCAGACCTTGTGAATTTTTTTTTCCCCCATTTCATAAGACAAAAGACTTGACCGAGAAAGATGTGTTTCTAAACTTTACTTTAGTCTCGTGTTGGTACATTTCTCACGCACACTGTCATTGTTAGTAATAACGTAACAGTTTTGTTGATTTGACGAGCCAAAACCACTACGCGATCATGAGGCATGTCGTAGAGGAGGGCTCTAATAGTTTTGACCAGCTGGGATCCTTCACTGCGTAGTGACATCTCACAGTATTACATGGGCTCCCAGCATTTTGCCTCCATCAAAAAGTGACTGCCCTAGCCGGGATCGAACCCACGACTTTCAGACCAGCATCAAAGTACTGTACCCACTGTACCACCATAGTGGCCGTGCTGTGATCCATAATTACCATGTAGTCAATTGAGACTTACGGTTGGTGATCACGAGTATATCACCACGAATTGGACAAACTTGAGTTCTTTAATCTCGCCTCTGTGCTTTCCTGCATCTCCAGAGCACCGTCCAGACATGTGTGGGTGGCTGTATTTTAATGTGATAGCGTTAAAGAGCTTGTTTTGCGAGAATTCCGGTGACGGTATTGCTTGTGAGTGAAAAATCGACATAAGCACGAATAATTAATTAGACAAATATTTGGTGTGAGTGATAATTGGACCCAGGTCTTTTGCGTTGCAAGCACCTGTTCTACCATGGAGCCATGGTAGCACTTTAAACTGCATCATAAAAAAAAAACTCTATAAGAATTTTATGTAGTGGGAAGGGTATCCTCGTGTGTGGTATTGCGGGGCAGTACCATAAAATTGCACCAGGTGGCAGAACACGTTAACTGCGTAATGAATGAGTGGTCTAAATATGCCCACTTACTGTAAAGTGTGCAACTGCACATATGCACACGACACCTGACAAGACACATGGTGGGTACTTCTCCAATTCGCTGAAGAAAGAATTATGACGTAGGCCCCGTCGCAGTGGTCCAGTAGTTTTGCCACTCGACTGCTAATGCGAAGGTAGCGGGATCAAATCTCAGCTGCATTTTCTATGGAGGTAAAAATGTTTGAGACCCGTGTACTTAGATTTAGGTGCACGTTAAAGAACCCAGGTGATTGAAATTTCAGGATTCTCTCGTAATACTTACGGCGTAGTGGTGCCCACTACGCCGTAATTCTAGGATACACATTCTGGGATAGCTTAAAGCAGCCAATGTTAAGCTCACAAATTTTTCTTTACGTGAGGCACTGTTGAAAGCGATGCACATGGGCCCAATTACGCAATCGCGTTTAATCCTTGAAGGTGAAGCTCAAGCATCCTGCAAGTTCTCTTTCCTCTTACCGTCTCCCACTTTGGCTGGCATTAATTCCTGCTTCATTGAACTGGTAGCTCGCACGACACCTACACGAATTCCTCTCTCTCTCACGTGTTGCGGCCACAGTCGAGCACATCCGGGAGTCCTGGTGTGCCGTCTTGTCTCATCCACAATCTCGCATTCACACTGGTGCGACGTAGTGTGATTTATAAAAAGGTCTGTTGGGTTGGAGCTAAAAGTGGGACACAATTTGCAGGTGCCGGCAAGCCACCCATGTTTGGAGACTATGAGGCTCAGAGGCATTGGCAGGAGGTCACTGTAAATCTCCCAGTCACGCAATGGTAATGACTGGTTTTAACTTTTGTGTACTTTTAGCATCTAGCACTTCTACCACTGTCTGAACAGAAAAGACCGTCACGCATCTTCAAAGTTGGAACGACGTTGCCGTCTGTTTCTTGCGTGTAAAAGGATCACTACAGCTACAGTGTCTGACGAGCCAGAGGTATAAAAAATTGATACTAACGATTGTCCAGAAATGCTGAATATCGAGACATCAAGGCTTTCATAATGCCGACCAAAATTTGCTGTCATTGCACACTAATGACAAGAGGCACGATGGCATTGTTCAAAATAATGGCGACAGCTGCACAGTGTTTGCTTACTGCAGCCATAGCGGTTGTAGGAGGATATCAAGCCAGGTCTCCATCATGTCAATGTGTATTCACCTTTGCAATTCTCAAACCTAAGAGCCCTGTTCACTGTTTTCATCATTACCCCTTGACATAATAATAAAAATATCAAAAATTGGACATTTTGCCTCCTATGAAGATAACATTATAAGTGATGTCTCTGTTTTATCGTTGTTACTGCTACGTCAAGCCATTAATTAAAATACCAAATGAGAATGCCTTTAGATTTTGGAGCATTTTCTTTTTTCGCTAATGAAGTCTAGGTTTTGATAAAAGCTCGTCTGGCAAGGAAAAAAATCATTGTTCAAGAAAACATACACTCGCCAATTAAAATAGATTTTTTTTTTCTTTAATTGGTGGGTGTGCATTTTCTTGAACCACTTTTTTAACTAGTGATCAAAATGAGAACTCATTCAGATGAGTAGCTGTTATTATTGGTAAGTAGTTATGTAGAGTACTTTGATGATTTCCAGTCTCGCATTCATTAAAGAGGTTGACCTAAATTTAGCATGAGAGATTCGGGAGTGAAAAGTGTTTGTACACTCTTAAAGGAACCGACAACTGCCCTAGACATGCAATGTGATGACTGCACGGGTGAAAAGATTGTCCCTGATAGTGACTCGAACCAACCCTGCTTTTCTTGTGAAAAGTGGGGTTATGTTTTTGTTTCCTAATTGAAAATTACGAAAATAGCCTGTGGCACTACCTGGTGGTAGAAACATCAATTATCGGATGTACCCTGTCATGTGACCATAAACTGGTGTACGCAGTCAACAATTTACCTGTTAGTATTGAAATATTGTTTGCTTCTTTAGAGTAAAAGACGTAAAAATGTACATATAGGCCTGTGTTAGTAGTACGCAATAAAGTGGAGCTGCCTTCGCGTGACGTAATGATATCATGCTCGCCAGCGCGCCTTTAGCAACTTTTCTGCGTGCTCATGAAACTGTGCACGCAGCTTCCGGGTTGCTAAGATTTTGGAGCGACGTTTTTCTGCCTACAATTTGTCTCGGAAATGATGTGTGCTGCTGGTCGGCATGGCCGGGCATATGTGCAGTGACGTTTTTGTGTGTTGGCTTGGCTCGTGTGTTGAGAAAGTAACGAGGACGGACAAGCCATCCACGACACAGGTGCAACAACCTTGGGTGCAGACAAATGCTACACGGCACAAATACAGAGAAGCTGTATAAAGCCACATCGTCTCATTGTAACGGCTTGTTATATTCAAAAATAGTTGTAAAGCTCAGAATAAACATGGTTAAGCATAGTTACAGGAACTCTTGGAAAAGCAGAAGAATGGCAGCATACATAAGTCGCCAGGAAGGCTACCGGCATCGCTGTCAATTCTCGGGCCTCATCCGTGTTCAGAGCCTTTCAGATAGAAAAATACTTCTTATAACACTACGAAAGATAAGCTTTCTGTCGCACCGAAAAAAACTGGGCCGAAATGGTTCCTTTAAGACACCTTGAGGACTTCTGGAAGTTATCATTTACATCACCTTGACATCTTTGTATTCCTACAATGTGATGTTGTTAGCATGGATATATTCAGTGTTAAAGGTCCTCTGGCCACCTCTGATGTTTCTTTGACATTTCAACTAAGCACGCGCATCGAGTTCTAAAGGTCCTCACAATCAACAATGCTAAATAGGGTAGCGCTATGAGCCGGGGTTGCCCCACAAATTCACAAATTTTCAGAAGCAATTCGTTCTCTTCTCCGCACCTTTCAGCATTCTTCATCTTCTCAAGGCTCACCGCAACATTCACATGTTGTCTGCTTGTCAACTAAAACACTTTTGTCTGCTCTCAAATTCTTGCACCTGCTGCTCTTCCTTCTCGCATGATGAGGAGGAATGCTTGACCATGAGGAAGGACGAACCGATGAATGAAGCTCATTGAAAAAAGGAGTCAAACGAGCGAGGGCGTTTTTTTGTGTCATCAAACGTGTTCAACTCTGCCACTGTGGCTCCATTCCGAAAAATTATGGCGGTTACGTAGTCGTTTTGGACTCGTGCACAACTGCAACATCGCAACTAAACTTCAAACTTTGGGTTATTGAGGGACCCTTTAGGCACAAAATTTTCATGATGGGACAGACAGAAAGAAATACTCACATAAGTGGTGTTTGTGTTTTATCCTTTCCCATCCTGTAACAGACATTCTGCACTTAACACTTTGAACTCTTGTCTTGTGCATCATACAGGTACGAGAACTCAACCACCAATGATCTCCTCTACTGGGGTCTCGACTACCCTCCTCTGACGGCCTACCACAGTTGGTTGTGCGGGAAAGTGTAAGTACTTCATTCAGCACGCCGAGGTAGTTGTTGTGAGTGTTGATAATGCTGTACTTACCGAGATACGACAGAATACACGAAGAAAACTCTTGGTGAAAGCTGGCCGAGGATGCGGTTCAGAGTATTTGTGACAGCAGAGGCCGTGACGTGGTGTCAAGTTTACGAAACTCACGGGTGGTAACGTAGCACGCTGTTAACAGTGTGCTTGATTGGACTGGTTGGGGCTGCATTGTAGACGGAAGTAATAAACGGTGCAAAAGTCAGCACCGTGTGTGTGTTCTCTTCTTGTTGCACCATTTTACGCATCTACCACTGAACTATAGGGGTGGTGGTCACACCCCTGTTCACTTTTATAGGGTATTTATGTGCATTTAAACGTGGGATTTTCAGTCAGCACCACCTGTTGCCATTACGGCGAGTGTGGAACACTATTTATTATTGGGGTGGTTCGCCATCGTGGTTCGGTGGTAGAGCATCGGACGCGTCATTCGAAGATCACAGATTCAGATCCTGCCAAAGACAAGTTATCTTCTCGTCTGCTTTTTTTTCTTCACGTTTACATAGCAGTTACTTCTAATAACTTTTTCTATACTTTCCCTGGCATTATTGTCTGTTAGTTCTCTTTAATACTGCCAGTGTTATCAGATATATAGCACTCAAGGCACAGGAAACTTCAGCTCATTACGCTGAGTCATGCATGCATAGCTTCATACATTTCCATTGTAACAACACATTTATCTACATTAAACTGTACATCGCTGAGTACAGTAAAAGGAAAGTATACATACGTCAGTCTTGGTAAGTTCAGTGGGTATATGAAAGCGTTAAGCTTACCTGTGAAGCAAGCGATTTACACTCAATCATAGTAGCGAACATGATTAGTGTTGAGTCATTAGTTCTAGTAAGTTTCAACAAAGTCCACTTCTTAATTACTGGAGGAAATCAGTTTACGTATGTCTCCAGTGCAGAAGTCATCAATGGAAGTTGGGTTGCCCTCAACACATCACGAGGCATGGAGAGCTATGACCACAAGCTGTTCATGCGATATACGGGTAAGAAAATGCCTGAATTTAATCCTCTGAGTGTTCTTGCGACAAACTTACGATGACGGCTCTCTGTCCAGCAGCATTTTGGCTGTAAGGCTACGTTTTCAACCATCCGCTTGAATTTTAGCTTCAAAATAACAATGCATACTCACTTGCATGTGCCTTCTAGAAGTTACAAGAAATATTGATGAAAATGATCGGGCTACTTTCCTGCACAGATAAACACAACTGTTCTCGAAGGTTAGCACGTCGTGCAGTCTGTGGCAACACCAATAGGAAACGGCCATTTGTGGTTTCAGTTGTGCTGCTTGGTCGCAACAAAGACACACAAAGCTTTATTTTAATTTTTCTCGGCAATTCTTTGCACAGGTGGGGAAGTTGACTTTCATATTTATTTGCACTGATGTTCGATTGGTTATCACCAACACTCGCGAGTTATTTTCGTTCTTGTTTGTTACCGGGTTTACTTGGCCCAAGACAGCCACACGCAGAGATGTCGTGTGTCTGTTAGTACAACTCGTTGCTTCAAGAAAAGAACACATCGAGACGAGTCTTATAGGGGCAGATGGCAATAAGGTGCTGTGCGTAGACCTGTGTTTCAAGCAATACTGAGCTTCAAAGTACTATTGAACGTTTTGCAGTTCAGAGCAATGCTGACACCAAAAAGCTGTCCCTCATTTTTTTTTTTTTCAATTTTTTGTTTCTTACACATGGTGTACATTCAAAAACCGCAGTAAAGTAATTTGACCATATGCGAAAATTTATCTCAGAAAAATTCGACTGTCATAGAGTCAAGGCCGTAGATGTGTAGATTAAAACAGTTACAATTTGTTGGTGTTGTGTACGGCTAAGTATGATTTTTTATATTTTCTTGCTTACAACCTACACAAAAAGGTACAGAAAATCTTGAACAAAAATGCAAATTTTATTGTGCTAGGCAGCTTGATGGCAGTGCGAAAAATGTGAGTTGAAGGTTACATACAAGGGCAGGTTATACATGACTAAATGTGGTATATGTATAAACTCTGGTCAGTCTATTTCACATGTCAAATATGTTCTTGTGCTTGCCTATGAACACAGTTCTTGTTAAACTTAGATATAAGACAAACAGCATGGCCTCCTGACTTCTTTGAGCACTAACACAAAACACGAAAAATTTTTGACAATTATGGTGCTGCCAAATACAAATTCTGCGCAAAGCTGTTTAGCTAGTCTGATTTTGCAATGAATTGAGGCAAATGCTTCTGCTTTGCATGCGCACCTCTGTATTCTGACATCAATGCAGTTGAGCAGCGCTGAGCCAGCTCGTTCACCAGCAGTGGCAAAGGATGCACTTTGACCTGCTGCATTGCTCATTGTTCAGAAAAAACTGGTTTAGACTATTTCATATATATATACATGGTCTACATTGAAAAAAAAAAAAAACACCCTGAGTAGCATGACTAGCGCGAGCACTTTTGCGCGCCCTGTTCACATTGACCACCACAGGTGGGACATAGTGCAAATATCGGGAGAATACAAAAGGCAGTGCGTGGGTGTGTTCCACAAGAGCCGTCGCGTGACGCAATGCACTGCTGTGGTGCCAGGGGTGTTCGCCATGGAACCTATCGTCTAGCCACTGTCATACTTCCTCCTTGCGCTCTTCTCTTTAGCGCAGTCTTTCAACCTCTGTTGCGCTTTGCATTCGCTCTCTTTTGTCCTTGTTCGCTCTATTGGTTACGCCAACACCGGTCAACAGAGGAACAGGCGCCTAAGATCTGCACTGTGAAAAGTAAATTTGAATGCTGGTATATCTGCACATGTATTTGCAAGTCTCTCTCGAAGCCCATGTCTCTTACACTGCCTTTCACATTGGGCAAGACAAGATGGATACCAGTGATGAATTAAATTGTGTAAAGTTTAGTTTCACGTTCGTTGAGAGTGTTCATTTTATTTGACCCATTCCGAAAATCTATAGCCCATGGACAATGAGTTAGAAACTAGCTTGATTCATTGCTCTTATAAATTACTGTTATTCCCTTCCTGTTCATTTCAAATGTTCACTCACGCCATACCTTCACAGTTCATGCATATCATCTTTGTCAAATAGAGGTTCTCGTTTTAGTCAATGTTGGTGTTGGCGAAACTTGGTGTCGTTGCTTTGGCTTTGTCGGTTTTTTCAGTTCTGGCTGCTGACGTCCTTGTGTACTTCCCGGCTGTGCTGTTATTCTGGAACTCGCTTTGTACTCCACTGAGGATAAAGCCAAGAGATGTGGTAAGTTGAGGCGCCGTGACATCGCACATTCTTCTTGTTAACCTCATTTTGAAAGGGACACCAAAGTAAAACAATTTCATTTAGCTGATTTCACTAACTTCATCATTATTTATGACTTTTCTTTAGTGACTGAATTTTTAGTGACTAGGAACTGTGGATCGCCTTGTAGATGCCGTCAAAATCTCCGATGTCATGGCATTTGGTCATGGTGTTCTTATGAAACAGTCGTGGAGGTCCATACAATGCTTATATATTCAACCTCTTCTCTGGCCTTACCTGCGACGCCTCACCTGAGTGCCAGAAACAGTGAAACACGACACTTCCTAGAGGACATGGACTCTACCAACAAAGCACAGGGGCATGATTCTTGTGGTGTCCACTTACTGGACTACTCACTTCAGCCTACACTGATTGTCTGGAGCTCAGCTAGCTAGCCTTCCGCAACGTCATTTTGACATCACGAAGCCTCCACAGCTCTCGACACAAATGAGAAAAACGGAATGTGTTTCACCGCATTGCTGCTACTCCCAGCGGTCCGCTTTTGAACACACATCACAGAGGCCACGCATGAACTCTTCTTATTGCGTTAGCACCTAAATCAGTTAACGTGGCTGCCCATCTAACGCACTTCGAAGGTCGGCACACAATCCCTGCATCGTCCTTTGAACATCTCGGCATGTTCGTACGTGAAGTAAGACTTGTAAAGTTTGTTTGGGAGTCCTGTTACTGTACATTTCGCCCGCTTTCATTCTCTTTAGGCTGGCAATGTGCTGGTGCGTTCAGTTTGCGACGTGGTCAAAAGTGCGCTGACATCATGGCTTGCCAGTTTTTCGAGTAACTGAATGCACTACCCTATAGTGGACATGTCCACTAGATGGACACCGCGGAAACAGCTCTCTTGCTCAACTACGAGGTGGTGTGTGAGGTGTTCCTACATTAGAATACTACCCTTCTCTCTAGCACATGCATTTAAGACTATTCAGTATAGCCGCTGACCTTTTAACGAGGAAATGTGAAAATTGAAGATGATAATTTAGAAAACCAAGTCTTGTTAGAAGTTAAGATCTAACACTATATCACAGAAGCCACAGTAACCCTTAACCTTCACACAATCCTCCAGCTTACTCTCTATCATGCAGGCCACAGTGTTTCGTTGTAGTTTGAGTAAACTTGTGTTATTTTGTTATCATATGGTGTAACAGCAATAAATTTATGAAGGAAAGTGAGCCAAAACTTATTGATGACATTTCTGTAGTTACTCAGTTACTGTGCTGTGGCTGTAATTTATGACTCTAATGAATTACATTTTAAGGAAAGTAATTGTAGTTGTAATCGATTGTTTAGTTTTTGTGATGTGTACAAGGCTGCTGTAGTAGAACAAAATGTATGCCTTCTTCGTTAAAGATAATGCAGGTATCTTATTCTGGTGCACTAGTAAAGTTCATTTTCCCTAGCATGAGTGAAAAATAAATAAAATGATATACTAAATTTACCAGAATTTATTATTTTCTCACTGAACTTGTTGAGCTTTCTTTCTGAATGAAATGGCAACATTATTTTAACACAGTAGAGTTTCTTTGTTTCACCAGCGACGTAAAAAGAGAGCTCGAAGATGACTTAACTGCATGGCAGTACTATGTAAAATAAGAGTAAAATGAAAGCCAAGGCACGAGTGGCCCAAAATAAGTAAGTGTGGTCACCTAGCGTCAAGAAATGAAAGTGTGACGAGTATAGTCGTCATTGGTGCCATATGGAAGCAACTTTTGTTGATGACGAGAGTAGCCGTCATCGGTCATTTCAGTTTAAAATCTCGCGGTAACAGTATCTGCCGGTAGTACGAAAGGGCCAAGTGAGGAGTGAACTGCTGAACGATGACAAACAGCTGTAACAAGCTGTAATGGTTGACGATTATGTGTGCCGCAATTTCCTCTAATCTGCAGGCCATTCAAAGTACCCTTACGTTGATTGTTCCTGGCCTAGTTCTCATCGACCACGGTCATTTTCAGTATCCTTTTGGTGCATTACATGTTTGTGTTATTTGTGTTGCTTGTTTTGAGATATTTTGTGTTTTATCTTTCTGCACAAATACCCACAGGCTGAATATTGAAGCATTGTCTGTGGGAGATTTGATACAATATTTGTCATGAATAACACAAAAACACCCCAACAAAGCCAGGAACCAGGCATTATGCAATGGTGAAAAAGTATTAGACGAGGTTTACCATGAATTTATTGTTATCATTATAAAATGCTTAGCATGTATGTGTTAACCAAGCTTGATTGTGCTACTTGATGTCATTATACAATGTATGAATATCATTTCTAGTGGTGATAGGGTATGGGGGACCAGTGCTCAATAGGTGGCGCACCAAAAAAGAGCACCTGGCAGAGAGTCGCGTCACAACTCAGCTGCTCGCGCCCAGACGACCGGCCGCAGTGTACCACTCAAAGATCACGCGTGTGTGCCGCTGCCGTGCTTCATTTTGGAACGAACAGCTCAAAAAGCCATTGTGCCAGTAACGCTGCACTGTGGTTTAAAAAAATAACTTGGTGCGAAGGCCACTCTCACATAAAAAGCGCTAAAAAACGGAGAGAAGCCCTGCAAATCAGACTGTGTCTATGCATATAGTATCGGAAGGACAGTGCTGTGCCGTGATGGCAGCCCCCTCATCCTCATTTTCTGGTTGCGTGCTGGGTTTTGGGCTAATGCTAGTGCTGCCTGACATGCCCCCATCGATAAGTCCGTGCTGTGACAATACCATGCTGCCAACATCTGCAGTATTTAACAAAACAAAAATAAAAGCAGAGTACTAAGTGGTAGCTGCATCAATTTTTTTTTCTGGCATCGTTTGTACAGTGTCTGCAGTATGTATGCATGGGGACGTTGGTCAAGCAAGCTGCCATGGCAGCATAGCGCGTGTGGTGTCGCGCCGCTATTCTTAAGGTGCGGGATAGATTAGTGACCACGGCCGCCAGACATTGATGGGGGTGAAATATATAAAGAACGCCTGTGAACCAAAATATATGATTGGAGAACCCCAAGCGGTCACAATCTTGATACGACACTACAGCGTACCTCCAAATAATATTATGTTTGGCACATGAAAGCCCAGCTATTAACGATGTTGAACAGACACCTTCATTTTAAGCTCACACAGGCAAGCAGAAACACCGAAACTGTGTTAGGTGAACTAAAGGATGAGTGAAAATTGAATACGTTATGCTTCTCTAGCAAGGCATAAATTTCGATGTTACTTAGCCACGGCAGCCAGTGAGAAAAACGCTTAACGCATCACCTGATTTCAGAAATCTAAGCTTCGAGTAGTCCACTGCTTTGTTCATAACAAGAACCCTGTCTTTTGCACAAATTAGGTTAAACAGAGGCATCTCAGCACCAACTGTTCACCGGGAGAGTATTTTTTATAACAGTTCAGAGGCGTTGGTGAACTTGGCCCCGCACAAGTTTCATGGACAAGGCAGCTTTCCTTTACACGCAACTCTTTAGAAAAAAAAAAAAAAACATTACTACCTGCCTATCGTATCATTTACTTCTAGCGGGGGTATCATATGGAGTTCGGTAGTGGTGGTCAGATGTATGGATGCATGAAAACAAACAAGAAAAGTTTACATATGCAGCATGTGGCATAATACACTCGTTCTATTTATGGCAAAACGCCGTTTAAACTCGACTGTTTGGCTTTGGTTTTCACTGGTGGCCGTCTTCACTACCCAATAAATATAGCAGACACGTGCCATTCGGTTTAAAAACGAGCCCGACAGCACTAGACAGGAGAGCGAGAGCAGAATTCAGCTCGTTTTTCCGCTTGTATGCAACGCCACCTCCTCTTTCTACGTCCTCCCTTTACTCTATACATCTCCGCTCTATTTATATATTGTTTCACTTCATACGCAGCAGCACCCCCAGCGCCTCTTGGTTTTGTTACGGCGATGCGCACACGCATCGCCTCTGCCAGCCGCCACTCTCGTTTGCAGGAGCAGCTGAAAAGTGCACACTTTAATTGTTAGGGTGGTCGTGGAAACTCCAGCGCTGGTTCCCTATACAACATAGTGACAGTGAATGGGAAGAAGATGAAACCATTTCAAAACCAGTAGTGAACTGTTTGTTGAAGCGAATTAGTGTTCTCAAAATTAGTTGAAGTGCACTTGGTACTTTTAACCCCTTCGGGGTCAGTGACATGAATGTACAGCCACTGCCATTTATGTGTAGAGCATGTGAGCAGCCAGTTTTTGCCCACAGGGGTGGCACCTTAAGGCATTTTTGGGCTCTGACGCGATTAGTCTGGCTGCAAGGCCGCGCATGCTCCTGCCTCAGGGTGTCGCCCCTGTGAGCAAACACTCGCTGCTCACTTGCTCTACAGACGTGGCTGTGGCTGTATCTTCTCTCCAAACACCTTCAAGATGGTTCAGTAACGTACGTGAATGTCACCGCCTGTATGTTTAAAGAAGAGCATGCCTTTTTCGGTCATTTCTCTCGCTTGGCATGTGCTGCCACATTGCCGGAATACGCGAAATTTGTCTCGGCCAGCGCTCGCACATCTGGTTGCATGCAAGCGTGCGGCGGCTACTTTTAGTTTCGTCCCATGGGTGGTTCTATCCTATTGTGTTCCAGCCTTGTTAGCATGAGGAGGAGAGATTTAAGGGTGAGGGTGGAAAGGAGGAAAGTGAGAAAAAGCATAGCATAGAAAAAAATGGTAACGATTGAGAGAAAGAGAAACAAATAGGCTGAAAGATAGAGGAAAAGATATAAAGAAGGAAGAAGCGTGTGACAAAGAGTGGGAAAAAGATGAAAGAGGAAGAAAGATAGGAAGAGAAATAAATAATTAATAGAAATGAATAAAAAAAGAAGAAAACAGAGTGAAGAGAGAGAGAGAGAGGAAGAAAGAGAAGACTTACAACATTTAGCAAAGCAGCAAAAGTCTGTACACTCAAAACTCAGTATAACAAGCCCAGATATAAGGAACTATTGGTTACAATGAGGCAAATGAAGATAAATCTTGTAATAAGTATAGTTTTAGGAATAAACCTTTATAAGGAATTCCCGGATATAACAAACCTATTTTCACGTAGTATGCAACTTTGTTATAACGATGTAGGAGTGCACAACCTAGGTGCCCATCAGCGCCGCTCTCTCTTTAGCATTGCACATACAGTGCAAGCCACGCAAATTTTTTTCAGTTTCATTTGTGAGTTGTGCTTATTTGCTTCATCAGTTGTGCACTTGAACAATCTGGCTGAGTGTTCGCAAGTGTTGTTCCCGCCCTTAACAAGAGTGCAACGCCAGGTACAACTGTGTCAGTCTGGGCCTTTCTCTGCTGGCCGTGGCTTTTATGGAACGCGAGCGCCCCCTGCTCAGCGCTGTGGCATTCTCGCTGGCGCTGAACTACAAGCAGATGGCGCTGTACTACGCAGTCCCATTCTTCTGTTACCTGCTAGGATGCTGCTTTCAGCGGGAGGGACTCGGATCCAAGTGAGTGGCGGTGATAGCACGGCGGATCTCTCCGTTGGGTTCTGTGACAGATGGGTTCTGTGACAAGCAGTGCAGATTCTGTTGGAGAAATTATCAAGAAAACAAAGGGCCCTTTGTGAAGTAACTTGTAACTCTGAAGCATATACACTCTAACTTCTTTATAACGAACTTGGGTATGACGAATCGTCGGTTATAAACAAGTAAATGAAGATTATATTTGTCATAGAGACAGTGCTGCTAATATATGTTTATAACGAATTTTTGAATATAACAAAGCATTTTCGTGGCAGGTGTGACTTTTTTATAATGAGGTTTGAGTGAAGCTCAATTTCGATAGCATATAGTGACAGTGCCTATTGGCAGTGCCATCAAACATTGGCTGGCCATCAGACATTGTCACATTTTGATAGGGATCAAATGCTGCAACAATTGTGCACTTAAAATTATGTGCACATTTCAGGACCCTGGGCAGCCCAAATCAATTCGAAGTTGCCCCATTACAATGCGCCTCATAGCTATCTCATTGTTTTGACATGTGGAACTCCAGGAATGACGATTATAAAATCATTGCATTCGACTCTTTTCTACCTCCAAACAAGTTTATTTTATTCATATGCACTTCTTTAGAAGTCGTAACCATCTTGTAAACTGCCGTGATTTTTTTTTTACTTATAACACGACATTTACCATTTGACTTTTTTTGTAGCATTAGTATGTACCCTCGTGTCTTACTCATTGCTTAGTAGAGTGGAATTAAATGTTTTGCCATATTGCCGTGATTTATTTCATTATATAATATGCATGGTTACTGCTATTACCCAATGTGTGTTTGTGGGATCATGCAAGTATAGCTTCACAGTTGCTACTCGAGGAGGGTTCACTTCCTCGAGATTGCCGCCTGACTTTTTCACGAGTTGTCATATGCATCATGTGAGTGCTTGATAACGCAAGAATAAAAATACTTGACTACAATGATGCAGTTACATGAAAACTCATTTCAGGCTGCGACTTTTCCTTGGCCTTGCCCTGGCAGTCACTTCCACATTTGTCGCGTGCTGGGCGCCCTACCTGGGAAGCCCCGACCGAGCTTTGCAGGTGGTGAAGCGCCTGTTTCCCCTGGATAGGGGTTTGTTTGAGGTAAATGTGACAACAAGCAGTAATAGGTGACGCTTAAGTTATGGCGTACATCCATTGAATTTCGCTTCCGCCTTCTTCAATCACGGGTGGTGACAGATCGGCTGTAGATTACTTTACGGGAGATTGGTGGGCATTGCCTCACTGGGCTGCTTAAAAAGATGTTTCTTTGCTGTTTTATATTGGGACGTGAGTTAATAAAGGTCGCATAGTTCGAAAATGGATCATCCAACCTCGAGTGAAAGTAGCGGAAAAAAAGATATAGAAGTTCTATATGCAACTACTCACGCAATTAAAGCGGCCATACACAATATGTCCTTCGGAAAAGCAGCTGGCGAGAATGGAGCAATACTCTATCTAATTAAAGACAGGGGAGCATTCATTTGGAAAAAACTAGCTATGCTTTACACTCGGTGCCTCAAAAAGGCAATGGCTTCAGCAAGCTGGAAAAATGCCTATATATACTAATACACACAAAAAAAGACATTAAAGACTTTAAGAACTATAAGACCATCAGCTTACTTTAGGCAACATACAAAATATTTACAAAAGCGGTCTCAAGCAGTATAAAAGAAACACTTGGCTTTAACCAGCCAGAAGAGCAAGCTGGATTCAGAAAAGGCTACTCTACAGCACATGTCATTCATGTGATAAACCAGGTAATTGAAAAAACTGCAGAATACAACAAATCATTTTAGTTACCTTCATAGCCTACAAAAGGGCATTCGACTCAGTAGAGTAACATCTGCAGTTTTTAAAGCACCAAGTCAATGAGGAGTACCTAAATCTTATGTCAATACCTTCACCAACATCTACAAAGACTCCATGTTTACTTCAATTCTCCACAAGAAAAGTGATTGATTGATCGATTGATTGGTATGTGGGGTTTAACGTCCCAAAACCACCATATGATTATGAGAGACGCCGTAGCGGAGGGCTCTGTAAACTTCGACCACCTGGTGTTTTTTTAACGTGCACCCAAATCTGAGCACACGGGCCTACAGCATTTTTGCCTCCATCGAAAATGCAGCCGGGATACGATCCCGCAATCTGTGGTTCTGCAGACGAGTACCTTAGCCATTAGACCACCATGGCGGGGTCACAAGAAACGCGATGAAAGAAGTAAGGCAAGGAGATACCATATTTTAAATGATGATGACTGCATGCTTGAAGAAGGCGTTTAAGCAGGTAGGCTGGTAGTAAACAAAAATGAAGTCTGACAGAGAATAGCTGAACAAGCTACGATTTGCTCATGGCATAGTGCTTTTTAGCACGGAATTGCAAAAAATTATTGAGGAATTGATCTGAGAAAGCGTTAAGGTAGTCCCCAAATGAATGCAATAACGACAAAGATAACATTGAATCGCCTGGTGAAACAGAAAAAGTTTAACCCTTTGATGCCTGAATCGTTAAACTGCCAAACGAAATGAAAATTGTTTTCATTCTCCAGCTTTTAATATGAACTTTTAACTGATTTCACAGTTAAATCATGTAAAATTCACCTTTAATGAATACTGTTACATATGTCACAAATTCTCCACATGCCACAGAAGCAAAATAAAGTACATCAGAAGTATGTAACATGTCGTGTACCATCTCTTAGGTGCATACTCACCAGATAAACCAAATTGTTGAAGATAGAGTTTATGTCACCCAGGCAAAAAAAACAAAGAAGTGAGAGCTGTTGCACGTGTTTTGCACACTCTGCCATCAGCTACAAAACGATTGACTGGAGCATGAAATACCTTAAATGAGACGGCCCGAGATTTTTCCTGCTGAGAGCTACGTTCCCTGTGAGTACTTCACAGCTTACATGAAAGGTGGCACACATTTTGTGAGTTTTTTGGTGTGTTGCGAATTTACGGCACTCAGCAGTAAAGTGTTAAGATTGAAAACCATACAATGAAATGTATACAAGAATATGTATGTTTAAGACAACTACACTCAAGGGAGAACCTAACCACAAACAGGAAATTTACCGTAGAATACAAATCACTTGGAGTGCATTCAGCAGGCACTCCCAAATAATGTCAGGAAATCTGCCACATCATTAAAGAGAATAGTACACAACCACGGCATCCTGCCAGTTCTAACATAGTATAGGGCTGAAATGTGGAGACTAACAAAACAACTAGAGCAAAAGCTGAGGACCACGCAGCATGCAGAGAAATGTAAAATTAATTTAATAACATTAAAAGGGCTCTGCAACCCTTTTTTGAGCATGGTCAGAAAATGTTGGTGATCAGTAGTTGAGGCACCCAAGAACACGCGTGCTAAATATTATAACACAGCAACTTGGCCTAAATTTACAATAAAGCCTCAAAGCCGGCTAAAAATCGCTTTCTCTTCTCTTGACAAATGACGCTAATGTCCCAGGCCTAGTATCAGCTGAAGCCGCCGCGACTTGTTTGTGTGTGATCGCACTAAAAAGCCCTGCAGTGGAAGGATAAAAAAAAAAGGGAGAAAAATTGCTCAAGGTCACAAGGTGCGCGTGACACATTCTTGCCACTATGCCATCCCTCCCTCTTCAGCTTCCAGTGCTTTTGTCAGGACGAGAGAAGAGAGAATGCGATTGCGGCGCATGACAAATATTTTCTTTAAGTTCGCTCGTACTAGACAGATTCTTAAAATTTTTGCGGTTGTGAATTCGCGAGGTAATAAGCTCCTTTAGTGAATCCATTCCATGGCTACTTAGAAAAGTGTTGCAGGGACCCTTTAAGTGATCGGAGCGCAGTAGAATAGGTGAGAGAAGACACAGGAGCTAGAAATATCTTAGTTGATATCAAAGGAAAGAAAACGGACCTGGAATAGTCACATAGCGGGTGGGAGAGACAACAGAATAGTTATCGAGGGATGGGAAATGCAGTCAGGGATGGCTGAGAGTTAGATGGAGTGACGAAACTAGGAAGTACGCTGGGATAAAACATAATCGGCGTGCATAGCATAGTGTAAACTGGAGATCACTGGAAGAGGCCTTCGCGTGTCACGCCGCAGACAGTTGAGCGCCGGGCACTCATTGTCACGTACTGAGAGGTCATGGGTTCAATTCCTGGCGGTAGAACTTATTCTTCTGGGTTTTTTTTTTCTTTCTCCTCTGCCAATACGCATTTTACCAACGTCATATCCATTACAAAAACACGTCACTGAAGTCTTGGTGGAGCCTGCATAAAGCACTTTCTTATTGAAAGACAAAATGGATATTGAAAATGTGATTTTCTACATTGTCATACTTTTTCTAAATTTTTGTTTTCAAACACTTTTACTAGACTAGTATTTGAACAGGCAATTCCAAGAGAGCGCAATAACATTCATGCATCTCACAACCTTGTTTTCAGGACAAAGTTGCCAACATCTGGTGCACTCTGTCTATCGTCGTCAAGCTTAAAAATCTGTACTCGCCGACTGCACTCGCCTTCGCTAGGTAAGGCTCTGCCGCATGTTGCAGCCTTCGTGAATCTTAAAATATGGCATATCTTACAGGTTATCACTAGCATTTTTTGGAAAGTCAAATCCTGCTACTATATGAAAAGTTGTTTTGTCTTTTCTTTGAACAAAAAAGAATTATATTTGCACATGCCTTCTTTCAATTTCAAGAATATGCAATGCAGGTCAGTCGGGTCGTGACAAATGTGCTCATTTTTTCTTGTAATATGGCATATATACTATTTGAACTTGATTCGAAGTTGATTCGATATTATTTCACCAAATCACTATTTTCTTCAAATTCACTTCAAACTTAAAATTCACTATTTGCACATGCCTAGCTAAAACCGTGTAAAGCGAGAGAAAGTTTGTAGGTATTAACTATCCTTTTTGCTTTAAAAGTTGAATTACTGATGTAGAGGGAAATAAAGCTCGACAAAGCGACAACTTCGTTAAGGTGGATGTTAATCCTACATCTCTTCCACATTTCAGATGCATCTCTTTGCCATTCAGTTACTTCAGCTGTATCTAGTATTCACATAACAGAGTGCAAGTGCTGTACATTCAAACCTCGATATAACGGAATATCAATTTTAACGAAGTAAATGAAGAATAGTCTCGCGATAGACATAGTGTTTTTAATATACCTTTAGAACAAATTTTCGAATGTCGCGAAGGTATTTTCGTGTAAGATGCAACTTTGTTATAATGAGGTTTGAGTGTACTTAGCTGTGGATGTCTGGTGTTTTCGTGTTACGGTTAATTAAACAGGGTACTGAAAAACAGACTACACTCAAGCCTTGGTATAAGGAATGTGGATATAACGAAATATTAGTTATAACGAAGTAAATTGAGAATAGTTTTGCACTAGATGCGATATTACCTTTGTCACGAATTTTCGCTTATAAAAAAATTATTTTTGTGACAGTTGCAACTTTGTTATAATGAGGCTTGGCTGTAAATGAGGTTAGATACAATCCGATCGACTGTGTCATTTCTACCTCTCCTTCATTACCCGTTTCAGTGTGCCCTTTTATTAACCATCACCCATTATCAGTTAGCCTAGCTTTACGTAGTTTTCAGCTCCGCGTGGCCACATGTTAATGTCACAGCCTCTTGGTTACTCATATTCTTGTCAGTAGAGAGTGCGCTGTACAAGTTTGCACTTTTTTAAGTCATTGCTTGTTCCTCCAGCGGCCTCGTAACGCTCTGTACGGCAAGCATCTCGGCTGTCGACGTGTTGCTCCGACCAACACCGGAGCGGTTTCGATTCACTCTGGTAAGCTCGCATTCGCAAACTAAGAATGGCCTACTGTGAGTGGCCACAGCACACAATTACCCAATGTTGTCCTTTTAAAAGTTTACGGACTTGTATTTTAAAAGTTGTAGATGAAATGTATAGCTTTAACGATGTAACGATACTATGCAAAATAAAGGTTCTATTTGATCGATTTATTGATTGATTGATGGAAAAAATCCTGCGCTTCTTACAATGTCAGTTCCTTGTCTGTCTCTGTCTTATAATGTTGATAGAGGATCATGATTGATGAGAAAGATTGAAGGAAGACCTATAAGACAGTTTCATTTGATGCTAATGCTGGTCTCAGAATGCCAGGCCTTGTGTTCTGCCCACCGTCACAACTTCAGGTCACAGAATTTGCCAATGCGGTCCTTCGATATAGTTATGTGAAATAATGTTGATTGCATTAGAGCTTAAAAAATCATGCTGTGTGGGTTTCGCTTGGCCGTGGTTGTGGCTGCATAACGATCACACAATGTCACCATGTGTGTAGTGATGTCCTGATGCTAATCAAAACTTGTTCAGGAGGACAAGTATTTTATAGTTGTGGGCTCGGGGCTGGCTGGAAGCCGGAGCCCTCAAAAAAGACGCCAAGGCGGCTAACCAGAAACGCATCTTTACTTTATGTGAGCTACGGCAGGCCTTAGTCCCAGTGGCAGGCGAGCACGAGCAGTGTGTGCGAGCTCTCAAATCTTTCTCATTGTCCTCCATGGGCGCTGTCCACACCAATATCCTGTAGAGTGAATCATGAAAGATAGCTCTGTGCCTGAAAGTGAAAGGAAATAAGGAGTAACAGATTTTACATTGGTACTGCAGATGCTGAAATATGTGCCCCTGTTTCAATGTAGCCTTTTCCAGAAATTTATTGTGCTATGTTGAAATGTTTTTCTTATTGCATATATCTATAGCGCTCGAGTTGGGCATTATCGTAGGTGAAAAAATACAGTCATAAAACTGCAATAAAACATTACCAAGCTGCAGTATCAAAACTACTGACTAGCATACACATAGATCGCAGTAAAAAATACTACACCATAATAATAATGATGAAAACATAAGTGTAAAACATTTCAATGTTAAAACATGTGAAGTAATATTTAAATGGGTTTATACAACGTTTTCTATGGCAGAAAAAAAGCTTCGTGCAGATACTATGTCATCGGGAAGCACATTCAGTTCTTTCAGCGTTTGAAGAAAGAAAAAAACCGCAAAACTTAGATACGACATTGGTAGGGCTTTATTTATAGCAGTGCATTGTCAGAGTCTGTTCTGCTATTTTTTTTCTCTCCATCATTGGAGCTAACCCTGTTTTAAATTCATTGCAGGAATTATAAAATACTTCTGAAAATAAATACTTTGGGCATATGGTTGCTTGCTACTGCATCTATTATTTTAGGTGGAATGTAAAATTGAGACAAAGTGCAACAGGTTTCAGTATTATAACTTTCGTATGTGCACGTTCACGCTGCTTTGCGTTGTTAAGTTAGCTGCTCTCGCGTTTAATAGCGTCGTTTTTTTTTTTTACCATTGCTGCTTTCAGATAAACTGTTCTCTGGCCTTTTTTCTCTGCTCCTACCAAGTTCACGAAAAGACCATACTGTTCCCGGCGCTGTGAGTATTCTTTATGTCTGCCCTGTTTTTTCTGATATTCATTTGTTTTCAAGACGATAGTCTTTTTTTCTGGGATACTTGAATGCAGAAATTTTGGTCTGTCTCTCTCTCTCTGTCACACAAAACGATTTAGGCCACCCAGCCAAAGTTTAAGCTCTTGCTGAACGCCCAGCAATTTTAAACTGATGATGGCTGCGTTCATACTTGGGAACATAGTCGATCGAAAAGCTAATATTTCGCATATCTGAGGCAAAACATCAATACCTAAGTGCTAGGTGGTGTGTTCCTTGACTAGAAAAAACATAGGTACATAACTCTAAAGACCGTAGTGTTTCTTAGGCTGCGCAGAAAATGGGACGCTATTTATGAAAAAAGGCTGGCAGAAGCCTATCGTCTTTCGACAACATTTGTAGCGAAGCACGCAAATACGTGGCGAACTTTTTTTTCGTATTTCTCACTTCTTATTCTGTTTTTGTGCTTTTTTTTGCAGTGCCTTCTATCTCATCTTAAATAAGCATCCTGGCCTGGTGGTGTGGTTCTCAACCTTGGCAACATTTAGGTGCGCAAAGAAAAAGAAAAACATGAGTAGTTTTGTTTTTGGAACACTTAGCATGTCTTACCAGTACTGTTTGTGCTTGATAATTGGACAGCAAAGCACAGGATCTCATGGTTTAGTAAACTGCATAAATAGGCTCTATTTCACTCAGTTTTTCATTAAAGAGGGAACAATTGCAACCAAAAGAACAGCTGTTGGATTGCGTCGTGCACGCCTCTCGTGCAGGAGAAAGATGCCTATTCAAAACAGTGGTATCACATGTTCCTGTGCGTGCTACAGAACCCAAGCCACTAGGGGAAGGTGTAGGTATCAAGTTGGAACCCTGAGCCAGAGCTAGCTTTTGTCGACCCGAAAACTTTCCTCATGAGAAATTTTTATTTATTTTCTATATTGATTTCGACATACAGTAAAGTCTTATTACAAGAGATGCTTATTACAAGAAATATCTGGAGTAGTTTGGTTAGTTTTTATAAGTTCACCATGCTAACAACCTCGCACACAAGCGACATGACTTCAAGAGACACTTTTTTACTGAAAACGACTTGTTTATGTTCCCAGGGTAGACCTTTCGCTATTTGAAAGAGGCACTGCTCACACATGCTCCCTGGATTTTGCCGACAATTACTTACCAACTGCTATGTGTAATATTTCATTCCCTTAGCTCAATTCTCATCAGTGCTGCAGCTGCAAGTCATACCTGATATGATTATGACTACTAATTGCACTCAACTTTCTCTCATGTACTAGGCTTGTGTACACGAATAGTTGAGTATTCAATTCAATTCTAATTTAAACTATCGAATATTTTTGAAGTATTCGCAAGAAACAAATAGGTGTATATTAATCTGCATGTAACCACCTGTAAAGATGGTTTTACTGCAGTGTAGGAGTGCTAAGCTGTGAAAGCATATATTAAAGAGAAATTCGTTTTGTTACACCCTTCTTCAAATTAAAAGGGGCCCTGCAACACTTGCTGAGCATGATCACAAAATGCTGCCTATCGGTATTTGAGGCTACCGAGAACACGCGAGGCAAATATTATAGCGCAGCACGGGGCCTGTAGTTCACAATAAATTTTCAAAGCTAAAAATTGCTTTCTTCTTTCGGCAAATGACACTACAAGCTCAAAAATCATTTGTCACAGCCAAGAAGGAATATACCAGCTCTGGTCACAGCCATTGGCTGATTTTGAGCATGGCTCACTTGTCGTTACCGGGGCTGCCGTGGAAGGCTGCCACTTGTCCACAAGTATGTGCGCGATCGCACATAAACCCGCGTATTCGAAAAAAACAAATAAGGTGCTCAAGGTCACGAAGTGCGTGTGATGTATTTTCTTTCGCCGTGCCATTCCTCCCTGCTTAGCTTCCAGCTATTTTGTCGGGACGATAAGAGAGAATGCACTTGCAGCGTGCGACAAATTTTTGAAACTCCGCTCGTACAGGACTGATTATAAAAAATTTCTAGAATTCTAGAATTCGCTTTGCACCTAAAATTCACTATTCGCACAAGCCTACTCACTACGCATTACGATGGGAACATTGCAGGGCAGGGAACGTTGGCTATTGACACTGATGAATATCTAATAGATAGGTTTTTGTGAATATTCGAATGCTTCGAATATTCGAATGAGTATCATTGTATTTGGATTTCGTTTGATTCAAATTTAAATTTTCGATAATTTCAAAGCATTCGAAACGAACTAGTAAGGGTATATTAGTTCAAATGTAGCCCACTTGTGAAGGTGGTTTCATTGCGGTGGAGGAGTGCTGAGCTGTGAAAGCATGTGTCCAGGGAAGATCCAGACTGCCGCGAATCTCTATTTTAAGGTTAAATGAACATTTTATCCTCACATTGATTCATCATTTTTCAAGTTTAAAGCTTGTCATACTGGCTAATATGGTCCAATAATGGTAAACTTTTAACATAACATATCTTACAGGTTATCACTTGTATTATAACGAAAGCCAAATTCTAATACTACTCAAAGTTGCTTCCACTTCCTTTTAAGCAAAAAGAATTGCATTTGCACAGGACTTGTTTCAATTTTGAATAAAAGATTGTGGAGGTTAGTTGGGTGATAAAAAATTTGCTATTTTTCTTCATAATGTATTATCTATACTATTTGAAAGTAATACGAAATTATTTGACCAAAAATCACTCTTTGCTCCGAATTTACTTCGAACCTAAAATTCACCATTTCTATGAGCCTACTTCAAGGGTATTGGAACCAACAGGAAAGCTCTGAATCACTTCTATAGTCAATCCTGTAAGTCTGTTTTTAGGTAGTTGGATACTGATTGCATACAGTTGGATACTGAGTCCTACTGCTGAGTGTTCTGAGAATTTTATGTTACAAGAAACATGTTTCCCAGGTCCCTTGAGTGTCTCCTGAAACAACCCAGACAACAGAAACACATCTTCAGTGCGTTTTTAAAACGTTCTCGGGAGGACGTTTGAACGTCCCAAGGACATGCTCAACTAGTCTGGATGTAGTCCGAGAAAGATTCTATTGTCCAGCCTCAGCACGTTTTCTAAAGATTCACAAAAGGTTCACCAGAGCATTTCTGGCACTATTTCAGGATATATAGGAAACTGAAACATACTCAAATTGGTCCACCAGGACATTTTGCATACCAACTGCGCCCCCCATTAGGACATCTTTGGGACAATTGGCGTACCAAATAAGTTACCCATAAGACATTTCTGGAACATTTTGCACACCGACTACGCTACCCGCCAGGATAGGTTGTATGCTGAATTGCTGTATTTTACATTTTACTTTTATAATAAGATGACGTTAGAGCATGGTTGTGTAGTATTAGTATGGAAACGCACCAGTGGCAATGCAACTGGTGAGTTTCCACACCACAAAAGCGAATTCCACATCTGTTAGTAAGTCAAGCGACTAAACAGATGTAGAATTTGCTTTTTTGGATGTAACATAACCCAGTGCATAGTTTTTTTTTTGTTTTACAGTTTCTTTTCTTAGTTTTTGACATGTGTTTGTTTCTGGTTGTGTGCCATCGATTGTGGGAGTGATTGTTTTAGTAGATTATTTTGGTATATCACGTTGTTGATGATGACAGGGGGAAGTTGGGAATGACTTACATGCGTGTGAGGTATTTAATAGTGTTCGCTTTGAAATAAAAATTTCAGTTGTCTGAGTCTGAGTGTGTGTAATTTCTAGCACTTGTTTCATCATGAACCTACCTCTTTTTCTTCTTCTCCGTCAGCATGTTCCCACTGCTCTTCAAGGATGGGTTGGTCACTCCATACTTTGCCCTCGTCGTGCTTAACCTGGTGTTCGTGTACCAGGCTTACTTAAAAGACGCTGCGAGGAGCGGTCATGTAACATTGCTGGTGAGTGTACTTGGTGAATTCCTTAGGAGATGCGAAAGAGGAATAAGGGAAAAAAAATGCGTAATGTCAATTCTGAGCACAACTGGTTAAACGTTTTGATTTTGTGATAACTTGAGGAAATACACATGCATCAAGGCAACGGGGCATGCCGCGAGTGCAAGTAGAGAATTTTGATAGAGAACGTAGTTGCAAGTAGAGAACGTTGATAGGTATTACATGTTCATGTAAAACTTTCATAGCAAATAAACTATGCAGTAGAAAGAGGGAGAACACATGCCTTTAAAATGTCCTGCAACACTTTTCCAAGTAGCCATAGCATGGATTCAGTAAAGGAGCTTATTGATCATGAATTGGTCTGTGCAAAAAATGTTTCGAATTTATCCAGTACAAGGGGATTCACAAAGATCTGTCACACGGTGTAGTTGCTCTCTCTCTTCTTGGCCCGAAGAAATCACTGGAAGCTAAGCAGGGAGGAATGGCACGAGGAAACAAAGTACGGCACGCGCACTTCGTGACCTTGTCAACTTTTTTTTTCTTCAAACACATGGCTTTTCAGTGCAATAGCGCGTGTACGAAAACATAGCAGCCAGCAACTTCCAAGCGCACCGTACTCAAATTAGTCTATGATATTATACTTGGGTCTATGATGCTATGATTTTTTGTTATACTTATAATAAGGAACTGAGACAGTCAGAACTGTTGTTTCAGACCAGGTAGGAGCGTAGGCCTAGCCAGCGAAAGCAGAGACATTCTTCATTACATACTATAGAATCATTTGTTGAGAGAAGAGAAAGCAATTTTTAGCTGACTTTGAGAATATATGGTAAATTCCGGGCCACGCTATAATATTTGGCTTGTACGTTCTCGGTAGCCTCAACTACCGATCCGCTGTGTTTTCTGACCATGCTTTTAAAAAGTGTTGGCCCCTGTAAGCACTCACTCCAAGTCTTAATTTCTATTTCAATTCAATTTAAATTTAAGTTCAAGCGGACTCAAGAAACCACATATCTACACACAGCACATCACACATGTGAAAGAGTTACAAGACATTCACCCAAGGCCACGCAAGAAATCTTGGTGGATTACATCACAAAGGTCGCCATACCTTGTTTACACCTTGTTTCAGCCTACTAGTATATCCATTTCTGCACGACATGGAATTCAATTTCAGTGACCCATACTGAACGCATGCCTTGGGTGTATGCCTTGCATCTCCTTGCAAAGCGTGCGATGCGCTGTTTCTATATATATGTGGTTTCTTTCCTCTAATAGAGTTCCAGTTGTGAGAAGCACTTGTGTTGTGTTTCCCTTGTCCGGAAACGTTTATTTTCACTCAAAGTTTTATACTAACAGATTTGCGGAACACAGGAATTCTACCTTTGCAATTTTCTAACAGAAGCAATGCTTTGTCAAAAAGGAGATATGTGAATTGCTGTTCTAAATGTACAGCCATCAGTAAACTTGACACAAGTTCTCCACAGCATAGCCTTAAACAATTTGATTTACGCTTGTTCCACGTAGCTTTGGGTTCTATTGCCCCAAGATGTTACCCATTCGTGATACCACACTATCCAAGCATACTGAGGTATTATTTCGGAAACAGGACCCAGGGCTTGGTGGCTGGCATCAGTCAAACCAGGCCACGTCATGTGGCAGGGAGTTCATGCTAATCGTGCTGATGACTGTACACTCAGCTAGGCACAACTGCTGTGTAGTTTGAATTGAAAAAAAAATAAAATAAAAAGCCAGTTATGCTGTATCAAAAACTTAGGGACGATTAACCTCTTTCCCCCCTAGTAGTGTACATGGTTCTATGAATAATAAGGTTTTTGTAATGCATAGATTTCAGTGTCATACACGAAAAAACATTGCACCAGCAAGTGTACAGGTACAGCGTCTGATTCCTCACTACATTTTTTTATCCTTCTCTTGCTTTCAGTTTGCGCTGTCACTCACAGGATGCATCGCACTCAATGCTCTTCACCTCACGATGCCGCCACCGGCACGTTACCCAGACCTGCACCAGCTGCTGAATGCGGCTTACAGCTGTGGCCATTTTGTTCTGTTCCTCGTCTACACACACTACCTGCAGTTCCAGTTGCCAGCATCACGATTTACCAAGCTCAAGAAAAAGTAAGGCGCAACATTTCCTGTGCCGAGCCTACGTCATGACAAGAATGGGACATCAAGAGAGTTTGTTGCGCACTTCTTTGGCAAAAGTGTTGTACGATAGAAAAATCATCATCGCTGTTGCAAAATGACAAATTTGCGGCGAACGTCATGCAGAGTGAGTGGCTGTGTACGATCCGCAACAAGATGTGACGGTGAGAATTCGACGCTTGCTTTGCACAATGTGCGTCGTGATGCCAAATTTTGGGGGGAGTGTGGCTGTTGCATAGAGAGTTGCTCACAGTTGTCTCAGTGTCTCAACATGACAAGTCTGCGCAGCTACTTTTTTTCGCTGGGTTCTATTTTGTCTGTTGTATGTGGGCCAGGGGTTTTCAGAAGAGGCATTTCACTTATAGCAGGCGCGTAAGCTAGTCTATGGGCTTTTTTTCTTCTTCTTCATATTTATGCAGCTACAAGCAACATCTGTGAAGTGGTGCAATGTCTTGAGCTAATTAAGCATCTTTGTGTGGTGTTGACATTTGGGAAAACGAGCAATTGCTGTCATCAGTTTTCGTTTGTTAGGGTGGAGTAAACTGATGCACATCCTCTGCCACTGCCATCATACCCAGAATGAATACTAAAGAGACAAGCGATTTTTCTCATACTAGTAAATTACTCTTTAACCATGCCAAAGTCACCACGTTTAACGTGGCAATCTGCTTGGTTAACAACAGATGACGCAAAAAGAAAATGCAAATGGCGACACCACTTTCAAGTTGCTGCATTAGTTGCCATGACTGTATAGATTTCGACAGGGTTTGTTAAGGTCTACTTATTTATTAATGAGTAAAACTGAAGTACATTATCTTTCGAGCAAGGCAAAGACTTAAAATAGCAAGTTTAGGGAAATTTTATTGAGTAAATGTGGCCAAAATACGAAAAAAGGACACTTCGAAAACCGTGAAGTTACATCAAAGATCTCAGCGTGACATTTTGAAGTGAAACTCTTGACGCTGATTTTATGGTATATTAATGAACCTATCATGGCAAAAGAGGCAACAGTATGGTTTGCAGAGTACAAGTATTTTACTGTCTAAATTTAGTGTCCCTTTAAGAATACACCACTTCCTACCCAAGAAGTTACTTTTTGTAACATAAAAATACAGTTTAATCTTGTTAAGTGGAACTTCATGAGGCTGAAAAAATTGTTGTCATTAACAAGCATTTCTCTTACTGAGAAATACGTGAGGTACAACAGTGTCTATTGTATGCTGTCTCAGCATTATTAGGTATGAGCTCAACGAACTATATGTATCGGCTGATTTGTCTTGTGTCGTAGGAACCACAACATGTTAACACGTGTAACACACAACACATTAGGAAACGTTGCTTTTAATCTTTCGATCGGTGGCTGAATAACATGCTGTTGTTTTGCACTATAGTCTTTGTGACAGTTCATTAGAGTGACTTCTTTAGTGGAAACAAACGTCGTGGGAACAAATTTCGTATCATTCGTTGCTTGAAGAAAGAAAAGCAATTCAAAAATCATTCAGCACTTGCTTTAGCCGTTTCATCTGAGCGATGTTCCGTTTTCCGATATTCTACTGCATTGCGTCTTATTAATCTTAACAGGGATTTTTGGAGGGCACTGTAAACGGAAGGGTACGAGTCGTACAGATTTTCTTGGAAGTTTTTGTCACGGTTTGTTAGACATTGACATCTTGATTGAAAACAAACATTGTGGAAACATATTTTATATTGTTCCTCTCTTAAAAAAAAAAATTGAAAAATCGTTCAGCACTTGCTTATGTGGGTGCACATAAGCGATTTTCCATTTTCCAAGATTCTACTGTTTTAATCTTAAAATAGCCGCTCTTGAAGGGCATTGTCATAAGAAACGTACAAGTCATATATTCGGAGTTCCTTGGAAGTTTTTGATGCAGTGCCTTGATCGATGTTGCTAGTCAGACACCTCAGTGTGTATTAAGAGCTTTTAGGTACTGGACTTGACTGGACTTGACTGGCATTCAGCTGTGCTGCACGCTTTTTAGTCATGCAAGACGATCTTGCTCATCAGCATAGTTGTGTTGGGAATGTTGCATGCTGGCTCCATTTGTGTGCACTTGAGTGCTTAACACAAGGCAAAATGCCTTCTATATGTGTTGTGAGCCATTAATAGGCTAGTGTTTGAAAAAATTTTTGTTAAGCCCTTGTTTAGAAAAAATTTGTGATTGTTTTTCAAGTGTACAACTTTTTAGTTCAGGTTTAAAGTTTCTGTTTTCTGCCCTTGCTTTAAAAAAATTGTGATTATGTTTTAAAGGGGTACTGGCACAAAATTTCACGGTCCAAATAGCCTGCAGGGTCGATTCCTGTCAGCATTCGTATATCATCTGCAAAATATCAATTGTGAATATAGCTTGGAAGGTATTTTAAATTAATTTTGAAGGTGTGCGAGCCCTCGATTCCATCATGCCATTGACACCCTCGAAGGGGACCCTTTGGGGACCCCCTACTTCCCCCATCTCACCAAGATGCAGTCAATAAAACAAGTTATGACGATGTCATGGCCGCCATTTTTTTTTTTTGCCGCATTGGTTCCTGCAATTTATCTTGGCGGCTGGTCGCAAGTGCGTAGCCTTGTCGCACGCTTTGAAAGTTTTGTGTCTGGCGACACTGTAGTCCCGTTTCCTATTCAAAAGTAATCCTTGAATGGACTGTGCGGAAGTATGTCACAGTTCCATGTGCCGAAGTGGTCGAGAGCTGCACACGCTGCGTGGCGATTGTTGCACACGGCGGCTTCTTGTTCTTGGAGCTCTCTCTAATGGAAACTGAAAATGGTCCGTAATGAGGGGCCTGTAATTAATTATCTATCATGTGCTGGAGCAAAGGATGTGTCGTGTTAGGACTAACAGGCTTCCAGCAACACGTTACAGCAGAAAAACGTGAGACCAATGTTTTTGTGTCAGTACTCCCTTGAGGGCATGACTTACAAGTTACAGTTTTAAAATTTTTTTTTTCAGCCCTTGTTTAGAAAAAATTTGTTATTATGATTTAAGGGCACTACTTGCAAGTTCAAACATTTTTTTGTTGTGCTTGTCCACATGCAAGTCATGTTCTTGTGCCAAGTGTTATTGTGCATTTTGGTAAGGTTTTATCGATCTCAACTGATTTAAACAGCTTTTTCCGAGTGTAAGGTCACTCTTGGCAGTTAAAACTTTTAATCTGGTTGTCATAAATTTGTCTGTGTTTAGTGTCTGTGTGGCTTCACTACATTATTTAATACCATAATGCTTTTTAATGTGCTACGCATTCATAACTTGTTCTATGCAAGTCAACATATGTAGCATTCACGTTGATGCGAAAATTCTCAATAAATTTTCATGCAGGTTGGTAAGAACCTCGAGTTTTCTTCTTCCTATCTCAGTAATTGTTTATATTACATCAGTATAGTTGGCAATTTTTTCAATCATGGATACATGTGGTTATTAAAAGTGCAGTGTTGACGTGATGTTAATTACGCACAACGTGGACCCTCTACAAGACTTTTTTTAAAATTGTTTTTACCGTATATGCTGTACGTGAGGGATTACTAAAATGCATAGAGTTTCATACAATAATACCTAGAGGGGAATCTGGCGCTAGTGTCTACGCGGGCTCCTTCAACGGTGCTTGTACTCCCATGAGAATTATGGGAAGTACAGGCTTCGGATCTGCTTCGGATGGATCGCGTTTTTGAGATTCGTAAAGCTTGTTTGCCAAGTATAAAACAAACTGATACGAAATTATATCTAATTGATACTTGCTTCATTTTTTTGTACGTAAACTTTATCGCAAAAGGTTTCTGTAATCATGAGGTAGAAGTGAAACCTGGAGAAGTTTAACCATCAGGGTGTGCATCGCTCTGGCATTGCGTTCCAGATTTGGCATAAAGATATAGTAAAATATGTTTGCAGCACTTGACAATGAACATGCTTGTTTTTCACTCGGAAGTACGCCTCATCTATTTATAGAAAATGCAGAGCAGTATCAAGTGAAAAATAATTAACGTTTGTCTGCTGCGATGCCAGGTGCGTCTGTCCAAGTGATCTGCTCCCAACTCACAGCCTCGTTTTGTTTTGAAGTGAAAAGGGAGGAGCATCACGGTGTGTCCGTTTAGCTTTGCCGTCGTATTACGTTGATTCGAACGAGTTTAGGCAAGATGCGCTTGTGAAAAAAAACATGAACTTGATGCAATATCCTGCACAGGCATGAGACGCTACACCTATGTGCAGCGGTGAGTGGACGACGCTTCGTTTAAGGGGTGAAATACGGCTTGTAAAGCTCCAACGTCGCAGAAAATCAGGAGATGTAGTGGTCTTCAGTCTTTTCAAACAGCAAAGGCACTGTTTTGGCCCTTTTCACCACCTCCACTACCAGCACTGCACAAAGAACGAAACTGAAACTGTAGAAAAAGATGTGTAGACAGTTCGCTAGCTAACGCTATCCAATCCGAAGCCTGTACTTCCCATAATTCCCATGGGGGTACACGATCACAGCGCCAGATTCCTCTCTAGGTGTTATTGTGTCAAACTCTAAGCTGGAATGTAATACTTTTTTTTTGCTGCATGTCGCACATATGCCTGCTTTTGATAAAAAGTCCTTATCTTTGTGTACCCACTATCAAGAGGTACCAGCACAAAAATAATAACAGCATGTTTTTAAAATCTAACATCAGTCCCTACTGTATCCTGAGGTCGCTCCACCGTATGCGCTTCTCGTCACGTACTTGTGCGAAGTATTGTGACATTTCTATGGTTGCTCTGCCTCGTGACTTCAACCGTGACGCACAAGTGGCCCCTTTGAAAGCTTTGATACCTAATATCGTCACAGTTAACCAGATGGCTGTGTGAAGTTACCAGAATGAGTACTGCAGCCCGACGTCAAGCCAGTGTCGATGTCAGCAGGTGTGCCACGGGAAAATTGACTTTTATATAAAAAGAAATTGGGTGAGCCTTAAGCTTCGCCTATAACAGTGTACCGTAATAGCAATATCCTGCTTGTAGTGCGTACTTCAAACACTTAGTGCATGAAATCTTTTCGAACTTGCTCTGCAGCCACAAAATGGCCATAAGGGAATAGGTGCAGTAACGTATGTGCCTTTTGTTGTGGGTGACCAGCTCAAAACCATTAAGACATTATAATATTGGCATGTTGTGACGCCCAATGACAATGTACGCTTGTACCCCGCATTATCACTGCAATATTTCATGTTTTATTGCGAAGCATGCATACAAGGTGTGTGTGTTTCTAAAGCAGGGAAGTTACTTTCACTGCATTTCCAAGCAGAGGAAGCTATTTTCACTGCATTCACAAGCAGGCGCTTGGCTGTGTGGTAGAACAACCGCTTGCCATGCAAACAACCAGGGTTTGATCCCCACACGAACCCAGAATTTTCTTTTATTTGCATCTTTCTCGATTTTTTAGACACCCACAAGATGACGATTTTTCGCTCACAACCAACGATGCCGGCACCAGGATTTCTGCAAAATGAGCTAATGCTATCGTGTTAACAATATGCACTCATAGCTTATTATAAGGAAGTCACACCTGTCATGGACTTTGTTATATCCGGAAATTTTTTATAACCATAGATTCATAATACTGTAAACAAAACTATTCTTCACTTCGTTATAACCGATAATTCGTTATATCTGTGGTCATTATGTGGAGGTGTAAGTGTATCTTGGCATTTTCTGAGCTTTACACTTGCTCAGAGCCATCTCTCTATACAGAAATTTGTACAAAGGAGTAATTTCGCTTTCAAGAGATGGTCCCAATGCCTCTTTAAATCTTTTTCTTTCACTTATCGATGTGAGCATGTTGTCAGGTGGGGATCGGAATGTTCAACATTCCGGCACGGTTTGCGCAAGGCAGACTTGCAACAGGTCGGTTGCATGACAGTAGAAAACGAATTGCATGTGGCAACACAGTTTGCAACTGCTGACCAAGAGATTTCACTTCTAGAGCGCGAAAATTCCTGCAGTGCTTAATAAATATACACTTCAAACTTTCTTTGCTGTAGTATTGGAAGAAAAGCTTTTTTTTTTTTCGTGTCGCGTATTCTCATCTGTGTGAATTGCGTAAACAAAGCCACCCACCACATTGGCTCTAGTCTACTGCTCCAAGGATTCAGGTCATGTGTTGAAAACCCATTTCGGCAGAATGTGAGAACATTCATCATGACTTCATAACAAAAAAAGATGCGGACAGCAGAGAAGAAGACACAACTAGTGCAATCTTTCAACTAAATTTGTTGTGCCACTGCATCTATTTACATTCAAACCTCGATATAATGAAACCAGATATAATGAAATATTAGTTATAATAAAGTAAGAGAAAAATAGTTTAGCAATGAATATATTGTTAGGAATAAACTTTTACAACGAATTTTCGGATATAACAAACTTATTTTTATGTAAGATGCATCTTCGTTATAATGAGGTTTGAATGTATATACTGACATATACATCACACATGCACAAACATGACGCATTAGCGATTGCTCATGCATATACATTAAGGTCACTGAAGTCACCGAGGCTGAGGTGTAGTGAAATCTGACAATAAGTTTGTTATTTCACCTTCACTGAAGCAAGACTACAAACCATTAAAGTTACACATAACTATCCAGCAACTCAACTTCTTAGTACTATAGTAAAACAGGAGGCATGCTGCTGCACTTGTCATTCTGCTGCCTTATGAAAAAAAAAAAAAACTGATTTCTCTTACTCTTTTCTCTTTCCACTTGTTCATGATGCCCACCCAGTCAAACTGCACTACGCTACCGTAGCTTCTACAATGCAAATCTTTCTGCTGCCTTCCTTCATGCTAGCAAGGTACACTACCCAATCAACGATATGCACCTACTAGCCCGCAAAAAGGTCCTACTGTAATAAGCTCTGAACTTAGGGCGCTTTTGACATTAGAGACTGCTTAAACCATTGCCTGGTACCACAGCTGCCACACCTCTGCACAGCAGATCACGCCTCCCACACTTGTGCTCTGGCAGCTCGAGGTTGTTGTGATGATGTGATGAATGACCTTGGGAAGCATGTAGTGAAGCTCTCACTCTAAAGAAAGAGTTCTTGCTGAGGTTTGCATTTCCTTTACAGCAGACAGTGGAAGACTAACACATTCTAGCTCTGAAACACTGCCAATCCCATCGTACCTGTAGTGTAGAGTGGTGCAAGCATGAACATTTAAAACAGTAAACTCCATGTTTGATTGCATAGTTTATCAAAAACAAGAAAGCACGAAGAATAGGGAGGTGGCTATTTTACACTTGACATATATGCAAGGATAAAAATTCACACTTTGAACCAATTACAGCGTCAATACATCATAGCAGTGCACAGACTGCCTACGAGATAAGTAACTCGTGGATGGTGTAGTTCATCACGTGGTCTATATCAATGTACCCATAACATAGTATAGTTAAATAATGCAAGCTATAAGCAATATTCAAACATTTGGCATCCATGAGTAATTCTAACTGCTTAGAATGCCACCGTACATTAGATGATTCATGTAGGGCATGGCTGATCACATTGTATATATATTGATATGCACCTCATTGGTAAACAGTAAGCAATATCTCTACATTTGGTATGCATAACTTTAAGTGTTCATAACTGAAGAAGACAGGCAGATTGCACAAGTTGGTGCGATTCTGTGATAAAGATATCAAACAGCTCTTAAACACGGGAAGGAACACACACACTTCCTTTCTTCATCCAGTGTGTAAGTGCAGTGTCATATTTTTCTCATGTCTCATGTTCATAACTGCCAGTATGGGTTAACTGTCTTATGCGTGGGGCAAGGCTGTAAGGTTTTTTATATTGATGTGTGCATCATATAAAAAAACTAGTTTGAGCAATGAATGCGATGACAACTAACTGAAATGTCCCACAAACTAAGGCTACCAGCTAGCTCTTTTGAAGTGTGTCATTGGTCTGTGTTTGCAACTGCCATTAAATATAGGCCATTCATTAACCCATCCTTCCGAGCTTTGCCCGCGAGTGTGGAATAACGCAAGCATTCATATTGCAGCTATATCAAGCATCTAATTTTTGAAATTCATACTGTTAAAGGCTGTTATGTGGCAAACATAATTTGAATTACAATAGATATCATTTACTTGTAATGCCATTTATTTGCTATTCAACGAAAAATAATCCAAGTCAAATTAACACTTCCATTCGAAGTTCACAGAGACTGCAGAGACTGAACTCATTAGCATTCATTTTGGGACAAAATGTGAATTCTTGATGCGAGGTCATACAAAAAATTCACTAATGACCAGTGTTCTCCATATCTATGCATTTTAAAAAGTATTCTCAGAAATGGCTACACTGTTCTTATGCCTCAGCGTCACAAGCCGCACGCATTTTTTTCTTTTTTTCTTTCAATTTCGGCTCTAGGCTTGCTTCAGTGAAGTTCTGAAACTGATAAATTATGTAAAACAGCCAAGCGTATGTTTCCATGTAATTTTTTATTAGAAATATTTATTTCAAGAACACACACATGTGAAAGGGCAAGTCTTGCTGCAGCTCTTGGAGAAACCACACCTGCCAGTCTATGCTTATTGACGTCAGTGTAGTATGCGTACATTTATCCTGTGGGCAGGTCCAGTGCATGAAAAGCAGTAAGCCTTATTTCGTTTGCATATTCTTGTTGATAATAATAAGCTCTGCAGAGCGAATGACTTGTAACAGCCGGCACTCTACAAGTAGCTCTTAAACTGCAGCCATGATGCACCCTGTTGACCAGTGCAATGCATGAGAAGCTGTCACACCTGAAGGTGACAAAAAGGGAAAGAAATTGAGAAATCTGTGAAATCTTAAGTACTATCAGAACACACACTGTAGATACTCGTGCTAATGCTAAAATCATAGGGCATTATGTATGCTACATCACGCAAACTGTCTTGTACTATGCAGACAAACTCAGGAAGAAAACATTTTTAAAATTATCGCTAGACATTACATTAAAGCATTCCACCACTTGACATTATGTAAATGACCACTTTGCAGATGTTTGCAGAATATACCCAAATGCTATGGTGATTTCGTGCATGTGATGGTAATGCCTGTCCTAAGGCAACATGAAAGAATAAATTGTCTTGCTTATTCCTTAAGAACGGGGAGTTGCCACAACATCACATCTGTTCACCTGTAAACACCATTTGAAACCTATCAGGAAGTGAGATATGTCAGCAGCTTTTGTTTATAAACTCTACGAGATCAACATATAAGCCTCTTGCTTTTCCTCACCTAATCACATTTGCTCACAGCGTCTGTTAAGTGGGACACTGAATCATAATAGAAAAGCAAAAATGAGGTTAGGGGAAATAGGAGGCTGCCAGCGATGCAATACTTCTGAACAGGCGATGTCACTGAGAGATGGTATCAGTCTGCTAAAAAGTAATTAAACTAAACTACATTCCTAAAATTTTCTGAACTGTAATACATTACGAATTAGAGCTGACCATGAGTAATGACATTAGTTTGAAAAATAATGAAACTAATTTGAAATTACTTAAAAGAAGCATTTACAAAATTCAGAAGGCAAGAAAACTTTGATATATTTGTGCAAATGCACGCGCATCGTCTATTCAAAAAAATAACAGGAAGGGCAATATGGAAGTTTGCAATAAAATCTGTAAACAGTGGTTACATGCTCGAGCCAACGTTTCGACAAGTGCACTTGGTTCCTCAAGGCTAAATAACTGATTTCCTTAGTGCTGGCGCATATATGCTTCGTAACCTCTCCACATCCTAACAAAGTAGGAATGTGGGAGAGGCCACCATGATGAATTGTGTAAGTAAAAGGAAAGCGATATTCCGCAAATAGATAGGAAAGAAATGGTGGGAGGGCATTAGACATTTTGCTGAACCAAGGTTGTTATAAAGAAAGTGCTACGTAACAATGGTAGGGCAGAAATTCTCACGAGGAAGGCTTAACTCTCATTGGTTTTTGTTGTGTATGTATCATATCGATTGGATTCTAGCGCCACTTAGAAACATTTATACGCAGTACCTGCTCGCTGGAGTGTACTGAACTTGTGAATAAGGTAGACACAGGTGGCTGCAGAGTTTTCTCACGCATTGATCTATGTAAAGGATTTTGGCAAATTCCGCTTTCTAAAAAATGCAAGAAATATTCTGCCTTCATCACGCCCTTTGACATCTACGAGTATAACTAATTCCCATTCGGATGGAAGAACTCACCTGCTTGGTTCCAGAAAAAGATGAACGACATCTTGTGACCATTTCTCGGGAAGTTTTGTAACGTCTACATAGACGATATATTAGTATACTTCGCAACGAGGAAGAGCAGTCAAACCATCTGGCTAGTGTACTTCAGGCACTTTGTGATGCCGAGCTTAAAATTGATGACAAGAAGAGTGATTTTTTCCAAAATAAAGTGGTCTTTCTTGGAAAAGTATTTGACGGCCAAACCAAGGCAACAAAACAGGAATCAGTCGAGTGAATCGCTAAAATTCAGAATCCATATGACTTGCACTCTTTGCGGGTATTTCTGGGTCTTGCAGGGCATTTCTGGCCATTCATTGTAGATTATGTGACGAAACCAAATGCCTCACAGAAATGACTAAGAAGAGTGTGCCATTTCAGTGGACAGCAGAGTGCGAATCTGTTTATCACAGCCTTGTAACCATTATTTCGTCGGATCCCGTCCTGGCTCTTCCAGACTTCAAGTTGCCCTTCGAAGTGAACACTGATGCTTCTTATTATGGCACAGGCGCAGTGCTTTACCAGAGAGGTACCGGCTTTCCACTGAGCCGCCAAGAGAGGGTCGTCGGGTACTATTCTAAAGCACAACTGAACTACACGACTACAGAGAAGGAAGCATTGGCAGTCCTAATGGCCGTGCTATTTTAGACCTTACCTGGATGGCAGGACCTTCACGATCTTTACGGATCACCAAGCCTTAACGTATATCCTTAACCTCGCCGGACCTCGAGGAAAAATTGCTAGGTGGGTGAGTGAACTCCAGCAGTTCACTTTCGTGGTCCACCACAGGCCTGGAGAACACCTCAAAGATGCAGACGCGCTTTCAAGACTTGCGGTAATTCCTGATCAGGAAAATGTCAACGCAAAATTGTTGTGGGAGGGAACTAAAGAACTTAAGTTCCACAACAAAAAGTTCAAAGTCCCAGAAACAATGGTGCCTCGAATTTCGGAGCTCTATCACGGCTCCCCGCACTCAGGGGGACATGACGGTTTTTGGAGGACATACCACAAGATTCGTCAGCGTTTCCAAAGGAAACACATGAAAGAGGACGTTCAACGGTATGCTCAGTCTTGTCATCAATGTCAAGTTCACAAAGCCAAGTACCTTCAGAGAACGGACGAGATGGTTTTGCCGCGACATTCCAACGTACCATTTGAAGTCATTCATCTGGATTTTGCAGAGCTCAAGAATAAGGCTGCAGGAGTAAGAAAACGCAGTTTTTTCTAGTGGCAATCGACCAGTGCACAAGAATAGTGGCTGCTTGGCCGGGAAGGGAGGACGCAAATAGTGTGATCACTTTTTTTAGTTAAGAGATGTTCAAGAATACGAAAATAGTAATATCGAATAATGGACCAGCGTTTCTTAGCATTTGCAAGATAGGGCGAAGGAACGAGTAGTTGTATTGCAACGCTGCGCTCTGTAACATCCTGCAGGAAATGGCATGGCTGAAAGAATCATTCGGGATTTGAAGCAGTTCATTTCAACGTATGCAGGTTTTCAGGGCAGATGGAAGTGCTGCTTGGAGGCAGCTGTTGCTCATCACAATCGATCGCATACTGCGAGCATCAGCTGTAGCCCATATTTTGCAGTTTTCGGAAAGGTACCCGTGAGTCCTGCTGATCGAGAACTTTGCATTGCAGACCGCCTGCAATTGTGCGAAAAACTAAAAACTCCGGAAGCCTACCAGCGATACCGGGAAAGTATGAAGAGAAACTTTGACAGCTGCCACAACACGCGGATACGTCAGATACAACTGAATGATCTGGTGCTCGTCAGAAAAGGCCTTCCCGGCACAAAGCAGACGTACATGGGACCTTATCACAAGGTGCAAGATGGCATTCTTAGAAGGGTTGGTTACACCAGCGGTGACGGTGTACTGGAGTTTGCGACCATTGGAAACGTCTTCATGCATCACCCCAGAAGGGATGAGTCTTCAAAGAGGGGGAGTGTACGTGGACGTTAGGCAGGGTTGCAGGGAGACGAAGAGGAAGACGATGTTAAAAGTAAATAAGATGGCTGACACCCCAGCCTAGTGCAACTGTGTATCATTACAAGATATGATTAGGGATATGATTTTATAACGCTTTATTGGATATAACAAATCAATTTTTGTGTATGATGCAACTTCATTGTGATGAGGTTCGAGTATGATCGTGGGCGAGTGTACTGCATCGAGTGGTTGCCTGCCCACAATCTGCACACATGATAAAACCTTCAAATTGGGGTTGGATCGGCACGCTTCGACTCACCTCTTCGGCCAGTGGCTCAGACATCATGCCGACGCCGTCGGAGAAGATGTATGGCTGAATTTGAAGTACACCCAAATCTCATTGTAAGAAAGTTGCATCTTACACGAAACTAAGTTCGTTATATCCAAAAATTGTAATACATATTGCATACATATGGCAAAACTACTTTTTAATCATTTCATTACTATATTTCATTCTATCCGGCTTCGTTGTATCGAGGTCTGAGTGTACATGTAGCCTAAGGCTCACTGCCCAACCAAGGCCACATTGCTTCACAACGAAGACCAAACTGCTACACTCCATACCCATGGTCCCGAAGCTGACTTATGGATGGTGCCAGGAACTTAAACTGCCGGTCGCCAATGCGCAGCCCATCACGCAGAAAGCGTGCAACAACGGCGTCCAGGAGGGCGTCCCGCAACGAATGCAGGCTCAGCATGTAAGATAGCTTGTCCAGGTTGTCGTCCCTGAACGATGCTCGAATGGCAAACTCCGCGTTGAACTGGCGCAGAATTCTGTTCTCAAAAATGAACCTGCAGCAGTATCACAATTGAGTTATTATAGAGAAAGCATGTGTGCAAACAGGAACAAGCGTTTTCAACATATAAGAATGCACGAAATAACAGGAGAAGTTCGCTCATAGAGAGCACATTTGAATAGACACTTTCTTTTTATGATGAGAACAGGTAGCATAAATAATGGCACCTGCCGCGGTTTTCTAGATGCTACGATGCTTGACCTATGACCCCAGGTCGCAAGATCGAATCAGAACCACAATGGCTGTGTTTAGGTAGAGGTCAAATGCTCGAGTGGCGTGTGTTTAGAGTTAGGGGCAAATCGAAGAAACCCTGGAAGGTCAAAATTACTGAAACTCTGCAATGTGGCATCCCTCGTAATAACATATCCATATGATTGTGAGAGACGCCGTAGTGGAAGGCTCCGGAAATTTCAACCACCTGGGGCTCTTTACGTGCACCCAAATCTGAGCACATGGGCCTACAGCATTTTCACCTCCACCGAAAATGCAGCCGCCGCAGCCAGCATTCGATCCTGTGATCTGCTGATCAGTAGCCGAGTATATACCTTAGGCACTAGACCACCGCGGCGGGGTCATGGTGTAGATACTATCGCTCGCTCGTGCACATCGCAAACACACGAGGCAATATTTATCTCCTGTGTTCGCACTGTCGCGCATGCGCACTCTTCAATCACGCTGCAAGCACCGACACGGTTTTGGGACGTTAAACCCGACATGTCAATCAGGCAAGCACCGAGACGTCTAGTTATTGCCCTGCGAGCGTGCTTGATCAAAGTGTTTGTGACGGAACTTACGGCAGTGTAAGGTTAGGCATGTTATTCGGTGTTCCATTTTAGCACGCCGCACAACACAAGCAAAACACGATGAAATACGTGCGTTATCTTCGTTCTATTTCAATTTGTTGTTGGGATGCGTGGTATGCTACATGCTGAGATGAACTTATTAGGTTCTCAAGTTCAGTAGTCATTCATGACGTTGCTGTAACTCAAAAACGCCTCTAAATTTGATTGTGCTTATCCGACCTGCCACGCTTACACTTGTGGGTAGTCAGCGACAGTTCCCTTGATTAGATAACAAACGAGAAACTCCGTATTTCTTGCGCCTTTTCTCAGAATACTAATGTAATTAATTCACCTCATTTTGGAGATAAAACACAATCTGAGATTAGTCGACTGCTGAATGAAGTGGCCTGATGAAATTCAAAGTTTGACGCTATCGAACGGGAAAAGGCACGTGTTCTCGCTAGATAAAAAGAACTGTCACGGCGTCTTTATCTTGAGTCGCTCGCGACAGCAACCACTCTGCGCACTCTCAACAGGAACGGCGGTAATGTGCCGTCAGTGCATGAGCGCTGCCTGCGTGATATATTCAAGCGTACATAAGGCGATTCGCTTGACACGTGTTTTCATTTCGCTTGCGAACAAGGCTCCGTGTGGAAGCCGAAACGCCCTTTTCTGCGTTTTTTTAATCACTTTTCATTTTGGTCAATGCAGTGCCTACGTTTTTTTTTTTCCTTCAACCAATTAAGCGGCCTAGATCGGTAGCACAGTGAGCCTGTTACACAAGCACGAGTTGCTATAAAAGTTTACTTGAAACTGCAGCTCATCAAGTGCGTGCACCAGAATGAACGAATAAACTTTATGTGACGTCCGGAAGTATCTTTCGGGCTAAGCGGAGGGGGGGGGGAGGGGAATAACGCCTGTCCCACCCCACCCATCGTCATTGATAATGATGCCTAAGGTGACGGCTCCAAGTTCTTCGACCTAGGCGAATGAATCATATTGATAATATTGACTATCGTGAAGGGGTTCTGACGTTGAAGAAGGCAGCAGTCAACGAATTGAAGACAAGAATCTTTATATCTGGCCGCACTTGTGGCCAGGAAGATGGAAACAGAAGCTACTAGCAATACACGCTATGTATTGATAGCGGCGAATGGAGTGTCAGCCGTCGATAATTTCACAAGGGGCCACGCGCTTCAGATTTTATGCATGCGACATCGAAAATTCCAGTGTTATCGCTGGCGGCCGCTTAAGTTCCAGGACTGACTTTGACGTTCGCGTTATCTACGCCAGCATAGGAAGGTTTTAAGATTACCTAGAGAGCACCCAGTCATTCGAGCATGCCTTGCGCGAGGCAGTAGTTACAATTTAATGGAGTGGTAAAATGAAATTGAAATAAGCGAGCACGTATGGGGATGTGATGCGCTCAAACTCACCGCCGTGTTCTCAGTGACATCGAGGTTGAGGGTAGTAACATCTTTAGCAAATAGTCTGCTGAGATAGCCGTGAGCAACACCCGAAAGCTACATCTTCTTTAAGATAAATAGCAGAGATTGCACGAGGTCAGGCTCCACGTGGGCGAAGTACGGAGAAAAGCAACAGCGGTATCACGTATCACCAATCAGTTGTGTGGTCGGGAACAGAGAATGATCAGGACGGATGCTTGGGCGCTTTGGTTCACCCTCACGAAAGATAAAGATTGACGCGCAGATAAGCGCTCTATCCATGGTTTTTTTTTTTTGTGTGTGTGTGTTCTGCGTTTTAGTGCTCTTATCTTTCCGTGGCGGCATAAAAACCGTGCCTTCAAGAGCGCACCACAGTACAACCGTACGTGCTCGACTCGGACGCTGCGAACGCCAGCCTCATCGTGCCTTCTTTACCTAAGTGCTCAGCGATGGTCGACTACGTGAAGCTCGAGACGAAGACGGAGGCAGTGCCGGGATCCGCGTCACTGCTGTGGTCCGTCGGCTCTGACGATTACAGCAGCGGGGAAGACAGTGAACAACAACACACGATGACGTATCAGCAAGCGCAGCAACAGCTGCCAAGATGCGAAGAGTTGTGCTCGCTCATGAGGACCGTGACACTCGGTGCGGACAACGCACACCAGCGCAACAGCCGACAGGACCGCCATCCGCAGTCACTGCTTCAACCGGCCGCTGGGCCTCCGATGCCGCCCTTCGACATGCGCGACCGGGAGAGCATGGAGCCCAAAGAAAAGAGGTTGGGAAGGGGAATAGTGAAAGTGAAGTGCCGGCGGCGACAGTTGGACTATATCAAGTCGCTCTGGAAGACAGTGGGCTTGTGTGACATTGTGGACATTCGGCTTCGACGTGCGCTGAACCGTCTACGTGACGACCCGCACCGGCTCGATTGTTGTGCAGTGTGCATGTCAAAAATGACGCTATAGGTTGCCACATTTGATGCTTCCAGAAACTCTGCAATCAATCCTGCCGACTTTCTTTGCAAATGTTATACGCCTAGATGATGTGCGTGCACGTAAACATGCATTGTTCTTGTATATCTCAAACGCCGTAAAATCACCATAACAGCGTTGACTCCCGGCCGACTTGCATGCATTTTGCCAGAAGCGAGAATGAATCATGTGCCGACAATACTGTCGAATAAAACAATATCATTTTGTTTTATTATCATTTTGTTTTCTTTCTTTCATCACAGTCGGATGAAAGAAAGTATTATTCCTGGTCCTTACCGTAAGACTACTGCATCTGCCTTTAGAGCAGGCATGTGACTCATTGAGCAAACTTGTCATTCTGTTGGCGACCGCATGTGCACGCGAGTTCGGGGCTGTATGATATGTGGGTGGATGTGATATTACTGAGTGCCGAGACTTTGCGTACATGCCACAAACATAACACGACTTTTCTTTTCATTCGTATGCTTATAGCTCGGTTGCGAAGGAAGACATGGCTGACTCACACTTGACGTCAGCAAAGAACGCGTGCAATGTCTTCGCTTAAGACAGCAAAACGTTCTTCTTATTTCCCTGTCTAGCGGTAGCACGCTATGTGAATCGCTCGCCGCCCGAATGAGGGGAGCTGCTACAGCGGTGGTCCTGCTTACGGCCACTTTAGCAGATATTGTCGCGTGCTCGTGACGTTGAAAATGCAGCAGTTGGCGGGCTTAAGACACAACTTTTATTTCATTTGGGCGGACCTGTACCTGTAAAAGGCAGTCAGGCTACAAGCGATACACATTGTGTATGGAGGGTAACGAACAGAGCACCGGTACTCGACAAACTGATCATCTTTAGGACGCACCTTTAGAATAGCTTTATATGTTGCTCTATGATGTGCCATCTTCTATATATCACGCATAGAACTTTCAAGGCTTATCACTCGTGGTCGCGCAATCTCTGGAATAAGCTCAACTGTTCACGCCCTGCGCACTATCTTAACAAAGCAATGTGTACTACAATCGCGAAGCTTCACGACCCCTAAGGCGTGGTCTGCTTGGAGCATTGCAAACAGCCTTTGCGGGCGTAGGTAAATAGAATACAGCAAAATGTAACAAGAAACGCGTGCGGCGATGTTTCTACGCATAAAACATAGGACTGTATGGCGCTATACTTTACCGTGGCTGCTACTGTTACATTAGAAATTATTCCGTAACAAAAGTTACTATTTTAGCATGAGGGTAGCTTTGTATACGGCGGCGTAGTATATAGGTGGTTGAAATTTAGGGCATTCCTATGATTTATAAATCCTACAGATGGCCCTTAAGCTCATTTAGAGTCCATCATATACCAATGATGATATTGACACAAGGCGCACGGGATCAGCCAGTCAGCCAACAAACTTTATTCGGGTCCTTAGAAACTACAAGAACGTAGTTACGGGCCACACCTATATGTTGGGGCCGGAAGACCATGGCCCACAGCCCTTTCGCCGGCCATTTAGACAGCACTTAGTTGTTCACGAAAATCGCCGCTTTTGAGGGCTTCCTCCAAGTCCTCTTTTTTTATTAAAAGAGGCGTATTCTAACGCCGAACATAGGCAGAGCAAGTGCACGAGCGAGCAATACTCTTCATGGCACTCAGGGCAGTGTGATAATAATAATAATAATAATAATAATAACAATGACTAACGTCCCGAATTATTATATGATTATGAGAGACACATAGTAGAGGGCTCCAGAAATTTAGACCACCCGGGCTTTTTTAACGTGCCCCCAAACCCAAGCACATTGGCTTCGAGAATTTTCACCTCCATCGGAAACGTGGCCGCCGCGGCCGGGATTCGATTGCGCGACCTGCGGGTCAACAGCCGAGTGCCTTAGTCACTAGAGCTCCGTGGCGGGCTCAGGGCGAGTGGGTCCGGAGCAAAGCGACTAAAACTATGTGAACAAAAAAAAAATCATCTTGTCCATGACCTCAAGCCGTGTGCGTAGCATGCAAGTGTTCTACAACATAGCCACGCGTCTATTCTTTTTTTTTTGCTGTAGTGTTAATTATTACAAATGCGCGTAATGTACATTATAGTGAACAAAATACTGAAGTGCGCTTTTTAAATCGTCTACTTGGAAACACATTGAAAATAACTTCTGCCTGAAAATGTAGTGTAAAGCCCCGCCGTTATAGTCTAGAGGCTATAGGGTACTCGGCTTCTGACCCGCAGGTCGCGGGATCGAATCCCGGCGGATGCATTTCCGATGAAGGCGGAAATGTTGTAGGCCCGTGTACTCAGATTTGGGTGCACGTTAAAGAACCCCATGTGGTCGAAATTTCCGCAGCCCTCAACCATAGCGTCTCTCATAAACATATGCTGGTTTTGGGACGTTAAAGCCCACATATCAATCAAAATGCAGTGTAAATAAGTTTCATACTTTACAAACACAATGATCCTGTATACAGAATTCACGGTACATGTAATATTAGAGCAATGTTGCGTGCTACACGCAAATATTGCCATTGCGCATCAAAACACGTGATAACCATGACGTCTTCGCCTTTTGAAGCCGGCTACCCCATTGCAATATGCACACACGTTGCTGTGCGTATTCCCGTAAGCAAGTTCGAAATGACCTCACGCGCATAATTGCTCGTGATTTAAACTATGCTACCCATTACACAGAATGCAGGCAGATGCGAAAGGTTCGCTCACACAGACCACTTTAAACTATATGAATTATATTGTATATTGTTGTGTTCCAAACACCCCTGTGTCACGAGCGAGCCTCTGAACCCGCGAAGGACCGGATGCTGAAACTGCTTCCAGATGTTGACTCCTCCCCTTCCCCCGCTCGGTGAAAACAAGCCACCGTCGTTTCCCCCGGCAGTTCGGCGCCGCCTCCATCCGAATAGGAATAAACTTGTTTTTAACCATTCGAGGCTGTCTGAGCTTTTTGGACTACCGCGACCAACGCGTACGTCTGTGGGCCGACGACAACACCGGACATAACAGTGGCGACGAGGATGGGATTTGGACCAACGCTACGCAACGATATTGACAAGCTACAAGCTATGGCTACGCACGGGCTCCCAAATCGGCTACCCGAATTCAACGGCTCATCATGGTCATCGTGGTTTGGACGCCTGCAATTTTACTTCGAGGCTAACAACATCACTGATGCAGCAATGAAGAGGGCCAACCTGCTAACGCTGTGTGGGGAGCAGACATACGACACAGTCTGTGCCCTGATTCAGCCACGCACTCCAGCAGCCGTTGACTACGACGACATCGTAGCAGCGCTACAAGAGCACTATGACCCAAGGCCATCGGAGGTCTACTGTCGAGCCCGCTTCCAACGGCGAGACCAACTGGAAGGCGAAAAAGTGGCCGAATACGTAGCGGCTCTCAAAAAGCTCGCTGCTGACTGCAATTTCGGGACGTTGACAGCGACAGCTGCAGCTACTGCGCAGGAGGGAGGATCGACTGCCACACCTGCTAACACCACTATGCTCCCCTTGGACGTTATGTTGCGTGAACGTTTTGTGTGCGGACTGCGTGACGCAGGCCTACAACAACGCCTGTTCGCGGAGACGGGTCTCACCTTCTCCAAAGCCTACGACATCGCCCAACGAGCGGAGAGCGCCGGTCACCAGCAGAGGGATATTCGACGAAACGTCGAGCCGGTGCATCACACCAGTCAGCAGTCAGGTCATTCCACGTCTAAGGCGAAATCAAGCAGAAAGACACAGCGCTGTTGGCGATGCGACGACATGCACGATCCTCAGGTATGTCGATACAAGACAGCGACCTGCAATTTTTGCCAAAAACTGGGACACATTGAAAGGGCATGCATCTCGAAGCGCAAACAGCTCGGAGCGAAGACTTCAGTGCAACGGAACAACAATGTCGACGCACAGGAGGGCCAGACGCAAGATACAAGCCGAACAGCACTAACGTCATCGGCACTATATGACTTAAATGCCGTTGTGAACCTCGGAACGAGACCGAAGATTACAACTGAAATTATGGTACACCAGCGCCCTATCAGGTTTGAGGTGGATTCCGAAGCAGCATGTACGCTCATCAGCGAGGACACTTTTCGCGCTACTTAGCGTGAGAACGCGCCAGATCTCCAGCAAGACGACACGCAGCTGAGAACGTGGTCCGGACATTCCCTTCCACTGCTGGGCTGTGCCAACGTAGACGTGTACTACAATGGGCAGACCCATTAGCTCCGCTTGCTAGTCGTCCACGGTTCTGGATCAAGCCTTTTAGGACGAAATTGGTTCACCCCCCTTGGAGTGGTCATTGGCGGAGTTCACCACACACTCAGTTATCCGTCAGTTGAGCAGCTTCAAGATAAGTACAAAGCGGTTTTCTCCGAAGAAATACCAGGGAACAACGGACCTCCAGTCACACTGGAGCTGCGGGAGGATGCGACGCCGAAATTTTTGAAAGCTAGTACGGTGCCTTTCGCCCTACGAACGGCAGTCGAGAATGAGCTTGACCGACTGCAGGAACAAGGGATCATCGAACCGACGCAACATTCGGAATGGGCGACACCACTCGTTGTCGTCCGAAAAAAGAACGGTACCCTACGCCTCTGCGGAGACTACCGGAGCAGTGTCAACTTGGCGACAAAAGCATCCTACCCACTGCCGACACCGGAAGAGGTTTTTAGCACGCTTCGTGGTGGAAAAATCTTCAGCACCTTGGACATGACACAAGCCTACCAGCAGCTGAAGGTGAGGGAATCAACGTCTGAACTGCTCACAATAAACACTATTAAGGGTCTTTACAAAGTTAAAAGGCTACCATTCGGAATATCTGCAGCGCCAGCAATCTTCCAGAAATATATGGAGTCTACACTTAGCGGGATCCCAGGTGTTTGCGTCTACTTGGACGATGTTATTGTCGGTGGCGCCTCCAATGAAGAGCACACAGAACGCTTGGAGCTCATTTTGGAAAGGCTAGCAAATACTAATTTGCGCATCAGTAAAGAAAAATGTGTTTTCGCGGTGCCTGAAGTGAAGTTTCTTGGACATCAAATTGACGCGCAGGGTATCCATCCCACTGAAGACAAAGTGCGTGCAATCACCGAAGCACGAGCGCCTACTAACAAGGTAGAACTGCAGTCGTTTTTGGGGCTATTGACGTTCTACGACCGGTTCTTAGAACATCGAGCTACAGTGGCCAACGATCTATATCAGCTCCTGCAGAAAGAAGTCCTTTGGACTTGGTCGCCACGCCACCAAGAGTCATCCCAGGCAGCACGCCGCCGTTGGACCAATCTTGGACCAACATCGGCTAACATCGGCACCGACGTCGGGCCGACGTCGGAAGTGCAACTTCTTCCAATGTCGGGCCGACGTTCAAGCCAATGATGGGCCGACGTTTTGCCGATGTTTTAGCCAGTATGCAACCAACATTGGGCCTACGAAGGCCCATCATATTGCCGACAAAGCTGCCAATGTTCGGCCAACATTGGGCCATATTTCAGCCAATCACATGCCATTTTTACGCCGATGTTTGCTGCACGACGAATATTGGCTACGGATGTACGACCGACATTGGACCAATCCAGGGCCACATTGCAGCCAATCAAATGCCGTTATTACACCGATGTTTCCTGCACGACGAATATTGGCTACTGATTGGCTTGCCATTATGTAACCATTATTAGTAGGGAATTTTTCTTACTGGAAGATTTAAACAATATGCCTCGATGACCCGCTCTTGTAGCTTTGCAGCCCTGTATACTTGGGGCAACAGAAAATTGAATGCTGAGAACTGAAAGCAGTTACTCGATCTATTTCATCTTTTATACCTCATTCCCTTTGCTAACACTAGAAGTGTAGTTTATTTTTTTACCAATTTATCTTTTGCAATAGCGAGTGCTTTATTTGGTACTGGTATTTGGTACAGCAGATCGAAAAAAGCCGTTAGGAAGTAAATGTTGAAAGCGTATGTCCCCCACTTGCAATCCCCACATATGTCCCCCATATGGTAATCGAGAATATTCATAGTTTAGAGCTTTTTTTTTGTAACTAAAACATGGTGATGGTGCTTCCGAATCAGCATAAGCTAGCCGAACAGTGCACCACCGACAGTCTGCAGACTATTTATTCTTTGTTTTTTTTTATTTATTTGGTACAACAAAAAATGTATACATTGAAAAATATATATACACAACTAAAAAAGGCCCGCTCTACTGCAGGTCAGGTTGCGTTGGGGGCACAGTGACAGTGGTGCTGTCAAGGCCCTGGCTGCTGTGGCTGGGCAGGAAGCCAGCTGCCGCGAGCAGCCGATAATCTGCACTCTGAAAGTGGGGATCATCGGGCTGCTCCACAACAAATGCTTCTCTGAAGCGCCGCTTACTGCCCCCACAGCGATCACCAGACCCTGGCAGCCACCTCTTAATAAAGTTGAGGGCCTCCGCCTGGTCGCACCCTGCTTTTTGGCAGATGACATCTGCATACAAGAACAGAAATACCATAGTACACATGAAGCACTGCAGTACAGAGAATACACAAGGGTACACACACATAAAACAATGAACAAGTCTAACCTGTCACTAATCTACAGAGCCTCAGGTTCACAAAGGCCCTTTTCCCTTTTCTGCCATGAAGGCTGTACAGCACTTGCACATCATGTGCCAATACAGCCTTCATGGCATTCACACCAATTTCTCGGAGGCCACGTCCCCCAATCTGCAGGAGGTGCTTGCGCTGTAAAAAAATGCAAGCATAGATGGGGTAAATGCAACAACACATCGAAATGTTTTCATGATAAAAATCTGCAAGAAGAGGACACTAAAAACAACAACTTGAATTTTTGGGCATCACAACATTTCATTGTTTTTTTACGCTAACTTCAACTCACTTGACCTAAAATGGTTTCCACATCAGCCCTCTCACACTCAGTGTGAGAACCTTTCAGAGTCCTTCTCTGAATGCAGTTTCGCTGTTATGAAATCAAATACAACACTGTTATAACCCTTAATAAATATTGATTCTAGCTATGAAATAGTATAATTACTTTGTACAGTGCTCAAATTCCAATACACGTTTCTTCGAGGTTACAATGTCTTTGCCTGAATGTTGACCAGGAGTAGCTTCTACAGGTGAAAAACGATAAAATATGTGGAATTCAAAAAGAAGCTTGGACATGTTTTTAATCAATGCATTGTAAGCAGAGCACAACAAGATAAATGAACATGATCAAGGCGTACTAAGAGGCAACCTTAGAGAGACCAAATCTTGGTCATAGATGAAACTGATAGAAAAATAAAGTTCGCACTAGATGGTCGCACCATTTGCTGTTTATATTTTTCCGTGATAGCCAACAAAGAGGCATGTCACTATAGAAATCTCATCACAATAAACAAAGGTGCATTTTTCTTCACACTGCGAAATTGGGTGCATGTTAGATTTTTAAAAAAGTAAGAAATCGGCTAACACAAGGCAGGGTGAACTGTAGCTCGAAGTAGAGAGAGCCGCAGCGGACACAAAATAGGCTGATACATGAACAAAATTACTGAATGTCTGTTTTAAGCAGGCTATTGCTAGTCACTGCCCATCAAAAACACGATGCCGCCTACATCGTCTGCTAGCTTAGGACAGTTCACTCGGACTTCACAGACTATAGTAAATACAGTCGAATCTCATTAATTCCAACACACTTAATTCGAACTGACGCTGTGGTCCTATCAAAGCTATACCGCGCTCCGAAAATGCTCTCAGCACCCCGCCCAATCCTGCGGTGGCACTTCAGACACCTCATCGCTGTGCTTGAAGAAGAAAATGAAGAAAAGGAAAGAAAAGACTGCGGTGGAATGTTTGCCAAATGCCAATCTGCGACATTCCTGTGCCCCGCTTCGGCTTTTTCCGTCCCTGCCATGTAGAGACCCTTCTCCTCTTAACACTGCGCATGAAGAGAAAGAGGGGAAAAAAAGCTGTCGCAGAGAGTAGGCTCTCTCATGCCGATCTGCAACGCGCCGGTGTCACGCTTCCCTGTTTTTCGTTCCTGCTATGTAGAGACTCTTCTCCTTTCAACACCGCGCATGAAGAGAAAAAAAAAAAAAAAAAGCTGCCGCGGAGTGTTTCTCTCTCGAATGCCGATCTGCTTTTCTCCAGGTGGAGACGCTCCTCCATTCTCATCATGTGCTGGCCACGCTCCGGCTGCAGCGCAGATGGTAACAGTGGAAACACAGTTGTCTTCGAAGAGTGTCAGCACTGGACATTGCCGCGCGCAACTTCTTTTGCCAGGAGAATACTGAAGCCGAAGTACAAATGCTTTGCAAACTGCACGCAAAACTTGTTGACTCGTTGCAAGGCCAACGTGTACAGACATGTATTGACTACTTTAATTAATGACGGATGTCCTGTAATTTGTGAATAAAACTTCTCCATGCACACACATCACTGCATGGTGAGCCCTCCGCTCGTTTACCGTATTTACTCTATTCTACCGCGCCCTCGATTGTAACGCGCGCCCGGTTTCCACGACAAAAAAAAAAAAAAAAAAAAAACTAAGACATCGGTTGCAACGCGCACCCTTTTTTCTCGTTGGCCCACTTGATCACACCACTCGCGAAAACGACTCTTTTTGAGAGCATCTTCCGTTTAAATATGAAGTACGGGGGAAGCTTATGCCTATCTGACGTGCAACAGAGCATTGCTGTCGCTCTAGTTTTACCGTGGCCCGATGTCAGTACACAAACTTGCTTCGCCCCCTTCTCTTAGACGGTTGTGGTGCCAGGCATGTAGAAGTAAAGAGGCGTGTGATCGGCATTCCCGATTTGCCCAAGCAGGTAGCCGTTGTTGTGCCGCAAGTTTAGGAGGAACCTCTGAAGACTCTGAAGCTTTTCTTCGTACTCCTCCGGCAACTTCCGGCATATGCCCGTTCGCCTTCGGAGGGAAAAGCCTTTTCTCTTCATAAAGTTCGTTAGCCAGCACCTGCTCGCTTTAAAATGGCTCTGCATTAGCCCTTTTTCTAAGGCTAACTGCATAGCCTGCACTTCGAGCAGTTCTGTCGTCACGGGCCGCTGTGCCGCTCACTGCTTAATCACATACTCGCCGAGCAGCTCTTCAATTTGTGGAAACCGACCCTGCTGTGGTCCACTGAAGCCTTTGCGTGAATCTTTGCTGTCGACAATATTCTGCTTTTGTTTCCGCCAGTCCCGCATGCACGTTTCGGAAACTCCGAATGACCGCGATGCGGCCCGATTTCTGTCCGTTTCGGCACACGCGACGACTTTTCTTTCAGAAGCAGCATTGTGGTGCACTCGTCGAGTTTTTGAGTCGGCCCTACCATGCCGTCGATGCTAATGTACTACAAGATGACGAACTCCTCAGCACACGTATGAAGTGCCGCGCATGGGAAACACATAGGCAGAAATGACCGACGCGCCATGCCGACGCACATAGGGGGCGGCCATTTTGTAAGTGGCGATGGCAATAGAATGACCATATTCTTTTTTTTTTTTTCGTACTCGATTCTAACGCACATGCGATTTATGAACTCTCTTAACCGGAAAAAAGGTGCGTGTTAGATTCAAGTAATTACGGTAACTTTCATTAATTTGAACAAATTTTCTGGCCTCTTTGAGTACAAATTATTCATATTCGACTGTAGTACAGTGGCTCATGAGATAACCTGACTAGTTTGTTTCCCGAAACACAGTATCTTAAAGCAGTACTAAATTTCTGCATGTTACATAGGCATATTAAAAATCAAGAAATATACACCAAAGCCGCAGCCACAGCTTTACTCTGCACAGCTGCCTCTGCTGCCTCCACTTCTCCAATTGTACCAGCAGGCAGCCGGGGAAGGTCAAAGGGGCGCTGTGCTGGCTGGGCGTGCTGAGGCACGGACAAGAGCCGTACCTTGTGCTTCAGCTGTCGCACCTCCTGCAGAACCTCTCTTTGTTGCTGCCGGATGCCAAGTTGGATCCGCAGGATCCGTAGCAATAGAGCTGAAACATACAAGAGTACATACCATATTTACTCGCACAATTTGCATCCTCACATAATTTGCTCACCACTATAATTAGCCAGCCTGCTTTACTACAAGAAACTTTTTGCTCGCATACTTTGCCCTCCCCAACCAGCCCGAGCCACCTTGCCAGCACACACACAGACACATTTGACTTCATGATGCTCTGGTCAGGCACATCTCTTGTCAAGCAGGCGAGTGCAGTCTTACACAATGGACTGATTGCAAGGTCCCTTCTTCCATGAACTTTTATGCTTTCCCTAGAATATCGAACTTGAAAACTGAAACCTGTTTATGTGTAGTCCGAAATGCCTAAAGGTTTGCCTCCTATCTTCCCACCTCTTCCACGGCAAGAATGTATTCCCGAGACACAGCACAGATGTTGAACGCGTGCAAGGACCTGTCACATCAACTAGATGAGGCAGGTTTTCGCACTCATTTTTTTTTTTTTTTCGGTTTCGCCATTTGGCCATTGCGTTTTTACCATTCCTTGTGATAGGCTACAATAATTATATACGAGGCAGATTGCTGTTATAAAGCTTACCGAAGAAAACTGAAACCGTGCTACCGCTAAGCACATCAGCGTGGAGTTCTTCGACATGCAATATTCAGTATGGGAGCCAGCAGAAGAGTGCGTTGAATAAGACTTAGCATAGAAGCTTGGGTGTGTTGGTTAGATATCGGAGGGAACACAACGCAATAGAAGACTGTGACAAGGAATGGACACACACACAAATGAAGGGCGACACACACAGCACTGTGTTGGCATCGCGCTTCCTTGTCTGCATCTTACTTTACGTTGGGTTCCGGACAATTATTGGAGAGTACTTATGTTCTCTGGTATAACCCTGTCGTGGGAACTGGTTTTTGTGAGCACTGTTCGGAAGAACTTCAAGAAAATGGGGGCATTTGAACAGGCTTAGCAAACAAATGACAATCCGCTTTGAAACAGCTGTGACAGCGCCTGCAACATATATTCCCAGTTGAGCTTTTAGGCCAGCGATTCCTACTAGCTTCGCACATGACCGGATTGACAAAAAAAGTACACATAATATGCGAGTATATACCGCATTTGACTCTGTAGCTTTGATGAACCAGGCAGATACACAAATTTATCCAAAACTCCATTGATTCTGTTGCAAAATTATTCAACAAACAAATTGCGATGTTATCCATGTTACTATACGATTGTGGCACTTTACCATTGCAGCTTTCCAGGAGGCACACATAGTGCAGCGTTAGTTCACCACTCGCAGTTAATTGTATGCAGTAGGTTGCTCACAGCAACTGACTGCATGCAATGGTGAACATCTTGCATGCTTGCACCGCTGTTTCAGCATGCTGGCTGCTTCCCATACGGCTATCAATTGATGTTCACAAAATTGGGAAGATGAAGAACGACAACACAGTGCCCTCTGGCCACCCTATACTCCAAACCTCCAGCCAACAAACAAACAAAAGAAACAGAAGTATGCAAATGAATATTATTCCTAATGCAGCTGGAATGGAGTGTAGTTTTCACCAATTCTGTGTGTTAAGTCAATATGGAGTGAGTTAACTCCATAAAGTAGCTTTTCTCATAACAGTGTTCACTCTATTGTAACACAAGGAGTGACTTCATAGCATCTAGAAAGAAAAATAGAATCTTCAGTATTTGATAGAAATGTGAGGCTCTACCTTAAAATAACAATATTCTGGAAAAAGAACTCATTACATTCGAAAAAAAAAAGGTAGCACAGTTGATCCCCTTTTTAAGAGACACTGATGTAACAGACAAACGGGGATAAGAGGCACCAGTGTGCAGGCTGACATTTGGCCCATCATGCATCAGGCACTCCGTAGATGCGCCTGTGCAGCCGGGAGCCCTGCAGTCAAGCATGCTGAGCAAGACTGTTGACCACTGTACAATGACACATTGCCACAAAATTTCAAAACTTCATTTCACAGACTTCTGCAAAAGCTTCTTACACTCTTGCATAATTTTTGCACAAGCTTTTCTCGTTCTTGCGTGATTTTCGTCAGAACATATAAGTGTTGGAAGTTGTATGTCCCCAAAAACTTGCACAATACAAATAGCATACATTAAAGTCTATCACTTTATACGTGCATAGTGTAACAATGAAAGGAAACTCACGCATGGTTTGCTCCGAGCCTTCCCCGTGCGGTGCCTCCTTGAGCCTTGGAGAGCACTGTACAGCTAGAGCAAAGTAGCATCAATCCAGTGTTAATGGCAGGTTAACAAGACAACAAAACTAACCCCCATATTCATAAACGCTACCCGATTGGACTTTCACCCTTCACTTGACAGAGTTGAGCACTGTGCCGCTGCTCGTTTGAAAGCGACGCTGCACTACTCAAGAATCACAGCAGATTATTGCTGACATGCAGCAATTTTCTCTGCTTAGAGACGGCGCTCCCATCAGCCATCTCAAGTGAAGGTGAAGCGTTGAGTGGAGGGGCGTTCTAGAATACGGGGGTAAGATTGGTTGCAAGAACACTACAATAGACACACTTAATTTTTACACTTCATCTATATTGTACAGCTACACACATTCTGCATCCTTATAATGCAACATATACATACAGGCTTATAAAGTAAACACTGTAGGCTGCTCAAATAGCACCTACACAAAAAAATTACCCAAAAGTGGCCATGTGCAAAGTACTTTTATTTGAAACTCACAAAACTTTTGCGGTGATGGAGAATAAATAAGACAGGTTACGCTTGGAGGCACATGAGACCTTCGCAGCTTTCATAAAGTACAAAAAACAATATGGTATGTGTGTGTGTATGTACGCATGAAGCTTCAGCCTTTACATACGGTTTCTTGAAAGAATCGACTATGAATTTTATGGCACCTGTGTCCTTCACCGCAATTGAAAGCCTGCTGATCAGTGTGTGCAATTGTGGAATAGTTACATAGAAAATGGCGTGAAACACCTAAAATCAAATTTTTCTAGCTAGGAAATATGCAGCTGTGTATACACAACACATGCTGCAAACAGTGGGAGGTGACCACAAGAATGATTTGAGTGTAAGCGGCAGTATTCCGCATTCATGCACCTCGCGATTTTCAACTGTTGCCCAAAAGCAGCACCACTTCAGCGTGCTACTTTTTTTTTTTTTACATCATAAACAGCACGGAATACAGCGAGGATGAAAACAACATATGCAATTAAATTTTGAGCACTATTTATGGTGCGCATGATTGATTGATTGATATGTGGGGTTTAACGTCCCAAAACCACTATATGATTATGATAGACGCCGTAGTGGAGGGCTCCGGAAATTTAGACCACCAGGGGTTCTTTAACGTGCACCTAAATCTGAGCACACGGGCCTACAACATTCCCGCCTCCATCGGATATGCAGCCGCCGCAGCCGGGATTCGAACCCGCGCCCTGCGGGTCAGCAGCCGAGTACCTTAGCCACTAGACCACCGCGGCGGGGATGGTGCGCATGAAAAAAAAAAAAGGCCTTTGTACAACGACGAATTCATAATTTGCCTTCACGGACCTTCTGTTAGGCTGCACCACATACAGATTTTTAGTGGCTTTCAAAAGAGATTTGAAAAAAAAAATAATAACCGTGTTTACTCTTGTCATGAGCGCACTCACTAAGTCACCCTCATTTCAGTCGCCAAAATTTTGAATTTTTTTTTTCTTCCACATATTAAACACACACCTTACGTTCATCCGCTGAAGTCCCACGGGCTCCCCCCCCCCCCCTGCCGCCTTCGCTCGCTGCCACGTGCCATTTTATTTTTGTTTCTATTTGTTCACGGAACGTCCCCTGTCTTTTTTAATTATCTCTTGTAACATATGTGGCATTATCTTGTTCCCGAGGTGCCACAGGTGCTCTGCTATGTAGATGCACCATTAAACTAGTATTTTTGATCAACTGTGCATTTCTGATGTTTACCTTGCAAGTACGTAAAACTGGCATGCTGCTTGATCTACGATACACATGTGGCTTGTCTCACTTTGAAGGAAAAGTTAGCATACAATGGTGTAAATGCTTAGAATTTGAAATATTGAGGCAGCAGCACACCGGAGATGATCATATGGTAAAGAAACAAGTGCTGCCTTATTACTGGCAAGTTGTCACTTATATGTACAAATAAATTTTGCGAGCTAAAAAAAGTACAAAAGCACAGCGAGGCTATGATGTGGTTCAACCTGTGGATTCGCTTCATTTATCACGCTATATGATGAAGCTTCCTTTGGTAAAACTGCTCAGATAAGAAAAAAACTTTGCTGTCCAATACAGCAACTATACAAAGTGTGCACGTGCATCTCGCAGCACCTTTTCGTCACTTCCAAAATGCGCCACCAACATGCCCGGGCACCAACCGAATCTATCGCCTACAACTGCCATGTTGTCTCCTCGTGCTTGCACCCGTTTAGTTTTGCCTCACGATGCAAGTTTGAGAAATTATGAGCTGCTAGTGAGGCAAGTTGATTTAGTAGTCCACGCAGAGGGAGCAGAGCTTAGGGTGTTTCTTCGCTGAAAGTTATAACCTGAAATTGAGAACGCACATTCCGATTTTCCTAAATGTACCAGCGTATTTGGCTGGTGCAGATTAACAAAAGCTACTTGAAGAAACTTTGCAATATTTGCATCTTCAGGTGCAACTTCATTACGGGTAAGCGCCATAGCCAAGTATTTACCTGCAAACAGATATAGCTTACCAAGATACTGTACACACAAACTTGTCCGCAGTTAAAATCATGATGGCGAGGAAGGCGGTTAAAATCGTGATGGCGATCGTGGAGATTTGGTATTGCATTGAAACAAACTATAAAGAATGGGAAACAATATTAGTTCACTTTGAAGTATAGCCGATCGGTTCAAGTTGGGCGTCAGGATTTTTTTTTATCAGTCAATTAATTCTATACACGGTCTCTATCATGTTCAGTGACTCCACTGTACATTAGCGTACAACAAAAGCAAAATACAAAGTGAAAAGTGTGTTAAAGCATACGCGAAAAATAAAGTAATGACTGGCATTACCGCGGCACACACCACGCAAAGTCGCTATCTGCCTTGTATAATATTTTCCTCGACTATTTCCACAAATTGCAATCAAAGAGGCTCAAGCTCAACATCAGCACTGTTTAAAACACTTGGGGGGGGGGGGGCATTGCTATTTTGGTGGCGTAGGCCGTGACAATATATTCATAATATTATATCTCTTGTAAACTTGCCTAGCTCTGCACGACTAGTTTTCGATGGGAGCAGCTGCGCTTCGCACATCCACTCTTAAAATTGCGGCTCGAGAGATTTTGAGCTTTCACTTGTTTTTGGGCCAGGCAATTTGTAGTGAAAGCAAGATAATAGGCCCTCATAGGTTGTGGCGGGCAGCCGGTGTACGCCGTGGCTGGTATATGTGTCGCACATCTTGATTATCTGGTCTTGTATCGAGTGAACGAGCGAGGCCTTCCTAATCCAATGAGCTCGTTAAAGTAAGACAACAAAAAACCACAATGCTTCCACATCGTTCACAGCAACAGATGACGAGCCCCCAACAAACCGCACTGCAGCACGTAAACTGCCGTAGGTACCCAGGGAGTTACCCGGGCATGGCGGGAGAGGGCGACAACGGCAGAAGTGACATCACAGGAACACTATGTATAAAGGGGACATTTAAAGACTTTTTTCACATTTTTAAACTTCGTGCACTGTTCTGTCACAATTTATTGCTCAGAATAGTTGTATTTTGAAAAGGGCACTAATTCATAAGCCCAATGGTTCAAGGATGGGTGCATTTAGGGGGCCCATTCTACGTTTTACTTATGCCCTTCAAGAACTTGCTTACAGGGCCAAAGTCCTGTTTCAGAAAGAACACGCTAGTGCGTGGCCAGCAGTCCGTCAAGCATTAGTGCTGGTGAGATTTGGAAATGCAGCGCATGAGCATCCTCATCTGCTACTTCTCTGCTCATGCTCTCGGGGCTTACTTGCGAGGCACGGTCCTTCGCACTTTTCATTTTCACACTGTAAATCAACTGATACCAACTCTGCCTTCCATTATTTAATAAACCAATATTTCATGGTCACGAGGACGAGCTTAAAATGTTTGCTACATCAGACCTGAACAGCATTTTGAGCCATCGAAACTTGCTAATTGCAGCGAGCATTATGCGAAAAATATGATGTGCTTTACGGTGACAACTTGCAAAACACTGCAGCAACGATTAAAATCATGCATTTTTTGTGCTCACAGGAAATCCCTGAAGCAGGAGGCACTGGGCTCGATAAATTGCGCAGCTAAAATACGGATGCGCTTTCCAGTGCTGTCATGCGTACAGGCGGAGAAATGGCAGACAAAACTGGGCGCACCCCGATTCTATGCGCATGCGTCCCATTCACAAGCCTCGCTGCCAGTTAGCACCACATGGCTCACTGTCCATGAGCTCGCTTGTTTCCTGTAACAGTGGACCATACGGTACACCTATTTAAAAACGAGGATAGAATGATGTATATAATGCAGCATCTGATGAAGCCATGACGATGTGTTGCTGATGAAATCTGGAACTCTAGTTAGTACCGTTATTGTTAACCAGCCGACCGACTAGCAAAAAGATTTGCGACTGAAATGATGGCATCTATACCTGCCCTTAAAGGGACACTGAACAAAGTTTTTGCCGCCGAGATTTTCAGCCAAAGCAAAAGATTGGGCCATGAAATTCATAGACAATAATAATTTCAAGCAGAAACTACGAAAACATACTGAATTTAATGAGCCTTTTACAAAATGCCGCGTCTAGCTCTTAGACACGGCGTTTTCTAAAAGGTCGCGACATTTATTTTTCAAGTTTTTTTTTGTTATTCAAGACAAATCTACGGTGCATTGTTCACAGAAAACAAAATTGCCTCGGTAAGATTTCTTTGCGAGCAGCTTACTAATTTTAAGGCAGGCGCGTTGATTCGTGAACTGAAGGATGCGAGTGATCGATCTTGCCTGCTAGTGGCTAGGCGACAAAGGCTTTACCTCATGTCCGGTGTAGCTAAGTCACGCAAATGGAGCAGAAAATGTGCATTATCATTTATTTCACCTAAATATCACACGTATGTGACTTATTGCCGGTGACAGGTGATCAGGATGAAGTCGACAAGTTGCAAATCTGAACAAGAATTCACTCGAATGAAAAACCAACCTATACTCACGTGCACGGTGCAGTCGAACACGTCGTCCGTCAATGTTGTCGCTGATGCCCGAAGGAAAAGAGAAGAGGACAAGCGACGGGGTCGTCTCTTTCTATAAAGTCGGCAGAACTGCCAGAACGGCCAACACAAAAGGCATCGGGTTGACATTCCTCCATCTGGGCATCAGTCGCTCCACCCGGGCATGCAGCTGCTACTGGTTCTACTACTATCCTCTTCCCCGTGCCTCTTCCCAACATTGCAGTGTTGCTGCCATACTCGCGAACCTTTTTAAATTAAACCACGCAATCATGTATTATCGTGCGCCATACTAAACTTAAAAACAGTGCGCCAGTACATGAGATCACGAAGCGCGGTCCACGCCATCACAAGAGCAATTAGAGAAATGAAACAAAGAAAACAAAAATGTATAAAATATTTTGTCTCAATACGATCCGCAATCCAGTTTGCTGCAGCGGCTTTTGGCTCTGTATGAACGGCCAAGCCAGCGCTAAGCCAAGCTTGCGTCCCTGATCAGCTGTCTGTTTGTTTCCATCGAGAATTCAACAGTGAACTGACAATTTGTTTAGATGATTTTGCTAAAGGGCTTGAAATTGAATATTTCTCTACGTACTACTGCTGTACTTTTCCTCTCTGTTTCCTGATCACAGTGATGAGATTGAGGAGGTTACAATTTAGAAAACAGCAAGTGCAGCTCAAGCATTGCTAGTATCGCTGTTTCGGTAATAAAATGTTACAAAGATTTTGCCCCGCGACCTGCTTGCCGTGTTCGAGCACCCAGTAGAAATATACGGTGCCGCATTTGAAAGAGTTGAATAAAATTGCAATATTACGAAAGAAAGGCTCTGAAGCAACATCGCATTTTATCAGGCCTACACCTCCCACACCTAGACGAGTAAAACTCGTCGATATTATCTTGCAAAGCTGTGTATAATATTTAAAACACATTCTTTAGCCCACGATGAATTGTTCTCTCGTGTGGCTTCTCCATTTGGTACTGTCATGATAACTTACAAAGGCAACTTTCCATATTTAGTCTCTTTAGATGTTGCAAAAGCTTGACACGTGGTGTGTATGCCATACTCCTCGTAACCTGGGTCCGCCTCTTTAAACAGCGTCGCATTTTATTGTTCGCAATTGTGTTTGTTTTATACTGTAAGCGAGCTGTGTGATTTCATCAATATTCACGAGTGTTCCCTGACTATACAAACACGTGCGTCTTATTTGGTGCGGTGCACGTTTGTATGTAGCAAAAAATGTCATTTCGTCAGCGTGTGTCTGCATACACTTGCATGCCCTGCAGTACGTGTACATAATTAATGCAGTAAGGACTGCAATGCATAGCCTTACATGGGACATCTATTCCATGCACCCTCAGAGAAATGTTTGTTATGAGCCTACTGTTTATCATTACATTTTTTTTTCGTTAAAGTTTCATCTCTATATAAAGCAGCTGTATACAGGCACGAGCTTCAGCAGCTTCCTCGTTGTTCCATTTTAAATAAAAACACCAAGCCTACCCGAATCAATGATCTGTTTGTTATCATTACTGTTATGTGTTCTACGATGTACACAAGGACAGTAGTATACAAAAAATAGGGAGGGAATTGAATGCCCTGCCTGCATGGCTGCGCCGTTTCACAAGATCAGGCGCTGCGCTGTGAAGCTTCTTACCGGCCTGCAGAAATTCAAGGGAGCGTACAATAGCGTGGTTCAAGAGGACTTGTGGGGAATACTAGACACACTGGGTGTGGAAGATGGAGTCACTAATCTTTCAAAGGAAATCTATAAAAGTAACAAGGTAGTTATAAAGTCGGAAAAACAGGTATCCAAGCCCACAGAGGTGAAACGGGGACTTAGACAGGGGTGTCCACTGTCACACTTGTTATTCATGATGTACCTACAAGGAGTAGAGACCAAATTAGAGGGAAGTGGACTTGGCTTCAACCTTTCTTTAATCAAACAAGGAAAACTTATTCATCAGGCACTACCAGCATTAATCTACGCAGATGATATAGTGCTAATGGCCGACAACAAGGAAGATTTGCAGAGATTGATGGACATCTGCGGTAATGAGGGAGATAGGTTAGATTTTAGATTCAGTTAGGAAAAATCAGTAGTCATGATTTTTAATGATAACAAAGGTAGTGAGGTTAGAATACAGGAAGTCACGCTAGAGATAACAGATAAATACAAATAACTGGGTGTATGGATAAGCAATGGGACCGAGTACCTGAGGGAACACGAAATATGCGTGACGACTAAAGATAACAGGAATGCAGCAGTGATGAAAAATAGGGCACTGTGGAATTACATTAGGTATAATGTTGTGAGAGGAATATGGGAAGGGGTCATGGTTCCTGGGCTGACGTTCGGCAACGCGGTCTTGTGCATGAGGTCAGAAGTTCAAGCAAGATTAGAAATTAGGCAACGTGAAATATGTAGGCTTGCTTTAGGAGCTCACGGGAATACACCAAACCAGGGAGTACAAGGTGATATGGGATGGACATCATTTGATGGCAGGGAAGCTAGCAGCAAGATAAAATTTGAGAAGCGATTGAGAGAAATGGGGGAGGAGCGTTGGGCTATGAAGGTTTTCAGCTAGTTGTACATGAAGAATGTCAATACAAAATGGAGGAAGCGAACCAGGAAATTGACTGGTAAATACTTAGAAAACAGCAGGTGGCCAAACCAGAAAGAACTATCGGTTAAAAAAGAACTGCAGGAAACGGAGACTGACATGTGGAGAATTGGCATGATTAAGAAGTCCGCACTAGAGATCTATCGAACTTTTAAGCAGGAAATTGCCAAAGAAAGAATCTATGATAATACTCAGGGTAGTTCTCTACTGTTTGAGGCCAGGACGGGAGTATTGCGAACCAAGACATATCGGGCCAAATATGAAGAGGTAGACACAATATGCAGTGCGTGCGAAGAGAAAGAAAAAACTGCCGAACACTTGACAATGCTCTGTAAAGGGCTTCACCTTATAGTTCAAGATGATGGTGCAGAGTTTTTCAAAGCACTGGTGTTTAGGGACAGGGAGGGCAAAATAGACTTTAAGCGGGTAGACTTAACTAGAAGGAGGTTATCTGATTGGTGGCTAAAGTCAAGGCACGATTGAAAATTAAACCCTTCACTTCAAAGTACCCGTCCAACTTTACTATTTAAAGGGGAAAAAAAAATCTAGTGGTTAGTTCACTAAGCAATACGGCTAGGTGACGTTAGCCGCCGCCCGATCTAAAGGGTACGGCCACATTCATCCATCTATCCAGCCAAGAATATGCTCTCTGGCTTGTTGCTCCAGGCCTAGTCAGGTAGATTTTCTGGCCTCACCGTTGAATTGTTTGCTCGGGTTGTGGCTTGCAAACATTGCGGTTTTGGGCTTCGTATCATCTTGTTCCGTCATCACGTCCTCCAAGTGGAGGACATGTCGCAGTGTGAGGAGGGAGTACGACAAGGCGCTGATAGAATGAGCTATCAGTCTTACCAGGCAGGCGGTTGAGAGAGCACCGAGGCAGCTGACGCACACCAGCACTATCCGCTTCCTGTATAATACAGGCTAGGGAATTATAGAGACACAGAGCAGAAATCAACTCTTGTGCCTCTCTCATGCACTCACAAGGCGGAACCTGCTTCGAACACAGAGGACCGAGCTAAGCAACACCATGCGTGACGATAAATCATGGTATCCTATTGCAATAATGATTAAGGCACGCATGCAACTTAAACCATTCTCACGCAAGATGAATTCACAACACCATCGAAGTGAACCCAAGGCACGTGCTGATTATTATGTACGGTACTAGCGCTAAATTCATGCAGACGTTTAGTTGGTGCTGCAGTAGGCCTAGTTGAAGGAATGGCCACAGCTACTGCTGTGATGGAGAACGGGCTCATTAACATCTTCATGTAGATTAAAACGGCTTACCCCGAAATGGCTGGGAGTGTCACGCTATCCCTAGCAGTGGCACATGCAGTTGCATATTTAACGATTACAGAAATGGCGTACCGATTTCCAAAGCACCTATCAATACTTCCGTCAAGGCGTAGCACCAACACTTTATCGCACATTTCAGGAAACATTCCGTTTTCTCCCAATCTGGTGGCTAGGCATGACTACGCCCAAGAATAAGCATGTTATTATGTATGTCGGAGGTATTTTCATCTGATCCCTGAAAAATTATTTCCCCAAACCCATGGAAAAAAAAGAAAATGGAATTCGCACCTGTCATCACATTGCACCCCATCACAGGAATGGGATCAGATTGGCCTGGCGCTCAATACTCCCTTACGCTTAATCAGAGCTCGGTCTGGCACCAGCTCCAGACAAAACCATTTATAATCTCCTGTCTGGCACATCTGTTTTACTCTGCTCTCTCTCAACCAGAGTGCACCATGTACCTGTGGTTCACCCCTGGTGGATCTTTTTCACTGTTTGTGAATTGCACACAAAGCCCTTACTGGTAGATCCTATTCCCAATTCTTCACTATTCTCACGGGAGGCCACTCTTTGGGCAGCTTACATCACGACATGTGCGTGTCATGATGTCAGTGCCGTCTTTTTCAGAGTCGGCGTTGTCTTTTCTTTCTCTTTTGCTCCTTCCCTGTCCTGTGTTTCTGGTGTTGTGCTGCAAACAAGTGAAGATGTTAAAGAACACCAGATGTTCAAAATTTGCTTCTCATTAATATATCGTGGTTTTGGGAATGAAAACCCCAGATATATTGAAAGAAGATGCATGAAAAGGGAAGGATGATTAAAACCCCAGATATATTGAAAGAAGATGCATGAAAAGGGAAGGATGATATTGGAAACTGGCAAAAAAGGGATGACAGACTTCTTAAGCTATGCTGCCATTGAGATTTTCAGCTGTTCACGCAATTCTCACACGTGGCTTTGATGGAGCTATGCACATATCACACAAGCATGCTGACTGTACAGTTAGTGTAACTGCAACCTTCATGTACCCAGCCTTCATGTACCCTCTATGACATTTCAGAACATCTGAGTCAGTGTTAGCATCAAGTTATGTTCTTCATGCTGGGGAACCAGTGTGATGAGTTACCATTTCTACAGAATGAAGCCCTGTCTACCTGGAACAAGCTGCAAGATATATAACTAAACGGCCCTTTTCAGGGCCAATCAATCTCTGTCCGGCTTGGATGCACCAACTGATTCCCTTTATCATCAATCCTATATAAAACTAGCAAATGTTTGTACATGTGCAAGCAGTGTCATTCAATATCTTAGGAAATGCTTGTGAAGCAATTTCAAGAAGAATCGTTTTTCTTATCTCATAGTGAGGCATTAGGAACACCTTAGTCACACCAAATGCCATTATTCAATGAGAGGAACAAGAGAAATATTTCACTGGGAACTATGAAGTAAATAAAAAACAAATGTTTTCAGATACTGCAAGATCATTTCATAAAAAAGCTCAGAAGTTGCTATGTGTGGCCACATTTAATCTGTGCAAGCATCGTGTGGTTACAAAATTCTGCACCAAACATAGGTTCAGCTTTCTGGAATAGACCGCGCTGCACAAGCTAGCTCAGTGCATGCACTTCTGTACCCTGCCAGAGAATATTTTTACCACCAGTATGTTGTAACGTGAAGTGAAATGGTGATTGCATACTAGGGTGCGTCCTGCAGGACCCCAATAAAGTTGTTTCACTTGATCGGTTGGTGTGCTGTAAGCAGAACATTTCCAAGAAAAATCGTATAGTTTGGAGGAGGACTTAAGCAAGGAAAGGTGTAGATAAAACACTGGATTCACTGGCATTATCCTCACCAAGTATAACTTTGTTTTTCTGGTGAAGCTTTGTGTCTGAACAGCAAGCAGGATAAGCTGGTAAAAACATGCAAAATGGGAAGTCTAGCACAGCAATCTGTGCAGTACTGCTCATTTCATGGAGCATTAATTTCACAGGCTTTGCTCATTGTTAGCGTTAAGCCTATATTATGTCCACTGCAGGGTGGAAGCCCAATCAATGTTCCCTGTCCTGTATGAGCCAATTTCATATTATGGCTGATAATTTCTCGATCTCATTGGAAGTAATCACCTGCCACCCTCTGCTACATTTCATGTGTCCTAATATAAATTAATTGACATTACTGACCTGTCATCCATCTTTTTTTCTCATTCCCAACTAATGCATTCATTTTTGATAAAGTCTGCTTTCTTCCCATGTCTTAATATTATGCTAGCCTTTTTTCATTTTTCTGAAACATTATCTTTGCTCAGAAGCTAGAAGTTATCAGAAAGAACATAACGACATTCTACCTCCTGAGCATATGGCATCATCAATACAAAAATGTAATAAAAGTGAGAAAACATCCTATCTATATAAGAGGCCCTAAAATACTGCAGGAGGCAACAAATAAACTGGTATTTGTATAAAGGCAGTGACAAAAACTTTGACTACTGTCACTTATTCTGATTCTTGGGACATCTTTTTTAGTACATCATAACACATAATTACACATTTACACAATTTACACAGAGGAATTGCCACCACGTGCATTGAGGCCACCCTTCAGAAGTCATGTGAGCACAAGGATGAGGTAAGCCTTAAAAACCAGAAAAAAAGACTAAAGGATGCTGGATATCCCAACAGCACCATCACACCCGTGTGCTAAACCCTCCTGCAGAAAGTCAAGTTAAACAAAACAGGACCAAAATAAAAACAGAATGACCAAAGATCTTTGCATGCTATACCGTACGTACATAAGGTGTTTCACAATATAAAGAAAATAGCGAGCCGATATGATTTTATCTTGTTACTTGCCATCCCTTGCAAGTTTTCAAAAGTGTGTGTACTAAAAAGCAACAGGAATAGCCATTATTTCACCATTCGTCACGAGAATAGGTATACTGAATGCCAATATAATGTTGTGTATGAGATACTATTGACACGTGGAAACGTAAACATAAGACAAACTGGGCAATGCCCTAATGTTTGAGCAAGACAGCATGCTTAAAATGTTAAGAATGGCTATGGTAGTCGCATGGCCATACACTGTAAAGAATGTAAGTGCAGTTCTATGTTTCATAAAACACTGTTTTTGAAAAAAGCAAGAACAAGAAATGAAAGAGAGACTGTGAAAGCATTTTCTTGTCAGGAAGGCCATGGATCAGTGCATGAGTATACCTTCACTCATCCATTTGGAGAGAGAGTATTCTTTTCTCAGTTAAGATTATATTATCATGGTCTCACATGTGTCGTTGTGCATGAGCACTGTTCTTGTACTCTGTATAAAAGTGGGCATAGTACTTTCAATAAAATTCAGTTGGCAGTCAGCGCTCTTTCCTGTTCTTTTTGTCTCTTCCTGAAGTTCTCTCGCTGTTACTAGAACACAACCACGATGAACCAACTTGCCCAGATTAAGCTATTGTTGACGAAAAGTCAGAGCATGAAAATACTTCAGGGGCTCAGAACCTCCTCACTACCCGTCTAGTTACGGCCCTGGTCTATGTGTTCCGAGAGTGAAGCACTAGTGGAGCTATCTAACTACCTAACGGTGAGGAGGGTTTGTGTATACTCGAGCTTGTTTCATGACATGGTGAGAGGTGGCAGGTTGTTGAAATAATATGCTGTGTGGGAGGTCAAGATTTTGATTGAGAACGCTGAGTATGAGCCAGTGACATTAGGCGTTCAAGACTTTTTGCGATATTCACTCTAGCATAGGACCTTGGTTGGTGGTTGACGTGTGCATTTGATCACATTGTAGTCTTCCATCATAATTTTTTTGCCACTTGGCGTCGACGCTCTTGAGTTGTACCAAAGTAATTAAGCATCCAGGTACAAGTATCTTCTGTCAGTGTTTCAATGAAGAGCTGAATATGAGTAATAGCTTCCATCGATACTTCTGGCATTGGTGTATGCACATTTCTTTTGAAGTTCTCTTGTAAAAAAGGCATTAAAGGTATGTTTTTGTCACTTTTTAGTGTTGGCCAGAACTGCTGGTGTGTCCGAATGGCTCTTCGATTGGTTGTGGTGTTGTCTTGTTCAGGGCCACAGAGCTTTCAGCCTTTTTTTATATTTGCCTTCACAGGAATGCTCTTTGCATGCTTCTTCAGTACTTTGTATTATTCCTAAAGCATTGACTTCCAGATTTTGATTGTGGTGCTTTAATCTAGTGTTCAACTTCACGCTAGCTTCATTTGCACGCAAAGCAAGAACTCAGGAGTATGGTAACTTTTGCTATGGGTTTTCCCTTCTTCAGTCTACTGTATTTTTGCCTGTGTTGTCTAAGCGCTGACAGCCTCGTGCGACAGCTTTTTTTTTGTGCACTTATTGTGTGCCAATGACTTATTTGCCTCCTCAGCTAAAGACTTTTTGTATTATAAGAGAAAGCTCTGTCTGTATTGCTTTTGTCATTTGCTGATGGTGTATCTTCAGTATCTTTTCTCAGTGTACACTATACTTGAATGGAAGAGCAGCATGACTACCTTCAGCTGTTAGCAGGCTTTTAGCTGCTTTAATACTGATTGATGCTCCTTTCTCGGGCGTTTTATTTTGGATGGTTGGCATGTCATTGCTTCTTTTAAACTTTAAAACTGCAGGTGCACCTTTTTCTGGTTACACCTGGTATATTTTTCCAGTGGTTATATATACACACACACACACACACGCACACACACACACACACACACACATATATATATATATATATATATATATATATATATATATATATATATATATATATATATATATATATATATATATATATATATATATATATATATATATATATATATATATATATATATATATATATATATATATATATATATATATATATATAATATATATTGCTAACTTGAGAAACAAGGCCTCTTTACGTTAGGTGCACATCAGGTAGGAAGAGTACTTCTATTACTTGCCAAGATTGTGGCCCCTTATGGTGGAAATCATAATGCACTGTTGATGTGTCAAATTCACATAGCATAATTCCAAGGCACTCGATCAATATCCAAGGAAGAAAATTATGTTCTTTTGCGTGAGTTTCAGCAACTCATAGTAATTTGTATGTAAATGAATACTTCATCATTCTTGGCTGTCGTGTTTTATGGAAGCACATGTGCTTCGTTAATAACAAAAAAAAACACGCACGCTCACGCCACTGCAGTGGCGTGAGCGTGCGTGTTTTGTTTTTTTTTTGTTATTAACGATTTGCCCTATGCATTCACGTATCTTCTTTTTTTGTGTGTCGTACTTCTCGTATCGCGCAGCCTACCGTTTTGAGCATACGTAAAAAAGTACATAAAAAAGATGCGTTCCACGCCGAAATTCGCGTTCGCAACGAGGTGGGCATCGACAGGGTGCCCTACGACGCCCACACACTCCGCAACACCTTACCAACCGTTCGCTGCGATGTTGTTGGGAATTCGTGTGGTCGTTGCATGAATATAGCGCGTGCGTGCGTGCGTGCGCACGCGCGTCTGTGTGTTAGATCACGGCAACTGCATATGTTGTATGATTCAGTCACCATAACGCAACTGACGACCCCGGCTCTTCCCACACGTCAAGCAGCAGCAAGTGCCGTTAACCGTACTGTGCTGTGAACGCAAAACAGATTCGAATAGGTCGCGTAGATAGCTAGCCCGACACATGATACGATAAGATTTGCGTCAGATATTCGACGTCTACATGCACGCGTAAGACAGCGGTATCCGCAGCAGCTTCGTCATACGTACGGATAGCACCGCATCGGACGTCACGTCTGACAGAGAAACTTGATCGGTAATTTTTTCTCACTTAAAAAGTCTACCTTGCACAACTTCAACCAACGATTATGCATTTCAACGAGCTGTGCATGGTTTAATGACTGATTGATTGATATGTGGGGTTTAACGTCCCAAAACCACCATATGATTATGAGAGATGCCGTAGTGGAGGGCTCCGGAAATTTCGACCACCTGGGGTTCTTTAACGTGCACCCAAATCTGAGCACACGGGCCTACAACATTTCCGCCTCCATCGGAAATGCAGCCGCCGCAGCCGGGATTCGAACCCGGGAACTGCGGGTCAGCAGCCGAGTACCTTAGCCACTAGACCGCCGCGGCGGGGCATGGTTTAATGGCGAAAAGATAGTTCTAGTATTGTGCCCGGCACATATATTACTCTCTCTCTAACTTGAAAAATCGGCGCGTGAATTGGGGCCAGAACAGCGCCAAAAAGCAGCACACGCAGAAATTGGCTCATATTCTAATATTATGACATCGTGATGTTGACTTTTCAGCTGACGCCGGCAATAACGTTCAAACGGCGGGCCAATAATGCCGGTCTTATTGGATGGCTCCGCCCATATTGGCTGCTACTTGTACAACCTGGCCCGATGTGTCCGTTCTAATAGGCCGGCACAGCCTATATGGGCGGAAAGTTCTGAAAGCTGGTCCAATATAACCAATCTAATAGACTGGCACAGCCATCATTGGCGGAATGTTGTTAATGCTGGTCCAACATAGCCGTTCTATTCGGCTGGCAGAACCAATATTGGGGGTACGTTGTCAACGCTGGTCCAACGTCACCGTTCTATTTGGCTGGCATAGCCAATCTTGGCGGTACGTTGTGAAAACTGGGCCGTTCATGGGCCAGGCAATGCCGATCTATCCCCAATATTGGGCCAACCTTCTGTGCTGCCTGGGATTTGTTGCCCTTAAGCAACTACTTCGCAAGTCTACTGTTCTGCGACACTACGACGAAAGGAGACCCCTACTGCTAGCCTGTGACGCATCACCATACGGAGTGGGAGCAGTCCTCTCCCAAGTTGACGACCAGGGACGGGAAGCCCCGATCGCTTTTGCTTCGCGCACCCTATCGCAGGCAGAGAGGAATTACTCCCAGCTAGATAAAGAGGGGCTTGCCATCGTCTACGCAGCAGATCACTTTCGGCAGTACATTACCGGCAGGAAAGTGACTTTCATAACAGATCACCGGCCCTTATTGGGTATTATGGGTCCCCAGAAGCCAATGCCACAGACATTGTCGCCACGAATAACACGATGGTGCATCAAGATGTCAGCGTACGATTACGAACTCGTACATCGCACTGAGAAGAAACACCAGAACGCCGACGCACTAAGCCGCCTGCCGCTAGACACCACAATAGATGAACCACCCCCGCCGGGTGATATACTCATGTTCGAGGCACTGCCGAACCCTCCGCTAACAGCTGACACGATAGCAGCATCAACGCAGGAGTGCACTGTCTTGAAGGAAGTCTACGCAGCTATACAAGAAGGCAACGTGCAGAAGCTAAAGGGTGAACACTTCAACGCTTACCGCAAGCGAGCTGCGGAGTTGAGCACTCATCGCGGTTGCGTCACCTTGGGATCAAGGGTTGTAATTCCAGTGGCACTTCGCGAACAGGCCATGTCGCTTGTCCACGCAGGTCATCGAGGCATTGTTGCCGTGAAAAAGTGCGCCAGAAGTTATATGTGGTGGCCTGGTATCGACCATGATATAGAGTTAACAGTTCACGATTGCCAGCCTTGCCAAGACAACCACAGAAGCCCGCCAAGAGCCCCTATTCCTGAATGGGAAAGACCAGACACGCCTTGGCACACCCTGCACATTGATTTTGCTGGACCTTTCGAAGGGTGTTCGTTCCTGGTGGTTGTAGACGCATACACCAAGTGGCTGGAGGTAAAACAAATGGCTACAACGACATCGGCAGCAGTTATCGACACTGTGCGGTCGTTGTTTGCAACGTTTGGCCTACCGCGCAAGGTGGTCTCGGACAACGGCACTCCGTTTGTGTCCACGGAGATTCTCAAGTTTTACAGCGACAACGGCGTTTCGTCTGTTACATCAGCTCCTTACCACCCGGCTACGAACGGACAAGCCGAGCGCTACGTGGCTGAGCTAAAGCGCGCCCTTACTAAATACCAGACTGGGACAATGCAACGCCACATCGCACGCTTTCTCTTCAGACAGCACAACACTGTTCAAAGCACTACTGATCAAACGCCAGCGAAATTGATGTTCGGACGAGAAATGAGAACCCAGCTGACAGCAATTGTCCCGGAGCCCTCAGCGAAAGCACCGTCGGAGGAAGAAAAGCTCCCACATAGCAGGAGAATTGAAAGTGGACAGCGCATATACGCCCACCAGTTCCACAGAAAGCCCGACTGGGTTGAAGCGACGGCACTCAAACGCATAGGTTTGCGGTCATAGCTCGTCGACATTGGTGGAAAGGCCACACGCCGCCACCTTAATCAGCTACGCCGTTCCAAGGGAACCTCCCATTCAAGCAGCCACCTCGACGAAAGCTTCATTCCACTTAGCCTGGCATCTCGCATCAGATGAATCGGCGCCGCCGCCCGCCGGCCCTGAACACAAGAGAAACGACACCCAGCGAGCGGAGGCTTCTCTTCCTAGTGCGTCCAGAGCGTCCACGCGCCCACGGCGGCCCCCAGATCGCTTCCAAGCGACAAGCTAAGGAGGGAGGAGATGTTGTGTTCCAAGCACCCCTGTGTCACGAGCGAGCCTCCGAACCCGCGAAAGACCGGATGCTGAAACTGCTTCCAGATGTTGACTCCTCCCCTTCCCCCGCTCGGCGAAAATGAGCCACCGTCGTTTCCCCCGGCAGTTCGGCCGCCGCCTTCATCCGAATAGGAATAAACTTGTTTCTAACCGTTCGAGGCTGTCTGAGCTTTTTGGACTACCGCGACCAACGCGTACGTCTATGGGCCGACGACAACACAGGACATAACATATATTATCCACAATTCAAACTTCACGCGTAACATTATGCAATAAAAAGAACATGTGCACCAAGTGTTTGAAGTATGCATGAACAGGATGTCACTATCAAGCCCTAACCACATGCACGCGATTTCATGGCGACAGAGACAAGTGGCAGCGACAAACTTGCTCCGTCGTGCTATAGTGCCAAGAAAGTATATTTCTAGACACTGTATAGTCTCACCGTCGCGTCATTACGGCTGCAATCTTATGTCGGCGGCAAAGTGTCATTGTTTCTTCAATGAAAACTATCGCGCGAATATCCATAAATTGCGAATAGAAGTTTAAAAGTTGGACGATGACAACGTGCCGAATTTATTACTGTCTTCTGTGCCATAAGGAAGCCACAAAAGCATTTCACGACCTTCTTCTCTTTTTTTTTTACAATCTTTGGTTTAACCATGACATGCTGCCCAGAAGCGTACGCTATACGACGCATTTCGCAGTGTAGCAAGTGACCAAACTGTCACAAGCCAAACATCGAGACATCAAAACAAACATTCACTAACGAGATTTATGAGAAAATACGGCCGCTCTCTCCACGTGAGATGAGAATGTAAAAGAGGTATAATCGTTACCTTGCACCCCTTGAAGTACGGGTGGATAACAAGCTCCGAGAGCGAATTGCAACCAAGGAGGATTAAAGAAAAATTGCTGGAGTGGAAGCTCCAGCAATGCCTCGCCAGCAGAAGTGAATCCATCTTTTGCCACTGCCAAGATGGCGGAAACATGCTCTTTTCAGATGGTGCCCACTTAAAGATCAAGTGGCTTTGGTATGTTATGTAAATGCTACGTTAGTTTTATGAAAAGATAGTTGTTCCCGACGAAATAACACACAGAAACGAGTATAGATGACTGAATCTTCAAAGAACTTTGCCTCCAAATAGAGGCTCACTAAGGAAAACTAGTAACTGTAAGACGCACTTGGAGCACTATGTGACCAGAAAAAGTTTCCACATTAAACTTGTTGGGTGTGCGAGGGAAACGCTTCGTTTTTATTCGCTGAACGGTGATAACTTATCATGCCCCTAGTAAGATGGCCACCACAGCCGCCATCTTGCCAGTGGAACGGCTTCACTCCTGGGCAGTCATTTCCACTCCAGCAATTATTTTTTAAACCTCCTTGATTGCAACCGAAGCCAAGACCATGAGTGCAGCCATGTTGCCGGAAATCGTCACGCTGGCTTCTGGGTGAAGAGTGATCTTTTCTAGTTTTCCAGAAACGCTCGACACGACAAGCGGCGGCGACAACAAATCTTGTCGCTGCCACTGGTCGCTGTCGCGAGGAAATCCCGTGCATGCAATTAGGGCTTGCTCGACACTATGCGGGCGGGATTGATTGATTGATTGATTGATATGTGGGGTTTAACGTCGCAAAACAACTGATGATTATGAAAGACGCCGTAGCGGAGGGCTCCGGAAATTTCGACCACCTGGGGTTCTTTAACGTGCACCCAAATCTGAGTACACGGGCCTACAACATTTCCGCCTAGGGGGGCGGGATTCTTAGATTGCTTGAGCAAATATTTTACAGCAGAGCTATAAAACACTTGTTTCCGGCCAATCACTGTGCGTGCTGACCGACAAATGGATAAGATTAACGCCTTGTAAACATAGATAAACATGCTTGAAAGAAACGTTTGGCTTGGTTTCGCAATAACACCTGACATCCAGGTCGATAACATCCTGATAGCTGCATTTTGATACCAGGATGTTATTGTTTTGCGAACGATTTCTTGATGGGCCGGCGCTTTAGCATATCTATCTATCTATCTATCTATCTATCTATCTATCTATCTATCTATCTATCTATCTATCTATCTATCTATCTATCTATCTATCTATCTATCTATCTATCTATCTATCTATCTATCTATCTATCTATCTATCTATCTATCTATCTATCTATCTATCTATCTATCTATCTATCTATCTATCTATCTATCTATCTATCTATCTATCTATCTATCTATCTATCTATCTATCTATCTATCTATCTATCTATCTATCTATCTATCTATCTATCTATCTATCTATCTATCTATGTCTGGGTGCTCTAGTGATCGCCTCCTTAAGGTAGACCAGCATTAGTAAGAGGATTTGGCAGGAATAACGTGAAAATGTCGTTGCGTACGTCGTCAAACTCTTTCTTCCAGACACATGTTGCACATATCATGGATTGTGCATTCGGGTAAGCGAGGTGCACCGAGGCGTCTAATAAACTTACTGTGCTTCCCTGCGATGTAACTCTGACGTGGCTTGACTGAGCCAAAACTTGGACATTTCATTTTTTTATTTTCATTTCATGCAGCACCTAGCGCACCACACAAAACAACGACAAAGGGTAGACTTTAATACGACGAAGAGATACGAAGATTTCTTTATCGTATTTGATTTCAACTTTCGGTATGTTGTGGGCTACGGGCTGGAATTAAACCATTATGTACAGAAATTCATTAATCGTTCATCAAACAGCTGAAACCCCCTAAGTACCATGTGAAGCGGGCTGTGAACTGATAGGGCCTGCCACTGTATCGGTTATCTCTAATCAGCGACAGCTTCTTTGGTCAGAAAACAAACAAGAAATGCCTTGTTGTTAACGCCTTTTCTAGGAACGCTGAAGTAAGTAAATCGGCCTCATTTTCCGAACAAATGTTGGGACGATAGTCGGCTGCTGAATTAGGTGGCTTGAATCTCGGCACCACAGCGCTTCACAACCACAAACTGCTGCGTAACTTTGCTTCAATCTATAGTTCACCAGATGCTTGCACCGAAAGCTTACGGCGGGGATCATTAATCGAAGCCAGCCATTCCCCACCGTTTATTTCTTTATATGCCTCTGCAAACGCGCGCTCGTCTACGGTATCCCGGCCTTAGTTCTGGGAGTGGTCGTGATGCAGCCATACTTGATGAGCTATAGCGTTGCTTGCGTCATCCGTGCGTCCAACCGCTTTCCGCTGGAAATGCGACAGACGTGTCTACCACTCCAATATCACACGGCTGTCAGATTTGTTCCTTCGTGCTCCCTCTTTGTGGATCGAAGCAATGATGCCGCCGCATCACGGCGCTCTCAATATCAGTGCAAGCCGTTCAATCGCAGTGACGTACGCTTCCCCAGTGCCCGCGTGGCGCTATACGAACGGAGACACGCTATCTCGAAAAACCGTATCTTTTACGGAGCCAGCCTGACAGCCAACATTGCGAACGCGAGATATTCAAAATACCGCTACCACTGATATGAAGACAACTGAACAAAAATTACTTTATAGTATTCTCGTTGTGAGGCACTGCACGAGGGGCTCTCTCCCCCGTGACCGTAAGAGGAAGAAGAAGAACAAGGTGTTTAATGAGAAGAAGGAGGAGAGGTCGGCCTGGAAAGCGGGTTTCTAGCCTGCTACTCCACACGGGGGTAAGGGGAAAGGGTAGAGAAAGAGGAGAGTTTGATGAGGGGTGGTTGTGGTATAGCACAATGAGTCACTGCACACAATGTCTCGTTCGGTGTAGGACACGCACAAAAGTTTCTACACTAGTCAATGCTCTAAAGACGGGAATATAAACCTGTCTCAAAGCACACACGAAGGCTAGGCGATGAGCATGAGACGGAAAGGGCCTGCGGTGAACAGCTGGATTGGGCGCATCTATCGTGGCTGGCATTGTAAAAATGGAAGAGATGCTATCCAACTAACCACTTAGTTCTCAGTGATGTCGAAGTTGAGGATAGTATTATGCTTAGCAATCCCTGCCTTGATATTACCATGACTATTTCTTGTTTCACTTTCTGTGTATTTTCGTTTCACCCATACAACGCTGTTAATAACGCTCAGTGCAGTCCGAGCCGCGTTATCGAAAAAGTTGTTGTTGTTGTTCTCCTATCGTTAGTGGCGCATACCCACTGTGGGGGATTGGCCAAGAATCGAGTGGCTTTAAAATTTACTGTTCAGATTTAGAATGATGGAGGTATAACAGAAAGATTACCGATAGCCTATAGGCAAGTGTGGTGCTTAATGTAATGCATAGAAATATTTACATAAACAAATTTATTCTTAGAATAGAGCATTAGTCTGATTTTATACGTATATAATTAGGTGAACATGTTAAGATAATGAAACTGGTTAATTAGTCAACCTATTAGTTTCATCAATATAGTCCCGGACGGCCGCGCATACTGTGCCATTACAGAAACCAGAAATGGAAGCTCCAAAAGACAAAATGACAGGCAGAGATAAGTCCATACCAATGCCACGCAAAGGTATTTCTAATAGGGTTTTTCGTAATGTGTTAAACCGCCTGCAGGTCAAAAAGAAATGGTCTATTGTTTCCAGTTCATCACAGAATGCACACAGTGGCGAAGGTGCCTGAGCAGACCTGTGTTTATAGAAATTTAGATTTGGTACCCGGCAACGCAGCCTTGTGATAGCTACTTCTTGTTTTCGAGTGCGGCAAAAGTCTCTTCGCCAGGGATATAATAAATGGCGATATTCTGTAGAGTTTGTTAGTGCTGAACCTTTAAAGACTTGCATAAGCGTACGTCTGCGGAATCGAGCAGCAGTCACATAAGCGGATGATGGACAGAGCGGTAGAATTGGTTCGCTGATTGACGACTTAGCTAAGGAATCTGCTACTTCATTAAGAAACAAACCTTTATGTCCAGGCACCCAAACTAATCGCACTTTTCTTAAATGCGCAGGTACTAATGCACGGAACGCCTTTGTGACGTGATTATCAGCACCAACAGAAAGTGCCGCACAAAGAGATAGGGAATCTGTTATTATGACAGCTGATGTAATTGCTGTATCTAACTTGCGTAAGGCGAGCACTACTGCCAGAAACTCAGCCTCAAAAACGGGTATGAAATCGGGTAGTCGAAGGGAATAAATCCAATTTAAAATAGGGCTGAAAATACCAACCCCTGACTTTTCGTCGTATTGGGATGCGTCTGTAGCAATAATAACGTTCGTTGTAATACGGCGCAGGTGATCTTGGAGTAAACCATCCAAAATATTATGGGGAAGTAATTTGGCATTATTAGGAAAAATGTCGTCGAATTGAATTTCTACTGGGGCTGAATTATAACGACTCGGCATGATGTCGCATATACGTACGTTTAGAGGCTCCAGTAAATTTTGCACAAATATAATTTGTGGCGTGTGAAATCGCGGCCATCTGGCAGCAAAAAATGATTCCGGGGTGGAAATAAAGGCTGTTTCTGAATGTCGTAATGGTGATTCATAAATTCTTAAGAATGTCTGAACAGTCAGAAGGCGAATTCGACAAGAAAGCGGAGGGACCCTCGATTCGAGATATAACACATTGTTGGCGACTGTTTTGGGAAGGCCAAGGCATAAGCGTAAAGCTTCTCTTTCCAGAAGAATTAGAGGCCGCAACTTGTAAGCTGGAACTCCAGAGAAAAGCAAACAACCAAATTCCAAAATGGGACGAACATACATGCGATATATCATTATTAATGTGTCTCTTCTCATATCTATGCGGTAGTTACTTAGCCTACGTAATATGCCAATGGCCCGCACACCTTTTCCGGCGATATATTCAATATGAGATCGCCAGTTGAGCGATGTGTGGTAAATTACCCCAAGGTATTTAACAGATTCCACCTGTGGTATATCCTCATGATGGTAAGACAGAGAGATGTTCACAGGGTATTGCAGCGGGAAAACAAGGAGGGCACATTTACTTGGATTAAGTAAAAAGCTGTTGCCATCGAGCCAGCTCTCCAATATATTAAGGTAAGTCTGCAGCCGTTCATATAAGGTCTGAATGTTATCTGCCATTGCAAAAAATGCGATATCGTCTGCATAAACATAAGTTGTTATATCCTGTTTACGTGGGATGGTGCTCATTAGTAAATTAAATAGCACCGGGGAAAGCACCGAGCCTTGCGGTACTCCCCTCGTTTGGGTATGAGTAGATGATGAAAACCCATCTTTAAAACAATAAAATTTCCTGTCTGCGAGAAAATTGTGAACCCACGCTACTATGTATGATGGAAAATCAAGGTATTCTAATCGATCTATCAAAATACAGTGCTCCACGGTATCATATGCTTTAGCGATGTCTAAGGTAACTAAAGCAGCATATTTTTTATGTAGCCGAGCTAATTGAAGCCTACTTTCTAAGTCAACGTGGGCATCCCAAATTGAACAACCAGCCCTGAACCCAATTTGACAGGGACTTAGAATAGACCTCATGGTAATAAGTTCATTAATTCGTATATTGATGATTCTCTCAACCAATTTCACTAAGTTTGATGTCAGTGCGATTGGCCTTATGTTATCCAACGTGTATGCATCATTTTCATTTTTTAGCAACAATACAATTTTGGCAAGTTTCCATTCTGGAGGTATCCATGCATTCCCCAAAGAGTAATTCACTAGTTCTAGCAAAAGATTAGGCGATTCCTGGAGTAAACATTTCAACATAGAGTTCGTAATCCCATCTGGTCCGGGAGCCGTCCTCGGTAAGCATAATACTGTCTGATTCAATTCAGCTAAAGAAACTTCTGGAAATTCATGCAAGTTTACCAGAACGGACTGAATAGCCGAAAAATTCGCAGTAAAACCTCGAGGTTCTTTGAGATGTAGTGAAGAGGAATGCCCACTACTAAAGCGACATCGATACGTTGGCGCGAGGCACGAGCTAAGACTGCCTGGTTGCTGCTGCGACGCTGCCCGTACACCCGACTCGCTCTTGCTGCTTCTGCACCGACGCTGCTACCGCTTTTGAGCTTGCATTTACATTATATTTTGGTGGTGAGTGCTGCGGTCTTCCCCAGTCCTGGAACTGCGTAGCCGAAAGCTGCCGTCCATCATGCCTGACGACACTGTCTTCACACCCCCACCGGCTTCGCCACGCAGGAGCTGTCCCGGTGCCCAGCTCTTGCAAGAACCCGACATATTCAGCGGCACCGACGAGAAAGACGTTGAGGATATGCTGGAATCTTATGAACGAGCCAGCGCTACTAACAAATGGGACGATCCCACTAAGCTTGGTACCGTGATGTTTTATTTAACGGATGTTGCCAACCTGTGGTACAGAAACCATGAGGCGGATATCCCCACCTGGACTACCTTCAAAACCTGCATCGCAGATGGTTTTGGACGCCCTGGTGTGCGCAAACTTCGCGCAGAACAACGCCTACGAGGCCGGTCCCAACAAACTGGTGAGACATTCACCAGCTACATAGAGGACATCCTTGACCTCTGCCGGCGTGTCGACCGGTCGATGGCCGAAACTGACAAGGTGCGACATATCATGAAAGGCATTTCCGACGACGCCTTTCAAATGCTGCTCTCCAAGAACCCTGTCACTGTCTCTGAGGTCATTGAGTTGTGTCAGAGTTTCGACGAGCTGCGACGACAGCGTCTTCTCACTCGACGCCCTGACGTCCCGGATGACACCCTCTCCAGCCTGACCACCACATCTGACCTTCAGTCGCTGCTATCGCAGATTAAGGAGTTTGTTCGTGCTGAGGTCGCTCGTCAGCTATCGCTGCTATCAACAGCCGGCCAACCAGCGTCACCTCTGCCAGCAAACATTCGCCAGGTCATCCAGGAGCAAGTTTGCGCGGCTCTGCCATCTGCCCGCGACACTTCACCATTGCCGAGCCCTGTTGCCTGTGCCGAGGTAAATGCACCTCTAAGCTATGCTGAAGTGGCGGCTCAACCACCTCTTCAGACTTTTACGTCACTACCATCAGCCATGCCGCTGCGACCCACTCCTCGGTTCGCTCAGCCAAGGTCCGTCCAGAGTAGTGGACAATGGCGTACACTCGAGAATTGCCCAATATGCTTTGCCTGTGGGCTACCTGGCCATGTAGCGCGATACTGCCGTCGGCGTGTCCCTGTCTACCGCCAGAGCTACGACCAGACCTTCGAACCTGCCATTTATGTGCCACCACGCCCTTCGTTCACAGGCTCTCAGCCCCCCGACCAGACGTCATCGTACGCCGACCACCGCCCTCCTGTTAACCGCCGCTCGCCATCACCACGACGCCGCTCGCCATCGCCGATGCGTCGTCGTCCTTCATCGCCGGAGCAGGAAAACTAATTGCCGCAGTTCCAGAGGCAGGAACTGCGTCGTCAGCGAAAAGACCAAGTCCTCTCACTTCACCAACGAATGTTCTGGACGTACATGTGGACGGCGTCGCTGCACTCGCCCTTGTCGACACTGGTGCCGCAGTTTCATTGATAAGTGCGAGACTCTGCCGCTTGCTGAAAAAAGTTACGACACCACTAGCAAGTATATCACTTCGTACAGTCAGCGCAGATCACGTCACACCAACCGCTGCCTGTACTGCTCGCATCGCGATTGATGGCCTCATTTATGTCGTTGAATTTCTAGTGTTGGATTCCTGCTCCCATGACCTCATTTTGGGCTGGGATTTTCTCTCCGCTAATAAGGCCGTCATCGACTGCTCTCGTGCTGAGGTGGCATTTGAAGTGTTTGACGATGACGACGCTCCATTATATGATGCTCATGAAGCCGGCGACAAACTATTTGTTGCTGAAGACGTCATCATACCGCCGCACTCTTTTGCCCTTACCAATGTGCCTTGCAACTCGCTCGCCGAGTCTAGTGCCCTTTTCACGCCATCTGCTCTTTTCGTTCGTCGCAAGTGTTCGCCGCTACCTTATGCCCTTCTAAAACTTCATGACGGCGTCAGCAGACTGCTCATTTCGAACCTCTTGTCATGTCCTGTAACAACACTTCGGGGTGAGTGTGTTGGCCGTGTTTACAGTCTTGACCCTTCTGCAATTATTGACATGCCGACTGGTCCTTCCACCGAACACGAAGTCGCCGTAGTGACTTGTGCCTCTTCGCCACAGACTACTAGGCCGGACGTACTGAGCAGCTCCATCGCCGACACGTTAACCATTTCACAACGTGCTCAGCTTCTACGCCTGCTGAACAAGTTCCTTTCTTCCTTCGACTGCCAGCATACTCCCCTCGGCCGCACGTCAGCTGTGTGTCACCGCATCAACACGGGTACCAATGCGCCATTGCGTCAAAGGCCCTATCGCGTGTCCGCAGCCGAGCGCCAGGTTATTGATGACCAAGTAGCTGACATGCTCAAGCGTGGCGTCATCCAGCCTTCGAATAGCCCTTGGGCATCTCCAGTCGTTCTCGTTAAGAAAAAGGACGGGTCAATTAGCTTCTGTGTTGACTACCGTCGTCTTAACAAAATAACTCAAAAGGACGTTTACCCGTTACCGAGAATCGACGATACCCTTGACTGCCTCCAAGGTGCGGAGTTCTTCTCTTCTATTGACTTACGGAGTGGCCACTGGCAAGTCCCTCTGGCACCTAAAGATCAGCCTAAGACGGCCTTTGTCACACCTGATGTATGCTGGTCTCGCAGCTCGCATTTGACGGGTCAAAGCGTCCGCTATCCAGCCAGTTAACGGTCGAACACTCGTGAACACTTAAACAAAAGTAACTTTAATTAACAGAAATCGGGGTAACATTTCAATAAACATTCACGAGCACTCAATAAGTCCCCCGTAAAAAAGCAGTGCTGTTGCTCGGGCTGGTAGGGTGAGTCTGCCGGCCGCTTGGCATTTCTTCTTCCGTCGACGACCGGTGTTTTCACTCTCTCCGTGAGCCGACAGAGAAGATGACAAATGACGCTCTGAAGGTCGTTTGCGGTGCCCGTTTAAAGTGGCCATAACAAAGGAAAATGGGGTTTCAAGACGTGGAAGTAGCCCCTATTAGGGGATTAAGCGTCTCCCCCACTTCCGTTGGCGGCACTTGAAAGGAAAACACGGCTCCTGGCCACTCTCTTCGAGAGGGGACGGCACACTCCCCGTCTGGTGTCTGCTTGTTAGACGCCACAGTTTGTTGATGGCGAAAACAAGGGCACCACTTCCAATATCGGTCGGCAGAGTTTCCTTATTGCGCCATTCCTTGCAATCTTCACCTCCACCTTGCGCACCATTCCGTCCGCACTGGGCAGGCTTTGGGTGACAACGCCGATGGGCCAATCGTTGCGATTTGCTTCTTTGTCCCTGATGAGCACGACGTCGCCTTCTTTTATATACTTTCATGAAGTGCACGAAGCGCTCTTTTGTCTCAGGGTGTCCGAAGGTGTCGTCGAGCCGTTTCCACACGATGTTTAAGCCCTTCGAGAAGTCATCCACATGAACAGATTTCAACCTTCGGACTTGATGCGATGACTCAGGACCAAGCCATTTGATTAGAAGGTCGAGCTCTTCCTGCGCAGAAAGGTCTACATCTCTGATGACGCCTTTGAAAGATAACTTCCAAGCTTGAAAGTTCTCAGGTCGATCATCAAACTTCGTAAGTCCTGTAGAGACAAGGTCCTTGCGGCACAGGAATTTAAGGACACCGGCAAGCTCTGAGCTTGAACTGTTAGGTGCTGGCGTGTACGCAGGCGGCTAGTGATAGTCACGGAAGTCCGGGAGGTGGTTGGCTACTTCAGCTTGCTCCAAGCTCTGACTTCTCGGATGAACAGGCGCCCGAAGAGACGCAAGCTCGGCATCACGTATGGCGGCTTGCTCAGTGATGTAGCTTGAAACCCGTAGTGTCCGGTCTAAAGGTGGGTGTGGGCGCACACACTCCCCGCCATCCTGTTCCACAGCTGCCTCGAGTGCACTTGCCTGCGCGCCTGCAGCAGCTGCCTCTTTTTCATGTTGTAATACCTCAAGCTCAGCCTCGATTCTTGCCTTCTCTAAGCGCATTGCGGCCTCTTTACGTCCAAACTGAGCTCTTGCTTTGACGGCCTCTGCTTGGCTTGCGCGCGGGCCTGCACAGCAGCCAGGCTAATCGTGGAGGAACCCGATCGTCGTGATCGCGAGGAAGCTCTTGAGTGAATCGATATAAAGAACTGCGATGCTGTTTCATGTGCCTTGTCGTGTTCTTGTGGCGTAGCCTCTCGTAACTTTTCCGCTCACGATCACCTCACGGTCTTCATCAATTACCTGTCGGAGCCGTAATTCGTGTCTGGCTTCAGACGTCTTCGCCTTCTCGACAAAGGCTGAGTATCTTGCGGTAGCATGTTCGTAGCACTCGTAACTTGCACGAAGCTGCGTTTTGCCGCCGTTAAACTGTTCTCCCTTAGCGCGTGACAGTGCCTGAAGAGCGCTGTCCACGTTTTTCCAAACAAAATATAGTTTGCGGCAGTGCTCTTCGCGGCTCGTTTGGTACATTTCTTTAGCCCTCGTCGATAGGGTTGTTTTTCTTTGCGGCCGAACGTTTGATGCGGAAGCTTCATCTTGTGGTGTGACATTTGGACACTCATGCGTCAGCTCATCCTGGTCCATTCTTGCTTGCACGTTTTGTCTCGGAGGCCTTTATGAATGATGGCCTTTATGATGGCCTTTATGAATTCCGTGTCATGCCTTTTGGTCTTTGCAACGCACCCGCAACATTCGAGCGGATGATGGACAATCTTTCCCGTGGCCTGAAGTGGAAAACATGCCTGTGCTACTTAGATGACGTGGTTATATTTTCACAGGATTTTCCAACGCATCTCCGCAGGCTAGATAAAGTGCTGCAGTGCCTAACTGACGCCGGCCTTCAGCTCAACCTGAAGAAATGCCGCTTCAGCGCAAGTCAGTTCACCATCCTCGGTCATGTTGTATCTAAAGAGGGTATTCTTCCTGACACCGCCAAGCTTCGGGCAGTTGCAGAGTTCCCAAACCTGCGTCTCTGAAGGATCTGCGCAGCTTTCTTGGCCTCTGCTCATGTCTAGCGTCAGCGCGCCAGGACACAACCTCGGTGCTGTTTCAATGATACAGGCCGTGGTTCGCCAAGAGATCGCGAATATGGGCATTTCGCCACCTCATCAAAATGCCTCTGCTACTTCCAGCTCGGCTCCAGTCGTTGCGGCTGCCACGCCGAACCGCACGTTCGCGCCACGACGAAACCCAGCTGAATGGCGCACTCATGATGATCGGCCCATATGTTTTACGTGCCATCGGATAGGACACATCGCTCGCCATTGCCGCAGCCGGTGGACCTCATCACCTCGACCGAGCTTCTATGATTGGCGGCCTCGCTCTGAACGTGCACCTTATGCCCCGTCCTACCGTGCTGAGACAGGTGCAGAGTATAATCCAGAACCTCGGACCAGCCGCTCGCCATCGCCCGTGCGTCGTCAGTCCCGCTCGCCCCAACCCCGCCGTTCTCGGTCTCCTTACGACCGTCGCTCGGAAAACTAGCCGGTGCAGCCCCCGGAGGTGACGCTGCATACACGACTTGGACTGCAAATCCTCTGATTACTCCCGACCAGCGGTGCAACCTCCTTACAATTCTCGTTGATGATTTACCTATAACGGCTCTTATTGATACCGGTGCACAAATATCTGTGATGAGCTCAGACCTCCGCCGCCGCCTCAAAAAAGTTCGGACGCCTGCGATTGCACCTACCGTTCGTACCGCGGATGGGAGTACTCCTGCTGTGCTTGGAATGTGCACTGCGCAATTAACAATTTCTAAGCATCAAACTTCAGTTCTGTTCGCTGTACTGGAAAATTGCCCTCATGACCTAATCCTTGGACTCGACTTTCTGACTTCACACGCTGCACTCATTGACTGTTCCAAAGGTCTTCTTCAGCTCGAACTACCATCCTTTTCGGAGACCATCTCTACCAGCCCACCTCGTCTACGCTCTGTCGATTTCCTTAGACTTCCGCCGCAAGCCGCAGTCCAAGTCCAACTCTCGCCATATCCTGCAGTACCCGATGGTGATTATGTTGCTGCCCCGATTTCTGACGTCGCCATGACACGCAATGTTGCACTCCCCAACACGGTGGTTACCGTTAAGGACAACCGAACTTCGTTTCCCGTCCTCAATTTCGGCCTCTCAGCGCAAGTTATTCCTCGCGGCATGTCAATTGCGCATCTTACACCACTGGTCGACCACACAGTTTCCGCTCTAACCACCAATTCGCCACCCGATTTTTCATCAACGTCGTTCTCGTCACGTTCCTGTTCCGACCTTTTCAAGCCAATGCTATCTGACAAGCTCACCTCTGAACAAGTCTCTGCTTTCTGCCGTGTGCTTGCTCCTTATCAGGACATCTTTGACTTCGGCGACCGTAATTTGGGCCAGACATCTGTAGTAACCCATCGCATCGACACCGGTGACGCTCGACCCATTCGCCGACGACCCTACCGTGTGTCAGCCCCGGAGCGTGCTATTATACAGCGAGAAGTCGATAAAATGCTTGATAAGGGCATAATCGAACCCTCATCTAGTCCCTGGTCCTCACCCGTTGTACTTGTTAAAAAGAAGGACAATAGCTGGAGATTCTGTGTTGATTACCGCCATCTCAACCATATTACCAAGAAAGATGTCTATCCCCTACCGCGCATAGATGATGCACTCGATTGCTTGCACGGTGCCAAATATTTCTCTTCAATAGACCTTCGCACAGGCTACTGGCAGATCGCTGTGGACGACAAAGACAGAGAGAAGACGGCCTTCGTGACTCCTGATGGTCTTTATCAGTTCAAGATGATGCCTTTTGGATTATGCAATGCCCCCGCGACATTTGAGCGCATGATGGACTCTCTCCTTCGAGGCATGAAGTGGACCATCTGCCTCTGCTATCTTGACGACGTTATTGTTTTTTCGACTACTTTTGACGACCATCTTACCCGTCTGTCCGCAGTGCTTGATGTTTTTCGACGTGCCAACTTGCAACTTAACTCGTCCAAATGCCGCTTTGGGCAACGCCAAATTTGCGTACTCGGCCATCTTGTTAACGCTGCGGGCGTTCAACCAGACCCTGCGAAAGTCCGAGCAGTTCGCGACTTCCCCACACCCCGCTCAGTCAAGGACGTCCGAAGTTTTCTGGGACTGTGCTCCTATTTCCGTCGTTTTGTCGAGAAGTTCGCTGAAGTAGCCCGTCCTCTAACCTGCCTCCTCAAAACGGATGTGGCATTCACCTGGGGCCAACAGCAAGCAAACGCCTTCTCGTCGCTCGTCGACATTCTCACCAATCCACCAGTCCTAGCACACTTCGACCCATCTGCTGCTACGGAGCTTCGTACTGACGCCAGTGGCCACGGCATAGGCGCAGTGCTCGCGCAGCGGCAACAAGGAATGCACCGCGTCGTCGCGTATGCAAGCCGTCTGTTGTCGCGCTCGGAACAAAATTATTCCATCACAGAACGCGAGTGCTTAGCTCTCGTCTGGGCCATTGCGAAATTCCGACCGTACCTGTATGGCCGACCATTCTCAGTTATTACGGACCACCATGCGCTTTGCTGGCTCTCCTCACTCAAGGACCCTACGGGACGCCTTGGTCGCTGGGCGCTGCGCTTACAAGAGTACACTTTTTCCGTATCCTATAAATCCGGACAACTTCACAAGGATGCCGACTGCTTGTCCCGTTACCCAGTCGATCCCCCTGACACGAGGGAAGATGAGCAAGAGGCCCTCGTTCTTTCAATTACCGACTTCACCGACATAGCTGCTGAACAACGCCGCGACCCCTCTTTGCGTGCTATTATCCATGGTCTGCACTCTCCCCACCCTGACCACTCCTTACAACTGTTCGTTCTTCACAACGACATCTTGCACCGCTACAACACCCGCCCTGATGGTGCTGAGCTTTTACTCGTTGTTCCTGTGCATCTCCGCTCAGACGTTTTGGCCCAGCTGCATGATGCCCCCTCCGCTGGACACCTAGGGGTGTCACGCACGTATGACCGCATTCGCCGCCGATTCTTTTGGCCTGGCCTCTACCGTTCTGTGCGACAGTACGTTGCGGCATGCGACCTCTGCCAGCGCCGCAAGACACCTGCTCTGAGACCTGCTGGTACCCTCCAGCCCATTGAAGTACCAGATGAGCCATTTTTCCGAGTCGGCCTCGATCTTCTAGGACCCTTTCCCGTGTCGGCCACCGGTAATAAGTGGATTGCTATTGCTACCGACTACGCAACGCGGTATGCCGTTACACGCGCCCTCCCCACCAGCTGCGCTACTGATGTAGCCGATTTCCTTCTTCATGACATCATTCTGCGTCATGGTGCTCCTCGTCAGTTGATCACCGACCGCGGCAGCTGTTTTCTATCTAAAGTAGTCGACGAGCTCCTGCGATCCTGCTCTACCCACCACAAGTTCACTACAGCGTACCATCCGCAAACCAACGGCCTCACGGAACGCCTCAACCGTACCTTGACGAATATGTTAGCGATGTACGTTTCCAAGGATCACAAAGATTGGGACATCCACTTACCTTTCGTTACCTTCGCATACAACAGTTCACGTCATGATACAGCTGGATTTTCCCCTTTTTACCTACTGTTCGGTTATGACCCGCCTTTGCCCATGGACACAATGCTCCAATCTGACGCCGCCTCATCGACTGCTTATGCTCGTGATGCCCTGGCCCGAGCTGACATCGCCCGCCAAGTCGCCCGGGATCGTTTATGTGCCTCGCAGCTTAACCAAAAGAGTGCTTACGATCGCCGGCACCGCGACGTACAGTACTCTCCGGGGTCACTCGTCTTGCTGTGGTTACCATCACGTCGTGTTGGTCTCAGCGAAAAACTGATGTCCCGTTACGTTGGCCCCTACCACGTCATACGCAAGGTCACCAGCGTGACCTATGAGATAGCTCCACTCCATACCACGTCAGTACCAGCTTCAGTCCCGACCGATATAGTGCACGTCTCACGGCTTAAGCCATACTTCTCACGCCCCGAGAATTGATCGCACCGGGACGGTGCTTCTGCCGCCGGCGGGTAATGTCACGGGCTAAGCAGATGCCTGAGGATGACGACGACGAAGGGCTGAACGGTAACGTGCTTGGACTGCAGCAGCGTCGTACGCATTAGCTCGCCAGTATATTCGCCAGTACACATTTGTTCATCAGTGTATACTTTATTCCCCGTAACAATATTTCCGCCGCTTTATTCGGAATTTAGCGATGATCACCGCCCCCTTTTCTGAGCTTCTACGCAGTGACTCGAAAAGTTACGCTTGGTCACCCGCCTGTGACGATGCTTTCGAAAAGTTGCGCCGCCTGTTAACCTCGCCGCCAATCTTGCGTCACTTCGACCCGACTGCTCCGACGGAGGTACACACCGATGCCAGCGGTGTTGGACTCAGCGCCATGCTCGCGCAGCGCAAATCAGGATTCCAGGAGTACGTAGTCGCATACGCAAGTCGTACCCTCACCAAAGCGGAGAAAAACTATTCTGTGACAGAGAAGGAGTGTCTGGCAATTATATGGGCTCTAGGTAAATTTAGACCGTACCTATATGGTCGCCCCTTCGACGTAGTCACCGATCACCATGCGCTTTGTTGGTTATCCACGTTGAAGGACCCCTCCGGCCATTTAGCTCGCTGGGCTTTGCGGTTGCAAGAGTTCGACATGTGTGTTGTCTACAGGTCTGGCCGACGTCACACTGATGCCGACGCTCTATCACGCTCACCTGTGTCCTCCGAAAGCTCTGCATGTTTATCTGCCGTGGACGAAATGGTTGCCTTCCCAGACAACTGTGACATGGCGGCTGAGCAACGCAAGGATGACTGGATCAGCTCTCTTTTGCGATTCCTTTCAGATCCGTCGACTTCTCCATCTTCTCGAACGTTGCGCTGTCAAGCGGCTCACGTTGAGGTCCACGATGGCCTCCTTTATCGCCGGAATTACAAGTAGATCTGACGGCCGAAAGTGGTTACTGGTCATACCTCGCCATCTTCGTGCTGCAATATGTTCAGCTTTCCACGCTGACCCTCAGTGCGCACATGCGGGCATCTTTAAAACATACGCTCGGCTTTCCTCCTGGTTTTATTGGCGAGGCATGTACACCTTTTTGCGCAAGTACATTCAGTCATGTCCGCAGTGCCAACAACGAAAAGCTCTGCCTCATCATATCTATGGTCCGATCCAGCCGATCCCTTGCCCAGCCAGGCCTTTTGACCGCATTGGGATCGATCTGTATGGGCCTCTTCCATTCATGGCTTCCGGAAACCGTTGAATTGTTGTCGCTGTCGACTATTTGACGCGATACGCAGAAACAGCTGCTTTGCCTACTGCCACAGCACGCGACGTATCTTCTTTTCTCCTGCGGAACTTCATTCTCCGTCACCGCGCCGCGTGAACTTCTCAGCGACAGAGGACGTGTATTCCTCTCTGAAGTCGTCAACGCACTCCTTGCCGAATGCCGTATCATTCACCGGACTACCACCGCCTACCATCCGCAGACGAATTGATTGACGGAAAGATTCAACCGTACCCTAGGGGACATAATATCAAAGTATGTTGCCTCCGATCACTCTGATTGGGACCTCATTCTACCTTTTGTGACGTACGTGTATAACACTACTCCACAGGCAACTACGGGCTTTTCGCCATTTTTCCTGTTATATGGCCGAGACCCTTCCACCACACTAGATACCATTCTACCCTACCACCCCGATTCCTCCGAGTCTGCGCCTATCTCTGAAGCTGCCCGCCGTGCCGAGGAATGCCGTAAGCTCGCCCAGTCATTTACAACTGTCGACCAATGGAGACGAAAATCTCGACGTGACGATAACCAGCCGTACTCTAACTTTGTTCCAGACACTCTTGTGTGGCTTTGGGTTCCCTCTGTGCCTACAGGCCTTTCCTCAAAGCTTGTTTCAAAATACCAGGGACCCTACCGCATTGTCTCGCAGACTTCACTTGTTAACTACATCGTCGAACCCGTTACGACATCCACAGACCAGCGCTTTCGGGGTCGTGAAACCCTTCACGTACAGCGGTTGAAACCTTATTACAATCCGCTCGTACTCTCTTCACCGTGAGTCGCCAGGACGGCTCCTTTTCAGACGGGAGACGAAATGTAGTGAAGAGGAATGCCCACTACTAAAGCGACATCGACACGTTGGCGCTAGGCACGAGCTAAGACTGCCTGGTTGCTGCTGCAACGCTGCCCGTACACCCAGCTCGCTCTTGCTGCTTCTGCACCGACGCTGCTACCGTTTTTGAGCTTGCATTTCCATTATAGAGATTATTTTATCAAGGGTATACGCACAGACGCGAAAAGTCAAGTTTATCCCAGAGCTCGCGCAATCCTAAGCGATAACGCAGGAAAGTTCCATGAGTGATTATAAGGGCACACTCTAGTGATGATCAGTTTATCGACAACCGAGTTTCTGTTGACCAACAGCATAAATTGCTAGGTTGACTTTCCGTTCGCTAGCCCCAAGTTCGGACAAATGAAAACTTCCATCCCAAAGAAATCGACAACTGTCTTTGTCGGCATCCCGTCCCCGTGACAATATTCCTGATAGTCGGCTGAGATTGCCGAGAGCGTTACCGATACCCGAAAGCCATATCTTCTTTAATATAAATAAACAGCACTGACGATCCACGTTGTGTGGCGCGGCGGGGACAGACGAAAAAAAAAGTAATCTCGTGAAGGCGAATGACGATTCAGAAATGCTGTTACGAACAGAAAAGTGGGCTATAACAAATGAGCGCTTCTACAACGTGGTTCGAACTTAGGAAACGTAAAAAAACAATGACGAGCGAATGAGCGCTCTATCTGTGCTTTTTTTATGCGTTCACATTTTAGTGCTCGCTCGTATATCCGAAGCGAAATAAAACCCTCGCTTCAGGAGCAGGTCACATCAGAACCGAACATGCAGCACTCGGACAATTCGAACGCAAGCCTCGTCCCGCTTTCCTCGTCCAACCACTCGGCGATGGTGGGCAGGGTGCCTCCGGTGGGATCCACGTATTCGCCACGGTCCGTAGACTCCGACGTGAGCAGTACCGGTGAAGGCAGCGTACGTGTGACCGCAGATCGGCCACCGCAGTTACAGCAGCCGCGGTCGAGGTGCGACGAGCCGAATCCGAGGAAGCGCACCGCGACCCTCGACACGGACAGCTTGCACGAGAGCCACAGCGCACAAGCCAAAATTCTGCAGCCACTACCTCAACCGTGCGCGGAGCCTCCTCCGTCGCCCGCTGATGTGTGCGACGCAGAGATGACCAAGCTCGAAGAGAAGAGGAGGAAGAACCGCATTGTGCAAGCCATGTTACACCAGCGACGGCTGGACCGCACCGCACGGCTGCAAGCGCAAGTGGATGCGCTCGAGAGGCGTTGTGCCACGCTTAGAGCCGAATTGCTCGCTCGACATCATCGGATGGTCCGGCTGTGGCAGCACGTTATGGCGCGCGTCGGCACTTGGATGACGTACATGAAACGGCCACCCGGACAGTAGGTGTTCCTGCTTCGGGAAGACATCGCGCGGTGCGTACGTGCATGCTGACATGGACTGTTCTCGGATTCCTCGACACCATCGCCTCCTCCCCTTCCCCCGTCACCACTTCACACCCGCACCGAATTGCACGCCTTTCACCACGGGCGAGCACGAATCATATTTAGGGTAATGCTGTCCGTTGAAACGCATTCCTAGAATAAAAAAAAAGGTAAACGTCGTTTCCCTCGTTTCGTAATGCCTACCGTTGGCTGCTGCTTGTTGTTTTAAAGGGCATTTGACCCGGTCAGCTAATACTAGAAGTATGGGACCTATTCCGTTTATGCAGACATGAAATATGGGCCGTAAAGAAATATTTCAGTGCAAAATAAGCCCTAGAAGTTGCCGGTCACATGCCCTGGTCACCGCCGTTTTGCCATCGCACGTGTAACTTCATGTGCTGGAAAGAGCGGAGTCGTCATCTTCTACCGAGGTTCCAGTCGCGGCAAATTGTTCACTTTCAGTGCAGAACTACAGAGAGCTAAATTATCTCGATTCCACGTGCGGCTGACCCCGGAACAATATTCTTCGCCGGAATGCAGACGCTCGCGAAGTGAGCTGTTCGGCCTGTCGCAGTTCGGTAGTGCGCCAGTGTTGCTACGTGTCCTGCCGCGTGCGTGCTAGTATTACTTTATAAACGAAGCACTCGACGACAAACGGTTAAATATCGCTAGCCTATTTATGAATGCTCCAGAATTGACCCACATAACACAGATTGTGACGGAAAATTAAGTGCCATGCAGCCATCTATGCTCGCTTTTTTTTTGTTCGCAGCCGCCTGTGTGTGACTTCTACGCTAAACGACCAGAGGTCAGATGGGATATTATTAATTGCTAGGGTTTTACCTGTCGCAAACACTGCATGTTCATGAGGCCTAAACACGCGTTAGTAAACAGCCCTAGAATGAAAAGAGAAAAACTTGAAGCAGTGAATCGGCTTAGCATGATAAGTGATACACTCTGAAAAGACCAATGTTGTTGATCATAGGCTTCATGATAGGGGAAAAAATTGAAGTGAAAGTTCAATTTATGATTTTTGCGTTGTAGTTTTCAAGCGTTATGTCAGGAATTCCAAAACAAATTTCCGACAATTTTGCAACATTAGCACAAGAAAATTAAGCGATTTTTTTTTTCAAAGCCTCTGCCCTTCTCGGAAGACAACGTACAATCGGCGTCAAGTGAAAACAGTACAGCGGCAAGCCACGGTATAGTACGTCATGGTATAGAACGCGCCATCCTCTTACCACGATTGACAGTCCAGTGCACCACTTTCGGCAGCTCTGTGCATACATGCGCGCCTGCCCATGGTGATAAGTGGACGGCGTGCGTTATACTATCACGAAGGCTTGCCGCTGTACGGGTTTCATTTGACGAAGATGGCACGTAGTTTTTACTGACTAAGATTGATTTGATTTGTGGGGTTTAACGTCCCAAAACCACCATATGATTATGAGAGACGCCGTAGTGGAGGGCTCCGGAAATTTTGACCACCTGGGGTTCTTTAACGTGCGCCCAAATCTGAGCACACGGGCCTACAACATTTCCACATCCATTGGAAATGCAGCCGCCGCAGCCGGGAATCGAACCCGCGACCTGCGGGTCAGCAGCCGAGTACCTTAGCCACTAGACCACCGCGGCGGGGCCCTGACTAAGAACTATGCTGCCCCTAACAGAGGCCGTCAGAATGTATTTAATACGTCATTGCGAATGGTGTAGGATCTTCAATTTCATTTTCATGCGTTTCGTCATTTAGTATAAGCGTCTAATCAAATTGATAGATTGATATGTGGGGTTTAAGTCCCAAAACCACCATATGATTATGAGAGATGCCGAAGTGGAGGGCTCCGGAAATTTCCACCACCTGGGGTTCTTTAACGTGCACACAAATCTGAGCTCATGGGCCAACAACATTTTTAACTCCATCGAAAATGCAGCCACCGCAGCCGGGATTCGATCCCGGGTCAGCAGCCGAGCACCTTAGCCACTAGACACCACCACGGCGGGCCCGTGGCCGAGAGTCGAACGCGCGTCCTCCAATTTTGCAGTCCAGCGGAGTGTCCACTAAGGAACCTCGGTGATTTCGAAGGTCAGAAGCCGAACACTTCAAAGTTCTCTTTGGTAACTGCGTTGGCCCTTCATTAAAGCCGGCTTTACTCATGTGCCTCGCAGTGAAAGCCTGAAATTCAAATAGTCGCTTGTGAGGGAAAGAGAGAGAGAGAGAAACAACTTTATTTGCTCCTGTCAGAAAGTATGGGTGACGGGGGAGCAAGCACGGAGCTCCCCTTTTCCCTTTCACTATCTGTTTATCTTTTATAGACGTTGGGTTGAGCCAGTTATTTATTCAATAATTTAGTAGTACTGCCGGCTCTTCATATGAGGCCTTGAACATGAGTGGGCGGGTGAGTGATACATAAAAGGGAATGATGTGGAAATACAACAAAATCAATATCCCGTAGGCTTCACCATCGAGAATCGACCGATCAAACGGAAACGCCAGTAGCCATCAGTGCACAAGTTTTCCATGTACACTCAGATAAAAATATGATAAAGAATTGGTGATTGATTGATATGTGGGGTTTACCGTCCCAAAACCACCATATGATTATGAGAGACGCCGCAATGGAGGGCTCCAGAAATTTTGACCACCTGGGGTTCTTTAACGTGCACCGAAATCTGAGCACACGGGCCTACAGAATTTTCGCCTCCATCGAAAATGCAGCTGCCACAGCCGGGATTCAATCCCGTGACCTATGGGTCAGCAGCCGAGCACCTTAGCCAGTAGACTACTGCAGTGGGGCATAAATAAGAGAATTTAAAAAAAATCAATGACGACAAACACCTGTCGTTACACTTTTTTTGACTGCATATCATTTGAAAAGCAAACATCACATAAATTTGGAAAGGTCAGAAACATGCGCGCAAGTTGATGGCATGCATAAATGCATTGATTGCCATGCAATTATGTTAGGTATATATAAAAAAAGACTAGAACGCGCACCATCGAGTGCTTTGCTGCGCACGTGCTATGTTACGCATACAAGGCGGCATAAAAGAAAGTGAAGCATAAGAGAAAGAGAAAATTCAGTGAGTCACAGTTGCTTAAGTTTTGCCATGAACGATTGAACAGTCCATTAGATTCACGGACAAATCATTCCAATTGGTGACAGGGTTGAAAAAAGCTTCCTTTTTTTTAAAACCCGGCCCACCCACCGCAGCTGAGGTGCGGTGATCGCGCCGCAACGCTGGCGAAACACGATTCGGCTGTGAGCTTTAATCGCCCAGGCGATACGCCCTGGCACGGATAACTAAGTTTCTTCCATCACGTGGCTATGATGCCTCGCGTTCAGTTTCACCGCGCTTACGACGAACCCCTCACAGCCACGCTGCCGCCATGAATCGATAACCCGGGGTAACGTTCATGGCGAAAAATGACAATGTTTTACTCGCTCATGGAGACAACACTTCTGCTCGTTTGTTACTGCAAGAAAACATTTAGACATGTTCCGCAAATAACAGTAAATTCTCAATTTATTCAACAGCTATAATCGGTACAGGCAAAAAGAGTGATTCGAGGATGCCGCCTGGACGCCCTTGTTGCCTTGATGGGGAAAACTTTTATGCACCCGGTTGAACGAAATCACTTGCCTCAAAGAAAACCTGTCCCCACAGACACGCCTGTGAGAGGTGCGACGTTCAGCTGAAAAATAGATAGTGCGACAACACGCTGACGTTTCTACGTTGTTTAACTATTGATTCTGGGGCGGCGCTGAGGCATTCGCACATGGTGTTCCTTTGAAAACCACCGCCAATGCGCTTGTGATGCCGCGTGCGTCCTGTCCTGGTAGTCTTGTTTTTAGATGTGAAGCAGCTCTTTGACTAGCATGTGTAACGCATTCCGTTCGCGCAAACGCGCCGCACCACGGTCCCCTCACCGCAAGTGTAGGGGCGGTGCCAAGTAGGTCATGTCTTCCCTCGCAGTGCGCCCTGACGTCACTCTCTCTATCTCGCCTGCCACGTGCTCGCCGCGTGTCACCTCTGTCTCACTTCAGCCTCTTCGACGCTCGCAACGTTCAAGCGTACATCGAGTGAACACTCTTTCAGATCGTGTATCTGCAAAATTTAGGGTTAGTTTTTCTGTTAGACAATAATATTGAGGTCAAACAAGGAATGAGACGATTGTGTATTTGTGTGGGGGCTTTTTTCGTTGGCAACTGCATTTTCCGCAGAGCACGCTTTACAGGCAAACTCAATGAGAAGGCACAGTGAGACAGCATGCAATATTCTGATTTCACCGGGACACAGGCTTCAGGAACAATCCGGCAATAAAGCGTACTCAGGTTTATCACGAGTGCTGATGAAGCTTTTCTCCCCCGTTCCGTATATGCCAGTGTAGTATGCAGGTTGCTCGTTGAGACAGAATAAAATAAAACACGCTTACACGTGACAAGTCCCGGTAAGTCCAGTCGTACTTCTGCGAAATCATTTTTTTAACGCGAAAGCGTTAAAGAGATCGTTTTAGAGAAATTCCGGTGTCGACGTTGGTGTCAGCATGATCAGCTGCGACCGAAAATTTGTCATTTATTGTGTGACGAATAAACTGAGAAAGATGCTAATATAATAAATAATAATAATTGTGGGTCTCAATGGGGATTGAACCCCGGTGGGAAGCGGGCGTTCTACCACACATCCACGCCTCTGCTTGTGGAAACAGTCATAAGAACTTCTGCTGCTTGGAAATGCAGTGAAAGTAACTTTCTTGGTTTACAAATAAACACGTCTTGTATACATGCTTCATAATACGACATGTAACAATGCGTGGTACAAGCATACATTGCTTTCGGGCGTCGGAGCATGGGATTACCATAATGACTTTATTTAAAGCCAGTCACCCACTAGGAAAGGCACACACCATACTGCTCCCTTAAGTCCTCCTGGCGGATGCATAGCAAGTTTGAAAGAATTTCATGCACTGTTTCTTATACGCACTAAAAACAGAATATCGCGATTATTCTCAACTCTCGAAGGCGAAGCTTAAGGGTGCTCTCATTTTTTTCGCTGCGATTATCTCGGAAGACAAGATCTTTTTAGTCAACTACTTGGAATTATCTTCCTCTCTCGCAAAGCTGGGGTACAAGAGTCATATTTTCTGCATAGAAAGAGTTTGTTCAATACTGTCGCGAGAGGAAACGATAGGCAGGAACTCGAAGTGGAGAACTGTTTACTCAGCCACAGCTGCCCTTCACTTCTTCGTTCTCGTCTTCTGCCACCAAGACAGCGAGGCATTACCCTCCCCCCCCCCCCAAAAAAAAAGAAGAAGCAGCATCGCATGAATGCCACGGCTCTGAAAAACAACGAAAGGTAGTCAGAAATGTCTGTGTCCTTTGAAAAGAAAAAGGACGAGATGAAAAATAAAGAAGCAAGAAAGTAATGCACAATTGTCTTGAAGGCTGTTGCCACATCACAAAGTTCTTGACTTGCAGTCAACGCGAATAGTACGGCTTCATTCTGGAGACGTGAACCACATCCGAGGAGCATGGTCTGTGAAAACGGTGTGACGTGTCTGCTGGGACAACTTCGTAGTTCACTTCGCCGAGGCGATGAAGAACTCGGTAGGGTCCGAAGTATCAACATTACAATTTTTCTGAGCGTCCCCGTTGACGTATAGGAGTCCAAATTCAGACTAGGTCACCAGGTTCGTATATTACTGCTCTTTGGTGGGTGTTGTATCGGCGAGCATCTTAATTTTGCCGCAATAAAATGCGAAAGCGCGCCAGCTGCCACGCGTCTTCGGCACGCTGAACAAATACATCTGTGTCCGGGGTAATCTTGTCCGGCAGAGTTGGTTGCAGCATGGTGTCAAGCATTGTGGTGACGTCGCGACCGTAAACCAGACGAAAAGGAGCAAAGCCGGTGGTTTCCTGCAAAGCCGTATTGTAGGCAAATGTTATATAGGGAGGATTTCATCCCAATTCTTCTGTTTCTTGGCGACATACATCGAAAGCACATCTGCAATCGTTTTGTTAAGGCGTTCGGTTAACCCGTTAGTCTGCGGGTGGTACGCAGTTGCTGTTCAGTGCGTCGTGCCGCTCAGCAACAGAATCTGTCGGAGCAACTGTGCCGTAAAAGCAGTACCACGATCTGTGATGACGACAGTGGGAGCACCGTGGTGGAGAACTATGTTCTTGATGAAAAAGTCAGCCACCTCGGAAGCAGTTGCTCGCTGGGCGGCTTGTGTTTCGCAGTATCTGATCAAGTAATCAGTGGCAACCACAATCCAGCGGTTACCAGCCGTACACTTGGGGAATGGACCGAGTAAATCTATCCTGACCTTTTCAAAAGGTGCGTGAGGGGTCGCAAAGGCTGAAGCAGACCGGCTGGTTTCGTCGTTAGAGTTTTGCGGCGCTGACAGGCTGTGCATATCTTGACGTACTGCCGGACGGTTTTCGTAAGTTTCCGCCAGTAGTTTTTGTCTTTGATCCGCGCCAGAGTACGCGTGAAGCCAAGATGTCCTGACGATGGCTCGTCGTGACAAGCACGCAAAATATCATCGCGGACAGCACCAGGAACGACGAGGAGGTAAACAGTTTTCGTTGAATGAAAGTTGCGCTTGTAGAGGATGCCTTGGCGTAGACAGAAAGATGACAAATCACGTACGAACTGACGGGGGGGGTTGTGGGTGACGTCCCCCAAGGTATTCGATCTGTGGTTGTAATTCTAAGTCTTCGCGTTGCTGCTCAGCCACGTTTAATGATGCCAGAATAGCAAGACAGCTGAAGTCTTCATCATTGTCTTGTTCAGCTACCTCGATGGGTGCGCGGGAAAGACAGTCAGCGTCGGTGTGTTTCTGACCAGACTTGTAAACCATCGTTATATCGAATTTTTGTAACCGAAGGCTCCATCTTGTGAGACGGCTTGAAGGATCTTTCAGATTCGCTAGCCAGCAGAGAGAGTGGTGGTCACTGACGATTCGGAAGGGGTGTCCGTACAAGTAGGGCCTGAATTTCGTTATGGCCCATACAACCGCCAGACATTTTTTTTTCAGTCGTCGAGTAGTTCTCCGCAGATGACAACGTGTGGCTAGCGTAGGCGATGACGTGTTCCACGCCATCTTGATATTGCACGAGAATAGCTCCGAGGCCAAGGTTGCTCGTGTCAGTGCGGACTTCTGTGTCTGCTTCGGTGTCGAAGTGACCAAGGATCGGTAGCGTTTGTGGGCGTTGTTGAACGTCGCGGAAAGCGCCAGATTGTTTAGGGCCCCAGACGAAAGCGACGTCATTCTTGACGAGTTGTTGTAGAGGGTCGGCGATTGTCGAAAAGTTCAGCACGAAGCGGCGGTAATCAGCACAAAGTCCCAGAAAGCGGCGTACATCATGCTTTGTTTTCGGTATCGGGAACAAAGCAACTGCCATTGCCTTGTCAGGATCAGGGCGAACACCACTGCTGCTGACAATGTGGCCAACGAATTTCAGTTTTTCATATCTAAAATAACACTTTTCCGGTTTCAGAGAGAGGCCGGCAGTGCGAATAGCGAGGAGAACCACCTCAAGGCGCTCAATGTGCTGTTCAAAAGTCGTAGAAAGAACGACTACGTCGCCTAAATACACTAAACAAGAGTACCACTTCAAGCCACATAAAACTGTGTTCATCATTCGTTGGAACGTGGCTGGAGCGGACCACAGGCCAAAAGGGAGAACTTTAAATACATAGAGACCGTCTGGTGTAATAAACGCTGTTTTTTTCGGTCCCGTTCATCTACTTCAATCTGCCAATATCCGCTACGGAGATCCATGGAAGAGAAGTAACGGGCGTGTCGCAGGCGATCCAAGGAGTCATCGATACGAGGAAGAGGATCTACGTCTTTTTTCGTTATCTTGTTCAGTTTGCGGTAGTCGACGCAGAATCGTAATGAACCATCTTTCTTTTTAACAGGAACAACTGGTGACGCCCAAGGACTAGTCGATGGTTGAATCACGTCGTCGTCGAGCATTTGTTTCACTTGATGACGGATAGCATCTTGCTCCTTCTGCGACACGCAGTAAGCATGTTGGCGCACAGGTTGCACGTTGGGCTCAGTGATAATTCTGTGCTTCATTAGAGAAGTCTGCCGGACTTTCGAAGTAGTGGCAAAACAGTCACTAAAGGATGAGAGTAGAATGAGGAGCCTTGCCCTCTTAGGTTCTTCCAACTGGCGATTGACGTTGAGGCGACTAGTCACGTCAGTATCGCAGCTGTTCTCAATCGAGATCGTTGTAATCAAAGGGAAGGCGTCCAAATCATTCAGTGCCTCCAAATAAGCTATGGTTGTGTGTTTCGCAAAATGCCTGTGTTCGCCACCGAAGTTCGTAACTAAAACCGTAGTCTGGCCATTAAGCAGTTGAACGAGACTTTGAGCAATGGCTACTTCCCGATCAAGCAATAACGTCAGGTTACTTTCGGCGATGCCCGTAATCGACTGCTCCCGTGGACACTCAACAAGCACGAAGATACTACTGCGAGGTGGCAACGTGACGCAATCATCGACTACGCGTAAGGCCACGCCACGATGTTCGTTCTCGATGTCGGAATCTGGAAAAACACAGTTAACAAAACTGACGAACAAATCACGCAGATTAATTATCGCTCCATACTCTTGCAGAAAATCCATGCCCAAAATGACCGGCCGAGAACAATTGGGCAGTACAAGTAATGATGCTACAAATGCCTCGCTGTGTTGGTGGCAGAAGACCAGAACGAAGAAGTGAAGGGCAGCTGTGGCTGAGTAAACAGTCCTCAACTTCGAGTTCCTGCCTATCGTTTCCTCTAGCGACAGACTGGTGGACATGCTGGGTACTGTACTGCAACGTCTTATGCCTGCTGGTCTTGAATCAAAAGCAAGCACTGCCAGTGCACAAGAGTCTTCTGATATCTATCGAAGCAGCCGCCGCCTTCAAGGACTACCACCACAGTACGGCCCCTTGGAAAGTTCCGCGAGGACAATGTTTGCCACATCCGCAACCCAAACCGAGCATGACCTACTCGCTAGCGTACCCTGTGTCATCAACACGCCTCGCACACCCAACCCATTCCATGGTGATGCCGGTGAGGATGTCGAAGACTGGCTTGACCATTTCGACCGGGTCGCTGCCATCAACGACTGGGACAATCACCCTAAGTTGAAGAACGTGTATATCTCCCTCTTAGACGCGGCAAGAGTGTAGTATGAAAACCACGAAACTTCATTCACAAGTTGGCAGGAATTCCATCGGCAGCTTCGCGAGGCGTTCAGTAACCCCGAACGGAAAGAGAGAGTGGAGCAGGCACTTTCTTCGTGATTTCAAATGCCGAACGAGAGCGTCGCCATGTTTGTCGAAGAAATGTCGCGATTGTTTCGACGGGCTGACCCCCACATGCCAGAAGACAAGAAAGTGCGCCTGCTAATGCGAGGCGTAAAGGAGCAACTTTTCGCGGGCCTTGTGCGCAACCCTCCTACGACTGTGTCCGAGTTCATACCTGAGGCCACAATTATAGAGCGCATGCTTCGGCAGCGGGGTGTCGCAGTATGAGCGTCAGACGGCCATGTCTACTGCGTGCTCGCTTGTACCAGGAGGTGATAACAGGGAGATCCTCACAGAACTCATACGGCAAGTTGTACGGGAAGAACTTCGGAAATTTCTTGCAGCGTCCCCTCCCAGTAGCGCTGCTCTTACGGACGTCCTTCGTAACGAAATTAGGCAGTTCGTTACCTCCTCACCACCATCGCAAGTCGAACCTCGCACGCTTTCCCACGCGGATGCCCTACGCGTCTCTACGCCATCGACGGCGCATTTTGCTCATCCACCTACTGGGACCCCCAGATGCTTTCCAAGTCCAGCCCATCGCCTGCCTTCTATGGCCTATTTTCGTCCTGGCCGTGGAAGTCCATCGTCTGGCGTGCACCCGACAATCGTCCTTTGTGCTACCATTGTGGCGAAGTTGGACACATGTACCGTGACTGTTACTACCGAAGAATAGGCCTAGGCGGATTTCACCCAGATGCACGTTGTCCACGCTATGGTGAGCGCCCACAAGAAATTGCGGATTACTTGGAAGGTAATCATCATTCTCCTGTCCCGCCGCGATGGCAGTCACGGTCACCATCACCCCGTCCGTCCTCATCAACGCACCACGCCCGACCCGCCTTTGGGTCCCCTGGTGTCAGTGGCGCAAGCCCACGCCGGGGAAACTGAAAACGGCGAACTCCGGAAATGAGGCCACTGTCACGCGAACTGACAAATACCCTCCGCCGCTGCCTGACGACGTGCCGTTAAAGCCTGTTTCTGAAACCGCCAACAGAACGTCCGCTGCCATTACCGTTTCCCTCGACTGTTATCCGGTGACTGCGCTTGTCGACACGGGAGCTGATTACTCCGTGATGAGTGCTTCATTGGCCACCCGTCTACACAAGGTGCTGACAACGTGGGACGGCCCTCAACTATTCACCGCTGGATAACACCTCGTATCCCCTATAGGAAGGTGCACCGCCAGGCTTGAGATTTGTGCGTCGGCTTTTGTAGCATCATTCCTTGTACTGCCCAATTGTTCTCGGCCGGTCATTTTGGGCATGAATTTTCTGCAAGAGTATGGAGCGATAATATGCCCGCTGAGTAGGTATTTTTTAAGGAGGTCAGAAAGTACAAGAAAAACTGACGGAAGAGCAAAGAATCAGTGAGACAAAACAAACACAGTTGTCGACTGCTTAGTATTTTCAGTCTCAGTGCAAGCCTGTTTTTAACTAATAAGTGGGCGGATAAACACGGAAAAGAATCGCGTTGACTTACTCTGTCACACAGATTCACAGCAAACGACCCTCAAAGAACTAATCTACAATAATCTGAGATTCCCGCACCAAACACGATGACGCTGAAAATTTTGAAGGCGTCTACTGGGTGCTGTGTAGCTTCTAATATATAAAGATGAAACACATTGTCATCAGTGGATACCATAGACCTAGCATTAGAAGTTTCATGTGGCGAAAATACGAAAGATACATTTCAAAATTTGTTATGTCACACGCTTAGATTTTGGCTCAAAATTTCAAAGTGAAATTACGTCATTATTTCTTTGTAAGTTCCCTTTAGCATACGCACTCACGCGCTTTGAGGCGTAGCGAATAAATAGAACTAAAAGCATACTTCAGAGAGCATTGTAGCTGATGATATGAATGGGACAGACAGACAGACAGACAGACAGACGGACGGATGGACGGACGGACGGAGAACTTCATTTGATCATGAGGAGCTTATCGGGGTCACGCGGAGGGCCGCTGGCCAAGTCAGATATTTTTCTTCGTTAGAGAAAATCAACAACTTCACAGTACGTCGGTTCAGACCTATTTCTATTCCAGCCCATTTAGCTCAGTACACTGATGGTAAATTTAATCTCGGGATGGAGCTTGCGCACAAAAAAAATTGCACTACAGTGATCATGCTCGCGACGATAACGCTTTGGCTGTTCAAGGTTTCCAGATTATCGCCATCACCACCAATTTGCTCTAGTGCATGGGAAACGTGACAATCAGTAGCGATAATCAATTGAGAAGTGTTAGGATAAATAAATAGCGTTAACTTCAAAACTTAATTTAGAAAAACAGCGAAAAATAGATTCGAGGGCTAGCAGTCATAATTGGAACCACGTTAAAGTGAGGAACTGGCAGAAAAAAGATAATGCACAATCAATAGGCTGTACTATCAGCTTCAAATGAAACCCGAACGGTGGCAAGCCTTTGCGATAGTGTAGTGTGTGCCGTCCAGTTATCACGATTGACAGGCGCGCACATCCTGTTTGGCATCTTTCCGTATGTATGCGTTGATATTTCTAGTGGTAAGTGGACGACGCGCACTATAGCATCGCGAAGGCTTGCCGCTGTTCGGGTTTCATTTGACGCTGACAGTACAGCAAGAACTTTTGGTTCCAGCCAAGAGAAGATTCAGAATGAAACTGGTCGACCTTCCTCTGGAAGTACTTATCAAACACCATAGCCAGGTAAAACTACATTTTACATGCGGAGCATGTTATTTTAGGGGCTAGTCATGCGCCGTCGCCGTCCACTGCCTCCCCTCCTCCTCCGCCAGCCATCTGTGCATCCCTTCCTCCTCTCAACACAGTGCGCGCTGCGCTTGCTTCTCCCCTCCGAGCGCCGCGTGACCTTTAGTTTTACGTGCGCCAGCTGTACGCTAACGCGCGCATGCGCAGGCCGGGGCGGTGCTCGCTATGAATAACCGAGTGTCACGGCCCGCCGTCCTGTCGCGTTCCGCCGTGAAGAAGTACGTCAACGAAGCCGTGGAAGAATACCTGAAACAACGACCGCTACGACGACCCTTCGTGATAGTTGGCGACTTCAACGTCGACGTCATCATGGACGATTGGGTGGTCGACTACATGGAGTCGCGGCACTCGCTGAAACGAGCAACGCACGACGACAAACATCATCCGACCACGGTTCGCGGGACGTGCATCGACCACGTCTTTGCAAATTTCGACCTTAAACTGCTGCAACCAGACCCACTCACCCTTCACTTTACGGACTATAAAGCCATCTTGCTCAAAATAACCAAAGCGTCTCATCAATAAACATCGTCTTTCGCAGCATACGTGCGTGCGTGTTCACTCGTGTTCACTCATAACACGCACGCATGTCACAAATTAAAACCACATTTATCGAAGTTCAACATATATGCTCCGCATGCTAACCAGTGTTCCCACTCGGGAAACTGCGGTCATTTTTTTTCTACAGCATTGATTCATTCAATTCTATTTATACATGTGCAGACACAATAGTACACACAATGATTAGTAAACAGAGTTGCTTGAGAGGCAAATTCACACTGGCTGGTGGGAGGGCACTTCAAATCACAAATAACTACCAAATCTTATTACATAAGGAATAAATCTTAGGAATAATTCACCTCTAACTCGGGCAATCCCTTGCATTGAGTGTGTGCAATGTGTGGAGGTGAACAACAGTTAGCACACCAAATTGGTAAACAGGACTGCATAATGTGGTATACGAGAGACAATATGCAATATACTGAAACAGTGCCCATGAAAGCACTGCAGCGTGATAAAAAAGACAATAGATTTTGCTTAAACAATATTATTAGATACCACCCGGCAATAAGAAAACTATAAACCTGTACGACACACATTAACATACAGATAAGGCAATAAGCAACCATAACCTAAAGTCAGTGGGAAGGAAAAGAACAAAAAAGCCTTGTCGAAATACTTGTATGAACGCCACGATCTGAGGAAGGATATCGATATATGAGGAATAAAATGGATCTAAATAGAACATTCGAATAAACCTAGAAGCAATTGCTCATTAAACAGTTCCTAAATACTGTTTTAAAGGCAATGCAGGAGTCCTACATTTTTCTCAAATGACTTCGAGTGTTGAAATATGCACCTTTTATGAATGCGCCTTGCTAAGCAAGCAGCCACAAAATGTACGAGACACCTTAGCACAACAAACTATTGGTCGGCTAACTCTCCATGTTTTGAATAACCAATTAAAAGGATCAATACAAAAAATTTTAATAGGCGTTGAAGAAATCGAATCGCCCCTACTAAGAACATAGAAAAGACTGAATCATGGGACTCAAAATTTTCCAGAAGCCCGTTGACAAAAGTTGATGTCAGCTGCCTCATCAAAAACAGTCATTCACATGGCATATCGTCCGATTCTAAATCTTCAATAAAACGGTGTGCCTTTGGCAATAGCACGAAGACGAGGGTGAACTTCTTTCCCGGCGTCCAACAGGTAAGAGATGAGCTCCCTGGCGTTGCGAGTGTCATCTGGTGCCAGAAACGTGTACACGCTCCCCGAACTTTGGCAGCGAGACGCGTAGCTCACTCTGGACGCGTAGACATCTCCGCTGGCCGGGTTTTCGTAGTTGACGATGCAGTGCACGGCACCGACGTCAACCACACGCTGCGTCATGACATCCGTCATAACGAGAACACTCGCCACTCCCGACCTAAGTGCATCCAAGGCCCACTCTCGTTCTAATCGCGACTTCGTGCCATGAATGCTCATGGCCAACCGGCCCCGGAGACGCAGTTCTGCCACAATTTCTTCCACTGACCGTTTATTTCCAGCAAAAATGATCACCTTGTCGTCTTTCTCATTCACAACGTCTTTAAGGAGGGCAACGAGCCGCTTCATTTTTTCAGTCTTCTCGCAGAAGACCACGAAATGCTCGACATTCTCAACTGTCTTGCTCCGCCCAAAATCGACTTGAACGTAGTCTTCTAGCAAGTCTTCCGCGATATGAATAAGCGCTGTTGGTCTAGACGCAGTGAACATCAGCGTCTGGCGCGTCGGTCTCACAAGTGAAGCGATGGTGCGAAGCTTCTTCTCGAAACCCACGGCTAGCATTGTATCTACTTCGTCCAGCACCAGGAACGTGCAGGTGCTAGTGAGGCTTACCTTGCCGTTTTCGATGAAAGATAGAAGCCGGCTGGGAGTAGCGATCCATATCTGGAAACTCGCCTTGCTGAGCCTCTTTAACTGTCGTTCCTTCCAGTCTCCAGAGGAGAGGCACACGCTGTGGACCGTGGTGTACTTCTCAAAATCTGTTACCTGTCGGTGGACTTGCACAGCTGATTGACGAGTCGGGACTAAAACGAGCACGAAGGGACCATCGACAGGCTGTGGAGTTGGTTGTGAGATGACGTGGACGATGGCTGGAATCAGGTAAGACCGGGAGTTTTCTCCCGATTGACCATATATGATGGCGAGAAGGTCTCTTCCTGCGAGAGCGATGGGCCAGCACTGAGACTGCACCGCTGTGAATGGACAGTAGTCTAGTGCCTCGGCTCCTTCAGCCACGTGATCCGGAATGTCAACCTCGGCCAGTCGTGAGATTGGCTTGGGTACGGCACGTCCGGTAACTGTTATTTCATTCGCTAGCCTGTAAGCGTTCACATCAGCTGCGGACCACTTCGATGATTCGTCCTGGTATATACTGAGTGGACTTAAACGCTGCAGGCTCCTTGGTGTCGGGGCGAGGTAGCTCTCTGCATCGCTCTTGAGACAGGACTTATATTCAGCTCGCCTTGGTCTTAAGTCCGCAGTCTCATCTTCCGGCATGTACTTAAACAAGTCGCTTGCGCACAGTTTGTCCCACCAGGTGCCCAGACTGGCCTTGTCCTCTCTGCCGTGAAGTCCATTTATTCGGTTAGTTGTAGTCATTGCGAACTCACCGCCGATGTTCATTTCGCCGTCCTGTTGCAGTCACGAAGTAACTATGTTGCTCTATGTTGCAGTCTCATCAGCTCCCGCTGATGATGTTGATAGCGTAAACAAATGGCTCGCACCCACTTTAGAGGATTGACCAAGAAACAACTATTTAGATAGGGGATCACATATTACTTTTAGATATAATGAATTTTAAAAAGTTAAAAGAAATAAAATTTTACTAATTGAGAGATTTGCAATCAAAACCGCCTTTATTCGATTACGAATCTTTGTACAGCAGAACATATATCCCGGTGACAATGACCTAATGGGGAGGCAATATTGCCACGTTCCTTTCCTCAAGTTTTGTTATCACCCCGTTACACTACGTTCAGCGCAAACCGCGTCCACGATGTTCGAAAAGCTTCGAGGCTGTAGAGCGTATTGTTAAGATTACGCCCACTTCATGAATATTACAAATTATTCTGGAACCTACGGCGCCGCTAGCGATAACGCTAGAACATTCCATGGCAAGTGTAAAAATGCCGACGCGCTTCACCGCTTGTCAGTTGATCGACGGCCGACGCTCTGCTCGCCGCTATCAGTGCCAGTGTCTTTCTATAATCCGACTTTCCTTTTACGTAACCACAAGTTAGGCCCGAATAAACAGTTTATTATCCGACAATCCAGTCTCCTGCCTTCATCCACGACACGACCCCATGACATACGGTGGAGGTGCTGCTTCGTTCATGTACCGGACGCCCCCGTCAAGCCGAGAACCCAGCCCAGGTCGCGGAAAAAACACCAACGCCAACCAGGAGCAATAAACAAGTCGCCGGCAGCAAGGTCTACCATCGGAGTACGGGCCTCTACAAGACAAGGTGCGGAAGACCAAGGCCAGGACCTCAACTTCGGCGACAATGACAACCGCTGCGTCACAGCCCGCGATTCTCATGAAGCAACGCAGGGAACCACCAACTTTCCGCGGGTCATCGGAGACCTGGCTAGAGATATATGACCGCGTCGCCGTCCTTAATCACTGGGACACTGAAGAAAAGCTCCGTCGCGTGTACTTCTACCTGGAAGACACCGCAAGGACCTGGCTCAAAAATCTGGAGTCCATGCTCCAAACGTGGGATGTCCTCTGCAGCGCATTCCTGCAAAGGTTCGCGAGCGTCGCTCGCAAAGAGAGGGCCGCTGCTTTGATAGAGACCCGGGTTCCGCTACAAAATGAAAATGTCGCCATTTTCACAGAAGAAATGACCCGCCTATTCCGTCACACTCACCCGGACATGCTGAGGAGAAGAAAGCTCGTTTCCTCATGCGAAGGGTCAAACAGGAGCTCTTCGCGGGATTGATGAGAAACCCACCGAAGACCGCCCATGAATTCCTCACAGAAGCGACAACAATAGAAAAAACGTTCGAAATGCGCACACGACAGTTCAACGGCCGCTTGGCTACAGGTTGTGCAGAGATACAACTACAATGCTCCGATGATCTGCGCGAGACCATAAGGGCTGTTGTGCGCGAACTTCGCCGAATGTTCCCGTCATGCCAGCCTCAAGTTTCGTCGAACGCAGACATCGTCAGAGAGAAAATCCAGCAATCAATAGATATACCTTAGACATCGCAACCGCAACCACAAGTCATGAGCTACGCTGCTGCTGCCCGACGCCATACTCCAGGTCCACGTCAAGAGGCCGCGCCACCACATTTTCGTCGCCAGAAACCGCCGCCGCCACCGCCGACGCCATACCGTCCACCCGCCAGCCAGCGCAATGCTCCAAGAAAAACCGACGTGTGGCACGCCCCCGACCACCGGCATTTCTGCTACCACGGTGGGGAAGCTGGCCACACCTAACTTCGCGGCCAGTACCGCCAGATGGGAGTAGACGTGGTTTTGCCATCGACGCGCCGCGTCCACAGGGAGGTGAAAGACCACGTGACATCGCCGACTATCTCACCTGAACGCAGAGGACACCCCAATGATCTTTTCGTTCACCTTCATCCGGCCGGTGCACAGTGGTCAGCACACTGGCCCAAGTCGGGGTCGGTTGCCTAGCCCGTATCAGGAAAACTAAAGGCAACAACCGATTGAGGTGCGGTTGGGGCACGACGAACTGCTGAAGATTCTCCGCCTCCGACGACACCACCACGACGAAACTTCAAGAATTCACCGTTACCTCAACGTAGCCCCAACGTCGAAACTTCACGACCAGAAGAAGTCTTGATTACGAAACGTCGAAACATAGGTGCAAACCATCGTAGCCGTGATCCGACGCCGCGACCCAATTGACCGCAACGCCTCGACATTCTCATCGATGGCCACAGCGTCACAGCTCTCGTCGACACCGGAGCAGACTATTCCGTCATCAGTGGGACTTTCGCCGCGAAGTTGAAGAAAGTTAGGGCTGCTTGGGAAGGCCCTGAAACCTAACAGCCGGAGGTCACCTAGTGAAACCAGCGGGAATCTGTGCAGCAAGAGTTCGTCTAAATAATGAAATCCAATCTAAATGAATTAAAAGCTTAATTGGGAATGTTTTTCCTAATTGGCTTGAAGCGAGTACACGATAAAAAATAATTTTCAATAGTTTCATCCCTGTTCCGAAGGAGCCAGACCAGCTCTATACATGCATTAATTTAGTTTTGGCACTCTACAGCGAAATTTCGTGGAAATAACTTTTTTGCGTGTTGACCAGAATTTACTATGCCAAGGGAACAAAATGTGTCAACATTCGTTTAGGGGAGTTATTAATGTTTTACCAGAGTCTTCAATTTTGTCACGCCTTTGAAAGCTGACATGTATCATGAGTGCTGATGTGAGAATAATTGAAAGTACCGGATCACTGAGAGCGCCTTTTACCAGAGCGTTCAAGATTTCATTCATATTTATTCTCTTGTGTCCAGAAACCCAGACCAATCGAACTAAGGTATATAAGTTGGTACAGGACAATAAAGCGTGCGTGATACATACGAGTCACTATTGGGGGCGAGGGCCGAACACAATGATAACGAATCGGTTACCACGGCAACACTTGAGGCTGGTGGGCTGAGCTTTCTTAATGCCATAATCCCCGCCATAAATCCGGCTGGAAATACTGACAAGAAATCAGATAGTCTTAGAGTATAAGACCAGTTAAAGGTTTCAGAGAAATTGCCAATACCAGATTTCTCTTGAGATTGCGAGGCATCTGTAGCTATGATATTTATTATATTTATCTCTTCTAAATTGCAGAAGGCCACTTAATAAATGTGTCGACAAATTTTTTGCATGATTTGGACATATATCGTCAAACATTATTTCGAGATTCTGCCTTGCATTGCTAATGAAAGGGATTTCACACAGTTTAACATCTAATGGACCAACGAGTGGTTGTACGTATCCCCCCGTGGTGTCGAAACCGAGGCCAATAAGATAAAAAAATAACGCTAGCTGGTGCCGCTTGGGGGCAACGGAGTGCGGACGCACGTCGTACCGGCTCCGCAGTTTTCTATGATTATCGGCACGAAATCGAAGTTCCTAGCACCATTTTTCACACCAGTGGATGACGGAAGTATTGGAGATCTTATGGGCACTACGTTTTTACAGGTAAGCTGCATCTCTTTGGTGCAACAACCGTGTTTTCTGGGTCGCCGCGTCAACGCAGCCGCTTCAAGTAATACTGCAAGATATATTCCAAGTAATACTGCATCTTCAAGTAATGTTATAGGGTCCGCTTTAGAAAAGGAAGTGATGCAGATTAAAAAAAGGACGTTAGAACACATTACTAGAGAGAACCTAACGCTTAAAGAAGAGATTAAGCAACTGCAAGAACTAAATGCGAAGCTTCAGGAGGTGAGAAACGCGGGTGCGACGTCTAACACGCCCTCTGTTAGTAAAATATGAATGTTTAATCAAGTCCCAACATCTGTTCCCTCGCAAATGAGCGGGGAGTCACCACCACTCAAAAGGAGGGTGCAGGAAGAAGCAGAAAAAGTCGGTAACTTTTCGATTAGCAAGGTTAAGGGATTGTTTAAAAAATGTTTGTAGAACTACAAAACCAAATTACATGCATGAACGTCGAAATAAAGAGGGAGAAAAGAGAGAGAAACGTCTTTATTCACAAAAGCAAGCAACGATTTGATGGACTCGAGCACAGGGTATTGGCGATAGAGAGCACGCTGAAGGACGTTAGGTTGTCTAGTGTGGGGCTGGTTAAATCAAAGCCCTAAAACAGAACACCCACAATAGAAATCAGCAAGGTCACCGGGAGGATCCCATAAATAAACATGGCGCCACGTAACCAGTACATTCTTTGGCAGTGAAATTGCCGCGGGTACCGTAGAAAACGAGGGAACCTGCAGCAATTCGTAATAAACAGGGAGGCGCCAGATGTCATCGCCCTGCAGGAGACCGGAATGACAAAGTTATCGGGGTACAAGTCGGTGAGAAGGCGACTGTCACAACTCTGGTACACAGAAACCTCATGGCTATAGAGCATGTGGAATGCACAGCATAGAGCACGTCCTTATAAAAATGATATCCTCCCATAAGAGAGATTGAAGTGTCTTCGTGGTTAACATTTATAGCGCACCCCGACAGAGGCACAAGTTTGGTCCACTATTCCGCAACGCCTTGAGCATAGCGGAGAGGCAGGCTCTCGTCGTAGTCGGTGACTTTAACGCACCACACGCGGCTTGGGGGTACACTGTCGAGAATATCATCATCATTATCATTATCATCATCATCCTCCTGACTACGTCTACTGCAGGACAAAGGCCTGCAAAGGTCGAGTGCATTTCTGCTAATTTGAGAACCCCGCAGCTTGGACCCAACCAAACCCGCGGAGCACCTTGGTGGCGATCGCGGTGGCAAGATCCTTCGCAAGACCGTTCTAGTCTCGCCTTCAAGCTTGCCCGTGCTCAACCTGCTGGGGTGTTCTTGGCTGAGGATTGAGTGGTTTTGACTTTCTGCCTTAGAGTCCGATTCTATAGTTTATCTGTTTTAGAGTATAACCAATATTTCTAGTGCTCATGTCGACTACCTCTCCTGGTCAGGCACAATCCGCCTGGTCAGCGTCCCTGCCGTTTAATGAATTGCCGCTAGACTCCTTTTTCCGCAGTGGTATCGACAGCATTCCCGTGGCACTGGTACCTACAAACGGAGGCTTCATCAGACTTAAAAACCCTCAGGTGATTCAAAAGGAACTTAAAACAACTTCAAACCATTTCCAGACTATCACAGACGTGCGCCCATTTGGGCGAGGAGGTATCGTGTGTAGGTCAACGGATCAGACCTGCGTGCAGGATCTTCTCAAATGCACCTCCTTTGCTGCTACCCCGGTGAGTGCTTTTATTCCACCTTACCTTGCATGTACCAAAGGCCTTGTACGGGGAGTCGACTCCAAGCTGAGTCTAGCTGAGACCCTAGACAGGCTCTCTGGAGCAGGCGTAATTTCAATTTGCCGTTGTAATCGCCTAGTCGACAAAGAGAAGGTACCAACCGAATCTGTCATCGCGACATTTGGGGGCACAAAATGCCCGTCAGAAATAAAATTATGCCCACTGATCTTCCGAGTAGAGCCCCTCGCTTCTCGTCAGATTCAGTGCAAGAACTGCTGGAGATTCGGCTACAGTGCGGGAGGATGTAAATCCAACGTTCGTTGTAGCACCTGCGGAGAGAGCCATCCTTCAAGCAAGTGTACTGCAACAGCGGAAAAGTGTTGTCTCTGTGGGGGGAGTCACTGCGCCGACAACTCTGACTGTTCCGCTCGTTCCCGGGAGGTTCAAATCCTAGAAGTTATCGACCGCCGCCGCTGTTCTCGAAGGGAAGCCATTGACATAGTTGGAGACAGGGATTTTGGATACTCTAATATTACAGCGCGCTGCACTTCCAGTATGGACTCAAAGCTATCGCAGGCTATTGAAACTGCTGTGAAAAAAGCAGTGAGTAAGGCAATGTATAAACTCATATCTAACCTTTCCGACTGTTTGGTGCAAATTATTTCAAGTCAGATTGGACAAACAGTACAGACTAGTACAGAACCTGCAGTATTAGACATTACCAGCGATGCCAACCAGCTACGCAATGTAGTGTTGGACGAACTTTCTGCATCTGCAGGCAAGGCTAAGCAGTCACGAACACAGGTGCACTTGGACCGACATTCGCCTCAGCCGAGCACAAGTACTGCTACAGATAAGAAACTCGATATACGAACTAATATACGTACCGGATCCCCTATCTTCACCGATCATCGGTCCAAATCTAAACGGAATGAATCAGCTATTTCGCGTGAAGATGCTAACAAGGGCGCGACATGCGCCTCTGTGGTGCACTCAACACCATAGGTCAGTTGAGGGTACTACAGTGGAACTGCCGTTCTATATTCTCAGCCTCAACCGACTTACATTACTTTTGCAATAATATCTTGATATTATAAATCTCCAAGAAACTTGGCTCACACCAGATAAAAATTTCCATCTTGCAGGTTTTCGTTCTTTTCGATTAGATCGTGGTGATTTAATGATCCTTGAATCAAGTAAATTATGCCATAGGGTGAAAATTTCTTCACAACCTCTCTTGTCTGAATAAAGGTCATGTAACAATTTTCCGAGTGTCACAGAACGAGCGCTCAAAAAGGGCGCGCCACCAAATTCTCGCGACGAAACACCGGAGTGACGCCGCGAGGTCAACGATAAAAAAAGAGAAAAGAAAGAAAACAAACATCGAAACACTCCCCGGGCGCGCGACCCTTTCCCCTCGGAAGCGTAGTTTCGCCGACGAACCTCCTCACCCCACATCAGCGGCCGAGCAAGCCCTCGAAATTTCTAGATGGAAAGGGGCGTGGTGATGCCGGGTCGAGTCATCCGTCGTGGACGGCCCTCGTACCGTCTCGCGCTTTCCCCCAGCCTTCGCTGCGCATCGCGCCGACGAAAGGATGAGAACTTTCTGGAATCTCGCGCGGAAGGTATTTAATTGAGCAGCGGAGACGAGAGATTAGGAGAAGACGGAAGTTAGCGCCAGAGCGCGTAGGGATTCCGCCGTGTAGTCGGCGAAGGTTTCGTCCGTAGAGACAAAGCAGGAGAAGAAGATGATTTCCACCTGAGGGGTGACGACTCGAGCCGCAGGCAAGAGTGTGTGTTTACCGCTATCGAGCGAAGACGCGTGGCAACAGCTGCGTGTGTGAAGCCGACGTGTTTCCGGCGAAGAAGTTTGAAGCTTGGAGAGTGGCCAATTGAAGACGCGAGGTTTCCTGAAAGAGAAACTTCGGCGAGGTTTCCTGGAAGAGAAACTTCGGGGGCAGCGGAACGACAACAATGCTGGACTTTGAGTGAGTGATTTTCGGAAGAGTATCATCCGGACTTTTGTTCCAATAACTTTGGACTGGATAGGTTTTCTATCTCTTTAGTCTAAGTGTCTTGGTTGTTCAATGCATGCGACTGCATTGTAGTGCGTATTGTTGTCTGTGTCCGTTGTTTCAAGTGTGGCTGATTGTACTGTGTAGTACGTTGTTTGATTGGTGAGATATTGTATGCAACTATTGTGTAGTGTGCATACTTGTGTATTGTGTTTTGATCTGCCATTATTGAGAATATAATTTTGTTTGTTTATCAACTCTCAGCTCTGACTTGTTCTTTGGGCCACAGCCGGCGTCCGCTGGCGCGCCAAAAAGGACCACTTCTAAATTGTCCACGCTTTCGGGGTGTGGTTCGGGGGGCCAATACTTCCGCCTTTGGAATTAGCCCGGCGATCGCCTCCCTAATTAACGGGAACTGTGACAATTAATCTGGCGTCCGCGACAGGACCTTTTGGTGCACAGTGTGTCCAAGGTAGTGAGAAAGAGCCTCGAGTTGTTGATAGTGCTATCGGAACGATTTTGTGTGTTACTCAGTGCTCTCGTTAACGAGTGCAGGGGAGTGTTCCGATAGACTGATTTAGGCAGATACTTTTACACGCGGCAAGACTTTATTTGCGAGACACCATGGATCTCGAAAAGTTAGTTGCTCTTGGTGAGAAGATGGGTCTTTCTGGCGCCGAACTACAGAAATGGGTAAGCCAGAAGGAGAAGGAGGCGGTGGAGAGAGAAAAGTTGGCAGCCGAGAGAGCGAAGGAACAAAGAGAGCAGCAATTGAAGTTGGAGTTGGAGAGAGAGAAGTTGGCAGCCGAAAGGGCGAGAGAAGAAAGAGAAGCGAGGGAGCGACAGCTGAAAGAAAAAAGAGAAGCGGAGATCGCTGAAAGGGAGCGGCAGCGGCAGCACGAGATGAAACTCGAGCGGCTCCGTTTGCAACAGCGAAGTGAAACTCCCGTCCAAGCTAGAGTTGAAAGCAGCGAACAGGAAGACCATCACTTCCGCTTGAACCCAAGCAAGCTGCTCGTAGCGTTTGATGAAAGGAAGGACGACCTTGACGCGTACCTTCACAGATTTGAGACGATTGCAAGGAGCCAGAATTGGCCGGAACATCAATGGGCAACTGCTTTGAGTACTTGCTTGAGTGGTGAAGCGCTCAGTGTGTACGGTAGGCTGACGCCGATCGATGCAGCCAACTATGCAAAGGTGAAAGCTGCTTTGCTGAAGCTATTTAGATTTACTGTGGAAGGATTCCGGGACAGATTTCGGACAGGAAAGCCAGCTGATGGTGAGACGGCTACGCAGTACGCCGCCCAACTTAGCCATTATTTCGACAGATGGATTGAAATTTCATGGACAGCGCAAGAGTACGATGCGCTTAGAGAGCTCCTAACTAGAGAACGATTTCTTACTAGTTGCCACCCAAGCCTGTCGCTGTACTTGAAAGAGAGGAGAGCTAAGTCACTTGAAGACATGCTTGAATTAGCTGATCAATTCTTGGAAGCGCAAGGTGGCACTAATTTGACCAAGGTCAAGGAGTGTCCCGAAGATTCGAAGAAATCGGCACCCGAACAAAAGAAACGTGCACCGGAGAGCATTCCGCGATGTTTTCTGTGTAACCAAGTGGGTCATCGCGCTAGCAACATTCGAACTAACTTTACGAGTCCCACGGTCGTAAAATGTTTCAAGTATGGTCGGACTGAGCACAAAGCAGACGCATGCCGTAACGGAGCGAGTCAAACTCACCAGCTATCCTGTGTGCTGGCAGCACCGAAATCCTATGGTGATGCCGTCACCGACGGATTCGTAGAATTGAAAAATGGGGAGAAAATTCCTATTGTGGGTGCTGTAATGATAAAACAGCCAACCGGAATTACGAAGGGAATGCCAATGCTGTCTGGAAAAGTTGCGGGCAAGAAGGTTATGGTGTTAAGAGATACCGGCAGCTCCACTGTTATCGTGCGGAGAAATTTGGTGCGGGAAAGTGCGTTAACAGGCAAAACGAAACTGGTTTGTCTAATTGACAGTACGGTTCGGATGCTTCCCGAAGCAGAGATTGAGGTTGAAACGCAGTTCTTCAGCGGGAAGGTTACCGCTCTATGTATGGCGACCCCCCTGTACGACCTTGTCATCGGAAACATCGACGGGGCGCGAGGACCAAATGGTCCGGAATGTTTGTGAGAAGACCCTGAGATAGAGCCCTCGCCAACCCAGCGACCGCGAGATACAGTGGAGGAGCATCCCGTGACGGATCTCACTAGAGCCCAAGGTGAAGCCGCGGCGCAAGAGACAGCGAATGAGAAGATGATCGTGTTGTATGAGTTCACGTGCTGGGCAGCTGGACGTACGTCGACACGACCTCAACCGACCGACAGTGTAAAGGTGACGGAGTCGGCCAGCCAGGCCCAATGTCGAGACATGAACAAGCGGGTAAATAACCGGGCAGGATCGGTTGAGCATCATGACCCGTTAACAGTGTCGGAAGTGACAACGATGGCTGAGACGCCGCCTCAGATACCGTCGTTGGAAAGGGCTCGCCGGAAAAGAACGAGGAAAAATAAGAAGAGATCGAGCGAGCACCGCGAGAAAGGACGCAAGCGCAGCTCGAAGTACATGGTATAGGTGCTGAGGTCAAATCGGAATGCGTTTGGCTGTGTTGTTATTGTGTTATCCTGTGTCACAAGTGTCGAAGTGTTTGTGCTGTGACGCGATGTATAGGGTTGTGCAATTGTTGTAATGAGAAAACTTTGTACATTTGTATTGTCTGGAATATGTGATGAAGTGTTGTACTCATGCACCTGTGGTTAGATTTCATGTGTTGTGAGATTGAATAGCAATGTACAGTTGTATTGAGTGATCTATTGTGAATGTGAAGTGTCATGATCGACGGTTTGTGTTACAGTCTTTCAGAGTGTGTGGTGACTGTTCGCGCTCGTTTGTGTGGTTTTGAGTATTATGAGATAATATTCTTAAAGTGGGGGGCAGTGTCACAAAACAGGCGCTCAAAAAAGGGCGCGCCGCCAAATTCTCGTGACGAAACGCCGGAGTGACGCCACGAGGTCAACGATAAAAGAAAAAGAAAAAAGAAAACAAGCATCTGAAGACTCCCCGGGCACGCTCCCTCTTCCCTCGGAAGTGTAGGTTCGCCAACGAACCTCCTCACCCCACATCGGCGGCCGAGCAAGCACTCCAAATTTCTAGATGGAAAGGGGCGTGGTGATGCCGGGTTGAGTCATCCGTCGCGGACGGCCCTCGTACCGTCTCGCGCTTTCCCCCAGCCTTCGCTGCGCATCGCGCCGACGAAAGGATGAGAACTTTCTGGAATCTCGCGCGGAAGGTATTTAATCGAGCAGCCGAGACGAGAGATCAGGAGAAGACGGAAGTTAGCGCCAGAGCGCGTAGGGATTCCGCCGTGTTGTCGGCGAAGGTTTTGTCCGTAGAAACAAAGTAGGAGAAGAAGATGATTTCTACCTGAGGGGTGACGACTCGAGCTACAGGCAAGAGTGTGTGTTTACCGCTATCGAGCGAAGACGTGTGGCAACAGCTGCGTGTGTGAAACCGACGTGTTTCCGGCGAAGAAGTTTGAAGCTTGGAGAGTGGCCCATTGAAGACGCGAGGTTTCCTGGAAGAGAAACTTCGGCGAAGTTTCCAGGAAGAGAAACTTCGGGGGCAGCGGAACGACAACAATGCTGGACTTTGAGTGAGTTATTCTCGGAAGAGTATCATCCAGACTTTTGTTCCAAGAACTTTGGACTGAATAGGTTTTCTATCTTTTTAGTCTTTAAGTGTCTTGGTTGTTCAATGCATGCGACTGCATTGTAGTGCGTATTGTTGTCTGTGTCCGTTGTTTCAAGTGTGGCTGATTGTACTGTGTAGTACGTTGTTTGATTGGTGAGATATTGTATGCAACTATTGTGTAGTGTGCATACTTGTGTATTGTGTTTTGATCTGCCATTATTGAGAATATAATTTTGTTTGTTTATCAACTCTCGGCTCTGACTTGTTCTTTGGGCCAAAGCCGGCGTCCGCTGGCGCGCCAAAAAGGACCACTTCTAAATTGTCCATGCTTTCGTAGTGCGGTTTGGGGGGCCGATACTTCGGCCTTTGGAATTAGCCCGGCGATGGCCTCCCTAATTAACGGGACCTGTGACACCGAGGTCAAACTAGCTCAGTATTGGATTGAACATTTTGCTCCAATGCAATCAAGGTTTTGTCATGGGCTGTTCTGGATTCGGCAACTAACAGCGACCATCTTCCTGTAGTTTTTGACATTACTTGTCCAACAATATCTTTAGATCAGCCAAAACGCACATACATGAACCATAGCAAATTTCAAGACTGCCTCCGTTCTGCCATTTTCAGGCTTGGAAATGCCAGTACTAGGGAGATTGCATCTACGATTGGTTCAATGCTGGAGAGATCTAGGAAAAATAACCAATTTTCTATTCCATCGGATAAACGATCCTCCTCTCGTTGGTGGAACGATGAGTGTACACGCGATTATAGAAGACGAAAAGCCGCTTGAAAAAAACTTCTTCATGATAAGAGCCCAACAAACTGGAAGGACTATCAATTCCTTGCTGGTGTATTTAGGCGTACAGTGAACCGCGCGAAAGAAGAATACGACAGTAGACATTTCGTTTATCTTTCTAAATAAAAAAATAAGTGTGCTTTGTTCGCTTATCTTCGGACAAGAAAAGTACTGCCAGCACCTTTAACGTTGCAGTCATTTGTCTTGATGCCGCAAGAAATGAACAAGTCTCTAGAAGACATAGCGCCAGGTTTAGAACGCCGCTTCACTGCTAAGCTTTTCGTTCGTCCCATGGTGGCAAATTTGCATGAATTTCCAGAAGTTTCTTTAGCTGAATTGAGTCAGACAGTATTATGCCTCCCGGGGACAGCTCCCGGACCAGATGGAATTACGAACTGTATGTTAAAATGTTTACTCCGGGAATCGCCAAACCTTTTGCTAGAACTAGTGAATTATTCGTTAGGGAACGCATGGATACCTCTAGAATGCAAACTTGTCAAAATTATATTTCTGCTCAAAAATAAAAATGAAGCATACATGTTGAATAACATAAGGCCAATCGCACTGACATCAAACTTAGTGAAATTGGTTGAGAGAATCATCAATATTCGAAATAATGAACTTATTACCGTGAGGTCAATTCTAAGCCCCTGTAAAATTGGGTTCAGGGCTGGTTGTTCAATTTGGGATGCCCACGTTGATTTGGAAAGTCGGCTTCAATTAGCTCGGCTACATCAAAAGTATGCAACTTTAGTTACCTTAGACATCGCTAAAGCATATGATACCATGGAGCACTGTATCTTGATAGATCAATTAGAATACCTTGATTTTCCATCATACATAGCAGCGTGGGTTCACAATTTTCTTGCAGACAGGAAATTTTAGTGTTTTAAAGCTGGGTTTTCATCATCTACTCATACCCAAACGAGGGGAGTACCGCAAGGCTCGGTGCTTTCCCCGGTGCTATTTAATTTACTGATGAGCACCATTCCACGCAAACAGAATAAAACAACCTATTTTTATGCAGACGATATCGCATTTTTGCAATGGCAGATAACATTCACACCTTATATGAACGGCTGCAGACTTACCCTAATATATTGGAGAGCTGGCTCGATGGCAACTGCTTTTTACTTAATCCGAGTAAATGTGCCCTTTTTTGTTTTCCCGCGGCAATACCCTGTAAACATCTCTCTGTCTTACCATCATGAGGGTATACCACAGGTGGAATCTGTTAAATACCTTGGAGTAATTTATCACACATCGCTTAACTGGTGACCTCATATCAAATATATCGCCGGAAAAGGTGTGCGGGCCGTTGGCATAATACGTAGGCTGAGCAACTACCGCATAGGTATGAGAAGAGACACATTGGTAATGATATATCGCATGTACGTTCGTCCCATTTTGGAATTTTGTTGTGTACTTTTCTCTGGAGTTCCAGCTTACAAGTTGCGGCCTCTAATTCTTTTGGAGAGAGAAGCTTTGCGCTTATGCCTTGGCCTTCCCAAACAGTTGCCAACAATGTGTTGTATCTCGAATCGAGGGTACCTCCGCTTTCTGGTAGAATTCGCCTTCTGACTGTTCAGACATTCTTAAGAATTTATGAATCACCATTACGACATTCACAAACAGCCTTTATTTTCACCCCGGAATCATTTTTTGCTGCTAGCTGGCCGCGATTTCACACGCCACAAATTATATTTCTGCAAAATTTACTGGAGCCTCTAAACGTACGTATATGCGACATCATGCCGAGTCGTTATAATTCAGCCTCGGTGGAAATTCAATTCGATGACAATTTTCCTAATAATGCCAAATTATTTCCCCATAATATTTTGGATGGTTCACTACAAGATCACCTGCGCCGTATTACAACGAACGTTATTATTGCTACAGACGCATCGCAATGTGACGAAAAGTCAGGGGTTGGTATTTTCAGTCCCATTTTAAATTGGATTTATTCCCTTCGACTACCCGATTTCATACCCGTTTTTGTGGCTGAGTTTCTGGCAGTAGTGCTCGCCTTACGCAAGTTAGATACAGCAATTACATCAGCTGTAATAATAACAGATTCCCTATCTCTCTGTGCGGCACTTTCTGTTGGTGCTGATAATCACGTAACAAAGGCGATCCGTGCACTAGTACATGCGCTTTTGAGAAAAGTACGATTAGTTTGGGTGCCTGGACATAAAGGTTTGTTTCTAAATGAAATAGCCGATTCCTTAGCTAAGTCGTCAATCAGCGAACCAATTCTACCGCTGTGTCCATCATCCACTTATGTGACTGCTGCTCGATTCCGCAGACGTACGCTTATGCAAGTCTTTAAAGGTTCAGCACTAACAAACTCTACAGAATATCGCCATTTATTATATCCCTGGCGAAGAGACTTTTGCCGCACTCGAAAACAAAAAGCAGCTATCACAAGGCTGCGTTGCCGGGTACCAAATCTAAATTTCTATAAACACAGGTGTGCTCAGGCACCTTCGCCAATGTGTACATTCTGTGATGAACTGGAAACAATAGACCATTTCTATTTGACCTGCAGGCGGTTTAGCACATTACAAAAAACCCCATTAGAAATACCTTTACGTGGTATTGGTATAAACTTATCTCTGCCTGTCATTTTGTCTTTTGGAGCTTCCATTTATGGTTTCTCTAATGCGACAGTATGCGCGGCCGTCCGGGACTATATTGATGAAACTAATAGGTTGACTAAATAACCAGTTTCATTATCCTAATATGTCCAAGTAATTATATACGTATAAAATCAGATTATTGCTCTATTCTAGGAATAAATTCGTTTATGTAAATATTTGTATGCATTACATTAAGCACCACACTTTACTAGGTTATCGGTAATCTTTCTGTTATACCTCCATCATTCCAAATCTGAACAGTAAATTTTAAAACCACTTGATTCTTGGCCAATCCCCAATTGTGGGTATGCGCCACTAACAATAGGAGAACAACAACAACGACAAAGGCCTCTCCCGTGTTACGCCAGTCAACTCGGTCTTGTGCTTGCTGCTGCCAATTTATACCCGCATACTTCTTAATCTCATCTGTCCACCTAACCTTCTGTCTCCCCCTAACACGCTTGCCTTCTCTAGGATTCCAGTTAGTTACCCTTAATGACCAGCGGTTATCCGTCTACGTGCTACATGCCCGGCGCAACTTATGGGCAGACGCTCAACATTAGGGCCTTACGCTTGTAACTAATCCTGAGGAGCCCACAAGAATAGGCAACAGCGTTAGTAATGACACAACACCGGACCTAACTTATACGAAGAACGTAGCAGACTCACGATGGGTAAATACGCAGCAGAATTTTGGCAGCGATCATTATATTGTAGTTACAACGGTGCATGCAGGCCCTCAAAAAAAGAAAGGCAGAAAACTGGCATTTGTAGAATGGGACAATTTTCGCATGATTCGAGAGGAGAATTCGGATGATACCATACTAGATATAGAAAAACGGGTAGAGAAGTTCCAACAGCTAGAGTGTCAAGAAAGCGACTAAAACTGTTCCCGAAGAAGTGGGAATGGTGAAGATGGGCAGCAAACTGTTGTATCTGTGGGAGGCAATGACTAGCATCCAAAAGCGCTGGAAAAGACAAAAATACAATCGTTTTTAAGAAAGGAAGTAGCTGCATTAGACAAGGAGATAGAGCTCCATGCAAATCGGTGTACCCAACAACAGTGGGAAGCCACGTGTAACTTGATGGATAGAAAAATGAAGATGTCAAAGACTTGGAACATTCTCCGAAGTCTCCTAGACCTGCAAAGTACAAAGAATGCACAGAGGCATAAGCTGCAACAAGTAATACATAACTATGCAGGAACAGAGGACGAGCTCTTCCACGAGCTACGAAAAAAGTACTTTGCAGATGCAACAAAGGTACCACTTCCCGGTTACAAGGGGCAGGACAACGTTATACTCAATGCTGATATAACGGAGGCCGAGGTTAGATTCGAGCTCGCTCGGCTAAACCCGACGTCTGCTCCGGGACCGGACAAAATAACTAATAAGACGCTCAGAAACTTGAACGACGAATCAATTAAGGCCCTCACTGAGTACATGAATAAGTGTTGGGAGAGTGTGACCATTACACGTCAATGGAAGACTGCTCAGGCCATTATGATATTGAAGCCGGGAAAGAAAGCACAGTTAGATAGGCTTAGACCAATTTCACTGACTTCATGTATAGACATACTCATGGAGCACGTCATCCTTGCACGTCTCACTACCTACATGGAGGAGAACGGGTTCTTCCCACATACCATGATCGGTTTCAGACCTAAATTGTCAACGCAGGACATCATGTTGAAGTTAAAGTTAATTTAGGCAAAAGAAAAATGGTACAATAAAAGAAGGAGATGTACAAATTACCTTTTTACCTAGGGGACAGGCGAAAAGGCATAAAAGCCTGACAAAGCACCTGCTCCCTGTAACCCAAAACCAACCAAAGTAACACAACGCTCAGTGCAAAATTAAAAATAAATGTGTTGCTACATGCAAATAACATCTGTGCGAGCATAAAAAAACATATGAGAGAAATCCGCTTAGGTAATGACATCCACAAAGCATCTACGGGAACAACTAATGAAAAACAGTTTATATAAAACATACTCAAACACTAATGTGATTTACATTAGGATACATAATCGCAGAACATAAAAATTTAATAAAAAAGTACAAAAAGAATATGAAACAAAAATGATGATGGTGGTGATTATGTTTGCGTAGACAGTAAGTAAGTCTGTATCTTCTTTTTAAAATTGCCGTATGAGCCAGTATCGTCAATAATAGTAGCTAGAGTCGGGTGCTCGTTCAAAAAAATGCGAAATTTGGTGCAATAGTTTCTGTGTGCCTTAATTGGTACGTGGTTCTTCATATGTATATGCCCTATGCCGTAAATTGTGACCATGATCTCTCGGTAAATGCCTTTGATAAAACCCTGAACGTTCAGGTCGTACCTGTTTATAATTAAGCATAGACAATTTTTGTTTCATGACGTTGGTTATCGTTAGTATTTGATGCTCCTTGAAAAGTGGGGCGGTGTGATGCCTGAATGATTCCCCTGATATTATACGTACAGTTTTTTTTTTCTAAGATGTGAATTTTATCAGTGTTTTCCTTAGTCATATTCCCCCATACAAGAAGACAGTAATAGAGATGTGAGTTAAAGATTGAGTAATATAGTTGCTTTTTTAACCACAGAGGGAGAAGTTGTCGCAATTTGCAGATGATACCTGCGGATCTAGAGATCTTGGTACGAACATGGTTGGAGTGTAAAGCCCAGTCTCAGTGTTCTTGAAAAGAAATAGCAAGACATTTATTCGCTGTGACACGTTCAATTTTTTGTCCTTGAAATGATACTGTAGGCCCGCTTTCGATAGTCTTGTTGCAAGATCGGAATAAAACATATTTAGTTTTTTTGTTTAGTTCTAATCTATTATTGTTAAGCCATTTGGAGAGATGTATCAGCCATAGGTTTTCTTGTTGTAAGGCGACTGAGGGAGTTGCCAGTGAAGAATATATTGGTATCATCAGCGTATAGAACTACATCGGGTGTTAGTGGAATATTAGGTAGATAATTGATGTGAATTAAGAAAAGCAAAGGCTCTAAGATTGATCCTTGTGGGACGCCACAAGTGATATAACCTGTTAGATTTAGTGTCTCCGAGACTATAGTGTACAGCTGTCGGTTACTTAGATAGCTTTTGATGAGATCTAGAGCATTTCCTCTAATTTCGTATGGAGCGAGTTTCAGTAATAAATTATAGTGTTTAACCGAATCGAACGCTTTCGTAAAGTCACGAAAAATTCCCAATGTAAATAATTTATGTTAGAAATTATGAATTATCTTTTGTTTCATATCTAACAGCACTGTTTCAGCAGATTTTTTCTTTTGGAAGCCTTACTGTTGTTGTACGATCACATTTTCTTGTAATAAGTAATTTGAAAGTCATAGGTGTATAACCAGCTCAGAAATTTTAGAGAATATGGCTAATAATGAAATAGGCCTATATTTATTAAGATCGTTTTTATTACGGCCTTTAAAGATGACAGATACCTTCGCGATCTTTAGCTCATTAAGAAAAATACTTGAACTAAGAATTGCATTAGCGATATGCGACAGCGGCTTGCTTATGATATGGGCAACTGCTTTATTGGGGTGAGGTTATAAGTCATCCACGCCACAAGCACAGTTATTTTTTTAATTTTTCCAATAGTTTGTATACTTCCGATTCGGATGTGGGAACCAGGAAAACAGACAACGAAATGTTGGCAGTTACGTAAGAAGTATGTTTGCTAATGTCCTCGACAGCAATCCCAGATTCACCAACTCTAAGGAAGTGTTCGTTAAACTTATTAGCAAGTGGTGCATCTCAGCATGGTTCACCGTCTATCTCGAGCTCCGATATAACCAATTCATCGTCCTTGCCCATAAGGTCGTTCACTTTTTTTTCAGACTTTTTTGGAATCATGCGATATGCCAGTAAACATAATTTTGTAGAACGCGGCATGCACTTGTTTATTATCAGAGCCGAGTTTATTTCTATTTTTTTTCATGCGTAGCTAATGTGTCTAGATCTTTTGTTCTGATAAATACACCAAACAGCTTATCACGCTCTTTTATTCTTTTTAAAAAATCTGGATCTATGCATAGTTTCCTTGACCGACGGGTTTTCCTTATCTCTGCTATAGGAAACGCTTTGTTATAGAGACCTTTCATGATATTTAGAAAGGGGCGGCAAGAGACAACGGGATCTTCGATTTCCATTACGGGGTTCCAATTAGTACCTTCTACAAAATGTTGAGAAGTCAAAATTTTTAGCAGATATTATTCTGCATTTAATGAATGTATTCTGAAGAGTTTGGCTATGTCTGGATAAGTAGGGCGTGAAGAAAATAAAGAATGTTACAGATTAAGCATCAAATACTCGACGTGGGGACCAGATCTTTAGACTCTCAGGCTATCCTTGGCATTGATCTCACTAAGGCCTTCGATACTATCACATAGAGAGCCGTATTAGAAAATTTTCATGTTCTGGAGATAGGACAGCGCAACTACGCAAATGTGAGAGACTTCCTATTCAACAGCACTGGAAGAATTGCAGTCGGAGAAGCAAGGTCTGAAGAGATTGAATTGGGCAGTTGGGGGACGCCACAGCGTTTGGTGCTGTCTCCCTTGTTATTTAATGTGGTGATGATTAGCCTACCCACAAATTTGACCAGATCGAGGGCCTTAGACATAGCATATGTGCAGACGACATTGTTTTCTGGGTGATGGGTGGGAGTTACGGCGTCATTGAAAACATATTACAAGAGGCTGTTGACACTGTAGAGATATATGTAGAAGGTAAGGGGTTAAAATGTTCTCCCAAAAAGTCGGAATCGCTAATGTATAGGCCCACCTGTAGGAGACGCAAAAGCATACAGGAAAGGCCGGACATTACGATTTTTGCAGTGGGAAGTAAAATACCCACAGTAGCAAACGTACGAGTTCTCGGGTTCTCCGCCTCCGTATATCTGAGAATGGGCGCAATGGAGAAACTATTAAGCTATTAGAGAACAGCGTCCACCAAACAAGCAGGCTGATCAAGTGAATAGCTAACAAAAACTATGGTATGAAGGAACACAACTTAGTTTGTTTAGTCCAGGCTTTTGTAGTCAGCCGCATCGTGTACGTCGCCCCATATCTTAAACTACACGCAGCCGAATAGAGCAAAATAGATTGCATAATTAGAAAAGCATATAAACAAGCAATAGGTTTACCGTTTAATACGTCGAACGACAACTTATTGGCTCTGGGGCTCCATAACACGCTCGCAAAGCTAATAGGGGCCCCCACGATGGCACGGTATGATCGGTTAACCCAGAGCCTTACGGGCAGGCATATTTTGGACACAATTGGCGTCACGTACAACGTACAACGTGCAACATGTGCTAAAAAAAGGCATTCCGCGGGAGGCAAGAAAGCATATCATGGTGCCTTCATTACCTATAAGTATGCATCCTGAGCAACACCACGCTAAAAGAATAGAAAGAGCAAAAAGCCTACATAAAAAGTTCAACAACACTCAGGACGTGGTCTATGTAGATGCAGCAGAATACGATAATGACCGAAACATGGTAATCGTAGCTACGAATATTCACAGAGACTCCAACGTCAGTGGCAGTGTACCTACAGTTGGGCAGAAGTAGTGGAGTAGGCGGCTATAGCACTAGCACTAGCCTCCACAAAAGCCGAAACCGTGATCAGCGATTCCAAAAGCACTGTTAAATATTATGTCAAAGGAAGGGTCTCACCAGAAGCGCTAAGAATTCTGGCAAACTTTTGCGACGAGTGTGTAGTTAATATTATATGGACACCTGCTCACTCCTCCCTCCCCGGAAACGAAATCACGCATGACCTGGCTCGAGAACTGGCCGGCCGAACAGGCGCAGCGCGAGGTCCTGCGATGGAGAGGGACCGCAAGATTAGTTATGAAGAGATCACAAAATACTACAGGCTAGGAAGGGTCCGATTCCCTCCGGCACATACCTCGCTCAACAAGCAGCGGGCGACGGCATGGCGCCTCTTACAAACCAACACTTCCCAAACCCGGTAACTTTTCACTACATCTACCCAGAGATATACTCAGATTTGTGTGAGTTCTGCAATCAAAGGGCGGATATCAACGATATACTGTGGGCTTGCCCCTCAGTGACCGGGCAGTATAAGAAATACAGCAATGGAGAGCAGGGGGAGACCGCGATGCTAAGCGCAGACCCAGCAGTGCAACTCGACTTCCTTCGGCAAGCCGAGGATTCCGCCAGAATGCAAGGACTCATGGCTGCCACGAAGGGAAAGGAGATAATTCAATTCTTCCGCATCTTGCTGTTTTCCTAACGGAGTTATTTCCTCCTTCTTTCGGCGTTCCAGTCTTCAACGCGACCAGCGTCCCAGTGGCGTCGCTGCTGGGTGTCCACTCGTCACTTTGCCAACCAGCTGATCCCAGCCAGCTGATCCCAGGCCTGATGCCATCGTCGTCGGCCCCGGCCGGGACCAGCAACGATGGCGTCAAGGCCTGCGGCGCTCCCCCTCAAGGAGCACTGCTTCAACTTCCCCGTCCCGGAGGGGACGGCGTCCGTCCACGAGATCATCCGTGGCCTCGAAGTGAAGGGGTGCTGTTCCTACACCTCGGAGCTTCGAAGTTTCTAATTTTGGCTCGGTCCGCTGCTGAAGCAACCAAGTTGATGATAAACCAAGGTTTCAAGTTACAATGTCACAAGATACAAGTTTAAGCAGTCGGGGCGCCAAGTGTGCAAGTCAGCGTGTTCCACCTCCCGCCGTACGTCTCAGACGACGCAGTTATTTTAGCTCTTCAGCCATGCGGAAAAGTGAAGGGTATCACATTTGTTACCCTACAAAGGCATCAATCAATGTACAATGGTACCCGCATCATCCGAATTGAGATGGCCAAGCCCGCCCCTAACTTCCTATAGATTCAAGGTCACCGCGTGATGCTCGACTATTTCGGTATGCGCAGACTGTGCGCATGCTGCAGCAAAGAAGGTCATGTTGAGGCTACTTGCACAACACTCTTCTGTCAACGACGTGGCATCTTCGGCCATATATCTGAGGATTGTGTGTCCAAGTGTAAGCGCTGTAATGGGGACCACGCGACGAAAGATTGCTTCCATCCCAAGTCATACGCCGACGCAGCGCGGAGCACCTTACAGTCGCTGAAAGAATTCCCAGAACTTGGAGAGTCTCCTTCGAAGAGAATGACCCAAGTTGGAATTTCCAGGCACATGGAAGTTTTGCAACGCAAAATCAAGCCACGGCATCAGAAGATTCCGGATTATTGGGATGACGACAGCGCAACCAACACAGAATTTGATGACGCCAAGTCAGAAGACGCCAGCGGCGTTGATGCCGCGTCGCCATGCACAACGAGTGACAACGACGTTTCTGCGCTGACTGAGGACACCGCAGCGTTGTCATTTCCCAGAACGTCGTCAGAGGAGCCTAGCGACGCTGTGGAGACGCCGAGTGCGTCTGCTACGTCTTTTTTTTATTGATATGATATATAAGGAGATGTTGGCGCACCATTCATCAAAGGAACTCAAAGCCACAAAAAACGAACATTCATCTAACGCATCACTGCTGGAGGAAGCGTCCCAAGCATCTCGAAGCGCCGACCAACCGGGAAAATCGCCCACCAATATCCGACCTCCCGAAACAACGAGTGCAAGTGACGAGCTCGATTAACGGCCTTCTGCAGGCGTGGAAGGTAGCGTGAAGACAGCGCCCAAAAAAGAAGTAAAGACCACGTCTTCAAGAAAACTTAAAACGCCTCCCACACACGCTTTACAGGCCCAAGAAGAAGTGTCCGACAAGACATCCAGACATTTTAGGAGCTGGTCACCATCGCGAAAGTTAAAAAGTGACAGATTTTTGCAAGCTGCACAATTGATATTTTTGTCTCCTGAAAATACGTGTTCTCACGGCACGTTGTCTACAGCCACAATCTCTCAGTGTCGCTCCAAGCCTGGTAGCTCAAGCAGTGGAAGTGACGTCATCACCTCCGGAACGTCTAAAAAGCCCCGAGTGTATTTGCTAAACCGAGATCCATTTCCTGATGCGGGGGATGACTCAATGTTTTTTTTTATTTGTGCGGCCCACATCCATATTTTACGCTTTCTGTTGCCTGTACCATTGAAATGCTTGCTTCGCAGCCGCACAACTACTACGCGTTTGTTGTCTCTGATGCACGCAAACTGTCTAGTATTCCACATGTTACTGTCATTCACGATGAAACCTTCATGCGCCAATTTGTGAGTTCTCTGCTGTGGCGGATATGCCCTGTTATAGCAATCGCATCATGTGAGTTACGTTGCATGCTGCGTATACTATTACTGCTGTAGCGAAGAACTCTGAAATGGGTCAAACTCTTGAGTACCTTCTAGTGGGGCTACCCAAAGGGAACACCGCTCGCGCTGTGAGTCCGTGCTTGGCCGTGACTGTCGCCATAGCGTATGATCACTGGTTGCCGGCTAATAAACGCCTTAACAAATTGGCGGAGAGTGCTGCATTCCCGTTCGATGACCTTGGAGCTTCGATCACGTACCCTACCATCTACCATGCCCCACGTCGTCTCTCAGCAAGCACCTCCTTCCATGCCACCCCCTTGTCCCGGTGTCCCCAGGATCCGCGATCCACCCATCTTCACTTGCCCCGATGGCACTGACGTGGAGGACTGACTCATCATTTGCGAGCGCGTGAGCGTCCCCTACAAATGGGACGATGACGGCAAGTTGATGAACTTGGTGTTCTACCTTGCGGGCGTAGCCAGTTTGTGGTACAACAACTACGCGTCGGATTTTGCAATCTGGTGCGATTTTAAGGCCGCTGTAATCAACGTTTTCGGCCGCCTTGCCGTTCGTAAGCTGAAAGCCGAGCAGCGCTTACGTGAACGCGCTAAGCAGGCTATTCAGTCATTCACCATCTATATTGAAGATGTCCTGGACTTGTGCAACAAATCCAATCACACCGTGTCCAAGTCTGACAAGATCCGAAACATCACGAAAGGCATTGACGATGATGCCTTCACGATGCTGCTCGCAAAAAACCCCGGCACGATTGATTGATATGTGAGGTTTAACGTTTCAAAACCACCATATGATTATGATAGACGCCGTAGTGGAGGGCTCCGGAAATTTCGACCACCTGGGGTTCTTTAACGTGCACCCAAATCTGCGCACATGGGCCTACAACATTTCCGCCTCCATCGGAAATGCAGCCGCCGCAGCCGGTATTCGAACCCGCCACCTGCGGGAGAGCGGCCGAGTACCTTAGCCACTGACCACCGCGTCGGTGCAAAAAAAAAAAACCCGGCACAGTGACTGAGGTCATCACACTGTGCCAGAGCTACGAGGACCTCCGCTGGCAGCGTTCGATGACCCGTCACTCCCCACCACGAGCTGCGACGCTTGCTGGCTTAGAGGCCAGTTGTGAGCAAGTGGCGTTGATGGCAGACCTCAAGTTCTTCATCCGTGAGGAAATCGTGCGCTAGTTCTCCCTCCTGCCCTTTGCCCACCCACCGGCTGTTCAACAATCGGCCACTACCCTTTTCCATCCCATCCATCGAGCGATTGAGCATGAAATAGCGGAGGTCATGCCTGCGTACCACCTCCGGCTCCGGCGCCTCTGAGTTAAGGAAGTGGTCGCCAGGCCACCTGAAGTCGTTCCAGCACCCGCCCCTCTGACTTACGCCGAAGCTGCCGCTCGATTACAGTCTTTTGCAGCGGGTATGCCCGCTACGTATGTCGACGCAACCCATCAGCCTCAGCTTCATCCCACCATGCAGCCTTTCCAGTCACCGTTCCGTCCATCGGCTCTGGCGACATGGGTGAGACCTACCCCGGCGAACCGATGGCGCACACCCGACAACCAGCCCATATGCTTTGCTTACGGTTACGCCGGTCCAGTAGCACGTTATTGCTTTTGCGTACAGCCGGCTCCCATTTCTCTGCCTGTTGCTGGTCAGCTCAGCCGTCCCTATCATGACGCACCACCGTCTATGCCACCATGGTCTCGCCCAGGTCCATCTCCTCGAAGGTCGCCGTCTCTACGACGTCGTTCCTCGTCCCCCATGCGGCCAAGTTCGGCTGTTCATGAGCGGAAAAACTAGTCGTCGCAGTCCCCGAGGCAAGGACTGCGACGCTATCGCAATGTGAAAGCCCTCAGAGCAGCCCCTCGAATGTCATTGACGTGTTTGTAGACGGTGTTCGTGCATCAGCTCTTATTGACACTGGAGCTGCCGTATCAGTTATGGACGAAAAATTTTGCCGTTTACTTTGAAAATGACGACACTACTTTCTTAATTGTCCCTCCATACTGCTAGTTCACATCGTATTCATCCTACAGCAGGGTGCACAGCTCGCGTTGTCATCCAGGAGGTTCTGTTTGTCGCCCAGTTCTTCATCATTCCGGCATACCCTCATGACGTCATCCTGGGATGGGATTTTCTCTCCCACCTCGACGCCGTCATCCATTGTGCCTCCACCGAAATTGAACTCTCACCCTTCTCGCATTTGACGCCAGATGACAGTCCCTCGACCCTGAGCAAGATTCTCATGAAAGACGATATAACAGTGCCTCCGAACTCGACGACGGCTGTGTCGGTTTACTGCGCCGGTCTCTCCGACACAATTGCACTCGTTTCGCCATCCAACCGCACTTGTAGCAGGTGTTATTATTGGTGTTGCTTACTGTGTCCGTTCTATCTGTGCACGTGAGTAAATCGCAGCGCCAGTTCTTCGAGTATCATCACGTTGACTTCATCTACTGCCGCTTGGCACAGGAGAGGCCATGGCGTCACCTGACTCATTGCTGTTACAGAAAAAACGATGGATTCTTTTCGCCCTAAAAATATTTTTAAATGAATAGGCTATCTTTCATGACTTTCAATGTTCGTGGTTTCTAGGATCATGTCAAACAACAGGAGATAATCAACCTTGTGCGCTCGCTCGGGTAGATGTGCCTTTTGTACATGAGACCAACTTTTCAACGCGGCACGACGTCATGACCTTCCTTACTAGATTTTCACTTGAAGCCCTCTTCTCCTTAGCGCAGACGAAGTCACGTAGCACTGTTGGCGTGGTTCTCAATGCGAAGTTAAGGAGGGGTGCAGAAGGCCTTCGATGCAGAAGGCCATGTTATTGCAGTAGACATGTGGATAAACGACCAGAAAATTCGATACACCAACCTTTACGCGGCCGTAAATAGGTCTCTTGTCAATGACTTTTAGAGGGGCCAGGTCGTTCCTGCTAAATTCTGCACCGCGTGCGTTTTGTTAGGTGATTTCAACTGCATTTTTTATCCAATTTGAGGTGTCCGAGGACCTAGTCAAGGATGAAGCACATTCCATTCCAAAGAGCTGCAGAAAATATATAGAGAGTTGAAGGTGGTCGATGCATGGACAACGCTTCACGGGAACACCTTTGGAGCCACGCGCATTCATGGTACGTCTCAGAGCAGGATTGACAGAGTCTTCATACCTAACGAGCTCGTTGCAAGTTTTAAGACATGCGATGTCATTTCTTTGGCGCCTGGGCAACGCAAGCTCAGCGACCACATCCCAGTGCTACTCATCTTGAAGGCCCATCTGGGAATGCATTGCTCCAAGCTGTGGCGAATGCATTCATAAATTCCAAATGATGAAGTTTTGGTATCTGAAATTCGCATGGATATATATGCGTCTTTGGAAGACACGCCGCAAATCACGCCGACAGCATGGGATCTCTCGAAAGCCAGATGGCGTGTGATTGTGCAGAAGGCAGAGAAAATGCGCCGTTCAAGTCTAACATCTCAAATGAATGAAACATTGAGGCGTATTCAAATCGTTGAGCGCACAGGTAATCTAACCGACGCAATGCAAGAGTACATTGGGGCCAAGAAAAGCTAAATACGACATCTGGTTGAGGGCAAGGTCGAGGGCTTTTAAACGCGCAGAGGAACTGCACCTGCCTATGGATGAACTAGGTAACTTGGCATACGCACAGCGAATAGGGGTAAGGAAACACCAGCCTGTATTATCGGCGCAGCACGGACAGTGTGTGGGAGCATCTTCACAGATGTCAAATCAATCGAGGAGGTCTTTCGGGCGCATTTTGAAATGTTCTACTCTACAGACCATCTTTCCAAAGAAAGCAATCAGTATCAAAGTATCACAGACTTTTGTGAAGGCTTGCCCACGCTGTGTCTTGAGGCGTCTGATATGCTCTGCGCTGAGGCGACGAAAGATGAAGTTTGACAAGACTTGAGGAAAATGAACACTACCACGGCTCCAGGTGGAGACGGAATACTGACGGGGTTTCAAATAACTTTCTTCGCCGTCCTAGGCGACGCACTTACTGACATGGTCAACAGGTTCATTGTTGACGGGCAAAAGTTGAGGTCTTTCAGTGAGGGCCGTGTAGTCTTGCTGCCAAAGGAAGGCATGGATCATGACGATCCACGGTCGTCGAGGCCGATTACCCTCCATAACACGGACTACAAACTTGTAGCTACGATCCTTTGCTTGAGGCTAAAGCCTTTTTTGCCCGGTATAGTGTCACCCACGCAAACATGTGCCGTGGTGGGTAGGTCGACTTTTCAAACCCTTACTCTGATAAGAGATTTGTTCTATTATGCCAACGCCAAAAACGTTACCGGTGCTTTCGTGTCGTTGGATCAAGCTAAGGCCTTCGACAGGGTCGAACATGACTACCTATACTACGTACTTAGAATGTTTGGTTTGCCAGAGCAGCACGTCCACTGTATAAAGCTTCTCTACACCAACATGACCAGCCGACTCCTCATCAATGGCATGGAGACAACAAGCTTTTCAGTAACAAGAGGTGTTCGCCAGGGATGCCCAATCACACCGGTGCTTTTTGTCCTCTCCATAGATCCTCTCCTTAGGAAAGTGGCAAAGTGCCCCAATATTCAGGGCTTTCCAATGACAGGTCTAGGGTCAGTTAGAATCACTGCTTATGCGGATGACATCTTTGTGTTCGTGCGAAACCAAGCCAGTTACCGCGCTTTCTTGGAGCTGCTCGAAGGGTATGCCATGGCACTTTGTCGGATGCTTTCCTGAATGCGGAGAAAAGCAATGTCCCTCGTTTAGGTGGCTTCCACGGCTCTTTGTCGGGCGATATCCAATACGTGGATGCCGTAAAAGTTCTCAGGGTATACTTTCAAGACGGGGAGGTGGCCAAAAAAAAATTGGGAGGACGCCGTACATAGGGCCACGCAGGTCTTTGAGTATGCCACTGACTTCAATTTGTCACTTGACGCTAAATTGACGGTGGGGAAAACCAAAGTATGCGCATATAATTTTTATATCGGGCACATCGCACTCATACCCAAACTTTTTGCGAGCAGCCTTGCGTCATTGTTTGGAGCCTTCCTCTGGGACGGGAATACACCGAAAGTTCAGCAGAAGTTTCTGAAGCTCTCAAAGAGTTGTGGAGGACTTAGTCTGCCGGATTTTGCGACATTCACAAAGGCAGTTGCAGCTAGAACAGCTCACAAATTGTTTCAGGGCAATGACTATCTTGCATTTTATAAAGCAGCAGAGGGCCTCATGCGTTCTGTTGACGGCGACGCCACCGAAGAATACTTTCAGAAGTTTGCACCCGCACGCATTAGCAAAATGTTAATCAGTCGCTCGATTACTGACGAGAAAAAACAGAGATGGAGGCCCTGCAAGTGGATTGAATGGCGGAACAATCACGTACCGGAAATAGTTGTAAAATTTGATTGGCTGCGGTGGTGGGACGCGTTGCCCACTCGTCAGAGACTGTCAAAGTGGGGCGTCGTTCCCAATGACCTCTGCCCCAACTGCGGGAAAAGAGAAACGATCCGCCACACGATGTTTGAATGCGTAGTGTCGAAAGGCGTGTGGCACGTCGTGCGTCGTCAATTCGGAGTGTCAGTTTCTTCGAGCCGACAGCGCAGAAGGGGCTTATTTGAACAACTCGTACTGTACGTCACAATGTTCGTCTTGGGGCGTCATGGCCGAAGCACAAAGACGACCCCAACGAGCTGCATACCCAGCGTTACAGAAGATTAGAATAATCATGGTTCGGTGCCTTACCGAACAGATTGAAACTCAGGGTAAAGAAGCCTTCATCAGAAGGTACCATACATGTTTTTTGGAGTACGGAACGGGAATATTGAATTTCCTTTACTGCCGTTTTAACTCGGTGACAAAGAAAATGCTTCCCATCGAACCACGAGGTGCGATGGGAGGCGGCTCTGCTCAGCCACGACCTTGCCGATCAACTGTGGGCCGTCCGGCATGCCCAGGATGCCGCCCGGGTCCAAGGACTCGAGGCCATCACCTAGGCCGGGGTGCTTGTAGCCCCACTCCGCTCAATGACGCCGGTCATGTTCAATAAAGTTTTTACTCACTCACTCCCATCGCACGTAATATGTGGATCTGTTCCATCTTAGTGCTTTTTGCGTTTATTTTTCGCTGTGTTTTGTTGAGTGATTCGTGATCTGTGAGAATATTGAAGTGCTTTGTGTTACATTCTGTCTATGTTCTCTTGTTTGTACACGCCACTGAAGTGATTTTGTTACACCGGACAGTTGTACACAACTGAAATGTTGTATCCAGTTTGCGATAAGTTTCCCCGGCTTAATCGCTGAACCGTGCACTTTGTGAGCCGAAAAAGTTTCCATATTAAACTCGTTGGCTGTGCGAGGGAAACGGTGATACTTTATCATGCCTCTAGTAAGATGGCTGCCGCAGATTCCATCTTGCCATAGACACGGCTTCACTCCTGAACAATCATTTCCACTCCGGCAATTTTTTAAAACTTCCTTGGCTACAATGGTCTTCGAAAGACGATAGTTCTCTGTCTGCAGGCACTGCGTGAAATATGGCACCATGTGGCAGCAATGTAAAAAAAAGGAACGTTTTTCAGCACCATGCCGTTTTACTAAAACGTAGGAAGCACCGGCTTTTTTTTTTGGTAGCGTCGCATTGTCAGCACTGTGTAATGAACCTTCTGGTGTTTAAAGTTAGGTATCCGTGCATTTTTAAAATAAAGAAACACGCTGTCAAATACCCACGCACTGATATTGAAATTCATATATGTGTAATATTTGTTTTTTGGATTAGCAATGTTCTCAAGTGTTTACACAGCCATCATACCAAGATGGGAAGGTGTTGAGCCCTGCTTAAACGTTCACCGAGTAGCTGAATCATTAGACAGACACCAATCTCTCCCATGTTATTAAAGCTTCAAACCATGGATAACAAAAATCACACGACATATACCGATGACATCACGATCAGTGTCAACGCAAAACTGGTGTAAAGGCGAGAAGAATAAGAATAAAACCATCAACCGCCAGGCATACAAAGTGACCCTCAGCCTACCGGAATCTACCAGTACTGACAGATAACTCTAATTGGGGATTCATAACCCTTTGGATGAAATAGTGGAAGCACAGTGAACCTTACACCTGGAAAGGCTTGCCCTCGTCAACACCGAAAGGCATATATAATTAGAGTGTGGCATCACATATCACCGACAGCATGGTGACAAACTGGACATACCTAGGCAAATAAGAGAGAAAATACACGTTGCCCCGATTCCAAGAAACATGAACTCGATTTACAACCGAGGTCACAGAAAAACCAGAATGACACCTCTGCTGGAAGCATATTGTAACAATAAAAACACGCGTTTCACAGACGCCGCGTGCTATCCGGACGGACAGCGGTTCCCTATCGTCGTGGTTACCACCGACAAAATAACAACGTATGCATCAAGTGTCAACACCCGACACATGGAGATAGCTGAAGAAATGGTCATTCCTCTGCTTACAACTGGCCCTGAAACTCAAACTGTGCTCAGTGACTCGCACTCAGCAGTACAGAATTTCGTTAAGGGTCGAGCATATACTGAAGCCCTGCGTGTACTTGTGCATGCCAGCCAGAATTTCCTGGCTAGATTGACGTGAATAATCGCCTATAGAGAGAAGTCTGCCCGCACTTTCTCAATCTTAACGAGGTAGAGCACTCCGCCGCACGCGACGCAACAGACCATATAGGCGGCGATGGCCTTGTTGAAGAGTATGCGGACCGGGACCGACTTACGCGATACAATGAACTGACCAAGGCATTCTACTTGGCCCGCCTATTCTATCCTCCAACTCATGGCAGTTTATGAAGAGCCCAAGCAGTCACCTAGCGACTGTTGCAAACGAACACTTACCCTATTCCACTGCTATATCACCGAATATGCACCGAGATCTATATCACCAACACCTGTAAGGTCTGCCAGAGAGACAATGCTACGCTCACACAGATGCTCTGGGAATGCGAGGCTAAAGTGTAGTGTATTAGTCCCGATGTTCTTTCGGTGAGGTTGGAAGCCGCTCTGCAGAGCTCCAAGCTCGCCGACCCACATTGGGCAGTCAAGCAAGCCCGTGAAGTGGCGGAGAGGCAAGGCCTTGACGTCCTGACATGAGAGACCTGAGCATGGGCCACTAATTTGCTGGACAATAATAAAGTTTTTTACCACTGCCACAATAACCAAGATTTAGACCAAGTTTCGTTGAAGTATCCAATAAAGACCATCGCCTTTAACAAACAAAAAAAAGCCCCCATGTCCCCGAAGGGAATCGTGACGAAATGCGAATGCATTGCGTGACGTCTATAACGGTGTTTTGCACGTGAAAACCTAGAGAGAGATGTAGACTTTATTAATTTCCGGCAGATTGCTGGAGGGGCTCCCACCTAGGGGCCAACGGAGAGACCGTGTCTCCCGGCAGCTTCCTTGGCCTGCTGGATCACCCAAAGTTGTTTGTCCAGGCTCGAACTGAGCAGCGCAGTCCGCCAACGTGCCCGAAGGTCTTCATTGGAGGCCGCAACCCCAGAATTTCTAGCGTTAAAAGAATAATGTTTTCTTTTTTTGCTTGATGCTTTTTGCTGATGCTTGACATAGCCCTAATAATAAATGCCTGCGCGTTAAAAAAAAACCACAGCATACCCACGGAGTGAATGATGAAAAGCGGGGGGAAGCGTCCGTTCATCTGTCCTTCCGTTCATCTGTCCATCCGTTCATCTGTGCGTCCGGACGGACGGATGGACGCACAGATGGACTGATGGAAGCGTAGGCGGACAGACAGATGGACGTACGGGCGGACGACTGGAAGCAGAGACGGATGGATGGACGGGTGAACAAGCGGACGCACGGATGGGCGGACGGACGCTTCGTCCCACTCATCATCTTTTACTCCGTGGATACGCTGTGAAAGCCACTAACGCCATCAAGTAATATTATTTCCAAGGACATATTCACACAGCGCTATTCATTGAGCAACTCATAAACTAGAGGTGGCTACTACTGTAGAGGAGGGAACGACGCCCGGCGTAAGAAGCTTCGCCTTTAAAAAGACAGGGCATAGCCAGAGGTATGGCCGTAGGCTTTCGCCCAACACACTTTGGAATTTACAGTGTGCTTCAATATTTTTAAAGGCCCCGCCGCGGTGGTTTAGTGGCTAAGGTACTGGGCTACTGACCCGCAGGTCGCGGGATCGAATATCGGCTGCGGCGGCTGCATTTTCGATGGAGGCGGAAATGTTGTAGGCCCGTGTGCTCAGATTTGGGTGCACGTTAAAGACCCCCATGTGGTCGAAATTTCCGGTGCTCTCCACTATGGCGTCTCTTATAATCATAAGGTGGTTTTGGGACGTTGAATCCCACATATAAATCAAACATATCAATCAACCGATATTTGTAAAGCTCCTTAGATCATGGCGCTTCCGGCAGTGTAGGTTTGGGCCTGGGTTTTCTGTGATAAATCTCTCATCACGGAAAATATTCCAGTAAGGTATTTAGCGTTAAATGACAGAGAACTTGGTATTGGACATAAAAACCATCGTGAGAGCACAAAGTTCATTTACTTGGTGTCAGATATGCAAAAATAGGTTTACAAATGTGAGCTATCGCTGCTTTATATTTTTTTATTGTCTTCATTTTAAAAATAACTATTCGTGATTAAAAGTTGAAAAAAAAGACTGAGAGAACACAGGAGTGTTTTATGTGGTTCATAAACGTGACATAAACGTTCCTTTCTTTAGTGGTTGGCTGCATATTAAATGGGATGAAAGTATGTTAGAGCCGAACTGGTGGCACGCTTTCCGCGCAGTGCGAGACCTGGACAGCTCTGTAAAGGTGAGTACAGTGCACTCCAAAACAGTGAACATTTGTTTTAGACGAAGCTAGGAAAGCTTCATTAATGCTCTCCCGTGGTAGAGTACATCGAACTCTAAATCGTTTAAACTTGTTTTCAACACACAAGAAATACTTCCTGGTAGCGTGCGTGCTCTCCCTTGCCGAGTGACGTGTATGCGTCTTGAAACTATGACACCATATTGCACTTCCATTGTACAGTAGTACCTCGTACGCAAAATCATCGAATATTTTTAGGGGCGAAGCTCCTTAAGGCGTGGTTCGTGCGTCTCCCGCATGTAGTAGCCAACTCTCATTCTAGTCCTTGGAATGTCAACGGGATGGTGGTACTTGTATATGATGTACAGAGTAACTCTATATGGTCTCTTGTAGGGACCATATACAGTTACTATAATGATGTACATTTTATCAAGAGATGCGAGAAGGCGGTACTTGGAGTGTTCACTAGATGGATGGACGGACAGACTGACGTACATGGGGACAGACGGACAGACAGATGGATGAACCAGATGAACATGGCCAGCGGATTTACGGTTTGCCAATAATAGCCTTCGAAGATTCTCCCCACTCATCATCATTCATTCCGTGGATATGCTGTGATTTTTTTCTGAACACACCATGCCTTGCCCTCATTACTGAGAAGGTAGGCTAGTGTTTGTCATTTCCCCGAAACTTGCATTTGGTATGGTATGTTTATTCATTTATTTTTGTATTATGTTTGTTACTCTTCAGGAGGAGTATGCACATCTGCGCGTAGTTTTTATTGTGTGCGCTAGAATTTTTTGTTTGCAGGTACAATCAGTTCCCATAATACAAATGATGGTATATTAGGGTATGTTATGATTGTCCTGAGTAGGAAACTGAATCAGATAAATGCCTTTCGCGTATGTCAAATTCTCTTTTTTTGCGTCCGTCCGTGTGTCCGTCCATCTGTACGTCTTTCCATCCGTCCATCTGTCCGCCCATCTATTGAACACTCCAAGTACCGCCATCTCGCACCTTTTCATCATATATTCATGATACACTAGTACCACCGTCCCGCGGTGATTCAAAGGATAAAACGAGGATGGCTACCTACTACTACTACTACTACTACTACTACTACTACTACTACTACTACTACTACTACTACTACTACTACTACTACTACTACTACTACTACTACTACTACTACTACATACATGCATCGGGGACGTACGACCCACGGCTTATTGAGTTCGCCCCTAAAACTACAGAGACTTTCCTTGGTCTTGAAAAAAAATCATAGCGTATTCACGGAGTGAATGGTGATGATTTGGGCGAAGCATCCGTGCACACTCCGCCCACGATCCTGCATCCGTCCACTACTCCATGCATCCGTCCGCACCTCCATCCGTTCTTTCGTCCCTGTGTGCTTCCATTCATCCGTCCGTCTGCTGGTATGTCTGTCCGTGCGTTCGTCCGTTCATCTGGTGAACACTCTACCGGAATCTCGCAACTTTTCATGATATAGAAACAACCATCCAGCGGACATTTGAAGGACTGAACGAGACTTGGCTGGCTATCTCCTCCTCATACTACTACTACTACTACTACTACTACGACTACTACTATTTCTACTACTACTACTACTACTACTACTACTACTACTACTACTACTACTACTACTACTACTACGCGGACGCACGACCCACGGCTTAAGAAGATTCACCCCTGAAATTCGAAAACGTGCTTTGAGACGTTACGAGCTGGTAAATAAGGAGACCAAAAGTTTTTTGGCTACAACGCTTGTAATCTTGAAACCGCCTATACAAGGTTTTCCGTGATGGACGTCTTACCAGCGGCCGGCACATATTGTGAGCGGCGCTGGCGACGTTCAAGCGGATGCAGCGTATGGCTTGTTACGTTCACATATCACTTTTGGGACGGCATTTGACACTGTCTTGCGTCTTTTAAGAAAACGTGCGTCATGCAGAGAGGGTAGCGAGGAAGAGCATTTTTATGGGGTTATGACGACTTGATTGGTGGTGTACGGGCTCCAAGAACGGCTACTGCAATGACGACTCCACTTCCCCCCACTTCTTGCTTCATTTACTCAAAAGTGTTTTATGCCGGGGTTCATCAAGGCCTCACTGACGTACTTCCGTGAGGGTTATGACGTTGTTTAAATGTACATGAACAGAATACAAAGAAATAAACGAGAAAAAAATGCTTTGCAAGTTCGGGAGACCCGGGAATCCAACCCATGACCTCTCGGTCCACGATAATCGATACTTGGCGCTTAATACTCCCGTCACCACCGCAAACGAGAATCGTATTTCAGAGGCACCTCGTGTATCTCACACTCTCCCTCTCGGTGCATGCGCTCTTGGTTTGTCAAGGTGGTGCCGCAGCCTAGGAGCGGAGTCGAGAAGTAGTGCATTACGAAACTAACGAGTACCGACAGAGAACGCTTAGGTTGTCTCAGCCCTACGGTACGACGCCTCGACGCGGGTTCCTGTCCCACTATTCCCTGTGTAGAGAAGCAGGCTAGAGCACCCTAGAAGGCTGTATGGTTGAGCGTGCTGGTGCGACAAGAATACGAGTGCTAATCAGCGCCACTGACAGGAGGGGACACAATCGAGAACGGATACTCAGCACTGATACACAGAGCACTGACACAGAGCTGCCCTTGTCACGTAAAAAATGTTACGTTGGTCAGATGTCGTCGTTCGAATGAAAGGTTAAAAGAGCATCTGTACAATGTTGATCGATCAAAACAGGAGTGGCTGTACACCACGTGTGGGGGTAGACCACAATATTCAGATTAAAGTATCGCACCCCATAAGAAATCATTGTGGCAGACAAGATTTTTTTTCTTTCGTTAAACGATGATTGCGTAAGTATATATACCGCCTCGGTCGATCTCACTGATAAAGGCAAGATATACTTAGGTTTGACCACATGATGCATTCCTGTATCATTACTGTGTTTAATTGTTTAATAGGGCTGTAGTGACATTGTGTAACTGTGCAACACCGAAAGCTTTCGGAAAAGTAAATTGTTGGAAGTTCAGTGCTATGTGTCCTCTCTTCTGCACCCTCTTGTTGGTTGCGCTGATGTGCACTCATATAGAGTGAATTAGCTACAGCCGACCTCTGTCTACTGACAAATCCTCACTATATCTCTTTTTTGTGACTGACATACGTCATGAATGTTTTGGTGTGCCCGGACATAAAACAATTTTGTATTAAAACCAAATATCATTTTCAATAAAAACAAAATTGCCCCCTACTCCTCAAAGGGAATTGTGAGAAAACGCGAATGCATTTCTTGCGCCGAGAGTACATGGTGTAGTAATTTTATTGGCGCAAGATGAAGACCAGACAAGAAATTGTACCGTAACCATCTGTTTACACGGTCATCAGCCAGCGAACGATCGAGCGTGGTGATGGTGGTAGTGGTTAGAAGAGGAGAAAGGCACCAAATTTCTACAGCCCGGTCGGGAGCACGGTGCAGTGCCTGAAGAGAGAGTGAAGCGCTTCATTCCATTGGTATATACCTACGAGCGAGCGGACTGGAGAGTGGGGTGCAGGGAGGAGGGAAAGGGAACGGGAGAGAAGGAGCTGAGAAGTATGAACCTTCTTTCTCCTTCACTCTCTTCATACATGCAAGCGCCCTCACATGCCAGAGCACGCTGCTCCTCTCCACTCACTCGCCGCTACTCCACCAACACCCTCTAGAAAGGTGTTGGTGTTGACTCCACCCGCACCATCTGCTTTGGTTGATAGTGGCGAGGATAAGCGCGCGCACCCGCAGCTTTTGCTATGGGAGAGGGAATGAGAGCAGAGATAACACTTGTCGGGGCACGGACACCAACCGATGCCTGACATGCCCCGACTATGAAATGCATTGGCATGAAAAAAAGCCGGCCGCATCTTCCCACAGGGGAACTCGCGTAAATGTGTGTCAGAGTGGTGGGGGTATCTCGTGAATGTTACGCAATTGAGTATAGTTTGGGAATGCTTAATTGTTATTTCATCTTTATTATTACTTTTTATTGAATGACGGAGAAGTGTTGCTCTAAACGTGTGCGGGGCGCTGATGTTGGGTTGTGCACTGCTACTGGTTGACGGTACTGTTTCTTCCATCGTATCTACTCGAGTCAAGCAAAGCGTCAAGTCAAACGAAAGTAAAGAAGCCCTTGACTGAATTTCCAACGTGCGATCCTGTGCCTACATATACGGGTTTTCTCTGAATAACAAAGAAAGGAATAGGTAATAGCTTCATACTTCAAAAAAATCATGAATAATGGTCTGGTGGGTATCTTGCCAATGTGCTTGTAGCAGCTACCCAAAGAGCGTCAAAAAAAAGGCTCTGGAAGGCAGCTCTTCCCGCTTTCGCCATGACTTTGCTGCGCGTTCTATTCAAGCCTGACGGTTTTTTGGAAAGGACGAGTGCAAGGTTATGCAATCTGCGCATGTATCAACTTTACTGCTTGTTACAAGCTGCCACTCTAGCGTCGCCAGCGCGAAGTCGGCGACGGGAATGACAGCAGGTTGGTTCGTTCCGCACGCAAGCAGAGACAGTGAAGAGATCAGAGACGTGAGAAAACAAAACAACTTTACTCTAGTGATATGGCAGCACACGGGATCTAATACAACACTTCTACACAACTAACAAAATACATCAACACTTGATACAACTAAAGAAATATATAACAGAAACAATAAGTCAGCTTACGAGAGAGAACTATTACAAACTACACAAACTAACACAACAGAACTACAGAGGAGAAAGTTCGAAGATATAAACAGGTGAAGGCATACGTGTGATGACCGGCAGCGTTGCGTCCCCGACGATCGGATGCGAGAAGTCGAAGAGAGTTCTGGCACGACTGCGATGTCGGCGGTGTTGCAACGCTGGTGGCTCCGGGAGGCTATTGCTTGCAGGAGACTTCGAGCAGGTTGAGCTAACTCGAGGCGAAGTCCCGATGTCTACGTTGCAGACGTTAATATCGCGTCACAACTAGACGAACGGCTAAGCTTAGGTGGCCAGCCGATACAGAGCCACACTAAAAACTTCTAGAAGAGATGCTTGTTGATCTGTTTCTACACCATGTTGGTCAGCGACTAGTCTGCCTAGCAGGGCAAAATCCTGCGCTTAAATCCCCCTCGTGTCTCCTCGCTCTCTTCCTTGGGGACAAGAGACCTCTACCTGGGTCCAATCATGCGCGTTTAATTGAGGGGAACTCCGCCTCAAAAATATTTTGACCCCACCCCTTTTTAATTGGGAGAGGGCCCGCAACTAGCGAGAGTGACAACCTGTCGGGTTGTTGTCATATGGCTTGGCCACCAGAGCGTTTCGCACGCTTTTCCCCGTGGGAACGGTCAACCACTTAGCTCTCAGTCGGCCTTCTACGACCTTGCAGACGTCGCCACAGTTACAAAAGGATTAACTGTCGGCGGCGACGTTCTAAGAAGAGCACCCCATTTTGCACTTCTCGAATCCCTTTCATGCGCCGCCGTTTCTCACGGTCAGTCGGGGAGTACGGCGCCCGGTAATTGCCGTGACGCGGTGTCGCCAAAAATGGCCGTCCGTGACACTGCTATAAGGTACTTCGCATGGTCGAACATGGAGTACTCGGTAATCGACTGTTGCTATCAGCTGTTGATGTTAAACTATTAGCTTTGACTCACACTCGCTGTGTGGTACTGGACAAGAATTGAGCGGTTTAATAAACTGCTATAAAAATAAGAATAGGGTAGCTTATAAAATGAAAACATCACAAAAATACATTATAATTTCGGGCCATTCAGTCAAATGTCTCTATAAAAAAGGAATCTTTTCCCGTTTGCATAATTCATTTTTGTTATTCTGTTACCTCTTTCTATGTGGTCAGGCCTTCACCGTTATGAGCCACATAACGAAGCGCAAAGGACGCCAATAAAGTAATTTTTAAAATTTTAGATTTTTCGTACTTCCGTTACCTAGCATTTTTTGCTGTGGGAATCTTCATCTACATTTCTCCATGGCAAACGCCTTCAACGTGTATGATCAGCAACAACAGGACGATGCAGCAACAACAGGAACTTAAAACAAGAACAACGTACCAGTTGGCCTAAGAAGAAGTAGAAGAAGACTGCAGGGACGATCGGTAAGGAAAGGTGGTTAACCGTGCCCCTGGTTCTTCTTTGATCAGAAGCACAAAAGAACCAACGATAGCAGTATAGCCATACAGATTTTAATGTATTTGGGATCAGTGGCTTTATCAAATGTCCATTAATTTGTGGTTTCTTAGGGAGCCCCGATTTTCATCCTATCAATTATAGCCTAAGCCATTCGATGCTGAAATGAAATGATAACAATAATAATGTCTTCCCTTGAGCGTTCCATAACAAAGAAATGACTATGAAAGACACCGTAGTGGAGGGCTCCGGAAGTTTCGGCCATAAGGGGTTCTTTAACGTGCCCCTATTCTAAGTAAAGGAGCCTCGAACGTTCTCGCTTCTACCGCAAATGCAGCTGCCGCAGCCGGGATTTGATCCCACGACCTTTGGGTAAGCAGCCTAGCGCTATAACCACTAGAACGCCGCGGTGGGGCGCTAAACTGGCATCATTTTCAGTGTTACACGTTCACCTTTGATGATTATTTAGCGTACGTGACGGCAGGAATCGAGTTTGGCGCATTTGCGCTGCTTGCGTAGGGGAGCCAATCACGATCATATACTGAGGGGAAGCAAGATTTAGTGAAAGCATTATGCATACATGCTTTCACAATGCCACACTTCAGGAAAGTTTGGCCAAGCAGATTCTCCCTCTTAGGACCGCTGGCTATCCCAGTTCATTGCTAGTTTTTGTTTCTGAGGAGCTGCGCAGTCAGTCAAGGGTAGGTAACACTTGGGGCACTTCACATCCTAAATGGGTGGCAGTGATACCATATCTATACGGTATTTCACATAAAGTCAAACAAATAGCAGAAGAGCGGGAGCGTCGGTGGTTTTCCGCGCCGAACAAATCGTCTGCAGTTATGTGTTCGAACTGGTCCCGTGGGAAATAGCGCACGAACAAATGGGAGATTGAGCACTGCAAAAGGTTTGTTGACTGTGCAAGAGATCTTGTTTATAGTGTACCTTTGACCTGGGGACAAAGGTACGTATCAGACGGGCAGGTGCCTTAATGTAAGCCTACAGGAACTTAGCCAGAAAGTAAGACGCGTATAGAAGGGATGATTTTTGGTCTCATTGTTCTGAATGTGGGCGCAAGCCATCGTTTGAAAAGGCAGCCGTTCTTGCGTCCCAGCCTAACGAAGGCACTAGAACCATAATAGAAGCGGCAACAATCGCTCGAGGCAGCTGCATCAGCGAACTGTTCTCAATCGCTTCATCAGAAAAAGAGTTGTCGTATTTGAATTCTTCGGCACGTGGTGTTCCAGAATGATCACTTAGTTTCTTGCAGCCTCTTTGTTTTCTTAATTTTTTTATTAATACGCCATCGTATTATTAATTGGTGATGTTGGCACAGTAAACAGTACTTTTTCTGTTGTATTCTTTTTGAAGAGACGCAGTAGTTGAGAACACCACGAAGTTCGACCATCCAGGGTTCTTTACCATGCACCTATGAATGGTATACCTAAGCATGGTAGATTGCCACTTTCCCTCAAGAGAAATGATGATGATGATGATGATGATGATGATACCTAGGAAACACGGGCCTCGGGCAATCTCGCCTCTATCGAAAATGCATCCGCCGCGTTCTGGATTTATTGCCGTGCTCGCAATGAAATTGCTGTCTAATATTGTCATGGGGACGTGATGTTGGCGAAGGCAGTGGTCGGCGTGTGCAAGATGAAACTCCTCACTTTGTTGAACATGTGGCTGGAAAACTTAGTCGGATCTTACAGCAATGTACACTGACAGCGATAATGGTGAACAGGGAGTCTTTCGTCGATAAACTGATCAGCGGCAAAGCGCCCTACTGAAAATTCTGTTATTAGGCAAACGCCTCGTACTGAATAATGTCTTATGAACACATATGAACCATACGTATGTTCGTATATGACCATACGAAATTATTGAATATGTGTTTTGCGTGTCTTATGAGGATTTTCGAAAGGGGGTGTCGTCATTGATGCAAGCGACAGCAAACGTTCGAGCGTCACCGCTGGTGGCCACGTTTTCGACAATGTACTTAGATGTTCGTGTTCGCGTGCCCAAGCTATAGCAGACGGTCCTTAAAATAGTCTGAATGCTCCCAGACATTGAGGCGTGGTTTGTGCAAGGCACTAATCGACCGGCAACATGAAGCATAAAAAGAAAGGGGCGTGTGGCAATATGACCAAGGCGTGAACAGCATTTCAGAGTTCTCGAATGGTTGGATTTCCGGGCATTTTTAATCTCTGCATTGCGAACATTACAAAGCCTCGCATCTTTTGCGTGTCTTATGTGGGAACGTTATATGGCAAGATATGACTTGTCAGTGCTCTTGGCAGGTTTGCAAAAAACGAGAAGATGGCCACAATCAAAGCGTAAGTATCTCTACAGGTGTTTCGCACCACGTCTCAAAAACCTCATTTCGATAAATCGCTTTTCTATGTGTCACTACGTATCATAACATATTTTACGTGATCTAAATGCAGTTGTTGGGAATGTAAAAAAATAAAACGCAGACGGATCAGTGCGCAAAATTATCAAAAGATACACAAACAGGGCCAGACAGTAAAGAACGAACATTTTTTAAGAATTACAAAGTAACAAAGTGGCTCATTTATGCAAAGGAAGCTTCACGTGGAAATTCTGAGAAATTTTCACAATGACAATAACGAAATATCAGCTGGTATTAAATTGCAATCACGCATGAGGCGTGAAAAAAACTATTCATAACCACATGAAGTGCTTTCATAGTGAGACTAGCGTGTCACTTGACTCAATGAACTGAAACAAATCCCTGCAAGGCTTCTTCAAAGATTATTTCTTGCTTACGGTTAGCGTCACAGACGTCAAGCTCTTCATAGCTGCACACAATACAAACTACAGCCGCTACAAACTGTACGGCGAGGGCGTATAAAGCGTAATGTTATAAAACAATATCAGGGGTTTAACGTCCCAAAACCACCATATGATATTGAAAGAAGCCACTGTCGAGAGCTCCACACATTTAGACCACCTGGTGTTCTTTAGCGTGCAGTGACATTGCACAACACATGGGCCTATACTATTTCGCCTTCATTGAATTGAGACTGCCGCAGCTGGGATCGAACCCGTGACCATTGGGTCTACAGACGAGTAACGCAGCCACTCTTTCACCGAAGCGGACGTGCGTATTGAGCGTCTTGCCAAGTTGCGGTGTCAGGGGAGAGTATTGGCGTGCAAGTTTCAGTCGTTAACATTTTTAACTGGTGACTTAGCGCCGAGCAATGACAAGGCGTGTGAAGCGTGACGTTCGCAGTGGGTGGAGTCGTCGGTAATCGGGCCAAACGCGTCAGCTATATTTACGCATTCGCTATTGCACAGTATTCATTAAAAGTGCATAAAGACCACAAGATACAAGGCAATACTCGATATTTTTTTTAATTTACAATCCGGGCATTTCGAAAGCGAGCTAACAACACACACTGCGCAGTTGACTGAATACAGCCACTAGGTACTGGAAATTCAAACGCTATTAAACCTCGTAGCATCTAAACTTCGGACGAGGAGTGTACGCCTCACCTTAAGCGTGGGTGCTTCCGCAACTGCTTCATGGTAGAAATGGGTGTGGAGAAAACGACAGCTCTTAATAAAACTGACACGGGAAGCCACAGCTCGCGCTGGGACTTGTAACGATTATTAGCTGGCGGCCAACATTCACAGAAAAAAAGAAAGAAAGAATACACAAATAGGCGTGTAATGACACCATAGCGTGGGCAGTGCCTTTAATCTCTGCAGCCTTGCATTATTTGAGTGATTTCTTAACCGTAGTGTACACGATGGTGTGTACACTATTCCCAGATTGCAATGCAACTATTATTAACTTTTAGTGAAAGAACCACTATTTTAAATTGATAGTGAAAACCACACCATGACGCAACAAGTTTCGTCACTGCGGGTAAAAATAGCTGTAATGTAAACGATAAGAATCCAAATTAGTCTAATATGATCGGAACTGTAAACACTGGAAGAGAAAGTACTACATAGCCCAAAATGTTTGTGTTCAAAGCCGTCAGCAGTGTACTGGCTTTCACACGCTTTGAATTCATGTTTCATTCTTCATGGGGCGTAAATATCATGGTCAGCACCAGCTTGGCTAGGCCCACTGCCATGTAATCTGTGTATATTAGCTCAATCGGTTTTACGAGGTCGAGGTTTCAAAACCACACATTAAGCACGAAGTGGGACACAGTGCGGGTTTGTATACGTATACATAATCATGCGTATATGAATAAATGTATACTCATAGCAGAGTCCTTCAATGCTTTTCTGGTCACGAAACTCCGGCCGAAGTTTCATTCAGGGACAAAAGCTGCCGCTAGGATCGCCCCTGTTAGCGTGAAGGCTTCGCCGGCGGCCGGCGACGCTGGCGGGCCGGCTGTTTCTCCGTCGGCAATGCGCCTAATTTCATCTGCTCTTCATTTCCACCTGTAAAAACGCAACCTGTAAAAACGCGAGCGAAGTGTGCGTGTTTTTGATTCAGTTGACGCTTAGCTTAGCTGTGAAATAGAGGCAAGGCCACGCGTGTTACTGAGTCGTATATGTTGCAGCGTTCGTTCGTTGCGGTAGTCACGGCCGCTACGTTCTCGCTTTGAGAAGGAGGACATCTGGCGTTTTCGATTTTTGAGTAGTCTTTGCAGTTTCCTGCATTTGAGTTAACTAGCACCAGATTTAAATCGGTATATACAGCCCTGGGCGACATGCTGCGCTTAGCAAATAGGTGTGCAAACGTACAGCACGTTGGGTTAGCGCTGTGTCTGCGCGATTTTATAGCGCGCTAATAATGTACAAAAATAACCTAGGTTTGGAAAATGAGCATCAACATGATGAAGAAAAACGCTCACGAAATGGAAGCAGCATAATGAGCGCGCGTAGGAGTAAATGTTTGACACTTGAGCGACTTTCCCGGCTGTCAACATAGGTATAGGGTGTCAACAGAAAAACTCGTATGGTCAGTGTCTGACACACTCGTCCCACCAAAACGACAAGTTAATTGATTACTTGGTTATGAGGTTTAACGCGCTGACGCTATGCAGGCAATCGGGCGCGCGCCGTAGTGTAGCCAGAGTCCTTCAAGCATTGAAGGACTCTGGTGTAGCTCTCCGGAATAATTTTAACCACCCAGGTATCTTTAACATGCGCGGGAATCTCTAAAACACAGACATTTTCTCTTTTCGCCTCCATCAGAAAAGCGGCTGGGAACCCGCGTCCTTGGGCTCATCATCATCAGCACAGCGCCCTAGCCCCTGAGCCACCACGGCGGGGACACTAAAAAAATTAAAAAAGAAATACAGGCAAAGCTAGCCATGCTCCGCTTTGCAAATTCAAAATACCTGATTGGATAATCAAAATGTCGCCGCCGTGGATTTTGGTTCCGCCACACAGATGACAGTAACCTGACTGGCCACTTGCTGATCGTCGCAGGCAGCTGCCAAGCGCATGCAAATGACTAGAAAACGCGCCGCGGCTGTGGTGCAAGTGTTTATTCATACAAGTTTACGGCAATAGCATGGCGGATAAAGGAAATAAACAACGTCACACAAGCAACTAGGAACACAAATGTGCAAGTGTTTTTTGTCACTAGCAAACACAAAACACAACAGTTGGGCTTTACATAGCATGACAAACAGAACATCTGCTACCCATGGGGCTTGTTGCCACCATTTGCTGGGCAGTTTGCTCGCCGCGTCGCTCGTGTCAGCTTGTTTTTTTCCCTGGTGTAAAAGTGCAGGCGGCACCTCAAGAAAAAATGAACAACCTCTGCTGTGGTACCCACATAGTGCAACCTACAGCCCACACCAGCAGAAGCAATGCGGCTGTCGAGCAAAACTTGGTCAACAATGTTCGCATACACATCGGCACATGCAACTGTGTCCACAGTCAGTTCTTCAACATGTCCTTCCACAATGCGCAACAGGCTGAGAAGCTGGGATGAGGGCACTTGCAGGAATCCTCTTGACTTCTTCTGGATTAGGTCAGTTGGCTCTCGTGTCTGGCTCTTGAGTGTTCCCACGCAGTCAGTGCAGCTTATCGTTGAAAACTTCTTTACCACGTAACCGGCAAGATAATCAAGAATGCACTCTTTGGTGGAGAGCGTAACGTCAGGCACGGATGCATTGTTCACTGCCTCTCCCGGCTCCTCAAGAACGTCATCAAAGAGGACCGCCAACATGTCAATCTGCAAAATACATTCCAAGTTTCAAATCTTTCAATGTATAAGTTGAGATTCGTAAATGCAAAAACACATTATGTTTCATTTGGTTATTTGGTCATTTGTGTAGTGAAACTGCTCCTGAAAAAAAGAAACTAGAGCTAATAAATAAAAGCAAGGGGCACGTTACCTGACTGGAGGCAGGTTTTCCCTTGTCAAAGAGGCCCTGGAGCTTGAGCAACAGCTGGGGTCCATCTCCCTCGACCGAGGCCCGTTTTGGCGGCCGAACTAGCTTGTTTACAGAGAGCATCCGATAGATGAACAAAAAATGTTGCACAGTCGGCTGCCCTCCGTCACCAGCAACATGCCTGACGATGCCGAAAAACCTCTAGAAAGAAAAAATCAATTTATCGCAACAATGAGAAATTCATAGCACATTTATACACATAAAAGTCATCATGTTTACCTCTAGAGGATCTTGTCCGAAGTTACCAACGAGAACGTAACGAAACCCAGACAACAGCAAGCTCTCGATGAGTGCAACTGAGCTGTGTCAGTCTGAGGGCTCCACATGTCTGCTTACTCAGAAAGCAGACTTGCCTCTGGGTCGGTAATGTATTGATGTATTTCTCCCAGTTGTCCAGCCATGCAATGCTGTCCTTCAACACCTGGAATAAAATTATGCTTCATCTATAGTACACGAAAAACACTTCATAACACATGTAATAATTTCACAGCAATGTGTTGTGCTTCGTTGAATCGAACATGGTCTGGCCTCCGAGAGTTCAGGCAGTCGAACAGCTTGTTCAATGTTCTTGTGAATTGCGATGTTGCAGCCGACCCATGGAGCTTCTTGCAGTCTTCCTGCTTGCTATAAAACTCCATGGCCGAAGAAGTACTCTCACTGAACAGCTGTAAAATGTGTGGAAAAAAAGGATTTTAAGTTTTCTGCCCAAAACGTGTGAGCAGATGTTTTTGAAATACACTTTGCACTGAACATAGCTGCGTGCATGACTTGCCTGGACAGCCAACTTCACGCTCATCTTTTGGAACGTATTGGGGAAAATATGGGCTTTCGTTAACTTCGGTACAGCCCGGAGTCCAGCCTGTTCTTCTTCATAGTCCAGTGAGTCCTTGTAGTGACAGTGGAACACCTCCTGTCCTTGAGGGAGCTGCAACATAAAGACAAGTGACAAATTTTTTTTTAAACTGAATAGTTTATGCACAGGTCAAGGCATTCACATGCAACTTTCTTTTACTTACCAAAAACTTGCCCAATTTGAGCAAGTTGTTTCTGATGCACTTAAATATGTGCGGTGGATCAAATACAACGTGGACTTCCTTTGAGGGCTCACACGGGTGTTCAAAACACGTTTGAAGCTTGTGCATGTCCCCGTTGACACCTTGAGAGAAAAACAGTTTAATAGTACACTTGTTTTTCTACTACATCACTAACCACCGCTAAATAAAATTTGAAAAGACGTACCCAGAGATCTCAAGGCTGATTGGTTTGATGTGGAGTTGTCGCAGGTCACTGCGTCAACAACAACACCAGCGTTTGTAAGGTGAACAATGCACTGCAAAAGGAGCTTCGCCACGATTGATCCTGGGGCAGCACCAGAAGCACAAAATGTGCCCACAGTTTGTGACCACCCTCCCAGAAAAGGCCGAAACAGAAAGACCAGCACGTGGCCGCCGTCTTTGCCATGGTCACCTGGTCGTGTGTGTTCGGCGAAATCCACCTTGCCCAGCAGTGCCATGTCCGACTCGCGAATGTGGACGCTTTTTCTGACGCTCATTTCATCGAACATGAGCACTCCTGGAAAGTTTTGGGTAGGTTAACATCTTGTCTCAATTGCGCTGCTGAATATAATACAATTATAAAAATGAGTACTGCTTCTTACCTCGACGCTCTCTTTCTGGAACTGCTTCTAGCTTTTCACACAGAACCGTGAACAAAGTGCTGTCGAAGCCAAAATCAGCTTTCAGATTTCTGAGGTAGCCATAGAGGGTGCGGGGATTTGGAAGGGGCAAAAATTCATTTTCATGAAGAAAAGTGTAGACTGCTGTGGACTTTATCTTTAGCAGCAAGCAGTCATAAATCCACTCTTTTTTGTACCTGGAAAGAATGAATTGCAAATTTGTTTTCCACAATGAGCGTGTTGGAAACTATTCATGCAAAGCAAACAATAATGAGAATGGTGTTATAAAAACTGAAGAAAGTATATTTGCCCAAACAAACCTGCAATTTTTCCCGAAATTAGAAATAACACTACACAAAACGGCCAAACCAATGTCTGCCTCAATAGCATATTGTTTTGCGGTACAACAGATACAAATACATGATGAATAAATGAAGGCTACACCTTGAGATAACATTTTCAAACGCAAAAGGGGCAATACAATAGCAATGTTACGTGTGTGATGGGGTATTTGGAACTTACCGCGCAGCTGTTGCAGACTTCGCGTTGGCTTTCATGAGCCAGTGGTCAAAAATGAGCTTCTCGCGAGCCGAAAGCTTCTGAACGTCTTGGTGCGATCTTCTGCTCCTATTCGCTTGCACTGTCAATTTCGCAATCTTCACTTGGCACAAACGAAGTTGCTGCTTAGTGCTTCGAAGCTGGTCTTTAACTGCGTGGAGCTCTGAGATGGAGCAGACATTTCCCTCTGTCTGGCATGCCATCTCTGTGCAGCTTCCAGTGCTTATCACTCCACCTGTCAAACTAAGAAATATGGATCAATATAATGCGACATCACGCAGCACACAGGCAATACAGGCTCTCAACATAGTGAAACAAGAAAACAAGGCAACGCGAATGGAGGCTTACCATCATCTCCGGCTGCTTCAGGATCGCAGGGCTCTGTGCTGGAACTCACAGAAGCTGCAGTGTCATCGTTGTTCGGCGACGAAACGCGACGACGTTTTGCAGGCGGATTTTCTCGCTGTGAGCGCGACCGTGGCTTGGGCTTCGTAAGATACGCCGGCAGGTTTTCAAATATCCGGGGTATGGCACCGACGCGGAGCTTAGGCTTCTCGCGCTGCAGAAGCACAGATTGTCCACTTATTCTGAACTCATCGGCTCGAATAATGTCCGTGGTGTCGAAATGTTTCTCGCACACACGAACGGCCTTCGACTCGAAGTTGAAAGCGCCCGTCTCCTGTCGTGGAATGGCTCGCTTCCACCTGTCGCGTTGTTCGCGGTCGCTTGGGAGGCAGAACAGCGAAGCTTTTTCTGTACAACTCCGATAGCCAGAGCGGCAACCAGGTACGCAGCACGTCAGAGGCATGGTAGTTCACATAGTTTGCCGTCCGTGATGAGTGTAGACAGCTATACCACACAACAAACAAACCAGTAAGCTCGCGCTCCAACGCACTGCAAACGCTGCAAATGCGGCCGCCGCAGTCCAAGCCGCCTTCACCAGACTCGTAGCGCCAACGCGCGGGAGCTTTGATCCCCATATGAAGCTCTCCCATAGCGTTACGGAGAAGTTTCGTGACCAGAAAAGTATTGAAGGACTCTGATAAAATGAAAACACTTCACATTGATGTATGCATGTGGAAAGGACATAAAAATGGAGATGACCAGGACTTGAAGAATTAGAGGCCGATCAGCTTGCTGTCCATCGTGTACAAGCTATTTACAAAGGTAATTGCTAACAGAATTGGGACAACTATAATATTCAATCAACCAAAAAAAACAAGTAGAATTTAGAACAGGCTACTCAACAATCGACCACATCCATACTATGAATCAGGTAACCGTATACAGCTCAGAATACAGCCAACCACTATACATGGCCTTCATAGATTACGAGAAGGCATTTGATTCAGTAAAAATAGCAGCACTCATACAGACACGGCGGAATGAGGGCGTCGACAAAGCACACATAAACATCCTGGTAGATATCTACAGTAAATCAACTGCCACCAGATGTCACACAGGTCCCGTTAATTCGAGAGGCGATCGCCGGGCTAATTCCAAGGGCCGAAGTATCGGCCCCCCGAACCGCACCACGAAAGCGTGGACAATTTAGAAGAGGTCCTTTTTGGCGCGCCAGCGGACGCCGGCTGTGGCCCAAAAAACAAGTCAGAGCCGAGAGTTGATAAACAACACAAAATTATATTCTCAATAATGGCAGATCGAAAACAATACACAAAAATGCACACTCCACAACAGTTGAGTACAATATGTCACCAAACAAACAACGTACTACACAGTACAATCAGCCACACTTAAAACAACGGACACAGACAACACTACAATGCAGTCGCATGCATTGAACGACCAAGACCCTTAAAGACTAAAGAGATAGAAAACCTATTCAGTCCAAAGTTCTTGGAATCAAAGTCTAGATGATACTCTTCCGAGAATCACTCACTCAAAGTCAAGCGTTGTTGCCGTTCCGCAGCCCTCGAAGTTTCTCTTCCAGGAAACCTCGCCGAAGTTTCTCCTCCAGGAAACCTCCCGTCTTCAATAGGCCACTCTCCAAGCTTCAAATTTCTTCGCCGGAACACGTCGGCTTCACACACGCAGCTGTTGCCACGCGTCTTCGCTCGATAGCGGTAAACACACACTCTTGCCTGTAGCTCGAGTCATCACCCCTCAGGTGGAAATCCTCTTCTTCTCCCGCTTTGCCCCTACGGACAAAACCTTCGCCAACAACACGGCGGGATACCCAACGCGCTCTGGCGCCAACTTCCGTCTTCTCCTGATCTCTCATCTCGGCTGCTCGGTTAAATACCTTGCGCGCGACATTCCAGAAGGTTCTCGTCATTTCGTCGGCGCGATACGCAGCGAAGGCTGGGAAGAGGGCGAGACGGTTGGAATGCCCTCCGCGGCCGATGACTCAACTCGCTATGACGACGCCCCCTTCATTCTAGAACTTTCGCGGGCTATCTCTGCCACCGATGTGGGGTGAGGAGGTTCGTCGGCGAAGCCACGCTCCCGAGAGGAGAGCGCGCGCCCCGGGGAGCCTTGGATGTTTGTTTTCTTTTTTTTTCCTTTTGACCTCGCGGCGTCTCTTTCGCGCGTTATCGCAAGAATTTGGCGGCGCGCCCATTTTTAGCGCTCGTTCTGAGACACCAGACTCTATCCCTAACTTTTTTTCTAGAGTGGGAAGAGATAGAGATAAGAGTAAATGGAGAGTACCTTAGCAACCTGCGCTTCGCCGATGACACTGTCTTGCTGAGTAGCTCAGGGGATAAATTGCAACTCATGATTATACGGAATTAGCCACGGACAGCAGACAGATATACATGTCTTAACATTATTCTGCAGAAAACGAAAGCATTGTACAAGAACCTCAGAAGAGAACAGCGCTTCGAGATAGGTAATAGTGTACTTGAAGTTGTGAAAGACTATGTTTACTTAGGGCAGGTAATAACCGCTGAGCCTAACCACGAGATGGAAGTAACTAGAAGAATAAGAATGGGGTGGAGCACATTCGGCAAGCAATCTCAAATTATGACAGGTAGATGGCCACTATCTCTCAAGAGCAAGGTATAATATCTGTATCTTGCCGGTACTTAGCTACGGAGCAGAAACCTGGAGACTTACAAAGAGGGTTCAGCTTAAATTGAGGACGACGCAGCGAGCAATGGAAAGAAAAATGGCAGGCGTAACCTTAAGAGGCAAGAAAAAAGCAGAGTGGATTAGGGAACAAACGGGGGTTAAGAATATCATAGCTGAAGTCAAGATGAGGAAATGGACATGGGCCGGGCATGTAGCGCGGAGACAGGATAACCGCTGTTCATCAGGAATAACTGAATAGATTCCCAAAGAAGGTAAGCGTGTTAGGGCGAGACAGAAAGTTAGGTGGGCAGATGAGATTAGGAAGTTTGCGGGTATAAAGTGGCAGCAGCAAGCACAGGACCGAGTTGACTGGCGGAACATGGGAGATGCCTTTGACCTAAAGTGTACGTTGTCAGGCTGATGATCATGATTTCACAATGAAAGAATGTGACGTTACCTGTACACACGTTCATAAATGGCGCTGCCTTCTTCTTTTCAATATTTATTTTTTCTTTATGGTTGCTTTGTTTCACGCGCAGTGAGCAGCCGAAGCAGCTGTGCAAGCCCGAGTGGTTTCCATCAGTAGGTCGCAAATACGGGCTGTTCCTGGTCATCGTGTCTGTGACGTCACTGGTCACGGCGACGCTTCTGGCCTTTGCCAGCCTGGCACACCAGGAAGGTGATTCCATGCGTATAATGGAGACGTGACACCTATCTCACTCGCTCAACTATTCACTCGCCCAATCACTCACTCAACTTGCTCATCCACTCAACTATTCATCTCTTATATACTTACACTTGCTAACTCGTTCACATACTAACTCGCTCAACTATTACTCATTCAATCACTCAAGCTCGGTCATTCGCTCACACGCTCGCTCAAATTTGAACTCACTCACTAAGAAAAAGGCTTCTTTTAACGTACCCATATTGGCTACTCAACATAAAGGCAATAACCTTGAACACTCCACCCGGCTGCTTCTTTTTCAACTTCAGGAAAAATCCTTCACCAAGGAGTTTACTTCTGGACGACACATACTCGCGGCAGATCTTGTTTCATGCAATCTTGTTTCATCCATACCATTTCTATGAATGCATGCTACAATTTAACAAACATTCTATGTACGTAAGAAATATTAGAAGAGAAACATTGTGGCAGCCACGATCTAAGGACGCGCCACCTCCTTTCCACCTTTGTCGCTCTTATTTTCATTTCCCAGCCCCTTGCCATACTCCAGTATACATGGTTATTCTATGCCTTATATTGCGCCTCAACCTCGCTTCCATTTGCCAACCTCCTGCTCTACTATATTATACTACGCGTTGCTATGCTGTGCTAGCTTTCCTTTCCTTTTTTCTATTATTCTAAGTGTCTTTGTCAGATTTTTCTTTCCTGTTTATGTCTCTCTCTCTCTGTATTTTTTCGCTTAATCTCATCCTTGCTTCTCTTGCACACTCCCTTCTATGCTATACTACAGAGGGCTATACTATGCTGTCTTTGTCTTTGTTCGATGTCTTCCTACTTCTTCGCGCTTCCTTCCCCTGCCCTCTCTTGCAGTCCAGTGTACATGATATATGTATCTATACTTGTATACTAATATGAAGGCATTAAGTATGGTGAAGTGTAGCAATCTTGCCTGTTATATTTTTGTGACTCTGATTTTTACGTTATCACTGTTACCCACTGCATGCCTATAGACTTCACATCTTGTCTCTCCATTCCCGTACCATTTCGACTAGTTTCGCGAAGCTTAGGTGATAAAGAAGGGCCGTTTCTCGGCTGCAAGGTGGAGTGCCCGAATAATAATAATAATAATTACTGGGGCTTCGCGTCTAAGCACGATATGATTATGAGATACGCTGTAGTGGAGGCACCTTAATCTGACTATCCGAGTTTCAGGCATTTCGCCCCTATCGAAAATGCGGCTGCCACAGCTGGGATTCGATCCCGTGACCTGCGGGTCAGCAGACGAGGGACTATAACCAATAAACCACCGTAGCGTGTGTGGTGCGACCCAGGAGGTGGCACAGTGTGGCGGAGAAAGTGGCTTATTCTCTATATTACAATAGCAACAATTCTAGCTTCCCTACTCTACGACCAAATATGATAGCTATGTAGTCTTTGGAGCAGGAAAAATACTTTTTTTCCAGTGTGACACATTCCCCAAGCTCATATGATGTCCCTAAAGAATGTTTTGCCATTATTATGAAATAAATGAAAAAGAGAACCCTTAAATTTTGCACTTTGTTGCATTAGGGGCGCCACTATGTACATTTTTCTGTTAAATCAACGATCCGTTTTTTTTAACGTCCACTCATACCACGTAACAAGAGCCTGCTTGCTTTATAACTCTTACGTTACCGATATTCTTTACATAACGAATAAAGGTTTACTGACAGGATAGTAGACAGGTGGGCAAATTGGTTTGGGCTCATTATTGTTGTCCATGATACATTATTTTTGAGAATTTGTGCCCACAAAATGAAATGCGAAAGTATACAAGCAATTCAAGCCCTACTCCAACTAATAGCGGCAAGAACAGTGTGGACCGTCGAAGAATATAATCACCAGTGTAGCGCATCGGCCTGTTATGGCAGCGGCATTGAAAATTCCAGCGTTATCGTTAGTGGCCGCAGATTAGTTCGAGAAAGAACCCTATTATTTGCCAGTGTCCTACAGTCTAATACGAATTTCTAAAACCATCTGCGAAATTTCCAGTCACTTAGGTGTGGTTTGCCCAAGGCAATAGTTAAACCTGTAATGAATTAGCTACTGAAAAACAAAAAAGCATTCGTAGCAGCGTCACAAGGCAACGCGACAACGAATAAACATGAAAGGGAAAGACAAGACATGCCTTGTGGTCTCAGCTTACTTTTTTCAAATCTAAAACATAGCTTTATCAGCCTTTATCGCCCACGCAAATAAATACTGCCTTTGTGGAGCAATCACGTCGATAACGGCTTCAACTATTTTTGTTTGTGTGTTTGTTTGTTATGATGGCATTGAAAGTTATTCGCGTGATGGCGGGAAATTTTGATTGAACCTGATTAGCTTACGTAGTCGCAGCCAGTAGGCTGGGTCAGTGATGGTCAGCGAGGGTGTCGAAGTGGATACCAAAGGTATGGAACGCCACCGAGTGTGGTTGTGAAGTAGGTAATGAAATCAAGAAGGCTGTCCCGAAAACACTTCAATCGATTCGTGCAGAACAAGGTTCATTGAACATTTTTTGAGGGAGGCTTTCGCCTCGAAATGAATGTAAATGATAGATGATGATCTGCTGGTTGCTCAAGTTTCACCCTTCAATAATTGTCTAATTTGTGCATCTCAGGTAGACAGGGGGGGGGGGGGGACTAAAGTTATTTTCTATAGCTGCTGTGCTGTCGGCTTTAAAATGTAATGCGAGGTATATAACTATTAGTTTATCTATAAGTTACCAGACAATTAGCGTACCAACACCAACTTTTCTTCCTTTACAGCTCAGCTCAGCAGGTTTGACAATGACAAGGACACGGACGCTGAAGGAGGTAGGGAAGATTGAATATATCAGCGATGTCGTGAATGTATGCAAATCCGGTAGTACAATCACTTTATTTGGTTAATGCTAGAGACTTAGTGGTTAGTGGCATTGCAGTCAATAAATTTTATCTTATTATGAAATAACTGTATCTGTGTACATATAGGTGTCCTGAAGTAAGAAAATGGAAGCTCTTTCATTTTCTCTACTATTACAACCACGCAGGACAGGACGAGAACATGGAAGTCATTAAAAGGGCCTTCGATGAGAGCTCCGCGGACCAACGTAAGCTAATCTCTGTTCATGGGACGGGGTGCTTGAAGCACAGTGAATATTTATACTCACAATGACTACATCACCAAATGTAAAAATCAGTGAGCAAGACTTTACCGTGGCATCTTTAAGAAAGAACAAAGATTCTGGCGTGACAATGGGAGAAGACATGCATTCCCTCTTTGCTTCAGCAGCTGCGCATTCGTCAAGCCAATTTTCCAGACGTCCAGACCACGACGACATGCTCGTCAACCGGAACATTCTCTTTTCTAATATTCCCCATTGGTTTGCTTTGTGTGTTACGTATTGCTGATAAGGTGTGAGTTACGGCTGATTTCTTTTTTCTCGGGATTTCCTTTTTCTCAAACGAAATTAAATTCTAAAAGTTCGATGGCGTAAGCGTATGCTACACGCATACGCTTACGCCATCGAACTTTTAGAATTTAATTTCGTATAGCTGTTTAAATTGAATTAGGGTGTAGGCGAGCTGCCTTGTTTTAGAACGTAGCTAAAATATTGCCTGTTTGCGTACACTTGATAATTGCGTAAAGGCAAAAGAGAAGCAGCTACTCCACACCAGGGACATTCTATTGATTGTCGTGAACTTATGCGATTCTTCTTCCAGAGAGTGCACCGATGAAATACATGGGCAAGTATCATATTGTGACGCCTATTCGATGTCACTGCCATTGACGTTCACATCTCCTCTTGTTATTTTCACTCCAGTCATTACCATGACGCACTGGTAATTTATATCACTATGGATGACATTGCTAGCACTATGCACAATTTTCTACTAAGAAAACCAAATGAGGCTGCTATAAATACCTACCTGGTGCTCGCATTTCTGATGCTATGAATGTATTTCTGGTACGCGGTAGAGCACTGCGAACATGAACAAGTAAAATTTATGTAAATTTCGCGCAGCGATATGAAAATTTAACAATCCTTTCCATGTCGGACAAGCGAAGCTTCGTTTGTTCGTGCCTTACTTATCCTATTCGTTCTGTACCCCTTAGCCATCTGCACTTTGCATACCCCTTGTTCACCTTGACCAACGTGAATAATAATAAACTATATACATGATAACGAACAGCCTTGCGTGTCCAACGCGAGAGCTCTGCATGACGTCGTCTTCTTCATCGCCTGCTTCTCTCCCCGAACGCGTGCACCTTTGCACACGCTCTCCCACTGCACCGATTTGCCCGGCGTTGGATGCAGAAGTAAGAAAGGAAGAGAAGAAAAAAAAAGACAGGAAAGAACGAGGGAGAGTGTAGTAAATAAAGCTAGACAGAAATAGAACAAAACAAAACAAAAAGACAAACACTACAAAAAACAGAAAGTAAAAAAAAGAGAAAATATGTAAAAAAGATTAAGAGGGCCGCCGAGCTTCACTGTTGGTTCTAGCCTTCTTCCACTATAGTGCAAGCCGTGGAACTTTTAAAGACGATAGTTTTTCTTGGAGACATTCGACGGAAAAATTTTGGTCTGTCTGTCTCTACATTTGTTTGTTTGTCCATCCTAACAATACCTCGAACGGCCCCAAACGACCAACCACATCCGAAGCGCCCACCAATATTGCTCAAGGTTTAGCATTCATAATTGTGCAATTGTCAATTAGAAAAAGCAAATATTGTGCACTTCTGAGGCGCCATAACGACATGTCAATGTTTTGTATGTCTGTCTTTACAAAGAAGAGGCACACACAAGTAACTCGAAGGAATGTAGCGTTTAACGCGCTGCGCTGACAGTACAACGCGATGCTCAAGATGGTATTTCCAATGCTTTGCTACGACGGCGCGGTGGTGGCACCTGCCCGTCGCTTTGCATTCTACACCTTATCGCATCCATGACTGGCGCCCATCTTTCTCCGCGGTCGCGCACGCCTTCGTTTTCGAAGATAACTGCTAGATGGCGCTCGTGTCTAACGTGCCTAGATGCGCTTGTTCGCTTCCGTTACACGCTCGAGGCACTCTAACGCAGCGCCTTCAGAATACCATTCACTGATTTTCTTGCACAGAACATCAAATAAACGTTTTGTTCAATCTCTTCAGATGCAAGACTATCGTCTTTCGACGACATTTACAGTGTAACATGTAAATTCGAGCCAATTTTTTATTGTTTGTTTCTTTGGGTAATCACGATGCACTCGTAGGGAGCTTTAAGAATCGGAATCGCTGGGTGCCCGTGGTACGCACTTTTTCGGGTTTCACTGCAGTGGAACTGCACTTACCGCAGGATTTAGAAGTACACCAATCGCTCCACGAGAACGAGATATCTTCTTTGCGTATACAACAATGCCACCACTGAAGTCTCTCACTCATAACAGACATTGCTCTGAAACAATATATTCGAGTGTTATGCGAAGTAAGGCTAGCTTCTAACTGCTTTAGCGTCCAACTTTGCAGAGATAAAGAACTCTGGTGTAAGATAGCTTGGCCGCTGCAGCGAGTGCAGCGATCTTTGCGCTCTATAATACTTCAACGTGTACTGAGTGGGAGAGAAGAGCACGTACCGACGTATTGGCCATCTGCTGATGGTTGTCGAAAGAAGGCGCGCGCGGCGTCGCCAGACCAATCAAGGTTTCTGTGGAAGCGCGGATCCTCCCCATTGGACACCCCCTCCTCCTCCCCATCCCGAGACCTTTTTGCTTTGTGAAAGATGAATGGCACGTGTCTTCACCGCTTGAGCCGTGATCGGTGGCGGCCCTCACACGATTTCGCTCGCACATGGAGCACACTACGAGTGGGAAGGTTGCTGGGTGCAACCCTATTCTACCACTGAGCCACACCGGTTCTTGGGGCTTGTAGGCAATCTTGCCTTAGGCAGGCTTAATGTCGGAAAAACAATCACGTTAATACGACTTGCAAAACGTTTTAAAGCAATGCAAGAACAAACCGTTGTCGCACAATGTGACTAGCTTAACGAGTGGGTCGTCCACTGGTGTAACTCATTACAACAGCTTGTTTTTGTTCACGGCTCATACCCACTTCAGGCATAATTCCTCATCGATGTCAGCCACTGCATGAACAATTGGCACCAAGTTCCTTGCAAGTGTTTAGCGGATACCACGCTACACAGAAAAATGAAAAAAAAATAGCATAGCTAATGCTGTCCTGCTACTCTAAAATTTTTATTATTAATACTGTAGTGAGTATTGCAGCAGTTACGTGATGAGTGTTTATAAAAAGCTCTCAAAGGTCGTTCTTTTAGCTTTCGCAGTGACTGCGCTGCGCCTTCCATGCAGGCCTGGCGTTTCTTACAGAGGAAAAAAAACACACACACATGAATGTCATTTAGTGTAAGGAGTCACTTAGATGCATCAATTATTGCGTGCAGAAGCTTGGGATTACATCAGGCGTCAAACGATGTGAATTAGGCGACAATTAGCGCCACCCATTACACGACACTTTAATTTTATCATAATCAGCAGCAGAACCATAAACAGCAGCTGCGTAGGTTCACTTGTGGCCTACGTACGCGTCTTGATTTCTTTATTGATTCTCAATAGGAATAATTACGGCGTATCGGGCAATTAACAACTGTTGTTGCGATATGCATTCAATGATACTTTGAAACGGCCTATTGTACGCGCACAATCAGTATCCTTACAGCAGGGTTGAGGCATGCACTGATAACCAATGCAAGCTGCCTGATAAAACGTTCCGCATTCTGTTACAATAATTTCATGTTAGCTTACGGAATCCCTATGTTCTTCGTATGAATTTTACGGAAACATACGGAATTGTTGTAATGGCATACGGAACGTTTAAATAGAACGCATATTGTTTGAAGTCTATTGACAATCGGAAACATGCAACATTGATTTATGAAGTGGTTGAATTGGAAGGGGCTGATGAAAAGGCAACTTAATACCTGACAGTGCACCGACCCCTGCCCTAGCCTCAATAACGCACAAGACTGTGAATTGCGTATATATATATATATATATATATATATATATATATAGTGGGAGTAATAATTCAATGGGCCAGTTAGTCTTTGTGAAGGTATGGGATATGGCACAACGGGAGCGTTGTCAACAAGGATAAATATATTTATTTCCCAACAGTTTCGGGAGGGGTGGACCCCTCCCGAAACTGTTGGGAAATAAATATATTTATCCTTGTTCACAACGCTCCCTTTGTGCCATATCCCATATATATATATATATATATATATATATATATATATATATATATATATATGTGTGTGTGTGTGTGTGTGTGTGTGTGTGTGTGTGTGTGTGTGTGTGTGCGTGTGTGTGTGTGTGTGTGTGTGTGTGTGTAAATTACATTATGTATAAGAACAATATCAATATTCCGTGAAAATACAATATCTACATCAACTCAAAGCGTAATCACATAAATTGAATACAGCGGAAAAAAAATAGGTGCAAATATACAGTGAAGAAGGAAAGAAAAAATAGCGAGAAGAAGTAATTGAATACTCGTAAAAATTCTCTACAGAAAAAAAAACATTTAGGAGTAAAAACCTTTCTTATGAACATCAGTAAAACAAGTCAAAATTTGCGAATAAGCGAGCAGGAATATGCGTGCTTTGAAAGAGTTGAGACTCGTGTATTAAAATAAAGTACATGAGATGAGCAAATTTTATACAAAATTAGAAAGAAAAAAATAGATGTATCATGCTCTAAGCTTCAGTAGATAATCATGTATCTTTATTTTGAAAATTGCTGATGATCGACTCTCATTGAATAGGCTAATTGTGAGGCTGTTCGAATTTAAGAACGAATGAATAAGGTGTGCTAGCTTTTGCTTTCCGTAGCTGGTCGTAATCCTCTTACTGTGATAGGTGGTTTTCCTAAAGCTGTCTATTGTTGTTTGCTGAGGTAAGCATGGTTAAATGTATCAACGTTCAATTTAGTTTAATCATAAATGACTGCCGCCAGCTTATTATTGAAGATATTTTCAATTATTGTAAGACAACGTGCTTATGAAGAAGTGGGGTGGATGGCGTTCGACAGGGAACGTCTTCGATTATGCGCAGCATTCTTTTTGTAGTCTGTGAATATTAATTTTATTTGTTTTTGTTGTGGAGCCACAGATTAACACGCAGTAATGTAGGCGCGAATAAAGTAAAGTGTAGTAGAGCTGCTTTGCGACCCAAACGAATAGTAAGCATCTCATTTTTCCTATTACACCAACTGACCGTGAGACTTGCGTAGGAAGTTTATCTATGTGATTGGACGAGTTCAATGTTTCGGGAAAAATCACACCTTGAAACTTATGCGCCTGAACGCGCTCAATCGAACCCCCTCTGAATATAAGCTGCGGATTACGAAGAATAGAACAAGTTCAAGCCGAAAATATTGTATTTTGTTTTCTTAATATTTCATTATATTTGATTTGCTTGCAACCATAAAGACAAATGGTTAAGTCAAATGTTTGCTTGTTTTTCTAGATTATGCACACGAGGCCTGATTAACGCCATCGCGATGTACTCATAAAGGCAAAGCTCAAGCGCCGTCCAATTTTTTTAGTGTTTGTTGATGTTGAATGCCGTTTGGTGGCGTTGTAAATACTTACGCTCACTTAGGCAGGTGTGTCCACTGTCACCCTTATTATTCATGATGTACCTACACGGATTTGAGACCAAATTAGAGGGAAGTCGACTTGGCTTCAACCTCTCTTTCATAAGACAAGGAAAACTCATTGAACAGGCACTACCAGGTTTGATGTACGCAGATAATATAGTGCTAATGGCCAACAACAAGGACGATTTCCAGAAAATGATGGACATCTGCGGTAATGAGGGAGATAGGTTAGATTTCAGATTTAGTAGAAAAAATCAGCAGTAATGATTTTCATTGATAATGAGGAATGAGGTAGTGAGCTTAGAATACAGGAGGTCACGCTAGCGATAACAGATAAATACAAATATCTGGGCGTCTGGATAAGCAATGAAACAGAGTACTTAAGGGAACACGAAATATACGTGACGTCTGAAGTAACAAGGATGCAGCAGTGAAGAAAAATAGGGCACTGTGGAATTACAATAGGTATGATGTTATGAGAGGAAAATGGAAAGGAGTGTTGGTTCCTGGTCTGACGTTCGGCAATGCGGTCTTGTGCATGGGATCAGAAGTTCAAGTAAGATTATAAATTAAGCAACGTGGAATAGGTAGGCTTGCTTTAGGAGCTCACGGGAATACACCGAATCAGGGAGCACAAGGCGATATGGGATGGACATCATTTGAGGGCAGGGAAGCTAGCAGCAAGATAAAATTTGAGAAGCGATTGAAAGAAATGAGGGAGGAGCGTTGGGCTAGGAAGTATTTCAGATACTTGTACATGAAGAATGTCGATACAAAATGGAGGAAGCAAACCAGAAAATTGACGGATAAATACTTGAAAAACAGCAGCGGGCCAAACCAAAAAGAATTATCGGTTAAGAAGAAGGTGAAGTCCGCACTAGAGATTGATTGATTCGTGGGGTTTAACGTCCCAAAACCACCATATGATTATGAGAGACGCCGCAGTGGAGGGCTCCGGAAATTTCGACCACCTGGGGTTCTTTAACGTGCACCCAAATCTGAGTACACGGGCCTACAACATTTCCGCCTCTATCGGAAATGCAGCCGCCACAGCCGGGATTTGATCCCGCGACCTGCGGGTCAGCAGCCGAGTACCTTAGCCACTAGACCACCGTGGCGGGGCAGGTCCGCACTAGAGATGTAGCGAACATTTAAGCAGGAAATTGCCGAGGAGAGGATCTATGATAATACTCGGGGTAGTTCTCTACTGTTTGAGGCCAGGACAGGAGTATTGCGAACCAAGACACATCGGGCGAAATACGAAGAGGTAGACACGGTATGCAGCGCGTGTGGAGAGGTAGAGGAAACTGCCGAACACTTGATAATGTTCTGTAAAGGGCTTCACCCTATAGGTCAAGATGATGGCAGAAAGCTTTTCAAAGCACTGGGGTTGAGGGACAGGGAGGGCAAAATAGACTTTAAGCGGGTACAATTAACTAGAAGGAGGTTATCTGATTGGCTGCTGAAGTCAAGACACGAGTGAAAATTAAACCTTTCAGTGCGAAGTACCAGTCCTCAACCGCACTATTTAAAGAAAAAAAAGAGATAAATCTAGTTTTTTGGTCACTTGGTATTACAGCTTAAAGGCGTTAGCCACCGCCCGATTTAAAGAGTACAGCCCTATGAATCCATCCATCCATGTCACTGTCAATTTTCTTTTATCACTATTCACGCTACCGACCGCCGAGCCACAAGTGGCCCTACAGTGTTTGGGCTTCACATTTCGAAGCTCGTTTCGAGCACTCCTCTGCTATAGTAAGCTCTACATAAAGGTCATTCGGAAAATCCTTCATATTTGTGGGAATTATATGTGGGAGCCTCTTCCGGTGCCGGCAGTGGGTAGGAGGATGCCTTTGTAGACAGGTTGGCGGTGCACCGGAAGTCTCCGCAAAGGCGTGGGGTACCGTTCTTCTTTCAGACGACAACGAGTGGTGTAGGTCATTCTGAATGTTGCGTCGGTTCGGTGATCCCTTGCTCCTGCAGTCGGTCAAGCTCATTCTCTGAATCTTTACTTCTCTCTACATCTCTTTTAATCACTCGTTATTCCTTAACTTTTGTTATCTACTGCTGAGAAGTCGCCCTCTGGGGCAGACAGTTACGGGACTCACTCTCCTTTTATTTTCCCATATTTAAAAATCACTACCCCCACCCCACCCCATACCCGGTGTTTGCTTTGGAATCTTTCTCGTGTCCCGTATTTTTGTTCGTTCATGCCAAACGCATTCCTGGGGCTTCCAAAGATCCCGAATGAACCATAGCAACTCAACAACAGTTCTTAATCATTCTATTTTACTGTGATGAAAATTTTAGTTTATAAAAACCTTAATTTAGCTGCGTTTTTTTCACGGGCTAACGCAGCGTCTACCAACGTCACCTTACTGTGCCGCTTCTCCGCACGGTACCGCGTGGGAATCTACCCGTACGGCGTCTGCACCCACTTCATCTACTCCAGTGTGCCGAGCAAGGCAGATCAACAGGACGAGGGCGTGCTCTACAACTACGACCACGGTAATGCAGTCCGAGAAGACGCCGACTTCTTTCTCATCCTGTTGCTTACAAAAGAAATTGGCAGTGGCATAGGGTTTTCTTAAATTAAATAGGGGGGACTCTGGCGCCGCGATCGTTCAGCGACCATGGTAATGATGGGTAGTGCACGGATTTGCTTAGTTTTCGTACTTGCGGGCGGCAAATCGTATTTGTGGCTTCGTTTATTGCTGTGTATTGGTTTTGTTTCGAAGGAAAGAACGAACCCCCATTGAACTTTCTGACCCGATTTGAAATGGTAAGCTTAAAATAATAAGGTGATGAAGCGCAAGCTCTGAACTTTTACTAATTTTTGTTTTGTGACAAAACAGCTGCAAGCCACACGAACACATACGCAGTCAGAAGTAGGACGGTTAGACAAATCCGCCCGTGTACTACCCATAATTGCCATACTGGCTGAAGCGCCGTGCATTGTAGCTCCCATAGACACTAGCGCGAAACTTTGCTCTAGTGAATATGCAGGAAACTCTATGGGCAGTTGGACGTCAATGGCGCCGCTTCCACATCCATCACAAGGGTCGCCTTGAACTTCTCCGACTATGTTTTTAGTTTGCACTATAAAAATCCAGGATCTTTTATCTATTGCGAAAATGTGGGAAGCGAAGCCTGGCGGGTACGTGTCTAGCTTACTACTTATCTTTCTTACTTTCTTTGTTTCTTTCTTTCTCAATATTTTGCGTTGTTTACCTCTTTCTTTTCTTTTTTTCATTTATATAGTGGTATGCTCCTATGCCATGCGAGGAATTGGATATTCACCGACCTGCTAGGTCGCGCGACACCTAAACTGCTACAGACAGCAGCCAGGGCCATGCGTTTATATCCAAGCAACGATAAAACTTAAATACGTGAAATGACAGGTCACCTCACTGAAAAATCAAATTGCGATACCAGGAACGGCTGATCGCTGACAAGCTCACAATCGAGAGAGAATCAATTATTCAGAAGCAGCACATGCATATACCTACACCTGTGAGCTACGCTCCTTCTAGGGCTAACTTTATGTTCCTTCACCAGCACCCGGTTTCCGGTACACCAATGCCGCCACCGATATCAGTAACTTATGATCAGATAAAAAAAACAGAAAATATAAAAACGCCACGTGCGGTGAACGGCGCTATTGGCTGTATGCATAGTGTAAGAAAAAATGCTCCCCCCCCCCCACCACCTCGAAGTTAATCTTGAGGAAATTCTAATGCATTGCGTAGCGTCTATGACGGCGTTTCCCACATGAGAACCAAGCGTTAGAAGAATAATGTCTTTTTTTTTCTTACACCGTGCAGCCAATGGAGCTGTTCGCCGCACGTGGCGTTTTTTTTCTGATTAATTTGATCGATAAGTGGTCTTTAACATCCCAAAACCACCATATGATTATGAGAGACGCCGTAGTGGAGGGCTCCGGAAATTTCGACCACCTGGGGTTCTTTAACGTGCACCTAAATCTGAGCACACGGGCCTACAACATTTCTGCCTCCATCTGAAATGCAGCCGCCGCAGCCGGGATCTGAACCCTCGACCTGCGGGTCAGCAGCCGAGTACCTTAGCCACTAGACCACCGCGGCGGGGCAAAAGAATCACTGCTCCCCATCGGTAAATTGAACCCCGGTCTCCCGCGTGACAGGCGGGGATACTAACCCCTATAGTAACGAAGAGACGGCGTTTTTTTTTTTCTGTTGCGAGAAACGCAGATCTGGTAGGTAGTGTGCACAGATAAAAAAAAAGGCAGATCCCACGTAAAGTGGAAATCGATGCAAAGCACGAATCAGAAATGTTGATATGTCAGTTTAAAATCAGCACAACGTTGCGAGGGGGAGGTAAATGATGCCGTACATGACATCCGTGTCATGATTATCATGTTTGGATGTGTCGTTTACCTTCGTCATCTATTCACGTCACGTGATACCAAATTTAGTATATGTAGAGCTAGCGAAACGGCCGCGGGTACGCTATGAGCGTGGTATGCTGTCATGTTCCTACATCACACGGGTGTCAGGATTATCATGTTTGCACCAGTGATATATTTCGTCATCCATTGGCGTAACGCAACACCAAGCTTGGTATATGGGGAACTAGCAAAAAAAATTGCCCGCAGCTTCCCTCGGGGGAACACTGAGGAGGATGCGGAGCATATAATTGGATAACGGGGTGTTAAAGTGCGACTTACTTGGGTCGATGGCTAAATTGGTTAACGTGGTTGTGAAATGGGGTGTTAAATTGCGACTTACTTGGGTCGATGGCTAAATTGGTTAACGTGGTTGTAGGAGGGGGTGTTAAATGAGTGAACACGTACACACGTATGCGAAAGGGCGGCGCTGGTCGAAGGGACGTCGATCATTGTGTTTGTGGATTCGTTAAAATTCATTTCACCGCGACCTTGGACGTCGACGCGCCGTACAAACCAACCGACGAGCGGCAACTGAGCGAGCGAGCGCCGACCTTGAGTATATATACAGCTCGACGGCGCATGCACTGTCAGCTGTTGAATGTTCTCGAAGCGCGACGCCACATGCGCGTCCACTGGAGAATCAGGAGAATTGTAGATGTCGAACGCGGTGTGTAGAGGAGGAAGGGTGCACAGATGGTGGAGGAGTGAAGCACGCGCGGTGTGTAGAGGAGGAAGGGATGCACAGATGGTGGAAGAGTGGGCGACGGCGCGACGGCGCATGCGCGCGCGTCAGCTGTCGAATGTTCGAGAAGCGGTGCGGACGGCGCGGACGGCGCGGACGGCGCACTACAAGGCGCGAGTATAAGATGCTTCCGCATCTAAAAGGCCGCGAAAGCATCATGAATGGCCCAATATACTCCAATGTAGCGTTGACGCACGCGCACACTTACGTTAGCAAAACGAGAGCACTCTATAGTCTGACGCCAGGTGCGACCAGCGTGCATCGGCGCGGCCCGACGGCAACCAGCGCGAAATGCGACATGCTGCATTTGATGCCGATGCGTTATCCAGACATCAGAGCGTCTGCCTCTTTTCGAGACGGAGGGACGCCGGATGCACTGAAACGTGCATGCGTCAAAGCAACGCAGCGCGGCGCACGCCTGCGAGTATATGGCAGGACCTCATCTCCTTATATATCATATCAATAAACAAAAATGGCAGGACCGGAGCCTGGCGTGGCAACACCGCCGTGACGGAACAAAACGAACGCAGGCGCACACGCACGCTGTTTTACGTCGAAGTGTATTGGCGCCTTGACTGTGGCATGTGGTCACGTTGTCACAGAATACGGATCTCATGATTATCATATTCGCACCAGTCACATACCTTCGTCATCCTTTGGCGTCATGTGAAACCAAACTTGGCATATGTGAAGCTAGCGAAACGGCCGTGAGCGCATCATCTGTGTGACAGGTAGTCATGTTGTTACATGGCACGCATGTCGTGATTATAATATTTGGATCTGCCATTTATTTATGTCGTCCGTTCGCGTCACGTAATACCGAGTTTGGTACATGTGAAGCTAGCGAAACGGCCGCGAGCGCATCATGAGCGTAGCACGTAGTCATGTTCTTACATGACACGCTTCTCACTTTTATCATGTTTGCATCAGTATCACACCTTCGTCATCCTTTCACGTCCCGTAATGCCAAATTTAGTATAAGTGAAGCTAGCGAAACAGCCGTGAGTGCATCATGAGCGTGGCATGTAGTCATGTTGTTACATGACACGCATGTCATGATTTTCATGTTAGAGTCTGTCGCTTGTGTTCGCCATGCAATCATGTCATACCATACCAGTTTTGCAAGATGCTATGTGAACGAAACCACCGCAGGAGCTGCAGGACCATGAAATGGAAATCATGACATTCATGTCATGATTTTCATGTTATGACTAGTCAAGATGTTCCTCATACAGTCATGTTATGCCATACCAAATTTGGTATCGATACCATTATCGATACAGACAGACAGACAGACAGACAGACAGACAGACAGACAGACAGACAGATAGATAGATAGATAGATAGATAGATAGATAGATAGATAGATAGATAGATAAATAGACAGACAGACAGACAGACAGATAGATAGATAGATGGATAGATAGATAGATAGATAGATAGATAGATAGATAGATAGATAGATAGATAGATAGATAGACAGACAGACAGATAGATAGATAGATAAATAGATAGATAGATAGATAGATAGATAGATAGATAGATAGATAGATAGATAGATAGATAGATAGATACGCTCGAAGTTGCCGAAGTTCGCTCAGAAATCTTCGCATTTAAAAAGAAAACATTCTTCTGAATGCTGGGTTTTAATGCGTAAAACGCCGTTATGGACGCTACGCAACGCATTCGCATTTCCCCCCCGATTCTCATCGGGGGTCTCATCGGGGGGGGGGGGGGGCATCAGAACATCTTGCATTTTTGGCAAGATGCTATGATGAGTATAATGAATTGGTCCGCTAATGATGTTATGAACGGGAATGTTTTAGATGCGGAGCATCTAATACTCGAGGCTTGTAGTGCGGCGCCGTCCGCAAGCTTCCTCCTCCTTCTTCCACCATCTGTGCATCCCTTCCGCCTCTACACACCGCGCGCGCTTCACTCCTCCACCATCTGTGCACCCTTCCTCCTCTACACACCGCGTGCGCTTCTCCTCTTCACGAACATTCGCTAGCTGTATAATGTAGCGCGCATGCGCCGTCACGCTTCGAGAACATCGGCAGCTGACACGCGCGCATGCGCCGTCGCGCTTCGAGAACATCGGCAGCTGACGCGCGCGCATGCGCCGTTGCGCTTCTCCCCCTTCTCGAACATTCGACAGCTGACGCGCGCATGCACCGTCACCCACCATCTGTGCCGCGCGCGCTTCTCCCCTTCGAGAACATTCTACAATTCTCCTGATTCTCCAGTGGACGCGCATGCGCCGTCGCGCTTCGAGAACATTCAACAGCTGACAGTGCATGCGCCGTCGCGCTGTATATATACTCAAGGTCGGCGCTCGCTCGCTTAGTTGCCGCTCGTCGGTTGGTTTGTACGGCGCGTCGACGTCCAAGGTCGCGGTGAAATGAATTCCAACGAATCCACAAACACAATAATCGACGTCCCTTCGACCAGCGCCGCCCTTTCGCATACGTGTGTACGTGTTCACTCATTTAACACCCCCTCCTACAACCACGTTAACCAATTTAGCCATCGACCCAAGTAAGTCGCAATTTAACACCCCATTTCACAACCACGTTAACCAATTTAGCCATCGACCCAAGTAAGTCGCACTTTAACACCCCGTTAACCAATTATATGCTCCGCATCCTCCTCAGTGTTCCCCCGAGGGAAGAGGCGGGCAATTTTTTGATACACAGCTGACTTAACATACGCAACAAAATATGTGTTTAAGCCTCCGATAAGTAACTCCCTCATCTTCGTGTGCTCGTCATGCTATTCCGCACTTCGTCCCTATGTTTCATCTACACTTATCTAGGTGCATTTCCAGATAGTGACATCGCCGGGAATTCTCACCTGGCGTGCCTATGTTCGAGGCTGCGTGGAGATTTATTCGCATACAATTCAATGTTACACGCCACTATCAGTTCGCGAAATTGCCCTGCATCTCTTGTATAGCATATATAAAGTTTCCTATGTTCCTGCACGCTACCTCCGACGTCATCTTAGCATTCACATCGAACTTTCAAAACTTTTCGACAAACATTTCATTGTAATTCAATCGGAGTATCATTCTAGATCAGGTTGCGTAGGCAATTTTTTTTTCAACCAAAAGTACTCATTTGTTTCAAAAGAAGTGATACTACAAAATATTAGTCAAAAAATTTGAATTTCAGATGTTTTTGAAATGTCAGAGGCCTTCTACAAAATTATACCTGCAACATTACTAGGACTACTGCAGCATTATGGAGCTAGTGGTGTAGTTCTCGATATAACTAAAATCTGTTTAACACACACAGCATGCACGGCAATCCACTTTTTCCTTCAAAACTCTTGAATATATATATCGCATATGCATATTTTATCTAGATGAAACAAGCGTATTTTTTTTCAGGCACAAAAATGAAGAATTTCGCGAATGCACCTGGCTGCACATATCAAAAATATACTCACACCTTCTTTAAAATGTTTACATATAAGCTGTCCCGAAGCAGAAGCTGTTATTTTTCGCTGCCAAATCCTCTTTGAATTGGCTAACCAAATACATGAGCTCAGTTTAAATAACATGAAAATCAAATTTCCTTTCTACCACAAAATATTCTGGCATTTTTCATGTACATATGAAGCGGGATTACCACAAAAAAGTTTTATACGGCAAACATAGCAAGGTCTTTGCAAAGCCTTGATGTGACCATGCCATGAAGCTATTCACACGTACTGATGTACTAAAGATATTTTGCTGTGCATCAGGTTGGTATTTAGGTACTTAGCAAATTTTCATCTTTTTTTATTTTTTGGCATTTTTCACTCTGTATACCTCAACAACAGTGTGTTGGTACTTTAGCATTCCTTGGTTCTGTCACTGTGGAATGAACGAGGCGAGGTGACGTCCCCTTCCCTAGTTTCAATATGTCGCTCCCCACAATGGTGTGCGAGCCCTTCTACAGTGCACATGTTTTCACTAACAAAAAGACGTTTTCTTGCGATTTTAATGGTGTAGTTATAACAATTCGTCTGCTTGCTGTCTGCCTGCTCTGCCGTTGACGCCAAATGCGGCTTTAACAGACCAATTTTGTATTGATGCTCTTGGCTTCGACAGACCAATTTTGTTCTGATGCTCTTGGCTTTGTTAAAGCCCTTGCAACATAGCAAGAGCAGCAGCACGTGCTGCTATGGTATGGAGAACTTCATTGAAGTCCTGAGGATCAGTCCAGGACTGATGCTGGCTGTTCCCACGTCAGCACAAAAAGGTCAAGCCCCTGTGCCCCCACACGGGCCCACTGGACAGCCCTGAGTTGGTCCGCCAGTGTGTCACTGTGCAGCATTCGCTGCCACCACTGTTCACCGTGAGAAGCCACACCGGCCATTGCCGAGCAGCGCCAGAGCATGTGTTCAAAATCGAGCAAGTCCCCATGCTTACTACAATGAATCGTAACCCCGAAGTCCAGATTAATTTTATTCATGACGACCAGGTTGGGGCCCGTCCGCGACTGCAGAAGTCTTAATGTAACCGCCTGTGGCCTGTTAAGTCTAATATGTGGCAAGGAGAATTCCCTGCATACTGAGCAATAATGTTTGGCTATATTGTTATACGTCACCAGCTGGTCTCTAACTCCGGAACGGGAGATTGAGCCGCCTCAGGGATTGCACGGCACACTAATCATCGTGCTTCCCTGTGCGCCACCTCGTTGAGGTAGCACGTGCTAGAAACTTCCGTTCGCTTCACTTATCATTCTCTGACACCGAATCAGAGTGCATGTGTTTTAAGTTGTGCTGAATTAAGCAAAACCCCCCTTTTCCACTTTCAGATGATAGGAAGACGGTTAATGTGAAGAGCCGATTTTCGTAACGTTCTGTACAGCTTTAAAGAAAAACGTATTTGAAAATTTTGGCCAGAAACTGAGAGAAAACTGTCGCAAATGAGCGGGATAATCTAAGGGTTTTGTTCCCCGCCCATGCTGCTACATTACGCTAGAACACCCTCATTAAAATTTATTTAGCCCCCTGTTGATAGCACGGCCTCATCAAAGGTGAGGCCCGCGGGACGGCTTTTGGTGCTCCCGTGGTAGAGTACCAAGTGCTCAAAGCTATTGAGCACTTTTTCTAAACGTAAACAGTGAAATGGCCTTGATAATATTATGACTAGTAATAACAATAATATCAACATTCATATTGCACTCCGTTCATATTGCGTTGCAGACTCGTTCAAGAAGTTCCTGCACATTCGCGAATTGGCCCCCGAGTCGAGGCTCCTGCTCGCGGTGGAGGTGGAGGCCATGCTCGACACTGGTCGAGCCGACGAGCGGCTCGCCTCAGACGCCCGCCTCTGGCTCGGGCGTAGCGGAGTAGACGGCCTCTACCTATCCGGCATCAACCTTCTGCCCAGGAAAGTCGCAAGAATCACCGACATCGTCATGGTGCGCGCAATGTGCGCTGTCATGCAGCAACCTATGTTTTCATGCGAAGCCTTTTAAATGATTGTTAACGACATTTTCAAGTAATCATCAAATGATATTAGTATCGGAGTTTACTGCCACATTATGCGATTGCCATCGCCACTTCTCTTGATCAGATGAGAACGGGTTGACTTACAGGGACTTGTAGCACACTTTAAACACTTTCACTAGCCTCTCGTTCCGACAAGCGGGCTAAAAACTATACGCACGGAGGGACTACATTGAGGGAGAAAGTTACTTCGCGCGTGCTTAACGTCTTATAACCTCGCAGATGCCTGAAGATATGCGGTCGTTCTCAACATCTGGGATTCATGAGCGTGAGTGTTGCACTCTGGTGGCACCCCGTAGGGGGGGGAAGGGGGGGGAGAGTAAATGCGTCGCAGAGTGGTGGGGGTATCACGTGAATGTTGCGTTATTGGGTATGATTAGCGAATGCTCAATGGTTATTAAATGCGAAGCATTTCTTAGCGAGCTTCGGCGACATTGAGCGTATCCAACCATCCATCCATCCATCCATCCATCCATCCATCCATCCATCCATCCATCCATCCATCCATCCATCCATCCAACCATTCGTTCGATCGTCCGTCCGTCCGTCCGTCCGTCCGTCCGTCCGTACATCCGTCCATTCGTCCATCTGTGAGGAAGAAGATGGACACATGCGGAAGCGCATTGCCACCGCCTGGCTCGCTTGGCTGTTCGCTCACTGGCTACGCTTTGCCTGCTTCTGCTATCTTCCCGGTCGCTGTGTACCTGAATAAACCCTCATAACAAGTGGTGGAGGTGCGGGGTCACGCCAACCTGGAACTTCACAGCCGGAAACTCAAGCCAGCCTCTGCAATGCCGGATGAAGTACGAAATCAACCGCAGCAACAACCTGCTGTCCTGGTGCCGCATCGGTCTGCCCTGGCCCATCGCGTCAACGCGACCCACCAATCTTCAGCGGTACAGAAGAGGAGGATATTGAAGATTGGCTCGCTGAATACGAACGGGTAAGCGTGATCAACCGCTGGGATGACGCTGCAAAGCTCAGCTACATGTCATTTTATTTGAGTGGCGTCGCCAGCGTGTGGCATCGAAAACACCAACGCGACTTCCCAACGTGGGCTGCTTTTATAACGCACGTGATGGAAGTACTCGGGCGCCCCGCGGCGCTGTTCGCAAGCTTCTAGCCGAGTAATGGTTGCATGGTCGCGTGCAACAGAATGGTGAAACATTCACAAGCTACATTAAAGACGTTGTCGACCTGTGCAACTGCGTTGATGTCGCAATGGCCGATGCCGACAAGATCAGGCATATCTTGAAAAGGATTGAAGACGACGCCTTTCAGATGCTGCTGGCAAAGAACCCGTCCACACTGTCTGAACTTGTGAGTCTTTGCCAAAGTTTTGATGACCTGCGCAAACAACGCACAGTCACGCTCCGCTCTCATTCAATGGCGACTTCAATGTCGGGATTGGCTGTTGCTCCTGACAACTCATCTCTGCTGACAGATTAAGGATTTCATTCGTGAAGGGGTCTCTCGCCAGCTTTCGCTGATGCCGCTTGTTCACGACCAGCCGAATTCCCCGTTGGCTCCCCCTCTCCAAAACATCATCAGGGACCAAATCACCGAAGAGGTCTCGCCTTCTCTCCATCAGGCTCCGACTGCTGCTCCCCTGACGTACGCCGCAGTCGCTTCCAGGCCTGTGATACAAGGTTACAGCCCTCGTAGTCCACCTATTCGCCCGCCAGTATCGTCAACTGCCCGCCCAGTCGTACAGTGCGCACCAGTCGACGACCCTTGGCGCACGCAAAACAACCGTCCCATTTGTTTTCATTGCGGCCTTGTTGGACATGTGGGCCGTTGCTGTCGATTTCGTGCACAACCTATCTCCAACAGTGTGCGTCCACCATGGGTCACGTATGCGCCACGACAACCCCGCCGCAGGTATTTATTCAGACGACTACGAATCTGATCCTACCTCCCGGACCCCACCCTCCTCTCGCCGCTCACGTTCTCCTCGCCGCCGCTCCGTTTCCCCCATACACCGACGGCGGAGCCCTGTTCACCAGGAAAACTAAGTAGCGCAGTTCAGGAGGCGAGAACTGCGGTTCCGGCGAAATGCATAAAGCCTCAAATTTTTTCCCCGAAACTTCATTGATATTGCTATAGAAGGAACATGGACGCTAGCCCTTGTCGACACCGGCGCTGCCCTTTCAGCGATTGATGCCCTCATTTGCCGCCATATCGGAAAAGTCACGACGCCTGTTTTTGGACTATCCCTTCGTACAGCCAACGCGCAGCACGTCGAGTCATCCGGTGCCTGCACAGCCCGTGTCGTCATACAGGATGTTCTTTATGTGATCGAATTCATTGTGCTGCCATATTGTTCTCACGACGTCATATTAGGGTGGGATTTCCTCTCTACACATCGTGCCATCATCAATTGCGCTCACGCTGAACTCGAGTTATTCCCATTTTCAACAGATGTCATCAATTACAAGGGCACATGTCGCAAAATCACAGTCTGTGACGACACCATTGTGCCTGCCCAGTCTACTGTTCTTGTCTCCATCTCTTGTGACTCTGAAGACGGCGGCTCAGTGCTTTTCGCACCGTCTGTACTTCTACTTCGCCGCCGATCACTGCCGTTGCCGTTTGCCGTTCTCGAGTTCTATTCAGGCGCCTCTGTCATATACATCATAAATCCATCGCCAGAGCCAATCACTTTGCGACACCGGGAAACCCTCGGCAAAGCCGAGCCACTGGCGTCATCTTTGCTATTCGACACCGTGAATGACCGCACTGATATGGCCACCCTCGAGACATCAAATCCTCGGCCACTACCACGATCTTTTACACCAGCTATAGCCAGTGACCTTACGACGACACAACGAGACCAACTTTTTCACTTGCTCGACGATTTCTCTTCCTCTTTTGACTGCCAAGCGAGGGCACTCGGCCGCACAACGACTGTTTCGCATACTATCGACACCGGAAGCCATGCGCCCATTCGACAGCGTCCTTACCGAGTATCGGCGAGTGAGAGGCTCCTTATCGATGACCAGATGAATGACATGCTTAAACGCGGTGTCACTCAACCTTCCAACAGTCCTGGGGCATCACCCGTCGTCCTTGTTCGGAAGAAAGACGGCAAAATACGATTTTGCGTCGATTATCGCCGGCTTAGCAAGATTACCCGAAAAAATGCGTACCCGTTGCCACGAATTGATGACGCACTCGACTGCTTGCAAGGAGCGGAGTTCTTTGCTTCCTTGGATCTCCACTCTGGCTACCGGCAAGTGCCCATGGCTGAGACTGACCGCTGGAAATCCGCGTTTGTAACACCAGATGGATTATACGAGTTCACTGTAATGCCATTCGGTCTCTGTAGCGCGCCTGCCACCTTTGAACGCATGATGGACGGCATCTTACGCGGCTTAGAGTGGCACACTTGCCTCTGCTATTTGGATTATAATGTCATCTTTGCGCCAGATTTCCCGACCCATCTACAACGGTTGCATCAAGCTTTGACCTGTGTCCGAAATGCCGGTCTTCAGCTCAACTTGAAAAAGGGCCTATTTGCCGCTAGAAAACTAACTATATTAGGCCACGTCGTCTCCAAAGAAGGCATTCTTCCCGATCCTGCTAAACTTCGAGCCATATCCGAGTTCCCGAAGCCTACTAATCTGAAAGCACTGCGGACCTTCATTGGCCTATGCTCCTATTTTCGGCGCTTCGTTCGTAATTTCGCTACTGTCATCGCACCTCTCAATGCACTCCTCCAAGGCGACAACGAACTATCTACCTGATCAGAAGCTTGTGACGATGCGTTTACGACACTTCGACGCCTGCTCACGTCTCCACCAATTTTGCGTCACTTCGCTCCGAGCGCACGCACAGAAATTCACACTGATGCTAGTGGTGTCGGCCTTGGTGCTATGCTCGCACAACGTGACGATGCCAACGCCGAATACGTGGTTGCATATGCCAGTCGTGCGCTCACAAAACCTGAGACCAATTACACCGTAACTGAACAAGAGTGCCTGGCCATCATATGGCCTCAACAGAAATTTCGCCCCTATCTTTACGGTCGTCCTTTTGACGTTGTAACAGACCACCACGCTGTGTGTTGGTTGTCAGACCTCAAGAACCCGTCAGGTCGCCATGCTCGGTGGGTCCTCCGACTCCAAGAATACGACATCCGTGTAGTATATCGTTCTGGCCAACAACACTGTGATGCTGACGCCCTGTCACGCTTCCCACTTATTGCAGACGCCAGCACATCTAGTCGCAATCACGATATTTCGCCAGTCGACATCTTGGACATGGTCTCGGAGCAACGAAATGACCCTTGGATCGCCACTATTATAAACTTTTTGTCAAGCCCCCTGACCACCCCGGCTCCATGAGCGCTACACCGCCAAGTGCAGCATTACGCTATCCGCGATGGTCTTTTTTACCGCCGTAACTACCAGCACGACGGCCGCACATGGTTATTGGTCGTGCCTTGCCATCTTCATCATCATCATCATTTATTGTCCCTTAAGGCCCTGGGTTGGGCATTACATAAGGGGGGGGGAGCGTCGAAATATGCATACAAGGTCACATTTACAAAGAAAAAAGGCATGTTAGCTCTGTGCACTGCTACGAAACTGAAAATAAAAACAATAATGACACATGCTACGCGTTTCCGCATGCGTTTGCAAAGTATTTGCATTGCGGTTTGACATGCACAAAACAAAGAAAAAAAAGAAAACTAATAAAAAACAAATAAACAAACAAACATCATAGTACGTGTTTACAAAATGATAGATGGACTGATTTTGTAAGCAGAATCTACAATATGGAGTGGTTTCGTTATACATTGTTATGGAGTCGAGGTCAGTGGTATTATATAACTTTAGCGGTACAATATTTACGAAAGATCGTTGTGATCTCTGCTCCGCTTTCCACAATGACCCTCAGTGTGGCCGCGGTGGCGTGTTCAAGACGTACACGCGCCTTCGCCTACGCTATTATTGGTGCGGAATGTACAGCTTCGTCTGCAAATACGTCCGCTCATGCCTCGCCTGTCAACGACGCAAACCAGTCTCGCACCTTTCCACAGCACCTCTCCAGCCACTTCCCTGCCCAGCCCACTCTTTTAATCGCATCGGCATTGACATTTACGGGCCTCTCCCATGCACTGGCGCTGGCAACCGCTGGATTGTCGTCGCCATGGATCACTTGACAAGATATGCCGAAACCGCTGCATTACCTGCCGCAACAACCAAGGACGTTTCTTCGTTTATTCTATGCATCTTTGTTCTCCGCCATGGCGCCCCTCGTGAACTGCTCAGTGATCGCGGCCGTGTATTTCTCTCAGACGTAGTGCAATCACTCCTATCCGAATGCAGAATTATTCACCGCACCACTACCGCATATCACGCACAGACAAACGGATTAACGGAACGATTTAACCGAACTCTGGGTGACATGTTGTCGATGTACTTTGCATCAGACCACTGCAAATGGGATCTTGTGCTTCCGTTTGTCACATTCGCCTACAACACCGCCTCCCAAGCCACCACTGGATTTTCACCATTCTTCTTGCTATATGGCCGTGAACCCTCTGGCACGATTGATACAATTCTGCCATATCATCCAGACGTTGACGACTACCAGCCTGTGTCTGCGGTGGCTCACGACGCCGAAAAATGCCGACAACTGGCCCGTTCTTTCACCTACGACCAACAGTGTCGCCAAAAACAGCGTCACAACTCCGACATCCCTCCTGACCCTTTCACCGTCGACTCTCTCGTGTGGCTTTGGGTCCCGCCAGTTGCTGCTCCCGGCCTTTCTTCTAAGCTTCTTCCGAAGTATCACGGACCCTACCGTGTGGTTGCGCAGACCTCTCCTGTTAATTATGTGGTTGAACCCGTTATGCCATCTTCCGACCTTCATCGTCGGGAGCGAGAAACAGTCCACCTCAACCGTGTCAAGCCATATTATGACCTTCTGACCTCTCTCCAGGTCACTAGGATGGCTGCCTCTCGATACTGGGGGTTATTGTGAGGAAGAAGATGGACACATGCGGAATCGCCTTGCCATCGCCTGCCTCGCTCGGCTGTTCGCTCACTGGCTACGCTTTGCCTGCTGCTGCTGCTGCTGCTGCTATCTTCCCGGTCGCTGCGTACCTGAATAAACCCCCGTAACACATCTATCTATCTATCTATCTATCTATCTATCTATCTATCTATCTATCTATCTATCTATCTATCTATCTATCTATCTATCTATCTATCTATCTATCTATCTATCTATCTATCTATCTATCTATCTATCTATCTATCTATCTATCTATCCGCCTACGACTTTTAGCTCTCCCAACCGTTTCAATATACGTATCAATACGAAACTTCGTATGGCATAACGTGACTGTACGAAGAACATATTCGACTAGTCATAACATGAAAATCATGACATGAATGTCATGAATATCATGATTTACATTCCATGGTTCTGCAGCTCTTGGGGTGGTTTTGTTCACATGGCATGTTGCAAAACCGGTAGGGTATGGTATGATTGCGTGGCGAACACAAGCGTCAGACCCTAACATGAAAATCATGACATCATGTCATGTAACAACATGACTAACTAGCCACGCTCATGATGCGCTCGCGGTCGTTTCGCTAGCGTTATATATACTAAATTTGGTAATAAAGTACGTGAATGAATGACGAAGGTATGTGACTGGTGCAAACATGATAAACATGAGATACGTGTCATGTAACAACATGACTACATGCTACGCTCATGATGCGCTCGCGGCCGTTTCCCTAGCTTCTCATGTACCAAACTCTGTATTACGCGACGCGAACGGACGACATAGGTAAAGACATATCCAAACATGACAATCACGACATGCGTGTCATGTGACAACATGGCTACATGTCACTCGGATGATGCACTCGCGGCCGTTTCACTAGCTTCACATATGCCAAATTTAATATTGCGTGACGTCAATGGATGACGAAGATATGTGACTGGTGCAAACATGATAATCATAAGATGCATGTCATGTGAGAACATGACTACATGCCGCAGTCAAGGCGCCAATATATTTCGACGTGACACGGTGCGCGTGCTCGTCGCGTCACGCCATTTCTTCGCGTCACGCCTGCGTTGCCTCGCCAGGCGCCGGTCCTGCCATATACTCGTAGGCGCGCGCCGCGCTGCGTCGCTTTGACACATGCGCGTTTCAGCGCGTCCTGCGTCCCTCCGTCACGAAAAGAAGGTGGTGGTGGTGAAAACATTTAATAACCATTAAATGGTTACAGAGAGGTGATTGGGTTGGGGCCTTATTGGCCTCCTACCCTCACAGCACTAGGTGGAACCCCTATTCCAGGGCTCCATTGGCAAGCAACGCCGCCCGCGCACGTTGAACCAGAGCCTCTTGGGCCTTCAGGTCTTGACAGCCGAGCAGGGCCGCCTCCCAGTCCTCTCTCGTGGGATTGGGGTTGGGGGGGATAGATGGATTAGACTGGCACGCCCAGACGATGTGAAAGGTGTCAGCCACCTCACCACAGAACTGGCACGTGCCATCAAAGGATGAATTGAAATGTTTTAGCACCGCCGGGCACAGTACAGTATTGGTAAACAGTTTTAAAAGGAGGCGCTCGTCAGCGCGATGCAGTCCCTTACAAGGGTCTGGATAGCGCCGGTGCTCCTCCTTGTAGTAATTGGTAATATCTTTGAATGAAAGGGCCGAATTGTCTGATTGCGAGTAGGCTTCCAAAGACAGAGAGATAGCCCGGGAAGAGAGTGCGCGGGCGGCCTGATCGGCCTGTTCGTTACCCCTGAGTCCTTGGTGACCGGGTGCCCAAACCAGATTTCGCGGAGTTGGATTAACGTATCGGCAGCTAGGTTCCAGTATGCGCTGAGCAAGCGGTGAAGCCCACCCTAGCTGATAGTTCCGACAGGCCCCTCGTGAGTCGGTGATGATATGTTTAGAAGAGGGATAGGTGAGAGCCAGAGCGATGGCAACCTCCTCCGCGTGTGTTGCGCTGTAGGCTTTGAAAGTAAGCCCGTTTACGGTGTTTGCGTTGTGTATGACTGCGGCAGTATACCACCCCCCATGGTGCGGGCCGGCAACGTCCACGTAGCACACGTGTTCCTCTTGACCAAAGTGTCGCTGCAACGCTTCCGCGCGCGCCTGGCGGCGACCACTGTGGTTTTCTTTGGACATGTTGCGGGGAAGGGGTCGGACCCGGAGGGCGCGTCTCCAAGGTTCTGGCACTCTCACCCTTTCCTCAATATAGTAATCGTGTTTGATGTGTATTCGGTCCAAGAGGCGGCGACCGGAATGGGTCTGTGCAAGGCGCGTGTATTGGTTAACGAGGTGGGCTTCTCGAAGTTCCCGGTAGGTATTCACCACGCCTAGGGCCAGAAGTCTCTGGTTGGACGTGGTGATAGGGAGGTCGAGAGCCCGCTTGATAACTTTACGGTGGATGACCTCGAGTTGATCATCCTCGTGTTTGCGTAGGTGCAAGTAGGGAGTCGAGTAGAGTATTCTACTCGTTACGAAAGCATGGGCAAGCCGCATTGCATCCCTGCTACGTAATCCGCCCCGCTTGTTGGAGACCCGGCGGACCATACGGCCCACCTGGTCTCCCACCGTGCGAAGTTTGGCTATTGTGGTGTCGGCCTTGCGTTGGTGGTGTATGAAGAGGCCAAGGACGCGGATCTCCTTGGCCTCACGGATCGGTCCCGAGGGAAGACTGATATGGAGCTGAGTTGTGTCCTGAGGGGAGGGACGTACGTGCACAAATTCTGACTTAGCCGGGGCACACTGGAGTCCGCAGTAGGTTGCGTAGTCGTCGACTACAGTCGCTGCTGCTTGCAGGCATGACTCCATGTGACCCAGGTTACCTTGCGTGGCCCAGATCGTGATATCATCCGCGTAAAGAGCGTGATGTATCCCTGGTAAAGAAGCCAATTTGGGGGGAAGATGAAGCATGGCTATATTAAATAGGAGAGGAGAGAGGACCGCGCCTTCAGGAGTTCCCCTCGAGCCGATGACGTAAGGCCCATGTTCCTCATCTTGTATGCGTATGTAGGCTCGACGGTCTGTAAGAAACTGTCTAACATAATTGAATGTTTTATAACCACAGTTGGTCTGACTGAGGTGGTCAAGGATTACCTCATGCTTCACGTTGTCGAATGCTCCTTTAAGATCCAAGGCCAGGACTACCTTGTCATTGTGGGGGCATTCAACAGGATCTAATATGTCATGGTGGAGCTGTAGAAGTATATCCTGGGCTGACTTCTGAGGGCGGAATCCAAACATGGTGTCCGCAAAAGTGTGCTGTGTTTCTAGAAACTCGGAGAGTCTGTCGCGCACCATCGTTTCCATCAGCTTGCCGACACAAGACGTGAGGGAGATGGGGCGAAGGTTCTCCACGTCAATAGGTTTACCTGCCTTCGGGATGAAGGTCACGAGAGCTGATTTCCATTCAAGAGGGAGAGGAGTTTCTCCGTCCCAAATGCTATTGATGTATTTGAGGAGCGTGGCGTAGGCTGCGTCGGGAAGATTGGCCAACAGTTTGACCGTAACCTGGTCACGCCCTGGTGCAGTGCCACGCTTCATCTTGCGTAAGGCCGCCTGGAGGTCGTGGAGCTGGAACGGGGTGTCCAACTGCGTGTTCTTTTTGCCTGCGTAGGAGTATGCGGCCGTCCGGGGGTCCTTGGTGGTGCACAGGTATCGGTCCCTGAGCGTGTTTGCCAGCTGTGTTGTCGTTCCTGTAAAGTTGTGCATGACCTTATGTAAGTGACGTTGAGTTTCCGTGCGTGTTTGTGTTGGATCGATGAGAGCGCGAAACAGGCGCCACGTGTTGCGACCAGACATCTGGCGTGCAGCCGTGTTGCACCTGTCCACCCAGTTAGTGTCGGCTAGCTGAGCAGCATATTCCGCAGCTTGCTCCGTGAGTTCTAGGATGCGTTTCTTGAGGCGTCTGTTATGTTTCTGTTTTTTCCATCGTTTGGTGAGGCTGCGGCGGGCCTGCCAAAGATGGAGGAGGTGGTTGTCCACGTCCGTTTGAGTTTCCGTGAGCTGTATCAGCTGTTCGTGTTGTTTCAGTGTAGACGTCAGTGATTTAGACCAGGTGTCGTATCCCGACTGGAGAGGGTCTACAATAGGTAGAGTGGTGCGGAAAGTTGTCCAGTCTGGGATACGAGCTTGTGTAAGTGGGCGTTTTAAGGGACGCATGTACACAGTTGTGTTTAATACACAATGATCACTACCGAGAGTGTCCTGTGTGTTCAGCCAGTCGGCATGGCGTATGTTGCGTGTAATTGTGAGGTCCGGGCAAGTATCTCGTTGAACAGAGTTGCCTACACGTGTTGGGCTGGCGGGATCAGTGTGGAGGGTGAGTCCAAGTGTAGAAAGAAGTTCCGCAAGCTTCCTTCCACGCGTGTCCTCTCGTGGGTAACCCCATAACCTGCTTGGGGCATTGAAGTCGCCGACGATCAGGAGGGGGTCCCGTCCTGCCACCTGCATAGCTTGTGTGAAAGTTTCGCTGAACGTGACGTTCTTAAGCTTTGGGGGACAGTAAATGTTTAAAATATGAACAGGTGGGTCAGATCGCCTTATAGGCAGCACCGACACCATTGTGTATGGGAAAGGCGGTGTTGTGGGGAGTGTGACTTCCTGGGCGGTATATTGCTTGTGAACAAGTATACATGTCTCCGGGTTGTGTTGAAATGTAGTGTAATTTGTGAGTTTGACGTCCGAGCCGGGTTCCTGAAGGGCAACCACGGCAACAAGGAACTCAAAGGTCTCAAGATAGAGGCGGAAATGAGCCCACTTCTTGTGGTTCTTGAGACCTCTGCAGTTCCACTGTGTTAGTAACAACGGCTGAGTTGCTCTGGCTCGCGACCTAGGGTTGGAGGCCATGTTCGGAGATAGAGAGTGGGGTTGTGTTGTTAAGATTACTCAGTTCACCAGCACCCTGTGCTGACGTACTGGAGTCTTCAGAAAAGTCCGACTCATCTGGAGTCACTCTGTTAAATTTTGAGGGGCGATTAACGTCCCTAATTGGCCCTACACGCTTGAGGACGCGTGGATTGTCTTGTATCCACTTTTGGATAATGTGAGTTACTGTTTGTGTCACCTGTGCGATGACAGTCTCCATATGACGCGCGATGGTGTCGTGGATAATTTTGGGGAGGTCGGCCAATTGTGTTTCTATAGCATTCACCTGGGTCTCCAGGGCCGCGACGCGACTCTCTACAGTAGTAGGAATCTCCCTGTCTGTTATATTTTCCTCTTCGTCGCTCAACGAGGGTTTAGTAGTGAGATTGGTTTTGAGCGAGTCAAGTTCGCTGGCTAGTTTTTCATATTTAGATCGCAAAAGGGCGAGCTCATGCCTGAGTTTTTGTGTTTCGGTAGTGCTTGTGGCAGAAGGAGGTGGAGAGGAGAGAGAGGAGGGAGAGGAGGCGACCTCCACCCAACTGCCCACCTTGGGTTGGTTGCGTTCAGCGTTGCCAGATGGAGCGCCGAGAGCTGGAGATTCCGCCGCGCCAGGTGGTAGCGTTGCCGTTGCTGCTTTGCCAGGAATTGGCACTTTGCCAGTTGACCGGTGCTTTGGTTTTGTTGGGGTCCCCGATGTCCTGGACCCTGGTTGCTGAAGCCTGATGAATTTTTCCGTGCATTCGCGGGAGCTGGTGAGGTGCGGACCCCCGCAAACTATGCACGTTGGGTTGCATTCGTGGGGGGCCATCCCCTCAGGACCAGCGCCCACGTTTTGGCCACAAAGGCTGCATCTTTCGGTGACCGGGTTGGGACAGATATCCGCCCGGTGCCCCAGTGCACCACAGCGGTAGCACGCTGGCACTGTCTTCTTGTACTCCCTGACGGGAGTCAGTTCTGCGTTATAGTGGACGAAACGCGGAACCTTCCTTCCCGCGAAAGTCAACACAGCTACGTTGGAGTTCCCCAGCTTGCGCGCATAGACTAGTTCACCGCCACGCCACTGCACACTATGTTTCAGAGACGCACTGGTTTCGAGGTTGTGCACAGAAATCACGCCGCGACACACATCACCGGTGAGCTTGAGGTGACCGCGAAGCGGCAGCGGTCCTTTGCTGGTGTTGATTTGAAAGTCCGACAGCAGTTTCTGAGCCACCTCGTTATTCTGCGTGCCACAGATGATGATGTTTTGCTCCCAATTGGGAGAAATGCTGATGTCATTCATGTGCTGCCTTCCGATGAGTTGGGAAATGACAGCGCCGAGCTCACCTTGTTGAAACGCTGCCTTGAGGGCTACTGTGATGCGTGGCTTGAGCACGATCACGTAGTCGCCAGGATTCATCCTGACCGTTGGTTTCGGCGTCCACTTGGAGACTGGTGAAGTCTTTTGTGGAGCTTTAGGAGATGGAGCACGAGCGTCTCCAGTGGCTGAATTGTTGAGAGGAGTTTTCAGTGCAGACGCTCCTTCCGCGTTTCTTCGGCGGCGACGCCGACCCTCGACGAGTTGAAAAATGTCGGCTTGCTCCGCCGAAATGGTGGATGGGCCGTCGTCTGATGGATTTGTCGGGATATACGACCACGACAGAGTCGTAGGGTCGTAGCCACGTAGTTCAGGCAGCGCCATGTTGAGGAGTTGACCGAGCGGCGTCTCCGCATCCAGCAGCGGCGGAGCCGCCGCCGTGAGGCTTAGCTCGTTCGCTACGTTGTGATGCAAAGTTGCTCGAAGTGGCCGAAAATTGGGCGTACCTGGGTGAGATCGGTGTCCCCAGAATCTTGCTGACTTGGCAGATGCAGTCACACAAGTTTTAGAGCAGCCACATTGAAGAGAGCACGGTTCCAGCCGAAAATCGACGGAGCCGATGAGCGTCGCGTCCGATCACTTCGCGAAGCGCCCGCGTCTCCACGAAAAGAAGGAGGTGCAGTGTTGCCTGGGTAACACATCGGCTCGAAATGCAGCATGTCGTATTCGCGCCGTCGGACGCTGGTCGCACCTGGTGTCAGTCTAAAGAGTGCTAGCGTTTTGATAACGTAGCGTCGCTGTGCCCAGAGTGCACGCGCGTCAACGCTACACTGGGGTATATTGGGCCCTTCACGATGCACACATGACCGTTTTGCTAGCTCCACATATACCAAATTTGGGGTTACGTGACGTCAATAGATGACGAAATATATGACTGGTGCAAACATGATAATCCTTACACGCGTGTCATGTAAGAACATGACAACTTGCCACGCTCATAGCTTGCTCGCGGCCGTTTCGCTAGCTCCACAGATACTATCAATTTGGTATCACGTGACGCGAGTAGATGACGAAGGTAAACGACACATCCTAACATAATAATCGTGACACGGAAGTCATGTACGGCTTCATTTACCTCAACCTCGTAATGTTGTGCTGATCTTAATGTGACATATCAACATTTTTGATTCCTGCTTCGCATATCATTGATTTATTGGTTTTGTTTCGAAGGAAAGAACGAAACCTATTGAACTTTGTGACCAGATTTCAAATGGTAAGCCTAAAGAAATAAGGGGATGAAGCGCAGGCTCTGAACATTTGCTAGTTTTTGTTTCGTGAGAAAACAGCTGCAAGACACACTAACACACACGCAGCCAGAAGTGGGAAGATTAGAAAAATCCGTAGACTACCCATCACTACTATGCACGCTGAAGCGCCGTGAGTTGCATCTCCCATAGGCATTAGCGCCAGAGTTCCCTACAGTGAATATGCAAGAAACTCTACAGGCAGTTGGACGTTAATGGCGCGGCTTTCACATCCATAACACAGATTTTCTTGACTTTCTCCGAATGTCTTTACAATTTACACTATAAAAATCCAGGATCTTTTTCCCTATTGCGAAAATGTGGGAAGCGAAGGCTGATGGGTACGTGCCTAGCTTACTACTTTTCTTTCTTACTTTCTTTGTTTCTTCTTTCTCTTTCTTTTTCTTTGTTTATCTCTTTCTTTTCTTTTTTTCGTTTATATAGTAGAATGCTCTTACGCAACGCAAGGAATTGGACATTCACCGACCTGCTAAGTCACGTGACACCTCAATTGTTACAGGCAGCAGCCATGGCCATGCGTTCATATCCAGGCAACGATGAAACTTGAAGACGTGAAATGACAGATCATCTCGCTGAAAGATCAAATTGCGATACCAAAACGGCTGATCGCTGACAAGCTCACAATCGAGAGAGAATTAATTATTCAGAATTAGCACATGCATATGCTTACACATGTGAGCTACGTTCCTTCTAGGGCTAACTTTATGTTCATTCACCAGCACCCGGTTTCCGGTACATTGGCGCCGTCACTGATATGAGTACCATATGATGAGATTTAAAAAAAACAGAAAACATAAAACGCCACGTGCGGCGAACGGCGCTATTGACTGCATGGTGTAAGAAAAAATGCCCCCCCCCCCACCCCGAAGGGATAGTGAGAAAATGCGAATGTGTCGCGTAGCGTCCATAACGGCGTTTCGCACGTGAGAACCCAGTGTTAGGATAATAATATCTTCTTGTTAGGGGCGAAGCTCTTTATAGCGGCAGCCGTTCGTCCCTCGTAGTGGTAGTAGAAGTAGTGTGCAACCAGTCTTACATTTTGACCTCCAAGGTGGTGCCGGTGGGAGATTTCTTCTGTGCGTTGTTGAACAATACAAAATTCCCAGCGTGCGCATTACATAAAAATCGAATTCACCCGTCTCTCATTTCCCCTTAGCAGCCTTTGGCATGGACATTGAGCACTATCTGACAAGAAAGAGTTGCTACGTTATACTCGCTGGGCGTAACCTCCTTGGTTTTAGAAAGGTTTAGCGAGTGTTAGGCCGCAGTGTCATTAATACGGTGAACTAGTATATACCATGAAATCGAGGTGGTTAAAGGTGGGAAGTAGACACGAAGCGCAAGCCGTAAGAATTTGTGCGTGTGCCACCTCTCGTTTAGTCCTTGGAATGCCCGCTGGAAGGCGGTGCTTCGATATCGGGAATATATGATGAAAATAGGCGAGATGGTGGTAGTTGGAGTGTTGAATAGATGGAGGAAAGGACACACAGACAGATGCATGGACGGACTCACGGATGGCTGCACCAACGGATGGACGCATGGACGAACGCAGGGGCGGATGCATAGACAAACGCAGGGAGGGACGCACAGATGGACGTGCGGACGCACGAACAGACGCACGCACGGACGGGGCAATGGACGCACGGACGCTCACACCGATGGACGGATGAACGGACGGAAGCAAGAACAAATGGACGGACGGATGCTTCGCCCCACTCTCCATCATTCACTCCGGGGATATGCTTTCATTTTTCGTCTTTATTATTCTTTATTGAATGACGGAAAAGCGTTGCCGTTAACGAGTGGTGGAACGCTGATGTGCGATCCAGTGCCTACACATACGAGGTGGCCAGTGAACAGTTGTGCAGCGTGAGAGAGAGGGAGAAAACATTTATTGAAAGAAGCTTGATAGTGAAGGTGGGAGGGTCCCTTATTCCAGGAACCCTCTGGCTTGGACAGCCCGCCGAGTTCGAGCGACGAGTTGACTCTGCTCGACCAGGTCCGGCTGGGAGATCGCAGCCTCCCACGCTTCACTGAGGAGGTCCGCATCTGGTGCTGCTGCTCGTAGTCTTGGGACGCTTACTTTGCACTGCAGTAGGAGCTGCGCCAGAGTGTCTGCCACTTTGCAGTGAGGGCAGATGTAGCTGTGCAACGTTGGCCTCATATAGTGCAATAGTACGCCATGTATGAACGTGTTGCTTTGAAGACGCCTATAGTCAGTCCCTTCGTCTCTTGTGAGTTTTGGATGTGGTGGAGGGTATAACCTGCGTTCGAGCCGATAATGTTGCAGTAATGCATGGTACGTTAGTGGTATGGCTTCTCTTGTCTCTGATTCTGTTGTTGAGTGGGAGGTGCCTCGGATCTCGTATGGGAATGCCCGGTTGACGCATTCGCGGGCTGCGGTGAGTGCCGCTTCATTTCCCTCGAGACCTTCATGACGCGGAATCCACACGATGCATGTGTAGGAAGGAGGATTGTCCATGCGCTTTAGTAGCCTAATCGCCACCGTGGAGACCCTGCCTTTCAGGTAGTTCCGTGCCGCTGTTTGCGAGTCGGTAAAGACCACGATGGGATCCTCACTCGTCTGGGTGGCGAGTGCTATAGCAGCCTCTTCAGCTGTTTGCGCACGTTTGGCGAGGATAGTCGCTGATGCCAGTACCGCGCCCTTGTAGGCATTACGTCTCGGATATTTGGCTGTGCCCACGTATCGCGCCTGCGGGTCATTGCCATGTTTTTTCCGGATCATGTTAACCCTGGCTAGCCGCCTTTCTCGGTCATGGTGAGGATGCATGTTCCAAGGGATCTGCTGAATTTCAAGGCTTTCTCGCAGCTGTGACGGTATTTTGCCTTTGCGTTCTTCTTTGGGTTCTAGGGTGGTCTGATATTCTGTGCGACGAAGGACGGCTTGCCCTGTGAGTGACAGCTTGAGTCTCTCAACCTGGTTGATGAGGTGTGCTTCGGTGAGTTCTTCCCACGTATTATGAACTCCCATGCGAAGGAGTCGGTCAGTGGAGGCGGCTGGCGGCAGTCCTAGGGCAAGCTTTGTAGCCTTTCGTATTAGCAGATTAAGTTTTTGTTTCTCCACTGTCTTCAGGTTGAGGTAGGGAGTTCCGTACGTTATGCGGCTGTAAAGGAGAGCTTGTACCATTTTTAGGGTGTCGTGCTCTTTGAAGCCACTGCGCCGATTAGCCACCCTTCGGATTAGGTGGGTGAGCTGTGTCACAGTGTTCTGCAGCCGGGGTAGGGCAGCGGAGCCAGACCCACCTTTATGTATGTGTAGTCCAAGGACTCGAAGCGTGTCAACTTGTGGTATTTGGACTCCCTGTAGAAACTCTTGTGGGTCAGGAGTGTCGTAGCTTGGTGGTCTACCCCGGGTGCGTGCCGCAAGTACTAACAGTTCCGACTTTTCCGGAGCACATTGGAGGCCACAGGTCTTCATATATCCTTCAGTGATGTTAACCGCCTCTTGAAGTCGGTCCTCCTGTTCACCCGTGCTTGAACCTCTTGTCCACATATTGATATCATCGGCGTATAACGCGAGAAGTATCCCAGGGACAGCGTCCAAGAGACGTGGGAGCCTAAGGAGGGCAAAGTTGAAAATCACTGGTGATATCACTGAGCCCTGCGGCGTGCCTTTTTTAGGGAGTTGAAAAAGCTCGCTCCTGATATTGGCAATACCTACAGTGGCAGTGCGGTTGGTGATGAAAGCCAGCATATAGGCGTATGTCTTGGCACCGCAGCCGACATCTTCCAGGCTACCCAGAATGACTTGGTGGCTCACATTGTCAAATGCGCCCTTTACGTCCAAAGCTAGAACAGATGACTTACTGTGCTTGCTCAAGCGGAGAAGAATATCTTCCTTTATCTGCAAGAGGACGTCTTGTGTGCTGAGCATTTGGCGGAAGCCGAACATGGTGTTCGGATAGTGACCATTGTCTTCGAGATGTGTGGTGAGCCGCTCGTTTACCATGTGCTCAAAGAGTTTCCCGGCGCAAGATGTAAGGGAAATGGGACGAAGATTCGCAATCGAGATTGGCTTGTTTGGCTTGAGTACCATGGTCACCTCTGAGTGCTTCCAGGCTTGTGGTAGCTCGCCCTTCCTCCAGCAGTCGTTATAGTGCCGAAGGAGCGCCGTCAACGCCCGGGGCGGTAGCTGTCGTAGGTGCTTATTGGTCACTCCGTCTTTTCCTGGGCTCGTGTTGCGTGTAAGCTTAGCAAGGGCCGCGTGTAGCTCTGCCAGCGTGAAAGGCTGGTCTAGTGCTTCGTTCGGTGCTCCTCGGTATTCCCTGGGCATCGAATTGTTGATGGACGTAGCTTGCTGGTTAACCGAGCCACGCAGTTTTGCTTGAAGTTCTTGGAGTAACTGGTGCTCTGTGCCCCCATAGTTGTGTATGAGCCGCTGAATTGTATTTCTTTGATTAGTTTTGGTGTGGGTGTCGTCGATCAGGGCTTGAAGAATGCGCCAAGTCTTCTTTGGGCTCAATGTCCCTTGAAGTTTGTCGCAGAAGGACCGCCAGTTCTGGCTCACAAGCTTTTCGGCGTACTCCTGTGTCTGTCTAGTGAGTACGGCGATGCGGCGCTTCAGCTTGCGGTTGAGCTTTTGCCGTTGCCATCGTTTAATAAGCGATCTTCGAGCTTCCCATAGGTGAAGGAGATGATTATCGACTGCCGGATTGTCCTCGTTCAGGTGTATCGTTTTGGTATGTCCGTCAGCAACACTTACAATACTGTTTAACCAGGCTTCAATGTCTTCAATAGTCGAATCATCATCAAGGTCATTCCTGTAGGCGATCCAGTCCGTGAGCCGAGCTTTTCCTGTCTTGAGCGAGCGGTGAGCCTGTTCGAGCTCTATTTGAATTATGTGATGGTCACTCCCTAGAGTGTCTGGTAGCCTTGTCCACGTTGCGTTGTGCACGTATCTAGTGAACGTGAGATCAGGATTAGTATCCCTTGTGCAGCGTGAGAAGTCGGTTTTTACTAGCAGACGCTGCCTGCGTAGGCTGCCTGCCAACTGCCTGAGTGGCAGTTGGCATGAGACGCGAGGCGCTACCATGTGGCAGTGGGGTTGCAGACGCCGCCGCCGAGTTCGGATTTGTGAGTAGGTGGTGCGACTATAATACCGGTGTCACATGGTCGTTTAAAATCGCGATCAGTGCCAATCCAGATTAACCACGATCTGCATAAGGTGCTGCTACACGGTCACTTTTAATTTCTATCAGGTTCTATCAGGATCAAGGCTATCGCAATCCGTGCATCGTGATCTGGCTGGGAGATCACAATTTTGTGTCGTCTGCACCTCCCGGCCGAGCTTGTTGAAAACAAAAGAAACAAGAAAACCAAACATAGTCCTGTATAAACAGATATAAAAAGCTAGATATTTATTTTAAAAGAAACTTTAAACAGTTTCAATGGAAAAAAAGATGTAATATTGCATATTAGTGGATTCGTATTAACCCCATGTAGTTAAGGGAGAAGGACACGATAAGCAGCCGACAAGTTCAACTCTCGCACCGTCGGAGCAGTTGGAGTACCTCGAACCAATTGATTATGAGTTTCGCCAGCTTTACGACTACGTCGCAGCGTACATGCACTTCGTGGTCAAATGAAGAGACCTTCGCAGTAACTGACCGAGGGTAGGAGCGACTGGGAGTATTGAGGCGCGAGAAGTGAAACTCTGGCACGTACAACCACATTGCTGTTTCGCTGTGACTGGACGGCTATGAGCGAAGCCATCAAAAATAAAAGTGAAGATTAAGATTCTCGTGCAGTAATACAGATAAATGCAAAGAAAGCTCTATCGAATAATGGATTTATGAAATCGCTTTTGCAGTGTCACGCAAAGTTTTTGATGTTCGAGGGGTTCTCGCACAAATAACATATTTGTGATAGATGACGATAATAAAATATCGCACGCCGAGTTTTGTCAGTGACATCTTTTACGGCACGCAAGTGCCCCTTAGTGTATTTCGCCTGACCCAAGCTCGAACCTGATTAGCGTGGGCCGTATAGCAGCGTCAATAAAGTTCATCGCGATCAAGAAAACCGATCCGGATCACCCTGATTGCGATTCAAAGTGCCCGTGTGACACCGGTATAAGATGCTCCGCATTTAAAACGCTCAACTTCTCCAAGCATGCTATCTGCTCTTCGACGTCAAACAGCTGGCGCTGGCAGCTCCGAAGAGAGAAAGTACAGGTATTTGTATAAAAAAGGAAGCCTGAGAAAAGGGCAACTTCGCGTTCCGCTATAAATTACCTTTGCTGCGCACGATTGCTAGGTTAGTCTTAGAATGCAATAAGGTTTTTGACCGGGCTGGTTGGGGAAGATCCATATTAGCTTACAACGCGCTCTGTCTTCATTCGTGTCTCAGAGTCGCTGTAAAGTATTAGATGCGAAGCAGCTGTCAGACTAGCCTGTGTAATGCCGTCCGCCCGTGTATACGTGCCAACGTGCCGCACCGCGTTTCCCCCGCGGCAGTTGTTGGAACGACGTCTAGTAGGTCAAGTTGCAGCTGCGCGTTGACGTTACTCTCTGTCTCGCACCCTTAGCAGCTGCCGGCACCTCCCAACACACCTAGGTGGCGTTCCTCATCTACGCGCTCGCAACACACTTCTCTCGCTTCACCCTCACCACCACTGCAATGTGCGACGACACTTCGTCTAAAAACACTCTTTCAGCTCGTTTATCAGCGACGAAACTTACATGAAACCCAATCCACCTTGCCTTTCAAAGAAACGTTTGTTCGAGTAAAGGCTACACCGAGTTTCGCTTCAAACCGTTCTTACAGCAACCGCGTCGACGCCCGTTTCAACCGGGTCACCGGCGTGCACACCGCTGATTCTTTGCATCCCTTCATGGCTCCATTCGGGGAGATGGTCCGTTATTTTCTAATAGTCTAAGATTCCCATCCCCGCACCGACTATCTCATGAATGCGTTTTCCCAGCAAGCCCAAGGGGTGGTTCATGGTCTCTTTAATGCTTGCACATATAATTCTGTGAGGTCAGAACGGGCTAAGAGAGGTTTCCAATGCTCGAAGCGTGGACAAGTTGGTGTGGTTCCTCAAAAATTTTTTATAGCGCATGGAATAATAGACAAATTGAGGGGACAGAATCAGAAAGGTTCTTCCTTTCAGCCTGATTTATTTCATCGAAACAGTGTATACGCACAAAATGAGAAAACTGAATGAAAAAAAAATTGAGGCCACAGCGGCTGATTGTGGTTGACAATCGCAAAAGTATTCCTGGCAATAAATGCTCAAGCGGAAAGATGTCGTTTGCAATAATGTAGATCACATTTATTCTGATACATTACGCGTAATCGCTGATGAGCCACGAATTTGTTGTACTTTCTCGCATCGCTCACGAGGGTAGATGCCTGGAACATGTGCACTAGTCATCTTGCAATCAAAGTGTCCTTGAAGGTCCAAAGGTGATCAATTGATTCATTTCAAAGTGCAATGCAGGATCTGTGAACCCATACGCTATACAGCTTCATTATTTACTTTTGATTTAATAATTTCGCGATTAACTTTTGTCATCACTGCCACCATTGAAAAGAGGCGTGCAGCCTCGGTAACAGTAATGAATTCGGACCCTACTTTTTTTTATTTCCTATGCCTCATTTTTGATATCTACACTTTTCACAGGAATAAATTCATTTGGATGTCGGTGCTTCTTGCCAGTTTGTCCTGCCCCTGTTCCTATTTTCGGATGTACTGTCAACACTTCCTAGTAGTATGAGTTTGGGCTGTCCGGTTCGCCATGATACTAAGCGGTACCTTACAAAGGAGGAGTTGAGGGAATCGAGCTCTTCGTTTCTTGTCGTGATTTCATTGCCCATTGCACTATTTCGTATCTTGTATGACAGTAACGAAGGCCAACGCCAATGGGCGTTGGAGTTTTCGGTACGAAGTGTAGATAAAGAAAGGCTGAGTCATGCAGATTTCGTCGCAGCTCTTGTGCGGCCGTATGATGGGGCGATATGTGTGGTTTGAAATTGTAAAACGCTTGCGACTTATCTGGCAAGCCATGTCGCTTATTGGTCGACGCGGCTACTGTAGTGTCGCAGTGCTACTACGATTGCAGTTTGAAATAAGGTATTGCGAGATAAAAATGCTGACATCGGCAAGTAGGCAGATGCCAAAATCTCCTATTAAGATTTTCGTAGCGAACTAGGCAAGTAAGGCTACCAGTCTTTATAAATAACCATTATTGATTCCGGGACACTAAAGACGTTTGTTGATGCCAAATTTGTAAATTTGGTCAAGCGTGAAGCAGTCTCAACATGAATAATATTTAAAACGTATCTCTTAAGGCAAACACCCATTCTGTTTAATGAATAAATTATTACCCAGCCGACGGCATTATGAATGCTACAGGCTCATGACTCACTACTCACATTAACGGCCCTGTAATAGTGTGTCACTTAAAAATGGCGTAGATGTGTGTTTGCATAATTTTTTAAACAAACTGTGCGGCGTTACTCGCCACAGAGTACAAAACGACTCAGAAGGCAGCGGAGGCTTAAAGTCTCGCTTAAATTATGCCGGATTCGCCAGATAATTTCTAAAATAGCACAGAAAAACATTGTTAGCAAGTGCGTTAATTTTGCACCCCCCCGGGGTCCCTGGACCTCCGGGCGGTGCCACACCTCGTCTACATGGCCATGCCTCTCGCCGCGATGACATCAGGCTGCCCTAGTCAACGCAGCAAGATGCAACGCCAGGTCCACAGATGAGAACAGAACCTCCCAGTCCTCCCAGTTTGAGATGGCAGGCTGTCCCTGCGGGGGAGAATCAGCAGGACAATCGAATAGGATGTGGGAAAGGGTGGCGTGAGGTTCACCGCAGAGGGAACATTCCGGGAAAGTGCCACAGTAATGGGACAGCAGCTGAAGGGAAGAAAGATGGCGAGTCTGGAGACGTCTCCATAGGACTTGTTAGGAGTGCGTAAGAGAGGGATTTGGAGGAGGATATATCCAACGCTTCAAACGGGGTATTTGCGTGAGCTCTGTGAAAGTGTGCAACCGCTCTTTCGAGAAGCCAGAATCGATGCTCTCCTTAGCCCGGCAAACCATACCTCGGGCCAATTTATCGGCAGCCTCATTTTCGGCGTTCCCTGAATGAACCGGTACCCACTGAAGCTCAACCATTCGCGGTAAATATTGTGGGGGCGGGGGGGTTCAACAACTGCCAGGCAGAGGCCTGTGTCCTGCCCCTGGCATAGTTGTACAGAGCAGTTTTTGAATCAGTGAAGACGTGCTTTGCATCAGATTGTGCAAGAGCTATGGCGATGGTGGTCTCCTCTGCCTCTCCAGCTGAAGAGCCTGAGGGGAAATTCTGAAATAAGAGTCGATATGGAAAATGATGCTGAATAAATTGCGGCCGTTTCATTGTGGTGGCTCAGTACAACTTTTACATGTAATTAAGTCCACGCGATCATGAAGTTAGGAAAGATTTATGTATGCTTTCTTTTCCCTTTACCAGGCGTTACGCAAGTCATTCAAAAGAAACTACCTGCTCACCATCGGCATCGACCGTAAGCAGAGTGTAACGGAGAAAGATCTCCTGAAGTTACTCAGGTAAGCTTCGATTGTGGGAATGATAGCCAACATTGCGTTCCCAAAAATCACAGCATATCCATAGAGTGAGTAATGAAGAGACGGGCAAAGCGTCCGTCTATTCATCCCCCCCCCATATGTCCGTCTGTCTGTGCATGCGTCCATGCGTCTGATCGCGTTCAAGAATGTAGACGGCACGCGGGTAACACCGACGAGACACGAGCCAAGGAAAACGAGCTCAAGCGTTTTCAACGCACCCACCGGTCTGCTCCGTCCATGATCCACCAACGATCCACCACGTATGGTGACTATCCAGTTGACTGAGAGAGGCACTCGTCGGCAAAACGTGCGCAGCTGCCAATCGGAGAGTAGCGACATTTCGGAGAGTAGCGGCAGAGTAACACCATCTAAAAAATGAAATGAGAAATGATCATATTATTTTGCCTTCTTTTAGTTCGCGTCTGCTCTCTGTTACGCGTGACTAGTCACAAAGTTAGACTATAAGGAGCCTCGCCCCTAAAAACTATGAACCATCTCCCCGAAGGGAACCCTGGTGGGATGCGAAGCAGCAGCGGTGCTCACGGCGTTGACCGAGTTGAAACGGGTGTCGACGCGGGTGCTGGATGAACGGTTTGAAGCGAAACTCGGTGTTGCGTTTATATCAGGAAACGTTTGTTTTAAACGCAAAGATACGAGAGTTGGGTTAGGTTTCGTGTAAGCTTTATCGTAAATAAACGAGCCGAAGGTGTTTCCAGTCGACGTGCGGTCGATCGTCACGGCCGGTAAAGAGGGTGAAGTGAGAGAGAAGTGCTTTGAGGGCGGGCGGAGGAGCCGGCGGCTGCTGCGGGTGAGGAAGAGAGTGACGTGAACGCGTATCTGCGACTTGACCTACTTGGACCAAAATATTACTCACCCAGGCTCAATCAGTCTCAGACTCACGGCTACATTTGAGTTTGAGTGAGTCTGAGTCAGTCGAGTGAGTTCACCGACTTAGGCTACTGTAGCGACACCTTCTTCGAAGGATATTTACTTTACCGACCATCGATGTTTACTGTTTTTGTGTTTTTTTAAGTTAGTTCATTCATGATGTTTACCATGTTTTTGTGACCGCTGTGAAGCTGCCCAGTGTATGAGGTGGCCAGGTTCCCCTCAAGCTGCTCAATGCAGCTTTTTTGCCTGGTCATCCTCGCAACTTTGTTGTTGTTGTGAATAAACAATTAAACTTATTTCATCCTCCATCTTCATCATAGCTGGGCCGTTTGTTGTCGGCGTAGCATGCTAGATGTCTAAGCGCGTTTTTGTGAAGAACTTCAGATTGGAAATTAAAATTAGCGCTGGTGATTTGTTGGTAACTGCTCTAGTGTCCCTGGAAAAAACAGCCCTACTTACTGAATTGGAGAGGTGTTTGAGCAAACATTTTTTTTGCCATCTGTCATATCACTATTGTCTCAGGCTAAAACTTCGCAATGGATGCAGATGTATTTATTTACATATTTTCTGCAATGCCATATTGGCATTACTGCAGGGGGATGTATATACAAAGTCAGTACAGTTAATGAAATGTCTGTGATAATACACAATAACATAATAAAAAATATAATCTTGATAACATGTAACAATCGCAGTACGCAAATGAAATTTTAGTGCGATATGACACATAGCAAACAGGTACAAAAGGTGAAATACACATGCTATATAACAACGAAAAAAAGCACCATTGTCCCTCAAGTTTACTATATATCTTCTGGAAGGTCATGCTACTCTCTAATTGTTTTTAAAAAGAAGAAATTGACAAAACTAGTGGCTTTGAATGAGTATTCTATTTTATTTTAGTATTGGCGTCTATTAGAGCGATATGTTGGAGCTAATATGCAATTCCACTTATTAGTTTCTGTTTGGTGATAATATATGCTATGCAAATGTCTTAATCGAAGTTTCCGTCTTCTAGACTGTAGAGTTGCCCAGCCTAATGTGGCCTTCATTTCTGAGATACTTGCGAATGGGTCGTAGTTATTTCTGACGAATCAGGCTGCCTGATTTAAAACCTTTTCTTTGTTTCTGCAAGATACTTTTGAGCCAGGTCCCAGATAACACAAGCATCGTCACGTATTCATCTTGCATGTAGGAAGTAAATGGTCTCATTTCCCTCTTTTGTTGCACAATGAGTTTCGGTGAATAAAAAACAACTTTCTGCTAGCCTGTGAGATCATACGGTCTATGTGCCTAATCTTCTAATCCAATGTAGTGGTTCCGTTAAGTAAATTCCTAAGTAGTTACACTCTGATACTGTTTATTGCGATAGCACTTATATGGACAGTCTCGGCTAATTTTTGCCGTGACCGCTGCCACCACCGTCATTCACACACACACACACACACACACACACACACACACACACACACACACACACACACACACACACACACACATATATATATATATATATATATATATATATATATATATATATATATATATATATATATATATATATAAAGAGAAAGGATGCGCTAGTCTCGTCTTTTTGCCGAGCGAACATCGCTTTTCCGGCAGGGGTCGCCTGCGTGCGCGCTTATCTCATGAGCGAACAAAAGTGAGAGAAGGGGGCGCTTATGGTTGCCACGCTATCGCGGCAACGATCAGCGCGTAGCTCTTGCCCCCACCAGCAGGCGGGAGCTTCTACGGTGGGTGCACTTTCAACACGAAAAAACCGGTGCCAACAGTGTAGCTCACGCGGTCGTCCACATATAGATGCGCTCTACACATAAACTACCACCAGCGGCGACACACGACGTCTAAACCTTACGCAATTTTGCTGCCATCTGTCGGCCGTCGTGTGCCTAACCACCATATTAGAGGCTCAGCGCGGTGCAGTAAGCACATTTTGTGCTTGTGTTTACGTATACGCAAGGCGTGTATTGGTTGATGCTGGCGTATTGCTTTGTCTCTTGCTGCACATATAGAGAAACTCAGAATGCTGAAAGAAAAAAAAAACGGTAAGCCGTAAACTTTGCCCCTAGTTATTTTTTCAAGCTGAAAAGATTTCCAGCATGTGTTCCGGCTTCCGAAACACGTGTCTGCGTTCGCCTTTCTAAGCAAGAAAGACGTGCATTGTACTTGTGTTCCCACAAATCACTGCATGCCGAATTAAGGCAGTTATTGCAGTGTTTTCGCAAGCAGCCGTTCACCGCATGAAGGCGACTCGTACGTTACACTCAGAAGCCACCTTCACGCAGAGCTTTATCGCGCCTAATCGCTCGTGCCTGCATTTAGTTGAATGTGCCGTTTTGTTTATTACGTTTCCGTAACGGTGCATGCTGAATTTGAAGCAAGTGTGCATTATGGGTTCATTCTAAGCCGCAAGCAACGGTGCTAAAGCATCTGTGTTTTATGTTGTTTAGTTTTCTATTCTGGAGTGGGACAAGCTACTGTTTAGTGGGATCACTGGCGCAAGACTGCACACGTTTTTTTTAATTTGATGTGCTCGAAATGCCAGCCCACGCAATTATTCGCGATAATCCTCGTCGCGTAAAGGTGGCTTCTGCGAGAAGCGTACGAGCCGCCTTCACTTGGTACTACGCCTGCTAGCGAAGACGTTTAAAAAACTGTCTTGCTTGGGTTGTTCGATTGATATGTGGGGTTTAACGTCCCGAAATTACCATATAATTATGGGAGACGCCATACTGAAGCCCTCCGCAAATTTCGATCACCTGGCGTTCTTTAACGTGCACCCAAACGTAAGCACACGGGCCTACAGCATTTTCGCCTCCATCGAAAACGCAGCCGCTGCAGCCGGGATTTAATTCGTGACCTGCGGGTCAGCAGCCGAGTGCCTTAGCCACTAGATCAACCCGGCGGGGCTGCCTTGCTTCGGCGTGCAGCAATTGGTGGAAACACAAGTACAAATGTTATTGCACGTCTTATTTGCTTAGAAAGGTGAACGGAAAGACGTCTTTCGAGAGAAGTAGCCAGACCACATGCTGCAAATGTTGTCAGCTCAAAAAAGTAACAAAGGACAATGCTTACATTTTTTTTCTTTCATTTCTTTATCACTGTATATATCAAAGTCATCATCTGGTACCTGGAGTAGCATGTCAGATGAAAAGCCAGGCAAATTTCTCCGGCTCTCTGTTAAAATAATTCTCTCTCTCTCTTCAGCATTTCGAGTTCCTTTCTATGTGCAGCAGGGGACGCAGCAATAAGTCGGCATTGCGATTATCAGCCAATACACGCATTGGTGTGCCTTACGTATATGGTACGTATACGTAACCACAGATGTATACGTATACTTAATTGTAGATGGCGGCAATTTGTTTTATTGATAGATATGTATGGTTTAACATCCCAAAACCACCATACGATTATGAAAGACGCCGTAGTGGAGGGCTTCAGAAATTTCGACCACCTGTGGTTCTTTAACGTGCACCCAAATCTGAGCACACAGGCCTCAGCATTTCCGCCTCCATCGAAAATGCAGCCGCCGCAGCCGGGCATGAAGTCTAAAGCCCTTAGTACCAGCATGCGTTGCCCACAGGAGGCGCTTCTCATCAACGCCGTCACTGCGCACTAGCCTTGTTCTGCTCATCTACTCTGTGTGCTCCGTAGAAAACTTAGTTACATAGCAAGCGCACGTTTACTAAATTAAATATTGCTCCTAGAAATGCTAGCCTTGCACCGTAAAACGTTCAAATTTGTTGCTATCGCATCCATTGCTTCGCTCTTTAGGCCAAGCTGTCTTTTTTTGCGGTCTCGCCATCGATACTGTATGTGTGCTGGATTTCTGAAGTGTTTTTTTTTTTCAAAGCTGGCGTGGTTGCACTTCGAGACATTAAAGCACATACTCCATGTGGAGCACCAACATGCTTTTGTGTTTAAGCCATCTTGCAATAATTCAGTGTTTGCGTGTGAAGTATTGTAGGTAAATGACGCAAGTTACCGCGAGTAGTTTTATGCAAGATTTTATGTCATTCAGTATATCATTTATATAAACCAAGAACAAAAGCTGACCCAAAGCACTGCTTTGTCGCATGCCTGAAGTCATGTTTACAGATGAAGACTTTTTTAAAATTCAGGACAACACACTGTTCACGACTAAAGTAATTCTAGAGCCAGGTTCGCAACATACCAATATTTTTTAAAGAACCAAGTTTATTATCCAACATATTATGTGGTACTGTGTCAAATGTCTTGTGGAAACCAGTGCATCAACAATATTGTTACGGTCAAATGGAACCACTATGTCTTGATGAAATTCAGTTAGTTTTGTTATGCATGAACGACCTTGCCGAAATTCATAATGAGTGTGGGCGAAAAAATGACTCGCTTGAAAATATTTTTGAACAACGCTCTATAAATAATGTGCTGTCATAATTTGCAACAAGTTAAAATTAAGAATATAGAACGATAGTTTTGTCCATGTTTTTTTTTTTTTGCTTCCTGCCTTACACACAGGGACCACGTTTGCTGTTTTTCAATCCTTTGGCACCACGCCTGTATCTAGAGACATCTTGTACATTATGCATAAGTATATGCATAATTATTGTATCCCAGGTGAGCTATTATGGTGGGACAATGTGAATGAATATCTTCATTACAGCAGAACCACTACTTGATGTTTCCCCTGATGCAGGATGGCAGACATCGCGAGTTTCAAAACATTCCCCCTGCTTCACACGGACGACTATACCACGATGACCAATCCTTACAGCAAGTACGATAACAGCAGCTACGGCGAGTTCCTGGTACGCCTCACATTATCAATTATGTGGTTAGCGTAAGGCCCGAGGATTATCACGTGACACGCATGTCTTGCGGCGTAGAAGATGCCACAAAGCTTGCTGACGTACATCTTTATGTTTTCATAGGAACGCAGCAGGGTTTTCCGCAAGAAAATAATTACACTGCCTGGCTTTGAAAGGTGGTGTGCCACATTCCCAAGTGATAATGTAGTCATTTCAGTATCTGTACTTATTGCATCCTGAATTGACTGTCAAAAAATTATCTCGAATCCTCCAAGAAGAACTATTGCTAGCGGCTGTGGGAATTGAGGCTGATATCCCCCTTCTGCCCCATTTGTTCAATGTGCACATTTTGTGGAGAGTCACCCACCACTCCAGACCACATTCACCACATTCTTTTTGGCTGCCTTGCCGATCTTCTCCTGAAAAGGCAGCCCGCCATCAGTACATGGGAGAAATGAGAGGCCCTCCGTGCTTCGCGGGATCTGGGCACTCAGATTCGTTGTGCGAACCGAAGGGCCGGTACCTCAGCCCTGCGTGGTCTGGGCATATGGGTGCAATGAGATGTCCGTGCAGGGACACAGGCCTCGTAAAGACATAGACAAGAAGCGGACATGGCACAGCCCTGACTTTGAGCTGAAATTTTATTGACAAACAGGCACCATGTACAACACACTAACAAAACACCTCGTAGCTGAGCCGGCTTTTGAATTCAACCAAAAGGTATACACTGTGCATCAAAGCATCGTCAAGCGGACGTAACACGCTCTGTGTTGTGTACACTTGCATTCTATGTCTGCGTTTTCGCGCTGTTAGCCACAATCAATGTGCACCAGCTCCCCCGCAACTTTTCCATCTTGCTTAGGAAACGTTATTTTCCCAGCGCTTCACTTCCCCGTTGCATTTATATGAATCCACTTTGGACGCATTCAGGACAGCGCAGTGAAGAAACTGGCCAAGCTGGCCGCACGATCACGGAAGTCTCGCGTCTGCTTCACCTTGGCCTTGGGCGGCAACCAGTTCACTCTTCGTGACTCTGCCCACCACGGACTCGGAGCCTCGGCGACGCACGCCAGGGAAGCTTCCTACTCTGAGGCAAGTGTTTTTCTCACTAATCAGGTACTCGTTCAAACGCTTCGAGTGATGCAGACATCAAAGCAAACAAAGTGCCATCCGACGCCTTTTAAAGCGGTGTGAATGAGTGCAGAACTAGTAAGTATTCTCTTGAACACCTGCGCGCAAACAATTACAAACTTTGCCCCGGCACTCTACTACTGACCCTGAGATCGCGGGATCGAATTCCGGCCGCGGCGGCTCCATTTTCCATAAAGGTGGAAATGCTTGAGGCCTACGTACTTCAATTTAGGTGCACGTTAAAGAACCTCAAGTGGTCGAAATTTCAGGAATCCTCCCCTACGGCGTCCCTCATGATCGTATCAGGGTTTCGAAACATTAAATCCCAAATAATAAGGTATAAATAACCTTTACAAGTATTACACAACATATATTGTATCTATGTAGACCACACTGTTTTCGTTTTATTTAGTTTTGAGTTCATCTTCTCCGCTAGTTTTCTTTTTTAAAGGTTTAACACTATGAAACGAATAAACACACGAGTTTGTAGCTGCAGTGCTGCTATACATTTATTTTGAATTTGAACTTATACCAGCCTTTGGCTGCTGGCACAGTAATTCATGTGTTCGAATTCTTGTATCAAATAGAAATAAGTGAACTGCATGCAATTAAAAGAGAGAAAACATTTGCATGTATGGCTACCATTACCAGTAAAAATGACGCAGGAGATGTGGTTTCTAAGTTTCATTACATAACTACACTACTGAAACATCTCTGAGATACCAAAATGCCAAAACATTAACCTTTTCTGTATTTTGCCGCGCGATGGTTCAGTTCGAGGTTCTCAGACTTCTTTCTAATGTCTTTTATTGCTTTAGATTACAATGCAGTTGGTTTTCATTGACAAATGACACATTCCTAGCAGACGCTATGAAAGCTGGTGGCGTCGGAGCTTACGATGGCACAACTTATAGCAGCGCTGCCCCTCGGATGTGTCTTACGTGACTTTTCTAATTTACGCCCGTGCTGCATATGTGTTTTCTTCTTTTGTGTGGTTGTGAATTTGACGCGATTTGGGTGCACGTTAAAGAACCCCAGGTGGTCAAAATTTCCGGAGCCCTCCACTACGGCGTCTCTCATAATCAAATGGTGGTTTTGGGACGTTAAACCCCACAAATCAATCAATCAATTTGACGCGAAGTACCTGCCAGCTTTTTGTGACTATAAATTGTTTATTCAGCATGGAGCCGAAATAATATACTTATACAAACTAAATTTGTTTTCTTAGTGATACGAAAAGCAAGTGATAATTTGTGCCTTTCTCAGCTGTCGAAACTCGGTGTGTCCGTCACTTGTGTGGCCTTCAGCAGATACCCAATCACTCCATACTGAATGCAACCTCCCTTTCGCACTACAGTTCGTCCGCCTCTTTTTGTCCACTTTTATATCAAAAACAAGCACAACGGTTCGTGATTGTGTGAAAATTGCTTGTACTTGTGATCTCCGTGACCATTAGGGAGCAAATTAGATATGCTCAGTGAATTAATGAATCTAGTAAAGCAAACCACCGTCGTCGCTTCGAAGTTGAGGCGTTGTGTCGATAATATTAAGGGCGCGGACTCAATACCCAGTCAGGGTTGTTTTATTTTATAACCATCATCACAATCTTGACTGCGTCTACTACAGTTCAAAGCTGTAGTTCCCATGTTCCACCAATCAAGTAAGTCTTGTGCTTGCTGCGACCACGTTATATCCGCAAATCTTAATCTCGTCTGCCCACCAACGTTCTCTCTTCCTTTCATTCGTTTGCATTCTCTTAAAGTCCAGTTTGTTAATCTTAATGACTAGCGCTCATTTTGCCTATACGCGTTGAATGCCCTGTCCCTGTTCATTTACTACTTCATACTTCATGATTTCGGCTAAGGTGTTCCCCACACTCATTTTTTGCGTGACCCACTCCGCTCTGTTCTCGTCCCTTAAGAGGTGTCACCTATCATTGTCCTTTTCATTGCTTACTGCGCCGTCCTCACTTAAAGTTCGACTCAGTATGTAAACGTCCCGGAGTCTCTGCTTCTTAGGTTTACGTAGCGGTAAAACGAAACTGTTATATACCTTCCTCTTGTAGGTTAGTATTAAATTGTCCTTCATGATTTGAGAATGACTACAAAATGTGCTCAATATGCTATTCTTATTCTTGCAGTTACTTCAGTTTGATGGTTCGGCTCCGCAGTTACTCCCTGCTCTAAATTCACGTTATTCTTTAGCACATCCAGTGCTTCCCTGTATACCTTTCACAAAGTGCCCTTCTCCTCCGACACTGCTTGCATACTACTTTAGTTTTACACATATACTTTCAAACCTACCGTTCGGCTTTTTTTGCGAAACTTGGTAATTGTGAGTTGAGCTCCATTCCCCGAGTTACTGAATGGAATGCCGTCGGCGAATCGAAGGTTACTAAGGTAATTAACTCGTAACCCTGAACCATGAGGAATAGCGTTGGAAAGATCGTGTCTCCCTGATTTAAACCTTTTTTTATATTGAAATTCAGTAAACTATTTATGAATAACTATGGTGGCTGTGAAGTGAAAATGTCTTTACTATTGTTATATGTAGCGCATCGTAGGCTGAAAATGACTGGTTACTTTTGATAAGAGTGAAACCAAAAGAGTAGTCGTGCCATCAGATATAAGTCCGCGTGAAAAGAACTTGATGTGGTCAAAATTAAACCGCAGTCACCCTCAATGACGTGCTTTATACAATCAATAAATGTATCAGTCAATAAATGAATTACTCAGTTTAGTATTACATAACCTGTTGATACAAGGTGCAAAACAGTGAAGTAGCCCAAAGCACGAGACTGCAGGGGGCCCTTTGGTGATGTTCACCAATAAATTCTAAGTGCAGTTAATCAAGGAGACAGGCCAAACATTTTAATTATGCCCTTATAATGAATCTTTCAATGCCATTAAGAAAACTTTATATTTTGGCTATATCCGTAAATGTTTTCATAATGTGATCACACAGTTCAATATTGGGGTATAGGTGGACTGAACTGTAGCAATTATATAAACAACTTAACCAAAATAAATCTGGTTTTGTGTGTCCCGTCATCAATTCATGTTTTAGATTATTTTTTCCCTAGAGAAGTAAAGACTGCTCTAAGCAGCGTAGCTCATATTGCAATGTTGATATAACCGGGGTAAGCAGCCGCGCGCCTTCTTCGAAGCACTTCGCAGTCCCTGCACTCGTGCGCACCGCAATGGGAATGCATCGGCATTCGCGTATGTTTATTAAACCTGGTTCTACGCAGATCTGCAGGCGCAACTGGAACGACGTGCAGTACGATGACTCGGCCAAAGGCTACTACGCGCGCAGCGGCACAACATGGGTCGCCTACGACACCGAGGAGACCATCGCTGAAAAGGTAAGGCTGATCGATCCAATCAACTCATTCTCTTTATTAGATTTGAGAGTTCGTTTACATTTTATGTTCGAACCTTCTTAGTAACTGGAAATGTCTTAAACCAGTCAATAATGCCGGAAACAGGGACATAGTCAAGAGAACGGCACGCAGAGTCCACCCCAATTTTTTCCATGACATACAGAAAGCAAAATGGCCATCGACCTGCTAATGGAGATTTTTGTGAACAAGTAGGTTTTCGTCAACCAAAAAGAAGGGAGGCACCTTTGCATTAAATAGAATTGATATATACGCACGATTGAAACAAGTTATCGGACATATCATAGAAAGGCGGAATACGTTAAAGCAAGCATGCGAGTAAAGGAAATGTGTCATACGTGAAGTACACATTTATTAAAGGGACACTAAAGTCAACTATTAGGTCGACGTTGATTGTTGAAACTGCGGTTCACAAACCTCGTAGTGTTACTTTTGTGCCAAGGAAGTGCCTATTTTGAAATAAAACCACGTTTTAATGCTCCGTATCAGGTTAGCGCACTTCAAATTACCCGCCTTAAAAAGCAGACAGACTGGACCATCTCACGTCACGTTTGCCGTGCACAACGTTGCCCAGCTTTACTGCACTAGTAGCAGCAGCCCGAAAGCAGCGGGAGTCACAGCAGCAGAAACGGCCATTGATCGATTTCCCGCCATTGACTTTGAGATTGCAGACGCTTTTGCTTCAACCGAGTCCACGTGTGGCCTCGAGTCCACGTGTGGTGCGAGGCCGTGTAGTACCGAGCCCACAATGCGGCGCGGACAGGGGCGGTTGTTTTGTAGTCGTGGCTGCAGATGATGTCTGTGTTGATTGGGTAGTCCACGTTTGGTCGAGGCTCAAGGTTTGCAGTGGCGGCGCTATTGCTGAATCCGGTGCGATAGTAGCGGGATTCAAGTTTGAAGTGCCGCTATGGAAGGGGGCGGGAATTGTTGACGGTCCGATGAAGCCACGCATGAGAAACAACAGGAACAACATTGAAGGCATGGTGAGTATCTGCATGATGAAGGCAAACAGATTAGGCTGCGTGTTCGCATAGCTACCGAGGCCACCACACTTGGACTCGGTAGCTAGGTAGCTGTGCCTCGACCACACGTGGCCTACCCCATCAAGACAGACATCATCTGCAGCCACGACTACAAAACAACCGCCCCTGTCCGCGCCGCATTGTGGGCTTGGTAGCTGTGCGAACGCGCAGCCTAATCCGTTTGCCTTCATCATGCAGGTCAGTAACAGAAGTGCTTTTCTTGCTAAGAAATCAAGTAATTATTTTTTAGTTCAGTTGCCGGGCCCACGGTGCTGTGTTGTGATTATTGTTGATTGTGCGCAGGTCACACGCTCTTTTTTGCTTTTGGCAGCGGATGTCGAAACTAACCTTGGGCCTCCCACTGGTGAAGACTTGCTTACTGAATTGCAGAAGCTATTCACTGGACAGAATAAGCTTATTTCCGACATGCAGGAAATTAAAAACCAACTAAAAACGACGGACGTAACGATAACGGATTTGTGCAAACGCATCACTTACCTTGAAAAACATTGCACTGCCCTTTCATCCATGCGCACAGAGCTGGTTGACCTAAAGACACTCACAAACGAAATGACTTACAAGATCTGTAATCTCGAATGCCGTGTAGATGACAGTGAGAACCGTTCGAGACGTAACAATCTTATATTTTATGGCATTCGGGATACTACTAAAACTGAAACGTATTCGGACTCGGAAGAAATAATTGTCCGTCACTGCTGTGACACACTCCAACTAACAATTCCTCCCTCAGAAATTGAACGTGCGCACCGCCTCGGGCTCTTCTTAGAAAACCGCATTCGAGCCATAATTGTAAAGTTTCAATCATCCAAGACAAAATAACATCCTTTCCAACGGCCGCAAATTCAAGGACACAGGCTTCAGCGTGGGCAAGGACTTCTCCCCTGCCGTACGTCATGCGCGCAAACATCTGATTGCTTTTGCAAGAACTAAGTCAACAGCTTTCACAATGCGCTTCAAAACCCTCTTTATCGGAACTAAACGCTACGTCTTTGACGAGACATCGCAGTCTGTGAAAGAATTAAAATAGCAATCATCCCGTCCTCGACCAAGGCCAACCTCCCCCCAAATTGTCCCCAAGTACGCTTTTTCGTTTTCCGTGATCTTCACTAACATTAGAAGTATCATTTCGAAGCGCGAACATATTTCGAATCTGGCTTTGTCGAGGTGGCGACCAGGCATGGCCTGACAGCCCTCGCCACTTAGGAAACCGTCAGCTGCCTTAATAAAGTTGTTTACTACTACTACTTGTCATCCAACAGCGGCTTTCTTATATTAACCGAAACATGGTTAAATGACAGCGTCTCTGATCAAGAGGTCTTGGCCGGTTTGCCTAATTTTCAGCTATTTCGGAAGGATCGAAAAGATAAGAAGGGAGGAGGAGTTCTTATTGCCACAAACTAAAAATAAGCTGCTCGTCAGTTTATCTGTCATCTGACCTTGAAATGGTTTGGATTCTTTGTTCTGCTAAGCCCCAGTCAGTATTACTTGGCGTCTGCTACAGGCCCCCGAACAGCTGTCCTGACTTTTCTAATAACCTTAACGACGTCTTAAACGAAATTAGAAAAAAGTATCCCAACGCCCCCGTAGTTTTGTTCAGCGATTTTAATTTTTCGGGTAATAACTGGCTTAACCAAACCATGCCGTCACAGGCACAAGGCGACGTTTGCTTAAATTTTAATCTTTCACAAATGGTAGCTGCACCAACACGCTTAACACGAGAGTGTGAAAATATTTTGGACTTAATACTAACCAGTCACCCCAATGGCATGGTCTCAATTACTTATCTCCCCAAATAAGTGACCATAAGGTCATCCATACCGAATTAGCATTTAAACCGTTAATTCGTCAAAACACCTAGAAAACCATTCGGCTGTAGGGCAAGGGGAATTATGAAGCAATAAATTTGGCGTTTATCACATTCTTATCCAGTTTAGAAACTACTTTCTTTTCCTGGTCTGTCGAAAAAAAACTGGACACTGTTTAAGGACAAGGTCAATGAATGGACTGACAGGTTTATTCCGAAATCCCGCTTCCGCGCAAACTTGCCAAAAGCCATGGTTCTCTAAAGCTCTGAAAAGATTAGAAAACAAGAAAAAATGCCTGTTTAGATTAGCAAAAAGACACATGCAAAAGTGGCAGAAATACTACACAGCTGAAAAAGCTTATTTATGCGCAGTTCAAGACGCAAAGAATTATTTTTTCAACGTTGACTTACCAAGCATGCTGACTAATAACCAAAAAAATTTTTGGCAGGTTTTGAGCTCCCCGCATAATGCCCCAATTACTCTTACTAGTGAATCGGGTCTCGTATTCATCGATGATCAATGCGCTAACATCTTCAACACCGCTTTCTAATCCGTGTTTACCAAAGAAAGTAACGTGTCATTTACAATACCACCTACTATTATAGAATGTGCTATGCCACCGGTATCGTTCACTGCTAATAGAATTATGTGCTTAATCGACAAATTAAAAATTTCCCCCTGTTCTGGTATTGACGAAATCAACTCCGAATTCCTTAAGAATACAAAATATGTTTGTGCATCTTTTCTATGCTTGCTCTTCTCACGGTCACTTTTAACAGAACGCCTACCAGATGACTGGAAGAACGGGAAGGTCGTTCCAATTTTCAAATCGGGTAACAAAAACTCGTCATCAAACTATCGTCCCATATATTTACCAGCGTGACCTGTAAAATCATGGAACATGTCATCTACACGCATGTCATAGACTTTCTTGATTCAAACAGCTTTTTTCATCCAGCACAACAAGGGTTCCGCAGAGGTTTTTCTTGTGAAACGCAACTGGCCTTATTTGTTCATGATATTATACTAACCTGGACTGTAACTTACAAACCGATGCCGTATTCTTAGGTTTTTCCTAAGCGTTCGACAAAGTACCCCCTTCTCGACTGTTACTAAAACTTTCCCAGTTAAATCTTCACCCGAACATACTAAATTGGATCAAAGAATTCCTTACACACCGCTCCCAGTCTGTTAACATCAACAACCGTACCTCTAATCCTCTTCCAGTAACGTCTGGCGTACCCCAGAGTTCTCTTCTTGGTCCCCTTTTATTCCTTATATACATAAATGACTTGCCTTCAAACCTAACCTGTAAAACCCGCCTGTTTGCTCACAATCTCACATCAAAACAGTCATCCTTACAGGCCAACCTAAACTGCCTCCAGGAATGGTGTGAGCGCTGGCTCATGGAACTTAACCCGAGTAAATGTAAAGTCGTTTCATTCCATCACCGCCGCATGCCGCTTGTGTATCCGTACGCACTTAATGCCATCACGCTAGAAAATGTTCCGTCATACAAGTATTTGGGCGTCACTCTTTGTAGCGATCTTTCATTGAACATACACGTCACTAATATCATTCCATCTGCAAATAAAACACTGGGTTTCCTTAAACGCCATTTACGCCCCACTCCACAACACGTAAAATTACAAGCATACAAATCCATCGTTCGACCTAAACGAGAATACGCATCGCCAATTTGTAACTCTCGACAATCTTATCTTACACATGCCATCGAATCGCTTCCAAATCGGGCCGCTAGATTTATTCACTGTTCACACTCTTCCACTGTCAGCGTATCTGGATTGAAAGCAGAATCTGGTTTACCAGATCTAGAACTTCGCCGTCGTATTGCCTGTATTTAACTGCTGCTGTTTCTGCATTGTGACAGTATTACCAGTCTGTCATATTTTCACAACCTTTTTCATAGTCCTTTGCATGCTCCACCTTATATCGTTCCCGCAACACGCATATCTCACCGCACGAGCCATTTGCTTCAAGTTGCTCGGCCACGTTCCCGGACTTCTACTTTTTCTGCCTCGTTTTTTCCACCTACCGCACCAGACTGGAACGGCCTTCCCAGTGAAATCGCAACCATTCCCTGCCCATCATTGTTCATAGAAAATATCAATAAGCACTTTCTATGTTAAATCTCTGGCTTCTATGTTTTGTCTTTATAATTACCCACCCCTTATGTAATATTCCCTCACGGGTCTTTAAGAATATTAAATTAAATGAAATGAAAAAAAAACTGCGCCCCGCTAGATGGCACCATTCCGTTTAACCACGCGAAAATTGAATGTTTGAACCACTATAGAACCCCCATAGTAGCGTCCGGCAATTCTTTTTTGCATGAATCAAACAGAAACACACGCAGCATTTAATTGCATCTCTTAATGCACGGAAGTTTCTTTATTTAGTGCAGTTAGATGGATTACTAGTAGGCAGTGCGTCTAACGTCGTCGGGATCATTTTGAAAATGTCCTACTGCGGCGTTTGTGTTTTTGTGCATTTACTTTAATTTACCGGTAAGTAGGGCACTGTTGTTGATATTATTTTCGTTTTAGATATTGTCATACATTGAGTTTTCACACTGATGTAAATTGTTATTTGACTTTAGTGCCCCTTGAAGCAGGAACAGTATCTTGTATTGTCATTCGGCAGTTTGTTCGTTCGATAGGCACCATGCATGAACATTTGACGCACCATAAGCGAATGGACATGCACAGTCTAGTCTACAGCATGGAGAGCTGTTAGGTACTTCTCTAGAGCGAAGCTGCATGGCGCGAGGCGAAATCGAAAATATTACGTCACATGTACACAAACACTGCTAACAAGCATGTGCCACATAAATGAAACGCTCCATACTACTCAACACTTGCTATTTGTAAAGCAAGTTGTCAGTGGGTAAAAGAAGGTGACGCCGAAATTGGGCGCTAATCCCCGGGCTCGCTATTGGTCCCCTAAACACGAAGGAAGGAACACACGGGTTAGCAAACGCTATTATGATTTCTGTACAGGTTAGCCGACAATTTACGAAGGCTTCGATGAGTCTTTCAGATTAACCAAGCGATAAAAACAGAAACTGCATGTTTCAGCTTCACTGGTTAACGTTTTCTTCCGGGTGATGATATTTCAACAGCGAAGTTATATAAGCTAGGCTTAATTTGTGTGCCATCCAAAAATAATGTATCATGGTGTCATCAATTGATGAATTTGGAGTGACCGATGAACTCTGCGCCGGAGCACTCCGCTCTGGCGGAGGGCAACCAAAGAGAACCTACCATTGGAACACACATTTTCTCTTTGGAGTGAACGGCAGGGTCAGAATGGAACGCGAGTCTCTCTTGCGTGAGTGGGCACGCTGCGCACAGCGACGCTAGGCTAGCAAAATGTGAGGTTGATTGATTAATTGAGTGATATGTAGGGTTTAACGTCCCAAAACCACCATATGATTGTGAGAGACGCCGTAGTGGAGGGCTCCGGAAATTTCGACCACCTGGGGAGCAAAATGTGAGGTCCAACGCGGTACGCAACCGACGCGACCGGCGTCCGTTGGCGCGCCCGTAGTTGGTCCCGTTTCAGGGCACGTGGCGCTGACAACTGCCGGTCGAATCCACCGTTTTTGCGGAGTAGAAAAAGTTGCTCCATGGTGTGTATCTCGCGACAAAGCTATTATGAAGTCTTGGTCTGTATTACCTTTTATTAGGCCCGAGGAGCCGGCAGCCGACAGCTACGATGATTGAGCCAAGATGATGATGCTACGCGACAACGATGAGGATGCATGAGCCACACATGATAATGATGATAATGTACCGGTGAACAGGATGCGTATACTAAATGCCCACATCAATTCCCCCACGTGAAAGCGGCCAGCCTGGCCGCGGCAAGTCAAGGGGCAAAAAACGTCGCATGAAGGGCTTCATACGGGAGACATGGACGACCTCTGTAGTTCGATAACGGCGATCTGCTGGGGCTACAAGTGGCGTCACGCGATAATTCACTGGTGAAGTCTCTTCAAGAACAGTGTACGGCCCAATAAACCGAGGCTCAAATTTGTCGCACAAACCAGGTGTGCGAACAGGCGTCAAAAGGAGCACTTCGTCTCCAGGTTGGAAGGATACATCACGATGCGATTCATCATAAACTAGCTTTCTGTCTTGCTGGCGGGCTTCAGTGTTTATACGAGCTCGTTGGCGGCACTGTGCGAGTCGTGAAACGTATTCCTCTGAAGAGGATGGAGATGAGTTCGCTTGGGAGGTAAAGAAGGAGACGTCCAGGAAAGAAGTAGGGGAGCGTCCATAAACTAGGTAAAATGGCGAGTAGCTGGTTGTTCGCTGAATGGCCGTATTGTAGGCGAAAGTGACGAATGGTAGAACAACGTCCCAGGTTTTGTGGTCTGGTTGAATATAGTCGGCGATCATGTCAGCAAGAGTGCGGTGGAATCGCTCAGTGAGGCCGTTAGTCTGGGGATGATAACTAGAGGCAGTCTTGTGAGTAGTGCCGGAGGTCTGAAGAAGTTCGTTCACTAGTTGTGAAAGAAAGGCCCTTCCACGGTCACTGAGCAACACACGTGGAGCACCATGACGCAGTATAATGGCTCGGAGGATGAAATCGGCAATCTCAGAAGCTGAACCTGTAGTAACGGATGCCGTCTCGGCGTAGCGCGTCAAATGGTCAATGGCTGTTACTATCCACCGGTTTCCAGCAGCACTGACTGGGAGGGGGCCATAAAGATCGACGCCTACAACTTCGAATGGTGTGGCTGGGCACGGAAGAGGCTGTAGTTTACCGGCGGGAGCAGATGTTGGTAGTTTTCTACATTGGCAGGTAGTGCAGGACCCGACGTACCGAGCTACACTAGTGGTAATGCCTGGCCAATAAAACCGACTTCGAAGGCGATCGTAGGTTTTATGGTAACCAAGGTGACCAGCAGTCGGATGATCATGAAGTGCCCTGAAGACTTCGGACCGAAGCGATCGGGGTAGAACGAGAACCCAGCGCTGACCGTCAGGATGGTAAATTTTGCGGTACAGCACCGAGTTGTCTAGCTTAAATTGCAAGAGTTGGCGACGGAGCCTTGCATTAGGTGGACGGGAACTGCCAGTGAGGTAGTCTATAATACGTCGAAAGTATGGGTCAGCCAACTGTCGAGAAGGAAAATCGTGCGGGTCGTCCGAAGGCAGCTGGTCCATGGAGGCGAGAGAGGAAATCGCCGTAGACGTGGACTCCGAGGGCGTGTTGTGCAATTTGATGGCGGAAACCCCGAGTGGTGTCGCTGGTAGTGGGCAGCAAGAAAAAGCATCGGCGTCACTATGCTTTCTGCCACACTTGTACACGATCTCAAAATCATATTCTTGGAGGCGTAGAATCCAGCATCCGAGGCGTCCCGACAAGTTCTTGAGTGTCGAAAGCCAACATAAAGCATGGTGGTCGGTCACAATGGTGAAATGGCGGCCGTGCAGATATGGACGAAATTTCTGTACTGACCAAACGATGGCGAGGCACTCCTGCTCGGTGATCGTGTAGTTCCTCTCGGCTGCGGAGAGGACGCGGCTGGCGTATGCAACGACTCGCTCTCGCGAAGAGTTGTCGCGTTGCAGGAGCACGGCTCCTAAACCGCGGCCGCTAGCGTCTGTGTGCAGGAAGGTCGGTGCATCATCGTAAAAATGAGCAAGTACAGCGTCGGTCGTGAGGCCACTCTTCAACCTGTCGAAAGCCGATTCACATTCCTGAGACCACTGAAAGGACATACCGGAAGCAAGTAGCTTATGAAGTGGTGCGGCTATGGAGGCAAAGTTTTGTATGAATCGCCGAAAGTAAGAGGCGAGACCAAGGAAACTTCGCAAATCTTTTGGTTTGTCAGGGCGAGGGAAGCGAAGCACTGCAGCAGTTTTATCAGGGTCTGGGCGAATTCCGTCCTTGCTCACAATATGACCGAGTACCTTGATAGATCTGCTGTCGAAATGGCACTTTTTGGTGTTAATTTGAAGACCAGCGCCCGCAAGACAAGTCAGGACCTCGTCCAAGCGTTGCAGATGTTGAGGAAACGTCGATGAAAAGACAACAATGTCATCGAGGTAACATAGGCAAGTCTTCTATTTCAGGCCATGCAGCACGGTGTCAATCATGCGCTCAAAAGTTGCGGGCGCATTGCATAGACCGAACGGCATAACATTGAATTCGTATAGGCCGTCCGGGGTTGCAAACGCAGTTTTTTTCTTTATCATCTTCATGCATGGGGATTTGCCAATAGCCGGAACGCAAGTCGAGGCTCGAAAAGTATTCAGCACACTGTAAGGAATCTAGGGCGTCGTCGATGCGTGGCATGGGGTATACGTCCTTTCTAGTGATCTTATTGAGTGCTCGGTAATCAACACAAAATTGTACGGAACCGTCTTTTTTACGTACCAGAACGATGGGCGACGACCAAGGACTGGTTGAGGGTCGGATTATCTCCCGTTGGAGCATATCGTCTACGTTTTCTTCAATGATTTTTCGTTCAGCTAGAGAGACGCGGTACGGACGGTGGTGCACAATGGATGTTCCGTCGGTCTGAATACGATGTGCTGTAGCAGTTGTCTGGCCCAGGGTGGATGAATGAACGTCAAAGGAGTTTGCATGCTTTTCCAACAAATCAAGCAGCTGCTGCTCCTGTGAGTCATTCAAGTCTTTGTTGATGGCTGCTGTAAAGGCCGAGGAAGCAGCATGATCTGCAGGATGGCCTTTAGAGGAGACAGCGGTAAGAGGCACAACGCACACAGGCTGCAGATCGGCAACGCAGGCGACAGTAGTGCCCCGTGGTAGTAAAATTTTATCTTCTGTGGTGTTGGTAGCAGCGAGGACAGTTGATTCATTGTTGAAGCGAGCCACACCTGATGCCAGAGCTATGCCTTTATCAAGGCAACACGGTGACGGAGTGACCAAAATGTCACTAGAGTCGACGTCGTTGGACAAAACTGTCACTAATTGATGTTCGTTTGGTGGTAACTCGATGTCTACTGCAGCGATGAGTCGAAGTGGCCTGTAGGTTTCGTCTTTGAGCAAGTGGTCCGTGTCAGTAAGATGGACGACACGTTGTGCACAGCAAATAGCCGCAGAAGCAGAGGAAAGAAAGTCCCAGCCTAAAATGAGTTCATGGGAGCACGGGGATAGCACAGCAAATTCTATATGATGAAGAATTTCGTCGATTAGTACATGGGCAGTACAGAGAGCGGAAGGGCGAATCATTGTTCCCTGGGCTGTAACCAGTGTCGGTCCATCATAAGGCGTCGTGACTTTTCCAAGACGGGCACACAAATCAGCACGAATAACAGAAAACGCAGCCCCAGTGTCCACCAAAGCATCAACGTCCACTCCCTCAACTGTGACCGCAATCATATTGTAGGGGCGTGCTGGAGGAATTGGAGTCCTGTGTTGGAATGCAGTTTGTCCTCCAAAAACTGCATCGCTTAGTTTTCCGAACGCCGATCAGAAGTAAGGGAAGCAGGCTGAAGAGGAGAAGAAGAGCGCCGGTAAGGCGACGGTGAACGGCGTCGGGTTGATCGGTGACTACTGCGCAGTTCACCCGATTCTGGTGGAGATGGAGACCGACGCGGCGGTGACGAATAACGGCGACCCTGGTACAAGGCTCCTGCGGTATAGTCCCGTTCGCGTATGTCATACCCTCGGCGCTCGTCTTGCTGGCGCTTGCGGCAAAAGCGTGCAATGTGACAACGATAGCCGCAATAATAGCACGTAGGCCGAGTCGATCGATGAGGAGGGTAGTAGCTTGCGCTAAATGCACCAGGAGAGAGAGAAGTCAGAGGGACAGGTGACGGCTCACGCGGTGGTGATGAAAAGCTCGTGGGAAAGCTTGTGGGAGGTGCGGCAGCAACCGACGCGTATGTTCGTGGCGGGGACGTCGAGCTGACGGTGCCTGGTGGTGCGGCGGCGGTGTGCGGGAACGATGGTAGAGTACGAGAGACAATGGGCTGCAGGTTGGCCATGTGGTTCATGGACGTGAGCTCTTCCCTGATGACATCCCGCAATGACGTTGAAGAGGACTGAACGGGACACACTGAAGGTAGTGTGAATCCCATTGATTCTAATTCTTCACGTATAATCGCCCTTATCATGTCTCGCAGGTTTGTATCAGTCTTAATACGGGCCGCGTCACTGTCTGATTGTAGGCGCATAGACTCAAGTTCTTCGAGGCACTGACAGGTTGTCGCAACGTCAGCAACGGTAGCCGGATTCTGGATCGCTAGGGCATTGAATGCGACGGGTGCAATCCCCTTAAGAAGCTGGCGCACCTTGTCTGATTCTGTCATTGGTGTGTCAACCCGGCGGAAAAATCAAAGAACATCCTCGATGTAGGATGTGTACGACTCCTCAATGTGCTGTTTCCGAGTCGCGAGAGCTTTCTTTGCGAGAGCCGAACGAACAGCCGGTGTGCCAAAGACATGGCGAAGCTGATCTTTGAAGGCTGACCAGTCGGGGATGTCGATGAAGTGGTTGAGGAACCACGTCTTCGCGACACTCGTGAGGTAGAATGACACGTGAGCGAGTTTGTAGGCGTTATCCCACCGGTTAGCAGCGCCGACACGTTCGAAATCGTCCAGCCATTCTTCCACATCTTCCCCGCGCATACCAGCGAAGGGATGGGGCTCACGCTGGAGGCTGTTGATGACGTGAGAAGGCGCGGCACGCGGTGGTTGAGTGGGAACGGCTGCAGCACCGGCCTCATCTTGGTGCGACATATTTCCGGACACCTGGCCCAAGCGGTGACCTGAACCTAGCTCCAGGGGGTAGAGTGGTCGAGAGGATGACGAGGAATCTAACAGCACTCTCCACCACGTATGAAGTCTTGGTCTGGATTACCTTTTATTAGGCCCGAGGAACCGGCAGCCGACAGCTACGATGATTGAGCCAAGATGATGATGCTACGCGACAACGATGGGGACGCATGAGCCACACATGATAATGAAGATAATGTACCGGTGAACAGGATGCGTATACTAAATGCCCACACTATTCTGGAACTGCCAATGTAACACACAGAGAGCACTCTCGTTCTGCCAATGAAACAGACTTGCTCCGCATGTCGCAAAGAGTGCTCCAAATCTGCTGATGGATGACACCAATAAAAGGGTGTGTGTCATAGAAGTTTGGTAAATCCCACTACTTAACACTGGTATACCAAAAATGAATAAGGTAACATTCTGCTTATCAAATGGCAGTTCACACACATGACATCCGTGTCGTGTATGTGATTGTCTGTCGTTTAATTCAAACTTCTCGGCGCTAAGAATTCACGTTGATAAAAACCTAACATCAGCTATCTAAAGCCTAGCAATGACTTATAGGTATTCTAAACTAATCTGCATCGCTTTACTAAGGCGTAAGAACAACCAGATCAGTCTTCAATATCATCCTGATTATATTTCAAGCCTAGAACGTGTTCGAGCCAATTTCACCTTTTTTGTTTGCTGTATTTTCTACTTATTTGTGAAACAAGTCATCCTAGCTAGGAATTTGAAAGATATACTTCGCTCGATTCGTGGACATATAGAGCCTTCGTGCGAACATTCGGGCAAAATCCATCAATGAGGAAAGCATTTTTTAGCATTGATTGAATGGGGGGATTGGTTCGTTGGTTAGGACTCTGGGACAGGCGCGAAGCACGCCTCGAGTAGGTACTGACCACGTTTTCACGCATCAACCCAGGAAAAAAAACATTGCACCTGAGGTCAGTTCTCAAAGTGTAACTGAATATAAAAAAAATATTCAGCAGATCCCATCAACGCCGACTAAATTTCAAGGCCGAAAGGCTGCCACAGCGACGTCAGAGGTTGGGGGCCCAGTTACGCCGCGAACGCGGCGGAAAGCCTGTGTTTCGTTCACGTTTTAGGAGAACCAACGGTCCTGCTCTCGCAGCTGCTGCGACTCGATTGGGCCGAATAAAAGATGTGGAAAATAAAGTCTTACTGAGCATGCTCAGTTGGGCAACTGGACCCCCAACCTCTGACGTCACTGCGGCAGCCTTTCGGCCTTGAGGAGGAGGAGGAAAAAACCTTTATTGATGCTGGCTGTGCCAGATAGCCCTTATCCCCACCGGGCTGGTTGACATCCTTAGTCCGGGACGTCATTAGTTGAGGCCGCCACCCGAGCCCGCTGCACTAGAGTTCGCTGTTCCTCTAGTGTGGAGCTATTGAGTAGGGTCGTCTCCCAGTCCTCTTTGGTGGGGTTGGGAAAGGGGGTTAATTTTGGGTTCATTTTGCAGGCCCAGACCATATGGTAAGTGTTGGCCACTTCCCCACAGTACTGGCACTGCCCAATTATTTTAGGGTCATAATATTTTAGTATGGCTGGACAGAGCAGCGTATTTGTCTGTAGGCGCCGCAGGATGCGCTCCTCCGTTTTCGAGAGTCCCTTCGCTGGTGTGGGATACAAGCGGCGTTGCTCAATGTAGTATCCTTTGATTTCTCGAAACCGTGTTAAAGGTGTGGGACGTTCAGGTCTATCAGGGGAACGGGGAGTTTCCCGGGAAGTAAGCACGCGGGCCGCTGCATGTGCAGCCTCGTTAACCTGTAGACCCTGATGTCCCGGAGTCCATATAAGACGTTTTGGGGTAGGATCGCGGTTCCTGATGCTGGATTTTAAAGTATATTAGCCAATGGAGAGATTTCTCCTGCAAGATAGCTCTCGCAGGCTCTTCGAGAGTCTGTAACCATTTGTTTTGAGTTTGGATGGGATACTGCCAGTGCAATGGCCACCTCCCCCGCCTTACTTGAGCTTGTGGCTTTGAAAGTGAGGCCGTCCACCTGCGTTCCTTGATGTATTAACGCCGCCGTGTAGTATCCCCTAGGTGACGGCCCGGCCACATCGACGTAATAGACCCCATTACGGGAGCCAAGACGTTGTTCAAGTGCCTCAGCGCGCGCTTGCCTTCTACCCTGGTGCGCCTTCCTGGTCATATTGCGGGGAAGCGGGGACACCCAGAGTTTTGTTCTCCAAAGTTCAGTAATACGCTCCGCGTTTTCGATTTCGCATTCGTGCCGGATCAAGAGGCGGTCCAGTAGGCGCCGCCCGGGGGGCGTCTGCGTAAGACGCGTATACTGATTTGTGAGGTGGGCTTCTCGGAACTCTTGTATAGAGTTAAAGACTCCCAATGCAGAGAGTTTCTGATTTGAAGTGCTGATGGGTAAATCAAGTGCGCGCTTAATTACTTTCCTAAGAATAGCATCGACTCTGTTCTCTTCGTGTTTAGTCATTCGTAAGTACGGTATTGAATATAGAATCCTGCTAGTTACAAAAGCATTGGCGAGCCGAATCGCGTCCCTTCCTCGTAGCCCCCCGCGCTTGTTTGACACTCGGCGGATCATGTGCCCTACCTGTTCTCCAATTTTCCGTAGCTTGTCTAGCGTGGTGCTGTTTTTTGTTCTGTTGGGAATCAGAAGGCCAAGGATTCGTAGTTCTGAAACCTCTCGTATTGCTGATCCTGATACCATTAAGTTCAGGGTCGTCCTATCTTTAATGTTTTCTCTGATATGCAGGAATTCAGATTTGGTTGGAGCGCACTGCAACCCACACTGGGCCGCATAGTCCTCCACAATAAAGGCGGCCTGCTGCAGGCGGTCTTCAATTTCTCCTAAACTGCCCCGATTCGTCGAGATTGTTATATCATCGGCGTATATTGCATGGTATATTCCTTCCACTACTGCCAAAGCTTGCGGGAGCTTCATCATGGCAATGTTGAATAGCAGTGGAGACAGGACAGCTGCTTGCAGGGTTCTCCGCATCCCCATTTGGAATGGTCCATGTTCCTCGTTGTCTATGCGAATGAACGCCAGTCTTTCAGACAGGAAGTCTCTGATGTAGGCAAATACTTTCTTACCGCAATGGACACTACTCACGTTCTTCAGGATGCTTTCATATTTAACGTTGTCGAATGCGCCTTTAAGGTCGAGTGCAAGGGTTGCTCTGTCATTGTGCGTCGAGGAAATGGGTTGGATAATGTCTCGTTTTAGTTGCAAGAGGATATCTTGCGCAGACAGGTGGGGCCTAAAGCCAAACATGGAATCTGCGAAATGCCCCTTGCTCTCGAGGTACGTGGCGAGACGGTCTCTAACCATTGTTTCCATCAATTTGCCGGCACATGAAGTTAATGATATAGGTCTGAGGTTGTCGGTGCTGATTTGCTTGCCTGGTTTGGGGATGAATGTGACAACTGCTGTTTTCCATTCAGTTGGCAGTGGTTGGCCATCCCAGATCGCGTTAATGTATTGCAATAGATGCCGATAAGAATCGTCTGACAGATTTGCTAACAGTTTTACCGTGATCAGGTCTCGGCCCGGGGCAGTGCCCCTGCGCATTTTTTTCAGTGCTGCTTTCAGATCGCACATTTCGAAAGGGGCATCGAGCTGACTGTTTTCTCTACCTGCGTATTCTTATGCGTTCCTGTTGGGATCCGTGGTGCGACGTAGGTATCTAGCACACAAATCATCAGCCAGCTGGGAGTTGGTTCCCTGGAAACTGTGCAGGGCTCGACGGAGCTGCTTTTGCGCTTCTCCTCGGGTTTGGGCGGGGTCCACGAGAGTTCGAAAAAGGCGCCATGGTTTCTTTGTATTCATTTCTTTAGCTACAACATTGCACCGTTCTATCCGGTTGGATTCATTCAGTTGTGCAGCATATTCATCCGCTTGCTTACTCAAATTGGCTATTCTAAGTTTAGACTTGCGGTTGAGTTTGTTTTTCCGCCAACGTTTAGTTAAGCTTCTGCGGGCGTCCCAAAGGTGGAGCAGGTACTTATCGACGGCGGGGGTGTCATCCGTTGTCTTTATAGTTTTAAGACACTTGGAATTGGCTGCAAGGAGCTGTTTTGCCCATCCCGTATATCCTCCCGCCCCTGGCACAGAGGGGATCACGTGTAAGCGGAAGGCTGTCCAATCTGTCAGCTTAGCTTGGCTCCATTTTCTACGGCCTATGTTGCCGGAGAGTGTGATTCTGAGAAGACAGTGATCACTGCCGAGCGTTTCTTCTAAGTTTTTCCATGTTTCGTAGGAAATGTTCTTAGTCAGTGATAGATCCGGGCAAGTATCTCAGTTTACAGAATTCCCGATTCTAGTGGGTTTTATTGGATCTGTGAGAAGCGATAGACGAAGAGTGGATATGAGTTCTGCCAATTTCCGTCCCTTGGGGACTTCGCGGGTGTAACCCCAATGATAGCTGGGGGCGTTAAAGTCGCCCAAAATCACTAGTGGGTTCGTATCTGCTTCTTTAATCGCTTTATAAAACATTTCGTTGAAGACACATTGCCTAGATTTTGGAGAACTGTATACATTTAGAATGTACAAGCTAGGATCTCGTCTTTTATTGGGAAGGACTTTGACCATTGTGTATTCATGCGCCTCTGACAGATCAAGGTCTATCTGACAAGCGGTATACTCCTTGTGTACGAGAACACAGGTGGACGCACTTCCCTGAAATGAGTTGTAACCAGGCAATTTCGCCTGTAAGCCGGTTTCTTGTAGCGCCAAAACTGCGGGGGTAAAATGTCAATTCTGCAGGAAAAGGTTAAGAGTGGCTCTCTTTTTCCTATCTTTAAACCCCTTGCAGTTCCACTGGAAAATATCGAGTTGCTGTTGTTTGGAGCTTTTACTATTATGTTTAGAATTGCCTGCCATCATGAATTTATTATTGAGGAGGTGTCATTTTCGCCACTGCATCCAGCGTGGGAGCCTGGAGAGGCGTGGGGGACTCAGTTTGGTTGGTTAACGACTGGGCTATGTTGTTCTCGGATTCAGAATTTGCCAGGTTAGGATGAACAATTTTGCGTCGGGGTTGTTCTGTTGTCTTAATGCTAGTTTTGAGTTGGTCCAATTGGGGTGTGAGCCAATTTTGAACGGTTTGTAGTACACTGGCTGTGAGAATTGGCAAAATGCTTTGCTTGAGGTCTTGCATAGCGGCTTGAACTGATAGGTTCGGCTGCTGCGGAATAATGTCTTGTACTGTGCGCTTGGTTTGTTCTAGGATCATTTTGCTCTGCTCCTCAAGCTTAGCCTCCAGTCTGCTTAGTCGACCTTCTATGTCGCTCGAAGCACCTACTACAGTTTTAGACACACTAGTGTTACCCGATAGGTCTGACTGAGTGTCCTGCTCATCGTCCGAGCAGTCGGAGGTGTGCATAGCCACCGGTTCCGACGGTGGAGGAGGAGTAGCAGCCTGCGACGCCTTCAGCGCCCGATTTTCGCGTTCTAGAGTTTAAATTGCGTTTTTTCATGGCTTCCAATTGTTTTGAAATTTCAGAATTGGAGGGGGAGGCAGTGGTGGTGAGAGACTGAGAGGAGACCCCTACCCAATTGCTCACCTGTTTGGGCGGGTTTGCCAGTGACGGGAAATCTTCGGCGCCGAAGGTAGGCGGCCTCGACTTCTGTCCGGCTGGGGCTTTGATCGGCCTGGGCTTGTTATGCATGGGCTTAGCTTTTTCGTCAGTCCTGAGAGGGGCTGAGGGCTCTTCTTGCTTGTTTTTTAGTCCATGTTGCCGCTGTGTTTGAGCGGGCTTCCATGCCTTCCGGAATTTTCCGACGCACTGCGCTGAGCCGGTGAAATGGTTTTCACCGCATATAAGGCACTCGGGTTGACAGTCGTGCTTCGCTGGGCCCTCCGGACTGAGTTCCACCTTCGCACCACAATGAATGCACCGCTGATTGTCTGGATTGGGGCACGCATCCGGTCTGTGGCCCACCGTTCCCCACCGGTAACATGCCGGAACCGTTTTCTTGTAGTAGCGCACTGGCACGTTTTCAGAGCAGTAGTGAATGAATCTTGGAACGCGGCGTCTTTTGAAGGTTACCACTGCAACGTTGGATGTTCCGAGTTTTCGCACATACAAAATTTCGCCGTCGATCCACTCGAGCTTGCGTCGAAGGGATTCCGAAGTTTCATTGTCTGCGACGGTGACGACACCCTTGCAGGTTTCTCCGGCTGATTTCAAATGTCCTTGAAATGGTACCTGGTGGTCCCCAATCGTCAGCGTGATGTCCCCGATGAGCTTCGAGGCCAGGCTTTCCGTTTTCACACCTACAACAACGATGTTTTGGTCCCACACCGGCGACACGGAGATACCAGCGTTCGTGGTGCTGTCGGTGAAGCGTTGCACTGCTGTGCCAATCCCGCCTGGCCCGAACGCAGCGTGCAGATCCATGGTTATTTTTGGTTTAAGCACAATAACCAACTCGTCCGACCGGATTCGAGGCGTGTGTGTTGGCTTCCACGTCGCCAGCTGCCGCGGGGACTCAACGCAAGCTGCGGGTGTTGATCCTGTTTTGCGAGCCTGTGGCTGGGCGGCGGCCGTCGAGCCTCGGGGCTTCATTTTAGCGAGCTTCTCTTGCAGTTGGCGAACCATGATCTGAAGATGTTCGTCTTCACCTGGTATGGGGTCTTCCCGTGTTTCTGCCACCTCGATGTCAACCCACTGCATCGTGCTTGGTTCGTAGCCTGTCTTCGTGGACGCTGCCATGGCTGGGGAGCCCGGGCGTAAGCCTCGTCGGCGTTAGGCTTAGCCGGGCTCGGGTGTCGCGTGGTGTTGAACCAGTCGTAGATTGGCGGAAAATGGGCCTACCTGGATAAAATAGGTATCCAGAGGTTCCTGATGGCTTCGCCAAAACGCTGAACCTGGTTTCTGGTGGATATTTGCCAAAAGTCCACAACTATCGTCGATTTCTGACGGAGCCGACGTGACATGCTTCTCACGCGCGCGCTGAAACGCCGCGTCCCCTCGGCCTTGAAATTTAGTCCGTGTTGATCCCATACGTACTTGTAAATCAACGTTATGCGAAGCATGCGGATGGAAGCGGACCACGTTGCAATTTTTCATTCAGTGACACGTGATGAATTGACGGTAAATACAAGTAAAAACGTTCCACGCACAGACATGCATATGTTGAAGAGTTGCAGATGTTTATATAATCAGTTGTTTGCACTTGCGCAGCTATGCCAATAGGAACATGCGTATTAGCAACACCGGAAGCCGATATGAAGCACTCATGCTCGCGAATATTCCAGCCCTGGACACTGCTACATAAATCAACTTTAAAGCATGGCAACCAACCACAATTTGACGTTTAACCGACGTGATGGTTGGTTCAAATCAGTACATGTTTATAAAATTGGGTAGGCAGCACTGCAACCACAATCGGCGTTTCAAAAATATTAGCGTCTATTTGAAAACTAGTTCCGAGACCTGGCGTAGCTCTGTGGTAAAATACTTCATTGCCGCGCAGAATGCTTGGGTTCGATTCCAGCTGGGACCCTGACATTTATTCTTTGCGTTCGTGGGGTCAGCGCTACGATGTCAGGTTTTAAATGTGAAGCTTTTTTAGCGAACTTCGCTGACTTTGAGCGTATCTATCTATCTATCTATCTATCTATTCGCCTACGACATTATCTCTCCTGGCAGTTTCGATAACTGTATCAATACCAAACTTGGTATGCCACATCATGACTGTATGACGAACATATTTGACTAGCCACATGAAAATCATGACATGTATGTCGTGGATGTCATGAATTACATTTCACGATCCTGCAGCTCTTGCGATAGTTTCGTTCACATGGCATGTCGCAAAACTGGTATGGTATAACATAATTGCATGGCGAACACAAGCGACAGGCCCTAACATGAAAATCATGACATGCGTGTCATGTAACAACATGACTGCATGCCACGCTCATGATGCAGTGGCGGCCGTTTCGCTAGCTACATTTATACCAAATTTGGTATTACGGGACGTGAATGGATGACGACGGTAGGATACTGGTGCAAACATGATAAACATGAGATGCTTGTCATGTAACAACATGACTACACGCTACGCTCATGATGCGCTCGTGGCCGTTTCGCTAGCTTCACATGTACCAAACTCGGTATCACGCCACGCGAACGGACGACATAGGTAAATGGCACATCCAAAGATGGTAATCATGGCATGCGTGTCATGTAAAAACATGACTACATGCCACCTTGATGATGCACTTGCGGCCGTTTTGCTAGCTTCGCATATGCCAAATTTGGAATTACGTGACGCCAATGAATGGCAAAGGTATGTGACTGGTGCAAACATGAGAATCATGAGATGCGTGTCATGTGAGAACATGACTGCATGCCACAGTCAAGACGTCAATACATTTCGACGTGACGTGGTGCGCGTGCGCGCTGGCGTTCATTTCGTCGTGTCACGCCGGCTTTGCCACGCCAGGTGCCGGTCCTGCCATTCACTCGCAGGTGCGCGCCGCGTTGCGTTGCTTTGACGCATGCACGTTTCAGCGCGTCCAGCGCTCCTCCGTCACGAAAAGAGGGAGGCGCAGTGTTGTCTGGGTAACGCGGCGCGAGATCCAGCACGTCGCATTTCGCGCCGGTTGCCGTCGGGCCGCGCCGACGAACGCTTGTCGCACCTGGCGTAGGACTACACAGTGCTCGCGTTTTGCTAACGTAGCGTCGCTGTGCCCAGCGTGCGCGTGCGTCAACGCTACATTGGAGTATATCGGGCCCTTGATGCGCTCGCGGCCATTTTGCTTGCTCCTCATATATACCAAATTTGGTATTACGTGACGTAAATAGACGACGAAGGTAAATGGCCCGTTCAAACATGATAATTATGACATGAGTGTCATTTAAAATGACTGCATGCTACACTCATAGCGCGCTCGCGCCCCTTTTGCTAGCTCCACTTATACTAAATTTCGTATCACGTGACGTCAATGGGTGGCGAATGTGAATGACATGTTCAAACAAGACAATCAAGACATGGAAGCCATGTACGGGATAATTTAAGTCCGCCTCCTAACGTTGTGCTGACTTTGAAAATTACATATCAATTCTCATTCGTGCTTCGCATAGCCGATTTTTGGTAACGCTCGCGCGTTAAAATTGGCATTGTGTGTTCTCGTTGTTCCTGGGTAGATACTAAGTGTCAATCACTTGTGGCACATACCCGCATGCCAGCGGCACATGCCCACCCGCGGGTATGTGCCACTGTCTGGCGGGAAGTGTTTGACGACGTACGCGACGGGATTGTGACATTATTTACGCCTTGACCAGCGTGTCATATTTGTGAAACCATCTTAACCTACCATGCTAATTTCGGCTTACTCCAAGTTAAGGGGGTGACTACGAGAGCACACAAGCGTAAAGGGCTAGATAGATATATACGCCCAAAGTCACCGAAGTCCGCTAAGAAATGCTTCGCATTTATTACAATAGAAACAAGCAGAAACATTCTGCTAGAATTCCCGTACGCTACCACAATGCTTTCAGGGTCGTTGGACCACTAAATCTTCGTGGCATTTCTTTACCATAAGCGGTTAAAGTATCCTCACAAGCAATGTGGGAAGATATTTAAATGGCCATCGAAGCGCTGTTCCGCGGAGTGCATGCACGATGAAAATAAGCGACGCGAATCAGATACACAAAATGAAAAAAAGAAAACGCCCAAGCAGCAGCGCAATTGTTACGAACGCTGACAAGAATGTCGGCGAGATCAGTTGCAGGAGTGCCCTCATCTCCACTGGTCGTCCATCTGCACCGAACGGAATGTATCCATCTTCTTTGAGTTACTAACGCGAAGCGCGTGGCTGCCTTTGAGAGGTTGCGCTAGGTGCCTGTCTCAAAATCCTGGACACGTTGGTTGACTGATTGATTGGCTTATTGGCCAACCGGCCAACCGACCGAGAAACTCATTCATCTCTTCGTTTTACAGCGTAGCTGCTCAGCTCTTCATTTGTCCGCGAGTGATAGTACAGAAAATTCGGGCTGACACGCTGAACAGGAATTTGGCAAGCCCGACTACCGAGTTCAAGTATTTACATATTACTGCGTTGCTAGAGGAACAGAGAAGGGACGGAAGGGTCACAGAGGGAAAAGCGGGAGTGTAGAGAGTCAAGCATAGCATATTATTGTATAGAACCTTTCGGTAAGGGCGTGAAAAAAGGATGTGATGGTAGGATGAGTTGAGCGAAGTGGTGAAAAGGGTAACGCACAGTGTAGTCATGTATGCGGACTGAGAAACGAAAGGGAAAAAGAGTGATGTGACAGTAAAAGAGAGGTAAAAGAAGAAGGGAGAGGGCAATCCACAGAACGGCCTTGTATAGCATAGCATAGCAAGTAGGAAAAATTGGAAGTAAGGGAGAGCAGGAGAGAAACGGGCAAGCCAACTCCATCGTTTTGTCAGTCTTCGCCCTACTAGTGAGTAGCTGTCACGAGTCCTAGTAAAGTTGAATTGAGCACTTTTTTACTCGTTTGTTTTTGCTCTGGCGCAGGTGCGGCTGGCGCTGCGCAGCCACCCCAACTTTTGCGTCATGCTGGTGCGAGTAGAAAAGGACGACTTCCGAGGCATATGCTCCGAGACGCACTTCCCGCTCGCGCAGAGCGTCAGGCACGCCATGCGCCACTTCGGCAACAATAAGCGCTTCGCTTGAAACGCTTCAATATTCGGTGCAGGATTGCAGTGCAGTGAAGGGGCTTACGCGGGCCTCACAATAAAGTCGTATGCTGTCTAGCGAGATGTTACTTTGGTCGGTAGAGTTTTGTAGAAAAGATTTGCAACGAGTGCTACTCCGAGATTGTACATTCGTGCATCATCATTTAGTTTGAAGGAGCGTAAAAGAAAAATAAAACCTCAGAATGAGCTAAACTAACTAGTCACATCTCTTTACAACCTATCAGTTGTTGTTTAAATCGTTTATTTCATGTTCTACTTTGTTGGGTCTCTCTTTTAGGCTGCTTTAAACGATGAAACTGAAGCAACTCGTCCAATCTCAAAACATTTTGCAATGCGTACACCTGTATCACTTCCTGACTATATATGAAGAACTGCCCTTGCAACGTACGTAGTTGTTATTCATGGGTGTTCACACAGTCTCCCATTTGGCGGTGTGTGGGAGGGTAGGAGGGGGGAGCAGGTGGCAAGTTCGTATTGCAGTGCCTCACCCCCACTTCTGGTTGAGTCCACAAGACACGCTTCACAGTGAGTGGCTTAAAAAAATGTAAAAGTGAGCGACGACATGCTTTTCACAATGGCATTCCTTTTTTCTCTTGCTTTACGTAAGCAAAAAAAACGTTAGTAAATAGTTTATGGCATGAAAACTCGGGTGCCTTCGGCCACGCTTATTCTCAACAACCTGCGTCTCCGGAATCATGCTACCTAAAAAATTACGGGTTCAGAAGTAGACCTAGAATATTTTCCCCTTGTACGACTGGTGATCACCCAGAGGTACACACGTGCCACACTTAGACGGATCACGTAAGAAACAACTTTATTTACCCTAAAAACAAGCAGAAGAAAATTGCAAGCAGCAGATAAATCAAGCAAACTTGTGGCAGCTGCAATTAGGTCAAATATGTGGGAGGCTTCATTTGTTTCAATTCACAGGTCATTGTTAGATGTGAGCAGCAAAGGAATGCTTAACTAGGGCAGCATCGTGTATCGGGATCCATAATTCACATTTCTCTCTGAACATTCTGTCGGCTCAGTTACATGCTCCGAAAATCATCTTTATCGACATGAAACTGAGCTTTGAAAAACAGCTTACCAAGTTTGTCAGAGGTCTACCCATTATCACTTTCGCAGAAGTGCGATGACACTCTGAAAAAGTCTACGAACACCAGATTTTAGTTTTGATTGAAAACGCACCGAAAATGAATTTATTATACCCGGCGACAACTTTCTGTGGCAGCACGGCCAAGGCTACGTGGGCGGAGCCTATGCACATGTGCTACTGCGCCAAGTAGTCCGACCACTTCGACGGGTGTTTCGGTTTCGATTTCTCGCGTTTGCTCGCGTTTCGCTGCAGGAAACGCGAGTCGCAGGAAACGCGAGTCGACGGAAGCCAAAAAACCCCCAAAAAACCTGAGTGAGCGTGAAACGAAATTTTTTCTACTGCGCAACGTTTTTATTCACTAATTAAAAAATAAATCCGCGAAAAACGTAAGTGACGAATGGTAAAATCTTAGTTACCCAGAACAGTATACAAACGTTTTCGTTGAGGGACTACATGCTGTGGCGCAGTAAGACAAGCGTGCTACGGCTCCGTAGCCTTGGCTGTGCTGCCACAGAAAGTTGTCGCGGGGTATAGAAAAGGCGCGGTGCTTTGAGCAGTGAAACATACAATGTTGCTGAAGTGGCTTCCCGTTTTAGTAGAAAAAAATTAACCTAGTCTGAGTGTTGGTAAAATGCAAGCTGAAAGGTAAGAAAATGTAAGATGTGACCAATTTGGTGAAGTGCGCACGCAACGAACATTATCGAAATGCGAATACATTTGAAAAAAAAAAGCTCAAAATGCACTCTAAAATTTAATGACTGCGTATAAACTCCCACTTTGTCAACTCAAATCAATGTCATCCAACAAATGCGAAATGCAGAAAACCTAAATACAAGATCGCAAAGGATACATGCATGTCATTTGGGGGGAAAAGTGGTCTCCAAAATTCATTTTCTTCAGAGGCATTAAGGAATCACGTGGAGAGCTTGCAAAGGTTGTACGAATCGGTTTACCATGTTGGTAAAATAAGCGCCCAAACTACGACTTTGTTAGTTGGGCAAATTTTCGAAATGTAACTACCACTTCAGTGGCATGGGACCAGATCAGATTGTTCCATGCCACCCGACTTGGTCGTCATTTCAAGCGACTGAATCTTCATAGGCTAGAGCAAGCTTGTCTCTTTTTGTAGGTATCAAGCGTAAGTATAGCCAATCTAGAACATATGATGTGGCATCGCCCCTCATCAAGCGGCGGGGAAGTCATCCCGCAATCCACATTGGATGTTATTGTTACCAGCTCCGGACTTTAACTGCAACGGGCCATCCAACGGGCCCACGACGCAGCAGAGATGTACCTTCCTGTTCGGACGTGGTGTCTCCGTTCCAAGATCTTGCTCTGTTCGTCCAAGCGTACGAGAGGCCATAATAAACTACAGGTAAATGCTGCGCTGGAAAGTCGAGTTCTTCAACTGGACTCGCACAAGGAAACCGATTTCCCTGTGTCAGCGCAGTTTTTCGTCCTTAACTTTGCAGCGCAACCTTTACCTGCAGTATATTTTAACTAGTCCACACAAAAGCTTTTCTGCCGTAATAAACTTGTTCCATCTATCTGACAATAGATTTCTCTCTATTACAGACACGGTGGATACACCACTTGCACATCATATCTCCGGTGGGTTAAGGAAGGGCTAGAGAATCGCCGATAACATCGATCATATAAGGTCTGGTTTCGAGCTCGTACACCCAGATCACCGTCCGTCAGTCCGCAATGCTCTTTTTACCCATTTGGAATGACTGGTGGGTTTTCAGCCACACCTAAAAATTGAACCGAAATCCTGCCCCATCGGAAGCGGATGCTCAATTACGCCATCTCTGTGGTGAACATACTGTTCTGATATTCTCAACATACTGGTTTTGCTTAAAAGCATTGAAACTGAAAGAAAAAAAAAAGAGATTACAGCATATCCACGGAGTCTATGATGATGAGTGGGACGAAGCTTCATAGAGTCCATTCGTGTGTCTGTCTGTCTGTCAGTCAGTCTTTTTCACCATGCTTCTCTCTCTCGGCGCGTAACTGCGTAGTTCTACAACTCACTCAGCAGGTGTAGACAGACAGACAGACAGACAGACAGACAGAGAGACAGACAGACAGACAGACAGACAGACAGACAGACAGACAGACAGACGTCCTATGGCTAAACCTGTAGCCCGTAAAAGGAACCTGTAAACGTAAAGGAAACGTGCACCGATAGATACTGCTTTTAGGGGCGAAACAAAGGGAAGTTTATAGCACTTCTGACAAGTAATCAAACAGATCATTCTTCTCCGACACTTATCACGGACACATGTGGTAAACACACCGATGAACAGCAAAAACACGTTTAGACTGTACATTACAACAGAAGCGCGATAATTCGAACACTCGTTATACAAAGATTACAAGAGCGCTGTATGGCCCGCGCGGAAAAGAGCTCATTTCCGTTTACAGCGAAAAAAGGGTGCAATAATGGTCGCCGCTGTTCGAGCTCGAGAGAACTAAGGGGTTAATCCGTACAGAGAACAGATTCGAGACACATCATTATACAATTGACAGGAGGGGTTGGGCATTGGCACTTTACGTTTGCCGGTCAGGAAACAGTGGGACGCATTGGCTGGCGTGCGCTTAAAAGGGGTTATCAGCAGGCGTAACTTGCCTTTTTTTCAGGAGAAAAAACCTCATATGCCAGCGGCGGAGAAACTTTTCCTCGCCACTGGCTTCAATTTGGTCTGAGAGGTGCCGCCACACCATGTGGCGGATACGAGCTATGGTCGGGAAGGCTGCTCTGACCGGAGAGCGGCTACCCTCAGCGAAGCAGCGTCGCTTCCAGACCATGGATATGGTGCAGAGGGCCACTAACTTTGCAAAGGCGCCTTTGTTTCTGTTCAGAGATGGGGGAGGACGGATTTTAAAATCCCTCGCAGTCAGGCGCCAAACCGGTTTGACCGCTGGGTACTCAAATAAGGCATGCGCCAGGGTCTCATCCGCGCGACAATTGAGACAGCAGGGTGTAGGCGTGATGCCAAACTTGTGGAGGCGCTGGCGGGTTGGGAGGACGTTCCAGTTTTTCCTCCATGCGAAGTCTTGGGCGGACGAAAGGATGGCACGCCCATCTGTTTTGCCTTTCCGCTTCCAGTTCCGCGACCGTCGTCTCTCCTCGAGGGTTATCTGGTTGCTGGTGATTTCTTCCACAATGCGAGCAGGCGGGTTCTCGTCTACGTCGCACGTAGGGGCCTCCTTTTTTAGCATGCGCATGGTGTTTACGGCTGCCTTATAGAACGCGGAGGGAGTCTCGGCGAGTGGGGCGAGCGGCCGGTCGGGATTCAGGAACGATGCGTTTGTACTGCACCAGTAACGCATTAAGGGCCTCTCCACGTAATCAGGTGCGCGAAACAAGGCCCTTGCGGTTTTCAAGGCAAGCATTTTGCTCGCCGTCAGGACATGCGTGAGCCCGAGGCCGCCCTCTGAAGCTGGGAGTTGCAGGAGGGTTCGACGTAAGGACGCGGGTTAGCCGTCCCACAGGTAGGCACCGATCATACTCGTCAATTGTGTCGCAGTCTTGGTAGGTAATAAATACTCCTATTCGGCTTACATAACAGGGAAAGGCGCAGATGGTTGTCATTGCGGCTATGGCCCTCTCACGAAGCGTGAGATCCTTCGGTTGGAGGCGTGCTATTGCATCCTGTGCCCGCTCGAGCGCTCGTTGCCAGGTTAGGTCGGCGACGCCACCGCAGCAAAAGTATATGCCGAGCACCTTGACGGCGTCGACTCTTTTTAACTCTCCCAGAGCGCCGTGAGGGAATGTTCTAAATGGTAAGGCCTTGCTCTTCCTCATGTTCAAGGCCGTGCCTGAGACGTCAGCATAGTGCGCGAATGTTCGCCAAAAAGCTTGCAGGCTTGCCGGGTCTCTGACGAACAGGGATACATCATCAGCGTAAGCGAGGACCTTAATGTTGGGCCCTCCCCTTAGCGGAAAGCCTCTGACGTGCATGTTCCGGTCGATGTTCACCAGCAACGGCTCAAGCGAGAGTACGAAGAGGGAGGGCCCTAGCGGGCATCCTTGGCGGATCCCTCTCTCGTATACAAAGTTACTCGTCGGGGTGCCGTTTACTACTACGTGGCATGTGAGGTTGCTGTACAGGATGGCGATGGTGTCTACAAAGCATGTCGGGAACCCGAACTGGCGGAGTACCTTGATCATGTATCCATGGCGCACCCGGTCAAACGCCTTTGCCTGGTCCAAGGAGACACCCCGCCGCAGTGGTCTAGTGGCTAAGGTACTTGGCTGCTGACCCGCAGGTTGCGGGATCAAATCCCGGCTGCGACGGCTGCATTTCCAATGGGGGCGGAAAAGTTGTAGGCCCGTGTGCTCAGATTTGGGTGCATGTTAAAGAACCCCAGGTGGTCAAAATTTCCGGAGCCCTCCACTATGGCGTCTCTCAATCATATGGTGGTTTTGGGACGTTAAACCCCACATATCAATTAATCATGGTCCAAGGAGACAAAGGCTCCGCACAGGGACTTGGCAGACATGTATTCAAAGGCATCCCTTGTTACGGTAAGGTTGGCAAAGATCGAGCGGCCTGCAACCGCACAGGACTGCCAGGGAGCGACGATGGATGGCAAGAGGAGCTTAAGGTGGCTATTAAGGATGGAAGCAACCATTTTATAGTCCACGTTCAACAGGGTTATGGGGCGCCACGCCGACAGCTCCTCCTGCGGGGCTCCCTCTTTCAGTATGAGGACAATCCTCCCCTCTCTAAAGGATACGGGTTTCAGTTGCTTCGCAACCACCATGTTCGCCAGTGCGACAAGCACTCCCTCTAGATCGCCGAAAAAAGTGGCGTAAAAGTGGGCTGTGAGACTGTCAGTGCCGGGGGCCGAGTTCGGGGGCATGCCTGTTATCGCGCCCTAACCTCTTCTGCAGACACTTCCGTGCTCAGTAACACAAGCTCCTCTCCTCCCAGCCGTGGGAGGTGCTGGCAGACCTCTCTAATCTTGTCTTCTCCGCCAGTTTCTCCGTCGCTGTCGGCGTCCCGTAAAGGGCTGAGAAGTACTCGCAGAATACATCGCGGATTCCCTCTGGTTCAGTTGCGAAAGAATCGTCCGGGCGTTTCACTCGGGTAATTAGTATGCTGCCATTCCCAGTTGTGTCACTGGGGTGCGCTCCGAGGTGGTTAATGGGTGCGCCCGCTCCCCAGGCGGTCTGCGCGCGCGCAGTTGAAACAGCCGGGCATACTCGACGTCCAGGGTGTTCAGGTAGTGGCGCATGCAAGTCGTCATCGTCTCTGCCCCCCTGACGATGCGTATTCTGCGCAGCATCTCATTCAGTTTAGCGGTTATGCGGCGCTTCCTGGCCTTGCCTTCGTCTTAAAGGATTCCCTTCCACTCCACTTTCAAGGTGTCCCACGAGCGTGGAGTTAGGTCCGGGGCGTTCGCCACGGAGGCCCGCAGCCGCGCCCTAATGCGCTCGATGCTATCATCGTCTTGCAGGAGCGCTGGGTCCGCTCGCCACCCCGGGTCATCAGTACGGAGTCCAGGATGGCTAGCCGATAAGCGTAGTGACAAGGGGGAGGTGATCTGACCGACTCGCTAGGTCTGCAGGGGGAGGGGGGGAAAAGGACTTCGCGCACCACGAGCGGGGAAAGGAGAAAGTCGGGGAGATACGTCCGATCTAATCGACTGGCTGTGAGGTGAGAGGCTCGAGTTGGGACAAAAAGGTCGCCGTGCGCGATCAGCCACGCGTCGGATAACCAAAGGTATCGAAGAGTCTTTCCGAGCTCGCTAGCATAGTACGTGGACCCCCCTCGGCCCGGTCCCCTGACGTCGCGCTGCGAGTCCACGACGCAGTTGAAGTCCCCCAGCAGGACGTGACGTGCGGCACGAGTTCCAAAAGAAGGTCGTGCAACTGTTAGAAAAAGGTGTTTGTGTTCTTCCGCGTCGCCGGGGCGTACACGTTCACGAACCGAATCCTTGGTTCACTGATGTAGAGGTCCAACATGAGTGACTTGCCGTCAGCACCGAAGATGGAGAACGCCTTTTGCCGGAAGCGTCGCGTAGTAAAGACCACTCCCACTCCACAGGCCCTTGATTTAGTTAGGGAGAAGAGGGCGTCCACCTGGAACTCGCGTCTGAAGGTTGAGACCTCTAACGGTGACCGGAAGTTAGTCTCTTGTAAAAAGAGCACATCAATACCCTGTGCTTGGGCGAAAGTCAGAATGTCTCGCTGTTTCGATTTGTCACGAAACCCGCGGACGTTCCAGGTGGCGAACTTGAGAGTTGACATGATCTGCTCTAGTGGGCGTGGGGAGAGGACTTGGGGTGAAGGAAGGGGTGGGGGGGCGACCGCCTGGGCAGGGGCGGCACGCTCGAAGGAGCCGAGCGTAAAGGCGCGGGTGGCGTGGTTGCTAGTTGGGCTAAAAGGCCCTCCGTGGTTTAAGTGGTGCGTCATAGAAGCCGTGGTGCCGATTAGTCGCAAGGGCAGCAGGCAGCTTTGCAACAGATTAAGCATAAACAAAAACCATTGCCGTGGCTTCGGCTGGCGAAAGGAGCAGAGGGAAAAAGGGAGTAGGCGGCGCGGCCACCACTGATAGCAGAAGCAAGCGTGTGGGAGGGGTGTGTGGCGTCATGATGGAAAGAGCGGAGCATGCGCGAGGAGGTGGAGGGGGGGAGGGGGGACCGTGTTGCCATGTCGCGGCACCCGCTCTTGTGTTCGCCTTGAAGCAAACACGGAGAAGAAAAGAAAGGAAGGATGCTTTGGCGAAGAGCCTATCTTTTTTCGCTTGCACTTGAGGGCAAGTGCCCTTTCCCTGTCGGTAGTGCGTCCAATTTCTGCGACTTCGCAATGGGAGGGGCATCGCTGTCGCTGGAACAGACGGGTGCTTTGAAACACCGAGGCTTGTTTTCAAGGTTCGCGGGTAGGCTCAACGGCACGCCGGGTGACTAGTCCTCGCCTCTTAAAGAGGACCTTGATCTCGAACGCTCGCGCCCATTGGTCGGGGCTGCGCCGGCAGTTTGCATCTCGATGGAGGTGCACTGGTCCGTGCTCAAGTGGCCAGTATCCGGCAAGACGTAGCAGCCACAGCTTACGATGGGCACCTCCTCAGGGTTGGGGGGGGGGAGAGCCGTCGAAGGTGGAAGTGGCGGGAAACTAATCTCGTCAAAACTAGAGAATGCAAGCTCGTCGTTCTCGGGGATCGGCGCCTGTGTTCGCACTTCTTGTTCTTCACTTGCAGGTTGCGAAAATCCCAGGAGTCGCGGGTGGATTCCGGAGAGCCTGATTCATGGCCGCTCGACTCGTCCAGGTCGCCATCTGAACTAGTATTGCTCGTGTCGTCCCCCGCTTCGGAGCTTGCGTTCAAGGGAGCGGGGGTCGCTGATACAGTGCGGACGTCTTCCGTGCCTCGGAGTTCTTCGAACTGCCAGTGGTCCGGGACATTCGTTGTCGTGTGGGGCCGAGTCCTGGGTCTTAGGACCTGAAGCCCTGATGTCGGTTCAGTCCCGGTAGGCGTGCGAGAGGTGCTGGGGTGGTCGTTACCAGTAACTGGCCGCGTCTCGGGTGGAAGGCCGCTTGCTGCCGCGAGGTACGAGCGTTTGCAGAAACACTCGCGTGTGCCGTGCCGCCCGCCGCATCTCTTACACTACTCAACACACCCTTCGGTGTCATGCCCAAATACACCACATCTCTTGCAATAAGTGGCTGCACACGCCGTGGCCATGTGCCCCGGTTCGTTACACCTTGCGCACACTCTGCGCATACCGCGGTATTCACACATGACACGGTGCCCCGCGATGGTTGTGAAGTTTGGGATCGGCCTACTCATTTCCATGCACACTACCCTAACCCCATTAAGCTTGTTTTGTCGGTTAGGAACTGATGCAAACGAAACACTTCTTATCTTGCCGTACAGTGAAAGAGTTAATCAAGACCTCCTATGGTATATATGCTGGAAAGCGGTATACGTTAGGCTGTGTTCCAATTCTTAGACAACACGTAGACAGTCTACGCAGACTGCTTAGAAGACTGCACCGAGCTCATGCTGTCCGAGAGTCGGAACACTTCTGGACGACTTTTACTCGACGATGTGCCACTTCGCGTCGAGAAGAAAAATCTAAAGTAAACAAACGCAACAGTTGTATTTTCTGCCTTATTTCGTGTTGAAATCAGAATCAAATAAACGTTACTCACATTGAGCGTCTGGGAAAGCGTCTGCATGTTTTCAGACGATCATTTCGGCGAGATTTGATCTATCTGAGCGACACGCTGAGCCGCCATCTTGTTTAGACAGCAAAGTAGCCTGCATCGTATTTGTCTACGACGAGGTCTTCTCGGAGCTGTGTACTTTGCCGACTACGTGAGAATTGGAATGGGACTTAAGATGGCCGCCGTCCATTTAGCTGTCTATTCAGCCGTCTACTGTGAGTATTGGAACTATAGCCCGAACCTAGCTCGGTGGTGTTTGGCATCGATAAGTAGACTGTGCGCTCTAAAAAAATGTCTTTAAATAAATAACCCTCGTGCACTCGCACAAGCAGTTTCCGCCCGTGATAAGAGGGTTATGCGCTACCTATTGCAACTGTAACAAAAAAAAAAGCTTCAAAATGTTTGTGTCAGTGCTCTTTTAGCATAGAAATGATGTATTTCGTATAGTGAAAGCACCAGCGTGGCAGGCGACGCTTGCGCTGCCTCGAGCATTTGCGCATAATCTTGCAGGTGTACCAGATTATCGTTGTTGTAATGTTCTCGTAATGCGTGCAGTCGACTCAATTCATATATGTTAAAAATGTTCGACGGGCCGGAGGCTACAATGATTATCGGTTTTGACGTCCCAAAGCTAGGACATGGTGATGAGCGATGCCCTTGGGGAGAGCACCGGCAATTTCGACCATATTACGTTATTTACCGCTAACCCATGAATCCAACTACACGCCCGAGTCTCTAGCATTCCACATCCTTCAAAGTGTGGACGCTGGGGCCACTATTCCATCGCGCGACGTTCGTGTGAGCAATCGAACGCCACAACCGTTTGGCCACCATGGCGGGTTATGCTGGAGGCTGTACTATTGGCATCAAATCAAACCTGAACAGTGGCAAGGATTACCTATGGTAGGGTTTTCTAAGACACGTTGCCGCCGGGCTAATTTGTTGCAATTTAATAACAATTTGGATATAGTGCACCGCGACAAGAACACAAAAGAGAGGACACACACAGCGCTGCAAGTTAGCACTGTGTGTGTGCGTGCGTGTGTGTGTGTGTGTGTGTGTGTGTGTGTGTGTGTGTGTGTGTGTGTGTGTGTGTGGTGGTGTGTGTGTGTGTGTGTGTGTGTGTGTGTGCGTGTGTGTGTGTGTGTGTGTGTGTGTGTGTGTGTGGTGTGTGTGCGTGTGCGTGTCGTGCTGTGCTACAACCATATGTCATCTCCGTAGATATTCGCCAAGCCGAAGTGCGTCTGCCCATGCTGGTGCCTGGACCGCGCGCACAGTACTATTTCTAATGCTTGCCGCTGTTCGAGTATTGTTTGACGCCAATAGTATACGTTCTGAAAGCATGTTATGAGTCCCGGGTTTGCTTGGACAACCCCAGATCGCGGTAGCAGAGATCCCGTGGAAAAGCAGTCACATACCATTTCGCAGAACACTTTGTAGCACGGAAACAGCAGCAAAAATAGGTCGCCCGTTCTTATAGCGGTAGAGGGTTAACTTAGTACACACCTGTACAGCCACAGTAGAGATCTGTGGTTAGGAGCCGTGAAATGCGCACTGTTTTCGTGCGTACTAAAACACAGTACAACACTTCAGTATTGAAAGACGATAGTGTTTCTTGGGGTACTTCTACACTATACGTCCATCTGCACCGACACGCTTTTCATAGACTTTTCTAAGGCTTTTGACCGTGTTCCCCATAACCGGCTAATCTTAAAAATACCTCACCTCAGCCTCAACCAGAAAACGACTGCATGGATACAAGGATTTCTAAACAGGTCTCAGTCAGGTAAACTTAACAACTGCATATCTCATCCCACCCGAGTAACGTCTGGTGTGCCCGAAGGCAGTGTGCGTGGTCTTCTTCTTTCTTTAGTATACATTACGAAAATTGCATCTAACATAAGTTCATCAATTCGTCTTTTCGCGGATTATTCCGTTGTTTATAAGAAAATAACTTCCACAGATGACGTTGCACAACTACAAGAGGATCTTACCAGGTTAGGGGAATGGTGCAGCAAATGGCAAATGGAAATAAATGTCGAAAAAAACTAAGCACTTCATGTTTACTAATATCACTTCTGCATGCTATAGCTCTTATAAAATAAACGATTCGATAATAAAAAAAGTCACGTCATTTAAGTATCTTGGCGTAATACTCACTTCAGATCTAAGCTGGACTGCTCACATAGAGTATACTACTAATAAGGCTCTCAAGAAACTCAGCCTCCTTAAACATCGCTTGCATTTCACTAATAAGGACACAAGACTGCGTGCTTTCAATTCATAGGTTCGGTCATCTCTAGAATACGCTTCAATCATATGGAATCCTCACCAAATCGGTCTTACTAACATGCTCGAAATGGTACAGAAGAAAGCTGTTCGGTTCATCTCATCATCCTCGAGGCCAGGATTCCGGCTCACGAGAGGCTAGTTCGCGAAACGTCCACCACGTGCCGCATGATTTTGAACCCTCCCCCTCGTTCTCGCATTTCTCCTCCCACTACCGAGCAGACGGGCTCCGAGAGGAACACGCTAAGTGCAGAACAGTTTTCCCAATGCCTGCCCTTTCAGCACGGATACTGCACCATGGAGTCATCCGCCGAGCCCTCTCCCATTTTCGCCGTCGGAGGAGGAATAAAAAAATACACACTGAGGCATGATGAGGGAGGGACGCGCCATAAGAAAAACTAACTGTTGCGCTGAGAGGGGTGAAAACACACAAAAAGAAACAAAACAAAATATATTAAGAAGTGAGGAAACAGCGCTGGACACGGGACGTTGAAAGGACGACAGACGTTCTCTCGCCTTCCCGTTTTCAGCGCTGCTTTTTCACTTCCTAATCACGTAGCAACCAGCAAGGTAGACGCACTGCCATAAACTAGAAACAGAGGGACGTGGGTGCGCCACAGGAAATAAACGCACAGTGGCTACGGGCCTGAGAAGGGAATATAGAGGTCGGCGTCGCTGAGACGGCTGTCAATTTTTTCATGTGGCAATGTTTTTTTCTAAATCTGTTCATAATTTCTTTACCACTTGATCGTGTTTGTATTGATGTAGGTTGTTCTCAATTCTGGATGTTGAAGAAATTTTCAATCCCATAATAATTACAATCTTGTTATAAATCACTACCTTCAGCATGATGTTTAGCGGGCAGTTGAGCTGCAGGAAATAAGTATTGCGCTATAGTGTTGTTTGCGCTCTCATTTCGTTTTGAGAACTTCCATACTTTCACTCTGCCGAGCTCTGCCGATCTTTTCCGCATTTAAGCGCTGAAGTCTTTTTAGAGAAACCGGCGCAAAAGCCGGAAAAACACAGCGGCCGACGTGCCATGCGTCTGAGAGTAGAGAAGGCACTGGTTTTCCATACACCTTCTTCTTTCCACTGTAACCACTCATTGAGGCCCAGAATAGCGCACCTGCCACCAGAAATATTGATCGTGGTGAGTGAGCTCCTCACTTTCCCCTCTGAAGTGGTGGATAGCCAAATGACGTCTTCCAGTTCGATGTCTAGCTCTTCTGTTCAAATATTTAAGGCATTTTAAGGTATTTTAGGTGCTTTAAGGTGTTAAGTTGTTTAAGCTGTTTCAAGGTGCGTGCCGTTCTGTGTAATCGGGAGTAAACACGTACTTTCTGCGACGCGGTTGTTACCAGTTATCTTGCCTCCTCCCCGATTACACTGAACCGCACACAGCTTGAAGCAGTGAAGAGCTGAGCCTTGAAGGTTCCTTCAACCGGAAGTGCTGTAGCAGACGACGCGCCGTTTTTATATCCACCTATTCTTTCTGACTCATGAACAGTTCAGGAGTAGGCCGGTGGGCCAGCAAGTAGTCCTCCGTGCCCGTGCCAGGGTGGACTACTTCCTTTCTTAACCTCCTGATTCCTCTCCTCCTCTCTCTTCATGTCCCCTTTATACCCTTTCGCCAAAGCGCTAAGCCGTGACCCCAATACGAAAGGCACGAACAAGCGTCTTCACATTTCTTTTCCTCTAATGAATGACTACTCATATTATATATAATCTGGACCGGCCATGCACAGCTTCGCAGGCTGAGTATTTTTTTTCTCTAGCTCAGTTGAGTTCGTGACCTCATTAACAATTTTGAATATGTGCATTCACGGAGAATTTATAGTACAAAAAGAAGTCACGCCCAACCACTAATACTTTTTGTATTATATTAACTGGTAATATATTAACTTTATAATTTCAGCTTCGATGATTATTTAAGGCCTAAATCATATGTTAGAGAACCAAGTAATTAGCGCTCTGATATTGTACATTGCTTTTATCTGATGTCAGAGACAGGTATTCTTCAATATGGCGGCCACCGTGACTTTTTATCACATAGAGTGTCAGTTCAGCCAGTGACTTAGAGTCGGTCGGTCCCTGCGTTGTTTCGTGCTTTCCTCGCTTTGTTCTGTTCACCCGCCACGTCGAAGGGGCAAAGGGGAACACAAAGCAAAGCGCAGGAGCACCGGCACTAATTGAGTATCGCGGTAACATGGTTTCTTGCTCCACGCATCTTCATATAACCCAGCTTCTAGTATAAGCCTCCAGAGCACATTCTACTTTGCCTATCAAGTTAGCAAGACTAGCGCCCTAGTCTCTGCGCCCTGGAGTCTCTGCCCTAGAGACTGCGAAAAGCAACAGCAATGTTAAGCGGTTTTCGGTCGGGCTGAACACTCTTTTTTCACTCGTGTTTGATTCTTCATTGCTCGCAGTATAGCGCATTTTTAAAGCAGTCATAGAACTATGTCTAATATAGAAATACCTTGGATGGGAGACGATGGGTACATTGGCTGAGAAGAAGTAGGACTTATTTCGCTTATCATTCATCTTAGGTGAGCGTATGAGGAACCCCACGAGATTTATTTTATATATTTAGCATAGTAGTCGATACGGCACAACGTCCAAGCTTCGTTGTCCTAACGTGGCTACTGCGTACAAGTGCACGCTAAATGTGGAAACTTTATTGTACCCGATTTAAAATATGTTCAAATGAACTGCTGAGGTCTGTGTTGATGGCATATTCGTCCATAATGCGTGTCTGTCTTGCAAGTTGATACTGTGAACACATTGCAGTAAAGTAGATAGGTGGGCGAGTCAGAACTGATGTAAATTGAAAAATTTTCAACGCGAACAGGGCGGTTCCATGACAATACTGCCATCTTGCACAAACATAGTGATAGAAGGGCACGAGAACTCGACGAAGCGTACTTCTTAAAAGATGCGGGAGATGTTTGCATATCTGAGCCGTCCGTTAGCCTTTTAGAATGGGAGTTACGTAAGCCTAATGCATTTAATTTGAATTTTACTTCAATAAAACTTCAGTTGACAGACAGTGCCTGTGTTGTGTAGTTCCTTATTTGTGCTCCGTCCCATTCGCGCTGAAAGAGTTTTCAGTGTGAACAAACACAATGAATGCATCAAAGCAATGTCATAAAAGTGCGCGTCCCTGATTAATGTCCCCGATGCAGTTTCTAGAGCACTCTGCGCCTAATAAGATTCTTGGTTTACACTGCAGGATGTCATAGCTGTCAACAATAAGCGTGAAAATGCTGTTGAACAAAACTATGACTGCCTCTTTTACCAACATTGCTCAAATCACATCTTTGTGAGACCACCTGTGAGGTAGAAGGTATAAAACGGCGTAAATACAGGGACTTGCAGAACGATATGAATGAGTCTATAGAAATAAATCCAGTGCTTGCGTGAATAGTACTTTTCTTGTAACCTTCTCTTTGTGCAGTTTTTACGTTCCGCCTTCTATCAAATCCAGCTAGCCCAATTTTTAGTACGAATTGAGTCTTAGATAGAACGAAAATATTTCGGAATAGGCGAAATATTTTCATAGGTTATTTTCATTTCATTTATTGTACCGTCAGAACCAAACAAGGCATTGGGAGGGGTGTAGGTTAGAGGTTACAATCAGTAGTTTGTACAGCATAAGTAAGACATGAATGTGCAATACAGAGAAAAAAGTGAATATACCATTACAAAGTATTCAATCAAGATAAGTTATACAATGAATAGAAAAGCAAGAAAAACAAACATACACAATATGCAAGAAAATAAATGACAATCTATTTAGCAATGCTGCTTAGTGCAACACTAAACAAGGAGTTTTCACTAATACATAAAATATCTTTGGAAGGTGGTTCTACTGTAGTGACCTGCGAGAAATGCATAATTGACAAAATGTGTTGGTGCTGCTAAAAGGAACATGAAACTTATTAGAATGATCGATGCAACGCGATACATAGTGCGTATTATGAATGACCATGCATGACATGCAAGGTTGTGTGGTGAAATACTTTTCAAAACAATGATAAACTGGAGATTTTACACCGAGCTGCAAGAGACGAAACTGATAGGCTCGTTTTATGGCTGTTACGCTGGCAGTTCTGTTATAAGTAGAAAGAATAAAACAAGCGGCGTTATTCTGAACTAGTTCTAATGCTTTAACGAGAATAGTGTTATGAAGGTTCCAGACTGATGAGGATGATGCCAATTTTGGACGTATTACTGGTTTATAGTGTAATAATTTTAAAAAGTAAGCAGCATCAAAAAAGTTTCGCCTGAGGAAGTCAAGGGTGCGGTTAGCATTGTTAATATTGTAATTGATGTCTGTTGTCCAAGCAAGATTGGATGTGACATGAGGTCTTAAGTATTGTATAAGATTACTTGATCTCAAGAAAGATTATTTAGGTAGTATACATGGGAACAGTTAGATGACCTAAATACATGCATAACTTTACATTTATTATTATTTAGTTCTATTAGCCACAAGCTGCGCCAGTTAGATATCATATTTAAATCGGAGTGTAGGCAATTGCAATAGTCGTTTGAAACAATTTCTGCGAAAGTATCGCAATCAGCAAAAAGGTGCATGTTAGAATTACTACAGAGGTTAGGTCAATTATATATAATAGAAACAACAAGGGACCGAGGACCAACTCTCAGGGCGCTCTCAGGGCAACATGGCACATTTATGAATTGTAGCTGTTAGCGGTAACGTATTGTAAGTGATTAGCAAGAAAGCATTCGACCTACTTTATTAAGTTTATGTCAAGATTTAAGTTCCGTAACTTGTGGATGAGAAGTTTATGACACACTTGATCGAATGCTTTTGCAAAATATAAAACAAATGCAGTCAGCAGATAATGAACGATCAAGAATTATATCAGGTACGAGTTGAGTCTCGCATGATTATGATTTCCTAAAACCATGTTGTGAAGATGAAAAGATGTTAATTTTAAGAAAAACACGTGCTCGTAAGAGAAATGGGGCGATAGTTGGTTGTTAAGCTTTCGTTACCTGATTTGAGAAGTGGAACTACCTCCCCTACCTTCCAGTAATAAGGTAAAGTACATGTGTAGAGTGATAAGCTCAATAGAGCTGTAGTCTATAGTAAAAAATGCACATGCAAAATACAACGCAGCTTGTTTGCTATAGACAATCATGTTGTAAAACTGTATTATGATCGATTTACACAATGTGCCTAACAAATACAAAGATTGGGAGACATTCATTGTGCACACATTTGAAATTAATGCGCGAAAAACCAAACATAAAAGCCGCCACAAAATGGGTGAAACCTATATACATATCCCGTTACGAATATAAAAAAATTATGGCACGCAATAATTTACAAATTATACCTATAAATAGATGCAAATTCCAAGATTATAACACAAGGTAGGTATATATGTTCAAGCACAGTATTCAGTAATAATTACACGTTGTATACATTCAAACAAAAGGTAAAAAATAAAGTATTCACGAGTACTTTCATTTCTTGTCCTTATCAAGGCTCAGCAACAATTTTCTCTTCATGAGATAGAGCCCATCACCAACCAGGCATTACCACTACTCACTTCAGCTGCAAAAATCGCACAGAACCCTGGCGTGGCAGTGCTGAGATGGGGGGGGGGGGGAGTTTGTGTGCACGTAAACATTCAAATAGATGCACCAGCATGCATAAGGAACAGTAAAGCCTCCACTTGGAAACAGTTTCTGGCTACGCGGCTGGCACAGCAAACAAATAAAAAGAAACCAGTAAATAAAAAGAAACCAGTAAATAAATATGGACCATTTCGAACTAAATGCTTAAGGCAGCTGCAATGTGATAAAAGCTTCATGAACATTACTTGTGTTTGCAAAACCCTAGGCTATGTTACAGAAATTTATTATAAAAGCTTTCAAGAACATCAGTGAATAATGGGATACCACGTGAAATTAGCTTGTACATTTGTCATGAAACTGGAATATTTTTTTTTTCAAAATATGACACTCAGCTGTGATCACCCACGTGTATTCACTGGTCAAGTGATTATACCAGGAGACAGCGGCATTCCTAGTCACTGGTTCGTTCGCAAGTTTTGCGCTGCTTTCCGATTCTTGTGAAGCATCTGGCGCAGTTTTGATACTGATTTGATTTTGGTAGAAATACCATTTGCCAGTAGTTCTGTCCGCAGTTCAGCGGCATCCATGTCTTCAATGTCAGTCGGTGATGTAACCTTTCGCTCCATTTCCTGGGCGCAGCGAGGCCTCTTCATGCGACTTTCTTGTATGAGACCTTCGTTCCAATACTCCATATCGAGTTTTCTGTAAACACGGCTGGCTTTCTCATGCACAGCAACTTCAAGCCGGTTCGCGAGCTTCAAGGCATTGGCAGCGGCATTCCATTTATTCTATTTCGCATGGTGGAGATGCTTCAGTATGTCATTCTTTTTTTCGATGCCTTCGCTAGAATACCAGGAGAGACACTGAAACTCTTCGTGCTTTTTTGAGGCATGATGTACTAGAATATGAACATAAGGTGTCACCCTGTCCGCACCGTAATTCTTTTTTCCAAGATTACCGAGCTCTAGAGACGTCTCAAAAAACTGAGAAACTTTTTTCTTATTGCTTTCGCCACTCGAGTTTTCTTCGAAGTGGTCAAAAATCTCGCAGAGAGTCTGCCATAAAAAAATATTTTTTTTTTCAAATGAAGAATCAATTCTTCCTTTTAGTTTCGATGGCAGCATCTTGAGCAATCGCTCGCAGGTAAAGAAGAAAAGTTCTTACCTCTTTTCTCTTCCATCCACACCTCAAATTTGACACCGCAGCTGTTTATTACATCCACGATGGCACCGACATGAATGCCTTTGGCGCTTACATTTGTCACACTGTTGCGGTTATCCCTGCCCTTGGCCTCGGCAAGCAAGCAGTCTATCAAGCGATTTACCACTCTGATACGCATGTGTAGTACATCAGGCACTACGAAACGGGGTCCGATGGCAAAAAGGGAAATGGTATTCATTCCGTGTTCTTCAACGACGCAGTCATCTCTCATATTTGTTAGAGTGCGTGAAAGAGGAGGTTTATTGAAGTCCTCAACGTTCGCCCCAGCTCTACATCATTGTTCGGGGCTGGCGCAGCAAAAAGGGCAAGGATAACGGGACGATGCCGACTGCAAGCCTTGTACCACTAGTTGAAACTTCAAGTCCGATTCCAAGCATATGGAAACAGGTACATCATGCTCCTCCACAGAGATACTGCCTGCTTTCGCAATGGCGTTAATTTCAGAAATTAAGTCTCCGAATGACTCTCTGATCTGAAGATAGTTCTCTGAAACTTCGGCGACTGCTAGAAGCCGATGTAATTTGTGACTTTGAAGTTTTTTTTGGCTGTCGATGACAAGGAATGAAAATGTTATCCAGCTTGTCTGTTTGCTGATAACGCAACCATCACCTTCAATTTTTACGCTGATACATTGTGAACCGAGGTCCTTAACTTCCAGTCCCCTACCGGCGGCGAACTCTGCAACGGCTGACTGTAGTTCTGCTACGAATTAAACTTGGGCACCGTGTGGTTTTCCGGGTGTTTTAAACACAACAGACATGGCATCCAATTTGTCTCTATACGAGTTGATCACACGCAGTGTGGGCAGGTTTGGCATACAAGAGAAAAGATGCTTTCAAAACACATTGCTCACAAAATGATTATGCAGATGTACAGCAATTTTTCGAACACATTTCTTGTTTGGCGAGGAGAGCGTGTCACAATTCACGTCACCTCTACGGTGATACCCCACTTTTGCGTTTCGCACTACAGACATTTCGCTGCTTTTGAGCACAGTTATTTGGTGTAACAATCCCTGGATGTCATTCACTATAAGTTGGCACAACTCTAAGCCGTAGCTCTCTAAAATGCCTTGTTGTGCCACTGCATTGCCGGCACTGCATTGCCGGCACTGCAATGCAAACAACTGCATTGCCGGCACTGTGGAGCTTTCGTTTGTCGGAACTTTAGGACCCCTCTCCCACAAATTTACCACAATCATGCAGCCCTTTATTTTTTTCCAAAACAGAGGACAGCCTTTGGTTATCTTCTTCAAGCCGCACACATTTGTTTTGAAAAGCACGAAGTGATTCTCTTAGGTCTTTTATAGACTCTTCGGCCGAGCCTTCGATGCGTCGGATATCCTCTTTTAAGGCTTTTATAATTATGTCCCTGACACTTTCTTCAGGCAAGTTCCTACTATCAGAACATTCGTTGATAAAATCAACCTTCACGTGACACTCCTTTTTCAAGAAACATTCCTTTGAACGACCCTTTGTCTTCCTGCATTTCGCATCTGCGCTTGTGCACACACTTCTTAGTCGTATTTCCACCTTATCCGCAATGCTCTCCGGCAAGCTTGTGCCATGCGGAAGGAAATATTTGACAGTTTCGAAATATGTCTGATTCAAAGGTTCCGTCGATGGAAAATATTTATTGCTATATCATTCGTCATATTGAAAATGATACTAGTATTAGACACAGTGCAACTTAAATTTTGCGAAGACATTTTTCAAAAAAAAAAGAAAGGCTATGCAAGCTAATATACCATAAACCAAAAAGAAAAAAATAAATATCAATGCAAGTACATATATACACAAAGTACCACATATAAAAAAGCAAGTACAAAATAAATATTAGCAATTTAAAGTGTACTTGCTACCTTTGTAACCAAAAAAAAAACTTTCATGCTTGCCATTGGATATCCACAAGGGAAACGTTTGCAGGACTTTTGCCTTGTGACAACCCCCTTCACTCATACCGGAATTGACACTAATACAATGCTGCCGAATTTCGTTTCCCGAGTGTGCCATTCATCGGGCAAATTTAGCCTCGAAAAGTCTTTTTCGTCACATAGAAGCCAACCCTTCTCAAGACACTTTCCTTTGCTGTTGAACACCTATCTGAAAATATCTTGATCAACAATCACCTGGGCGACTCCGCTGGATCTACGGCTGTTGGAGAGTTTCTTCTGAATGGCATAGAGCACTTCTTCGGATGCTGCTTCCAGACGGTGCTTTAATGATTTGCTTGGATTTTGTAATTCATGCAGGCAAGCATGAGTTAGGTTCCTTTTTGGCTCCAGGGTGCAGTGCCACTTCGAATGACCCTTCCATTTTATAAGGTAGCCTGCTTTCTGTAGAAAAGAGAAAAAAAGAGTTCATCAGTTAACTAATCAGAGTAGTATAAGCATTACAGCATTTTAAACGAGAATAAAAAAACATTTCTGTTTATCAGTGCTGTAGCACTAGCCTATCGGAAAAAACAGCGTTTCCAGTGCCTCCCATGCCTTTCAGCGTGATGAGTGGCACTGGAAACGCTGTGGACTGTGTCCCACACAGTAAAAATTTTTGCACCCAACAGGGTGTAAAAAGGGTGTTTTTACGAAAAAGCACTCTTTGCAACACCCTTTAACACCCATAAATGGTCGATTGAAAAAAAGGCACCCCTTTGTTAGGGTGCTTGCCTCAATAGCACCCTAAAATAGGCTCTAAGGGTGCTTTTGTGCCTGAGAAGGGTGTAGGTGCCGATTCATCAGATGGAATATGCAGCATAAGAAGAACACATAATTATAATATTTGGGATTTTACGTCTCAAAAACCTCGATATGATTATGAGGGTCGTAGTAGTGGAAGGCTGCAGAGATTTTCACAGTGCAAAGGCTTCTACCTTTTCGCCTCCGCCTTAATTCGACTGCACGGCCAGCATCGAACCCGCGATCTTCGGATTGGCGGCCGAGCAGCGCAGCTACTGCACGAATATGTGGACGTTGCGTTAAATGACGGCCTAATTGACTTAGAATGTGTGAAGGTGCTCTCCGAATACAGCAGAATGTCAGCAGAAGCAAATCGCGTTTCATCTATAATGGTAATTAACTGCAATCCATGTTACGAAAGCTTTCCTTAGCGTTGGTTATAAGCTGCATGTTTGCTATGGATTATATACACACAAATAATGTTCGCCCGAGTATGGGTGGGTGTGTGTTCGTGTGAGCGCGATTGTGTGTACACCCGTGCATGTGTGCGTGCGCGCGTATGTGCGAGTCCGTGCTTGTGTTAAGCGTGCCTGTGCACATGTGTACGCCCATGCATGCGTGCGTTTACGGTCGCGTGTGTGTGTGGCCGTATGTGTGTATACGGTATGTGTGTGCGCCTGTGAATAAGTATGCGTGTGTACAGCCCGTGCACCCTCGAATTTCGTGTGTGTGTGTTTGTGTCCGGGGGAGGGGAGGCACTGCTTCTTATTGTTTAAGGTCCCACACCTGTTCAGACTGGGAGTCTATATGGGAGGTGGCTTAAGGAATGGCGGTGGTCAACGCACTGTACACGGACTATTCAGTACATGGAAAACAGCTGCACAATTTCGTACCTGATCGTTGCTTACGAACTTGCTGTGGTAGCTGATTAGCAACGCTGAGGTGCTTCTACGCTCGAAAACGTGGGTTATGAACAATTCCCACGGAAAGCTGTCACTGCACTTATGCACAACCATCGTTTATATTAACAACGTTTAACAAGAACGCGCCCTGCCTTTGCTACAGGTGCTTAGCTAGCTCATTGGGCAACCATATGGAATTATGTGCTGATCATGTGGTCAGCAAAAAGTTTGTTATAACAACCTCGGCACGTTTCGTGGTGCGTGCAAGCCTTCTAAACATCCGCGACTGTAGATTAATTTGTTCCAGCTTCGACTACGCATTCAGAGTTTGCGGCACCATACGCGGAAGTGCCAGACACAGACAATGCAAAAAGGAATTCTTCTGGAAAAAGGTGTAGCGATGCTCTCCCGCTAATGCCACCGAGGACGAAATAATTATTGTTTCTGGTCATTCCATGGTGCACTTTGTTTTCCGCAAGTTTTGCTTCACTATTTTTCGCCCACTGCAATCGCATTCCGTCAAAATACTCAAAGAACCCGAGGCTGGTAAATAGCCTGCGTCGCTGTGCGACTGGCTGGAAGGAGAGTTGCCATTTACAAGGAGTCATTCCGGGACGAACGGCCGTCCGCCGTATGCGCTATAGCGTTTGCCTTTCGGCGCCGTCCTGGCGGGTTTCAAGCTCCTCCCCCCCTTCCACCCCGCTCACCACGGCCAGCGTTGCTCCCACAACGGCGGCGTAGATAAGCGAATAGTTGCGTCACCGAACACCAGCGTCGACAGCTGCGGCGCCGCCAGTGCCTCCTCCTTCTCTATCTCAACGTCGCTCTCTCTGTCTCATCGTCTTTCAAATGCGTTGCGTTGGTCTGGGGTCTTGGCCGCTGTGTGTGTGCTAGCGAACAGGCGCATATTTAATGGTGGTCACGCATGACACCGTGTTCGAAGTGACGCTCGGATTAAGGAATATTCATGGAGTGGCGGACACGGACAACGTGGGCCTGTTAACGGTGAGTGTACTGTTTTCGTAGGTAGTAATCATACAGCGCTAGCTGGGCGCCTGCAGCAGCTCTGCCGAAGTAGGCTGCCAACCGTTTACAACAGCATGCGTTCGCGGGCCTGTTGCAGATGCCCGATTAAACGTGTGACTTAACGAGTTCCCACTGCTATGCGCGATGTTGTGTAAGTGCCTGCATCACTCATACAGTGAGTGATGTGATTACTTAACAAGGGCGGGATTAGTTGCTGATCGCACATTGTCTCTACACTGCACAAAGTGATTGATATTGTTTTAAGATGTGCTTTGGGCTACATCGTAATAACATTTCTATTAATACTCAAATGTGCAACATGCTTCTGTAGGTGTAAGCGTAAAAAAGAAAGAAAAAGCAACAATTATGTACAGAGGCGCACTGTACGAAATGGCTTTTTTTTTTTTTGCTTAAAGACGGTATAGTTGGAGGTGCTGATATGCCGCGATGCTCCCAGCACGTGCGCCTCGGTCTTTTAAGCTATTTAGGACAAGTGCCATCAGCAACAGGGAAAGATCTAGTAGACTTCCAAAGGCGCGTTGTTGTGGCCATCGCCGTGCGTTGTTTTCCCTCGTTTCTGTTTGCTGTTTTTGTGCTTCGCTTTCATCTGCGATAATGTTCGGCGTTATAACAGAATCGAGAGAGTATACGTGACTCTGTTGGAGGTATGTGCGGTAGCTCTAGCATAAGCCATGACTGCTGCAACGTAGTCGGCGTCCGCGCGCGTTGGTGTCGTTCTAGCGCTCTTACTTGCGTGATTGTGTTTAACTGAGTATTTAGGCACGGGTTACGTTTGTAAATCCCGTAGTGAATAATCACTAATAGCGTGCCCCTGACTGCCATCAGAGGATGGGCTTGGTTGTCGAAATATGCCAGACGCTTTTTCTGAAAGCAAGCTTTGAATTTTTTTTTAAAAAGAAGTACTTTCATACGTGCAAGGCAGTGCCTATTGCAGGCCCGCAACTCTAAAAACTGGACGAGCTATCACTTCTTTTATCAAATTACAATGAATTAAGATGATTGAATTATAGATGACGAATTTCTGTGCTAGATTAGGTGCACAAAACACATGTTCGCAGCCCTACGTCTAGAAAGCAGGCAAATAGAAAGCACAGCGTCAAATTTGGATTAGATTCCATTGACGGAGCGTCTTGTGGGAGTAGAAAGAACGAGAAAATTGTTCATTTTTGATGCCCTTATAGAGGCAGTCAGAATTGCACTGATTGGTGACTTGTAACAATTCCTCAGATTGTTAGAGGCGTGATTAAAGTCAGTAAATCTTTTACTTTTTTTTGCAGACCTCTTCGCTAGTGCCACGCCCAAGATCATTTGTTCTGATGTAAAAGAGAAAGCAGAGATGTCTTCACTGTTTGTACATGAAGAGGTAAGTTTCTTGTGCATTTTGATTAATGTTACATGTTCTGAACGTTGTACTTTAGGAATTGTTTTTCCACACTGGCTCACTATTCTAGAAGGAATTTGACTCTTAGGTGAGTTCAGGCTTTCGTAAGTGCCATTTTTGAGCTGTAGTCTTAAACTTCATCTCATTTCGGGAATTTGCTGTATGCACGAAAACTCTTATCTTTATCATACGAAATTATTGGAATGTATGGGTTGTATGCTTCGAGTTCAGTGTAATGTCAATTACACGCCATTTCGAAGGATACACACTACACATTCTTAATATATGGTGCTGCCAGAACAGCACGAACATCCTTTTATGAGAAGTCACATTTGCTCTTATTACAGGATGGGAGGGTGCCGCTGACGTCCTGCGTAGTCTACCCCCCGGCCCCAGCCTAGAGCAAGCCTACTTCCTGAACCTCCACATGGATAACCGAAAAATCTTCCGTGTCAGTAATGACGAAGAAGGAGTGACAGCACTGATGAGTTGATTTTTTTTATTTTCAACATTGTCTACGGCCGCAAGGCCTTTAACATCCACTGTGATTGAGCGGCTTTTTCTCGACGTGAGTTTGGAGTTTATCAAAGAAGTTGTTCAGGCAGTACGACGCTGAAAATTTTAGTGTCACAATGCCTGAACAACTTTTTCTAGTGTGGTCATGGTAGATGAACAAACATTGTTATTTGTGTAAGTTATTTTGCTTAAATATAGCTGGACCATTCCATGCCAAACGTCCCAGCCACTTTGGCGACCATCTGAATTGTATTTGAAAAAAAAAGTGCTGACTTACTGCGTTGAAAACAGTGAACTGCTAGAATATTTCAGCGAGAAAAAAAGTTTTGTTCATGTGGCTGGCTTATAACTTCCTGGCATAATGCCGTCTGTGTGCTGTTTGTGGAAAATTTCGTTTTAAAACTACCGCTTATTTTTTCTAAAGCAAATTCGGTCTACCTGTTAAGAAAATGTGCTTCTGTAAGGTATTTGAAGCTGAATAATAATAGTGTAATTTTTTTGCCACATTCGCTTCCAAGAATAAAGCCAAAATATGTTATGTTTGCATTTTTATTGCAATATTGCACTTTGTATGAATATCTGAGCAGTGAATACTTACTCCACAGAAGGTATATTATGAGGAAAAAATATCTTTAGACTTCTCAAGCTGCTGAAATATACGAGAAAATATCACGAATTTCACAAAATTGTGATTTTGGTCCGTATTGAGATGCAATTTGCTCCATGTTGTGATACAATGAAAACTCATCATTATACCTAAATTGTAAGAAAATGAAATTTTTTCTGTAATAAAAATCGTATCGCAAAAAGGACAGGAAAGAGCGCTGTCAACTGAATTTTATTGAAGGTGCTACGAGCGTTTTTATACTGAGCACAAGACCAGGGCTCATCTGCAACGACACATGTGTGACCATGACAAAACAATTTTAACCGAGAAAAGAATACTCTTTTTCGGAAAAGATAAGTGAAGGTGTACTGATGCATTGATCCTTGGCCTTCCTAATAAAGAGTTCTAAAATCTCTCATTTTTCTGCTTGCTTTTTTTTCAAAAACCGTGTTTTATGAAACCTAGGACTACACTTACATTCTTTACGTTGCCCGGCCATGAGACTACTATAGCCCTTCTTAACATTTAAAGCATGCTGTCTTGCTTGATCATTGAAGCATTGCCCAGTTTGTCCTATGTTTACTTTTCCACGTGTTAGCGGTATCTCATACACATTAGATTGGCATTCAGTAAACCTATTCTAGCGACGAATGGTGCAAGATTGACTATTCCTGTTGCTGTAAGTACATGCACTTTTGAAAGCTTGCAAGGGGTAGAAAACAACAATGTCATATCTGCTGGCTCTTTTCCTAAAATTGTGAGACACCTTATGTACATAGTACCGTGTGACATGCAAAGGTGATTGGTCATTCTCTTTTTCTTTTGGTCCTGTTTCCTTTAACTTTAGTTTCTGCAGGAGGGTTTCGCAAACAAGTGCGATGATGCTGTTGGGGTATTGGCTGGTGCTATCAGCCCAGAAGTGCTAAGAATGTTCTGTCTTTTCATAGTGGGCATTCAAAATTAGTAGAAAGAGGAATTGATACCACATGTACTCAGGCCACCCTTCAGAAGTCATGTTAGCACAAGGGTGAGGTCAGGTTTGATTGATATGTGGGGTTTAACGTCCCAAAACCACTACATGATTATGAGAGACGCCGTAGTGGAGGGCTCCGGAAATTTAGACCACCTGGGGTTCTTTAACGTGCACCCAAATCTGAGCACACGGGCCTACAACATTTCCGCCTCCATCGGAAATGCAGCCGCCGCAGGCGGGATTCGAACCCGCGCCCAGGTTTAAAACCAGAAAACCGGTCAGGTTTAAAAACCAGATTAAAAGACTAAAAGATGCTGGGTATCCCAACAGAATCATCACACCCGTTTGCGAAACCCTCCTGCAGAAAGTAAAGTTAAAGAAGACAGGACCAACAAAAACAATGACCAAAACCTTTGCATGTTATACCACATCATGTGTCTCACAATTAAAAAAATAGCCAGCAGATATGATATTAGCGTGTTGTTTTCCACCCCTTGCAACCTTTCAAAATTGTGTGTACTAAACAGCAACAGGAATAGTCAATCTTGCCCCATTCGTTACGAGAATAGGTTTACTTAATGCCAATTTAACGTTTGTAGAAGGATTTTTTATCAGGTAAACCAATGATCAGTGCATCACTACACGTTCACTTATCCTTTCCGAGAGGGAGTATTCTTTTCACAGTTAAGATTATTTTTGTAGTGCTCACACGTGTCGTCCCGCATGAATACGGTTCTTGTACTCCGTATAAAAGCGCTCGTAGCACATTCATTAAATTCAGTTGACTGTCGGTGCTCTTTCCTGTCCTCTCTGTCTCTTCCTAAATTTGTCGCGCTGTGACTAGCACACAACCACGATGAACCAACTCTCCCAAGTTAAGCTCTTGTTACGTAACACGTAGACCGAGTTTCGTATGGAAAGAAAGAGCGGTGCTTTTAAAATAAATTTTTTTACATACAACACCTAGACGGCATTCCAGGAAGTTCAGAGGGCAGCCACGTGACCAAATATTTTTCCTCTCCTAAATAATCCAGAAGTTCACTATTTTCAATGCAGCACGAGTTTTTCGAATACATTTGAGATGGTTGCCAAAATGGCTGGGACATTTGGCATAAAGTGACCCAGCTGTGTCATTAGCCATAATTATGCATTACCTCTTTTGTTTTTTGTGTGTTTTGACTCAGTTTTGTGTTCGTTTTTAGCTTATTGTGTTTCTTATCATTGTATTGGTTTCTTAAGTATTCGCTAAAGATATATGTGCGAAAACCCGTATATGTTTGCATGTACATCATTTCTCATAACCAATTGTTATACATGCAGGAATACAAAGCTTAATCCACTGTGATTGTATACATTTGAAAACACTATCCATATATATTTTTGTGTGCATCACTTCTTGGGAACGATTGTGTACATGAAGGCGTATATAGTGAAATCATGGTGATTGTATATATTTGAAAGAATCATAAGTATATATTTGCCTGTATTTCATTCCTATTAACCGATTGTGTACATGAAGGAGTATTAAACTGGAAACAACTGGGATTGTAGATACTTGAAAGAATTATAGTGATATATTAGCGTATATTTCATTTGTAGTCTCTATGTACTTGAAGCAGTATACTAAACTGAAACCAGTGTAATTGTATGTTGCAAAGAATTGTCAATAAGGTGAAACTGAATAAATATAATAAACATTTGAGGTGTTGCATGTGTAGTGTACGTATACGTGAACGTATATCTGGTGAAAAAGTTGTGTGGCAGAAGAAAAAGTTTATGTTTTATTTGCCTATTAAATAAACGCAATATGCAAGGGCAGCAAGGCTTCATTTTTTGTAACGCGCATTATGCATATACTTTGAAGTATATATAGATCCAGCAGAAGTTCATACACGATAGTACGCGTTTATATTTTTGCCCAGACGCAATGAATGGAGCTCGACAGGTGGTGCACCATTGATAATCAGGACCACTTTCTTCAAATAGTGTGTAATCAGTGCATGCTGATATCTATTAGTGCAGTCTAAAAAAATACTGGCACCCCTGCCATGGCGGGCACTCAACACCCTTGTGCACCCTTCTCGCACCCTCCTCAGAGGGTGCTAAAAAAGTGATGGACATCGAAGGCACCCTTCCTTAAGGGTGTTTTTGTAACACCCTACAGTTTTTTTACATGTACACCCTATTCTAAGGGTGCATCAAAAAGCACCCTTTTTGGAAGGTGCTGAATTAACACCCTTAGGGTGTCGTCCACGGGACAAGCTCATTTACACCCTTCTGGGTGTAAAAATTTTTACTGTGCAGTGTAATACAGCGCCCTGGAAGGCAATGGCACACACTTTACAATGTCGCCCAGTGCCGTCCGATGCGCTCAAAGACACTGACAATACTGAAAAATGTGGACCAATGTCTTACAGTGCCCTGGGAGGCGCTGCAGGGTACACTGTACAGTGTGTGCCCGCGCACTGGAAACATGGTGGCACACCGGAGAAAAGTGTTCACACTGGGTGGACTTCGTTTGGGATATGATAAACGATCGCGAGATGTCAAGCGCAAAGTTGGTCGAATGTTTTCAAGATATTGTTCAATTCGGTGTGCTAAACGTACCTATATACTTACTTTCAGATAGGCGGCGGACGTATACGCTCAAGCAATCATCGGTCAAGTGCGTGCGCGTGGGCTCTTTCTCTGAAGTGTGTGAACAAGTGTCCTGAATGTTGTTTATTTCGAAATAACTTATCGCTCGCAACACATTATCACATTAGAATTAGTCTGATTATCAGAATTGACATACTCTAGCGGTCGATCCCCTTATATGGGCTCATGTCGCTTGAAGCCGCACGTCACTGGCAGCAGTTCACCGCTGCAACGCTCAATCGCGGCGTTTAGCTTCTGATTTTTGTAGTTGAAGTAGCGAATATGAGCTCGCATGAATTAGTTATGATCTAAACTATATTTCAATGGCTATCAGACTCTTCGTAATTCATATTTCAATGGCTATCAGACTCTTCATATTTCAATGTCCATTTTATAGACAGCGATTGTGGCGCGCGGAGTCACCGTGCACGAAATACAATTTGAAGCTTAGTGGCCGGTTGAGCTTATAGGCGGTGAATACAGGTTGGGGGGGGGGGATTCTGCAATCTTCCGTGTAGTGTCCAGTCATCTCACAGAAGATGCATTTTTTCATCGAGGTGCTTTGAAGCGCAGATGTTCTAGTCCGCCTCATACTGTGCGGTGACTGGGTAACGTCGTATTTTTCCTCTCGAGTTTCTTCTCTGCAGCGCATATATATGTTTAAAAACTCCATAATTTCTTTCAAACTGCTCGTGCTGTCTCTTGACGCTGAGTCCGATTCCGTAGTTGCTGGTCTGTTCTCACCTTTCTTTAACTCCTTCATCTTCATCTCAATCCTCATATCCACCGGTAGCGCAGATTTTCCAACAGGAGCTATCACTGTGGCGTAACTACCCATTTCCACTCCTAATGACTGCAATGCTCGTGTGTTCACTTGCAACTTTTGGAAGAGCTTCTTCAACCCATCTACATCTTTAGGACTCTTCACTGCTTCCAAATTTGCAAGCTCTTTTATGTAGGTCTCTTTTAAATTATCTTCTCGCCCGAAGTTTTCTTTCCAAAGAGCGACTGCATGCTCGTAATTCTGATCAGGAAACTGCAAACCTATGAGGGACGCAGCCTCCCCGCTTAGAAACGCCAGAAGGGAATTAACTTTTTGATTCTTCGGCATGTTCACTCTGTTATGCACCGATGCCTCGAACTGATGCCAAAACCTTGGCCATGCTGTTTTTTTCTCATCAAACTTGATCATCTCAAGACGTGGCAACTTAACAAGCTCTTGCGTCTCCGAGATTTGGTTAGTACCTTGCACTGAACTCACCTGTTCTGTGACTATTCTCGTAGTCAGTTGCGTCGCTTGTTCTAACTCGCGTAATCGTTCCTCTATTTTTGTCGTTGCGGCGACGATCTTCATCTCAAAATCGGCAAAACTCATTCAAATTCTGCCTCCGCGTCGTTTTCTTCAATGAACGGTTCTATCTGTTCGTTAACTTGTCTTAGCGTCTGTGACACGCTCTTCATCTGGTTCAGAAGCGTCATAAGTTGCGCTCGATCGGCGTCTTCTTCTATCTTCTTATCGATTTCGCTCGTAAGCGTCGTCACATTTGCTCTAAGCGTCTTCCGCTTCTTCGATAGGACCTCTTTATTCATGCTTAAAACGTGTTGAAAGAGCTCTTGCCTTTTTATGTGCGTCTCCAACAGTCGTCGGTCGTGGTCCTTCTCTCGACGGTTCGTCCTTGAGCCAGACGTCACTGCTTCGTTCTTCAACCCGATGTTGCGAATGGGGTTGAAGTCTGTGCGCCTGTCTTCAGATCATCCTGGTCACGGCACCATGTTCAGAAGGACCAGAGAGACCGCTGAACCGATACGTCTTCGGTTTATTCTTGACAGAACAGGAAAAATTTGAAAAAATATGCAGAGCGTGCTCCTGGCTACTTCTTCCTCGGCTCCGAGCTCCATCTTCAATCTGTTTTCTACACACGGTGTTCAGCGGGAAAGAGAAAAGTTCACCGGAACACTGCATGAGTGGCTCACTATTCTCTCCGTGGGTACCGGCGTTGAAGAGAAGAGTTCACGAGAACTCTGAGCGGCTCGTCAACCTCTTCGTGAGAACCGGCGTTAACCCTTTCGGCCCTGGCGGTGTCAAATGACACCACACGAGAAATGATACCGCCATGCCGAGAAATCGAAACAAAAACTCGCAATTTTTTGTCCAATATGAAGTCTCGGCCCACGTACTGCCATAGACATCAGTATTTTCGTGTTTTCTCGAGCACCGAATTGACAACGAAGAAGAAGCAGCGGCGACATCGTGGCGAACGCGGAGCCGGGTGAGTTCCGATTTTCTGCAATTGTAGCTACGTAATTCTTTTGGATTATGCGCCAAGTTTTTTGTATGTTGTGCCTTAGTAGTACGTTAGTTCGAAGACCTTTGAGTTTTTTTGTTTGCATGTGCAGCATTTATGCAGTGGCATGCTTTTGTCTTGTACGATTTTGACACCATCAGGGCTCAACGGTTGCAAATGGCGGTGTCCGAGTCGATTGTGGTGCGTGTTTTTGACGAGCGATATCTGAACGAATGCTGACGCGGTATGTTAATTAACCTGTTTTTTTATGTTCGCAGGTACAGGTATACCTGTGACTTCGTTGTATTCGTGTCACCGAACGCGTTCCACACGGCTACAAGCAACAACGGACGCGCTGTTTGAGGAGCTCGACAACGGCAACCTATCTGACGTAGACGGGGGATTCGATGAATCAGACGATGAGTGTGTGGTGCCTTGTGCTCCTGATGAAGATCCAGTGGAGAGCGACACTGAAAGCTTCGATGACGAGAGTGCACTGAACACATCTGGCAGCTGGAGACGAAAATCATTCAAGGCGCCATACTTTTCTTGGCAACTACTTTACGTCCCTGCCACTGCTCCGTGTAATGCTGGGTAAAAAAATATTTGCTGCCGGCACTATAAGATCGAACAGGTGTGAAAAGTGCCTCTAGAAGACTGAAAAAGAACAGAAAAAGCGGCCGCGGTTCTTCAGACTGCGTGGTCAGCGCTGATGGAAATATGGCGATAACAAGGTGGAGGGATAGCAGGACTGCGACCCTTGCGTCCAACTTTATTGCTATCGAGGACGAAGATAGCGTTCGCCATTGGAACAAAGCGGAAAAGTGTTACGTGGACGTGAAGCGACCAGCAGTCATCAATGCATACAACCACAGCATGGGCGGTGTCGATAAAGTAGACTTCCTGATTGCCCTTTATCGGACTACCATTCGCTCCCGAAAGTGGACGTTGAGAATGACGTTTCATGAACCTCGCGGTGGTGAACGCTTGGCTTGAGTACAGACGTGATGCAGACAAACAGAACCTCTCTAAGCAGCTTGACCTGCTCGACTTCACTCAAAGAGTCATTGAGGGCCTGTCAGCAGCTGGGTCGAAGCCAGTGGCACGTAAGAGGGGAAGGCCTTCACTGTCACCATTGCAGGTTTCGAAACACCCGTGGATGGCAGAAAACAGACCTATCGAGGATGTAAGGTTTGATCAGCTGGTACATTTCCCACTTCACGACGAAACGAGGGAAAGAAGATGCAAGATGGAAGGCTGCACAGGAAGAACCCGCCTAATGTGTGAGAAATGCAAGGTTCACCTGTGCATAACAAAGTCAAGAAATTGTTTCAGGGCTTTCCATATGCGTGTATAACATCTCTTTTTCATCTATTTGATCACTTCGGCGATTTTGAATTGCCCAATGTCTTTTTCAATAAAGCTGCCACATATTTCACTTTGCAACCATTGAGCCCTGATGTACGTTTTTGACACCGTACTTCTATCTCCGTAACCAGTGACGCTATGAAGTTGAAATTTTATGGAGGTGTTATTTATGTTCTGACCATGAAAAAAAATGCATTGAAAAAAATCTGCAACTAAAACAAAAAAGTCAGGGCTGAAAGGGTTAAAGAGATGAGTTCGTCGAAATTCTGGGCGGCCAGCCGATCTCCCGTGGGAAAAAGGGTTGCACGAGGGCAAGACATTTGGCGCAACAACGTACGTTCGGGCACAAGCCCTTAAATTACTGGCACTTCGCAGATTCCTCATCACCCGCGCTTTCCGCCGTCTCTGTTCATCCCGCGCTTTTCGCGCTCTACTTTTTCACCACGGGTACGAACACACATACAGACACGCACGTTGACACAAACATGCACACACATGCACACACATATAAATGGTTTCGCGAACGCGTAGGATGCTGTTCTTCGTTTTGCTACTCGACCTAACCGTGGTTTCCAATTAACAGTGCGGCTTCAGGCCCAGCTCCCCTCTCGCCTCGGAGCATGGGTCTGACCAGCTACTGAGGATCCGAGCGTAAACATCACGTCAGTCGGACACTAAAATCCGCTGTGCGAAGCCCACATTCGACACATTCGGGGAAACTAGGCGTCGAACCTCTCCTGCGCACGTAGGCCCAAAGTGTCGCATTTCGCTTAATGTGCCAGCGATGTACGGCCGCGAGCTGTGTCGATAAGTTCGAAGTCGTGTACATCCTCTTGTATTGGAACAGCATAGCGCAGTTATGTGGTGCTGCCTGCTTTATTAGATGCGAAGCATTTCTTAGCGAACTTCGGCGAGTTTGACCATATCTATCTATCTATCTATCTATCTATCTATCTATCTATCTATCTATCTATCTATCTCTCTGTGTGTCTATCTCTATATCTCATATCTGTGTGTGTGTGTGTGTGTGTGTGTATCTGTGTATCTCTCTATCTGTGTGTGTGTGTATCTGTGTATCTCTCTATCTGTGTGTGTGTGTGTGTATCTGTGTATCTCTCTATCTGTGTGTGTGTGTATCTGTGTATCTCTCTATGTGTGTGTATCTCTATCTGTGTGTGTGTGTGTGTGTGTGTGTATCTGTGTGTGTGTGTGTGTGTGTGTGTGCGCGCGTGTGCGTGTGCGTGTGCGTGTGCGTGTGTGTGTGCGTGTGTGTGTGTGTGTGTGTGTGTGTCTATCTGTGTGTGTGTGTGTGTGTGTGTATCTCTCTATCTGTGTGTGTGTGTATGTGTATCTGTGTATCACTCTATCTGTGTGTGTGTGTATCTGTGTATCTCTCTGTCTGTGTGTGTGTGTATCTGTGTATCTCTCTGTCTGTGTGTGTGTATCTGTGTATCTCTCTGTCTGTGTGTGTGTATCTGTGTATCTCTCTGTCTGTGTGTGTGTGTATCTGTGTATCTTTCTATCTGTATGTGTGTGTGTGTGTGTGTGTATCTGTGTATCTCTCTATCTCTGTGTGTGTGTGTATCTGTGTGTCTCTCTATCTGTGTGTGATCTCTCTCTCTCTCTGTGTGTGTGTGTGTGTGTGTGTGTGTATGTGCGTGTGTGTGCGTGTGTGCGTGTGCGGAAAAATACTTCGGTTTTCGACGGGTGCCCAGTCTTTTTCAAGGAATAATAATGTTTACACATTTTCCGGGTCTTCTTATAGCTTGTAAAGTCAGGAGAAAAGGGGTCAGAAGAAAAGTATGAACAACAACCACAACAAAAAGGAAATGGGGGAGAAACGTTAAAAAATAATAAAGAAAATCTACGAGAAGAGGCAAGAGAGACACGCCGGGATTAGGAAGGGATGTAAACGGGCAATGCCATCTTTGTCAACAATACCTCTTACGCACCAACCCTTCCCCCAAGTGGACATGTGACCACCCTTTCTGTATTTCACCTTCGGGTGCAATCCGCTGGTGGCTTGCCCTCCTTTGAAGTTCGGGACGAATTGGTGGGGAGAGCTTAAGCGCTTCATGGGCATGCTGGTGGCGTTAGAAGATATGAAAAAGCCGGTAATTGAGGCGCCGCCATGAATACTGACTATATACAATGGTTCCTGTGAGTGAAGGAAAGAAAATGTACATTAAAAAAGGCGGGGGGGGGGGACTGTACGACACCCGCGACCAATCATCTGATGATGATGATGATGTTTGATGTTTTGTGGCGCAAGTACCATTTCACGGCCAAAGAGCGCCAGTTCATCTTACTAAAAATATGGACTATGATTGTGATAAGCGGCTGTATAAGGGCCATAAAATTCCTCGCGGTAAGGCGGGTAAGAACATACAAGTAATAAAATCATGACCATGCCGTGAAATGTGTGTGTGGTGTGAATAGATGTCAAAAGTTGGTGATAAGAAAAGACGATGGTGGATATGTATGGCATTAGCACAAGTGCCTCACTCGTTCATACCCTTGCGTCCAAGGGCCGTGAGGCAAGGGCTTTCTTGTGTAGCCACCGCAGCCTCTGTGGAGAGGTCGTGCTACGGAATGCCCGGCTATATGATATGAAAACTATGAATTTCTTTTGAAAACGCTAACAATGATTTATGACTAAAAAGCGGTTCCCTACCGACGAACATTGCAGGGTGTAAAGGTATATGTTGTCGGTAGGGTAATCGAAAATGTTTTCTTGGAGTTTCTAAGTGTTTGCACTGGATTAACATGTGAAGGACTGTTAATGCTTCACCACATTTGTCAAACAATGGTGGATCGTCACCAGACAAAGATAAGTGTGTGTCGCATATGTGTGTCCTATCCTGAGTCTCGTTAGTATGACGCGATTTCGATACGGGCAGCCAATGACCAAGGTGTGGCTTAATAACGTGTAGTTTGTTTTGTGTGTGTGTATCCCACTTGCTCTGCCAAAATACCCTGAGGTTTCGTTTGAGAGACGGCTTAAGATCAAGGGCCGGGATTGATATGGGTGTAGAGGCAGTGCTTTTGTGGACGGATGCAGCGAGCTGATCCGCCCTCACGTTGCCTTGAATCTGACGGTGCCCTGGCACCCAGCACACTACAACATGTTGTTTGAGTGTGTAAAGTGTGCACAAAATGGAGTAAAGTGAGACAAGGACTGGGTTTTTGTGTTCTTTAAGAGTGTGCAGAGCCGTTACCACACTGAGGGAGTCCGTATAAATTACTGCTTTTTGTATTTGTAATTGCTTGATGTGTTTAGCCGCCACAAGTATCGCATAAGCTTCCGCTGTGAAGATACTTGTGCCTGGATGTAGAGGGACAGCATCCGAAAAGGATGGGCCGACAGCAGCGTAGGACACAGAGGAGTTAGACTTGGAGGCATCTGTAAAGAACTCAGGTCGTGTGTATTTGTGTTGAAGTTCCAGGAAGTATGTTCGGATATGGGCAATAGGCGCATATTTTGTAACTTCTAGAAAAGACACATCGCAGTATATAGTCTGCCATTGCCACGGTGGCGGGTATGCTACAGGAGCCATTAAACTGTGTTCAAGTGAGACTCCAGTTTCCTCAGCTAGACTCTTCAGGCGAACTGAGAAGGGCTGCCTCATCGAAGGCCTGTTTTGAAACAGAATTGAGCTCGACAATTCATTAATAGTAGAGTATGAGGGGTGCTTCTTGTCTGCTTTCACCTTAAGGAAATAAACAAAGGACATGCAGATGAAGCGACCACTCATTTGACTCAACATAAAGGCTTTCTACGGGGCTGGTGCGAAAAGCACCCGTAGAAAGGCGGGTGCCCAAATGGTGCACGGGGTCCAGCATCTTCAAAGCACTTTGAGTCGCAGAGTGATAAACAACGGTCTAAGCGGGTGCGAATGAGGCTTCTATACAGATTCATGAGACATTGCCTGTCACTACGCCACGTAGTACGTGACAACACTTTTAAAACATTCATGGCTTTTAAACATTTTGTTTTTAGATACTTGATGTGCGGTACGAAGGTCAACTTGTTGTCCAAGATTAATCCTAAGAATTTATGCTCCGTATTAACAGACAGACGTTGACCGTTCAGTTCAATGTCGGGTTCCGAGTACACGCCTCTCTTTCGGGAGAACAAGACAGACGTGCTTTTTTGTGGGTTCAGACGGAATCCGTTTTCCTCTGCTCATTTGGAGAGCTTGTTTAAACCTAACTGAAACTGCCGCTCACACATTGCCAGATCGCTAGATCTAAAGCCAAGCTGGACGTCATCGACATATGTACAATAGAACATATTGCGGGGGATGGACAAGTGCAAGGAATTCATTTTGATAATAAAAGGTGTGCAACTAAGTACACCACCTTGTGGCACGCATGTTTCCTGGACAAATGTTTGGGAGAGAACACTGCCCACACGGACACGAAATGTCCGGTTTGACAGGTAACTTTTGATTATGTGAAACATTCTTCCGCGCACACCAAGGTGGGACAGGTCTCTTAGAATTCCAAAACGCCATGTTGTATCATAAGCCTTTTCGATATCAAGGAACACAGAGAGAAAATATTGTTTATGGACGAAGGCGTCTTTGATCTGTGCCTTGATACGAACAAGGTGGTCTGTGATGGATCTACTTTCTCGAAACCCGCACTGAAATGGGTCGAGCAAATCGTTTGTTTCAAGAATATGTACGAGTCGGCAGTTTATCATTTTTTCGAAGACTTTGCACAAGCAGCATGTAAGTGCAATAGGCCTATAACTTGAAGCTAAAGAAGGGTCCTTGCCCTCTTTGAAAATGGGAATAATAATAGCCTCTTTCAAGGAGGTAGGAATAGGGCCGGAAAACCAGATAGCATTGTACAAACAAAGTAAGGTTTTTCGTGTTTAGATTGGTAGGTTTTTCAACATTTCATACACCACATGGTCAGAGCCTGCGGCAGAAATACTGCAGGAGTTTGAAGATGTTCGGAGCTCAGCTAGACTGAAAGCTTGGTTAAGAGCCTCGTATCTAGTGGATTTGTGTTCGAGTTTCTGCTTTTCTATTCTTGTTCTGTATTTTTGGAAAGTGTCAGTATAGTGGGACGAGCTGGATACCCGTTCAAAGTGTGCACCGAGGAAGTTTGCCTGATCTTCCAAGGTGTCACCCTGAGTGTTTACGAGTGGAAGTGTGTGTACTTGTTTCCCTGCTATCCTCCCGACCATGTTCCAGACTTTAGCCTCCTGTGTGTATGAATCGATCCCTGACAAAAACTTCTGCCAGCTTTCTCTTCTGGCCTGCCGACGCGTTCTCCTGCCTTGAAACTTTATTTTCTTGAAGGTGTCAAGATTTTCGGCTGTCGGCGAGTTCCGAAGCAGCCTCCAAGCTCTGTTTTGCTGTTTGCGCGCGTTTCGGCATTCAGAGTTCCACCATGGCACATGCCGTTTTCCAGGGTGTTCATTTGTTGGTGGGATGCATTTTGTTGCAGCATTAATCAAAAACGCTGTGAAGTAGTTGACAGCAGCATCAATGTTCAAAGTACATATGTCATTCCAACCTAGACGAGCGATGGTATAAAACTGTTCCCAGTCGGCTCTGTTTATGAGCCACTTGGGAACACGTGGTGGACACTCAGTTACTGTAGTTGTGCTCAAAACTACGGGGAAGTGGTCACTTCCATACAGATTACTGACGACTTTCCACTGGAGTAGAGGCACAAGAGATGGAGATACTATGCTTAGGTCTATGGAGGAGTAGGTGTTGTTGGCGAGATTATAATAGGTTGGTTCTTTTCGATTTAGGGACACGCGCTCGACGAGAGAAGGAACTGTTCAATCAGTCAACCTCGCGCGTCATACCGAGAGTCACCCCATAGCCTGCTATGCGCATTAATGTCTCCAAGAAGAACATAAGGTTCCGGAAGTTCATCAATTAAAGAGTGTAATTCACGTTTTTGCAGCTGATAGCTAGGAGGAATTTAACTAGTGCAGATTGTGATCAGTTTATCAAAAAGAACCGCTAGAACAGCCACTGCCTCAAGAGATGTTTGGAGTTGTAAGTGTGTGCATGCAATTCCTTGATTCACTATGATGGCAACACCTCCGGATGATGTCATGGCATCATCATGGTCCACGTATTTACGAAGAAAATTTGTGTGTTTTGAATTAAAGTGTGTTTCTTGTACACACAGCACGTTTGGTGAGTGTTCGTGTAAGAGTTCTTGGATGTCGTCAAGGTTTCTGAGAAGGCCCCTGACGTTCCATTGTATAATTTGAGTGTTCATGGTGAATGCAAAATAATGCTGTGTGTACGAAAAGCGAGTGGCTGTTTAGACGGGGAGTTTGAGTTCACTTAACAGTGCCGTCACCAGGCTCTGTTATTTGCTTTTTTGTTTTCTTGGCGCGCTCCAAGGAGCCACGCCGCTCTTTCGGCACCAAGGGTACCGACGTATCTATTGCCTCCTCGGAGGCACTGGATGCCCGCACATGCGGGCTGTTAGTTCGGATTTCGGGCCTCGCCTGGTGAGGGGAGGCCTTGAGACCCGAAGACTCTGGAGTCTCCGGTCTCTGTTTGGGAGTAGGCGGTGTAGCCTGGGCTACAGCCGCCTTGGGGGCAGGTGCCACAACTGCCGGCTCGGTATGCGTGGGCCGAAGGAGTGGCGAGGGCTGGTGCAGCGGTGCCCCCTGACGCGCCGCATCAGCGTATGTAGGTCCATAGAATGGAGCGACTCTTCGCCGTGCTTCCTTAAATAATATGTTCTCCTTCACCTTTAATGTAATTATTTCTTTTTCTTTTTTCCAGTATGTGCAGGAGCGTGAATATGCGGCATGGTTTCCCTCACAGTTTTCACAGTGTGGCGGTTGTTTGCAGTTTTCAGACACGTGGCCTAAGACTCCACATTGTGCACAAGTCTGGCGACCACGACAGGTTTTAGAGCCATGGCCATACCTCTGGCATTGGAAGCAACGACGAGAGTTTGGTATATATGGCCTGATAGATGTCTTCGTGTACCCTGTTTGAATGGAATCTGGTAGTTTACTGGATGCAAACGTTAGTATCAAGTGTTTCGTTGGTATTTCCTTATTATCTCTTCTGATGATAATTCTCTGTACATTATTGACATTTTGGCTCTTCCACCCTTCCAAAAGTTCAGTTTCGGTCAGGTCAAGTAAGTCTGCATCAGATACCATTCCGCTAGTGATGTTTATAGATCTGTGTGGTGTTACGGTGATCGGTAAGTCACCAAACGTTGAGAGGCTGTCTAGCTTTACAAATTGTGCTTTGTCCCGAATTTCGAGAAGAAGGTCTCTGCTAGCGATTTTGGTTACTTTGTATCCAGCCCCGAGAGTTTCAGTAAGACACCTGGCAACTACGAAAGGAGATACGGTCCTGACTTGCTTTCCGGTTTTTTCACAGTGAATGACGTGGAAGTGGGGAAAAGTTTCTATTGGCTGGTTGAAGAAATTTATGTCGTCGGTGTGTACCCGCTTTAGGCCGGTACGATCAGACAGTAGAGGGAATGCTCCATGCATGCCGGTCTTATTTTTGTTCAGCAGCGTTGGCGGCCACCCACCACGAAGCCCAACAAGGGGACGCTGCAAGTTTGCAGGTGCTGAAAGCTTGCAGACGTTAGCCGTACAACACTGCCATAACACTGCCAATGCGCCTAGACCAAGGTAGGCTATTTGCACAGGGTTAACCCTTGCCGCCGAGAAAATTGGAAGTAAGCAGAAGAGAGAAGTAGACAGGAAAGCTAAAAAAGTAAGAAAGACGAAGATGTAGGGAGAGAGAGATGGGAAAAGGCGACTGCCGATTTCCCTTGGTTGGGTCAGCCCAGGGGTGCCGTCTACGTGAAGCCGGGGCCAAAGGGGTGTGTTGCCTCTGCCGGGGGGCCTTAATGGTCCAATCACCCAGCGTCGGCTCAACCCCCAGGATCCCTTTTTCCCCGGATACGGCAAAGCCACGCACGGCAAGACGTGGGAGGGAGTAAAAACTCCCCCGTTAGCTCGGGTCCGTGGTGTCGCTACACAACAAACGCCTACTTCCGCAGGCGCCCCTGCAGGGGGGGGGGGGACCAATTATCTGTGCGTTCCGACTGTGCTTGAAGCGGCAAACCATTTCTCTATTATCAGATGTATACGCGGAAAGCTTTGCTAGGGGGTATTATTGTTGTATGGGAGGCTAGGCGCAGAGTACTGATTAAAGAGGGGCGTTTGCGTCTTTTAGCGATCGTAACGCTGACAGTGCCTGGGTGTTCCTTTATTCCGTTTTTTATTGTATTGAATTTGTAGGTAAAGTAAGATTCCCGTTGTCCCGTTCTCTGATTGTTCGAAAATTGTTTTCCAATAGTGTAACCCTCATGTCATCAAAGCTGTGGTATTTTAATGGGCTGTGTTTTGAAAGTAGAAGACCTGGCAGGGAACGTACATGTGCCCGATGGTTGTTGAATCTATTTCTAAACGGAGTGTCTGTCTGGCCCATGTATTGCATGTTACATACCCGACATTCTAGAACGTATATGACGTTGTCTGAGTCACGGTCTAGTGCACCCCATATTCGGTGCTTAAAATCCGAGTTGGTGCTTTCCGCCACTGTCGTTGTCTGCATGTGTTTGCATAACTTGCATCTGCTTTTTCCGAAAAGGTGACACCCTGTTTGAGGTTTCACGCCTATCTTTGAATTTATTAAATGATCATTCATACTTTTCTGTGGCCTGTATACCTCACAAAGAGGAGAAGTGAAAAGTTTGGATTGTCGCACACTCCGTTCCGCCCCGCTGCGGTGGTCTAGTGGCTAAGGTACTCGGCTGCTGACCCGCAGGTCGCGGGTTCAAATCCCGGCTGCGGCGGCTGCATTTTCGATGGAGGTGGAAATGTTGTAGGCCCGTGTACTCAGATTTGGGTGCACGTTAAAGAACCCCAGGTGGTCGAAATTTCCGGAGCCCTCCACTACGGCGTCTCTCATAATCATCAGTGGTTTTGAGACGTTAAACCCCCATATCAATCAATCAATCACTCCGTTCCAATATGTTGAAGTCTTTTCTTAGAACCTTATTTATGTTGAGTGGTTTGCTCGTGAAAGTTAATAGCATATTTTTGTTGCGGAGTTGGTCAGCATATTTCTGGTGGCCTGGTGGTTCAAATTTTCCGCTTTTTTGGTGGCGTCATCGATAGCTGGCGGGTATTGTTGACGAAGGAGTACTTCGCGCATATGCGTGCTGTTTTTGTGGAAGTCCTCGGTGCGGTAGCAGATTTGACGGAATCTGTGTGCTTGGGAATTGGAATGCTGGTCTTGCAGTGTCGTGGGTGGCAGCTTTTGAAGTGCAGGTATTGTTGCCTGTCCGTAGGTTTTCTGTATAGGCTAGTTACCAGTGCACCATAGCGCATTCGAATCAGAATTAAAGGCAGCTATTTCACACACGCACACGCGCACGCGCACGCGCACACGCACGCGCACACGCACACGCACACGCACACGCACACGCACACGCACACGCACGCACACACACACACACACACACACACACACACACACACACACGTTGCGTGGTCGTTGAGAGGTGCATGGCCTAGGATTTTACACCTTTTGCAGGATGGCAGTTCAGGTGCTTCTTGATAAATGAATTGATTTTATTTACAATGTGCACATGAATGAAATGGCATGAAGGAATTTATCTTGTTTATAGGGATTCATTGTAATATGCTGACATAAAACAGAAAAAGACACAAACAAGTCAAACGCTATTGCGTTTGAGCTGTCTGCATCTCACCTTTTTCCGCGGCGCATGATGATATCCACCGCTATGTTCCTGTTCGAGTAATTACTCATTCGACAACCACGGTGGAAGTGCCTCGTTGTGTAACAAAAGGTACCGACACCTATTTCGTTGATTGTCAAATAAACCTCAATGAAGTTTTACAAAACTGCCTTAATTTATTTGTATTATTATGCTGATTTTGAATATGCAGTTAATGTTTCTACTAGTAGATATCGCCATAAACATATCAAACATGCCTCGTGACATGTTTAGAACAACATGTTTTCCTAACATCAATGAATTACAAGATCAGAATCGAAATATTATAATATAGGAGCTGAATGAAACAGAACCTGAATGCATATTCTAAAACCTCTTAACGAAAGTTATCTTATGTTGAACACTGACGCGTATGTCTGGCTCGAGAATGGCTTACGAGATTTCAACATAACATAACTATCTCAAACGAGCTCAAACATGGCTTATTAGGTTGACTAGTTGGTTCATGAATATCATGACAGTACAGTGCAGTAAACTCACTTAAAAAATGCATACAGCTTTTATCTCTAATTTCCCTGATTTACTCTAAAACTATCCTGTTTGGAAAGACAGGCTTGCTCGTAAAAAGACAAAAAAAGATTGTATTAAAGATGCGTTTTTATAAGTATAATTCATACTTGAAGTTGGCAGATAAATAAACACAAACGCAGAAAGTTTCATCAACATCAATCACAAGTACAAGTGAATGCATTAATTGTTTGAGAGTGTCTCATTGAAGCGTGGAAACTTGGGCAAGTTGGTAGGACATAACTTAATGTAGGAACAGCGCAACCTAGAAGTATAGTTACTTCGCAACTACGGAAGCAAAAAAAGCGCTATTTTCTGTCCTTGTTTTTTCGCTTCCGTAGTTACGAAGTAACTACTTTTAGATGGCGATGTTCCTATATTCAGTATGTCTCATCGAGTGGGGGTCGGCGTTATCATTGAAAGTGGTCACCTTGACTACCAATAGGTACTTACTGGAAATTATGGGGTAGCCATGTAGACTCCTGCATTAGGAGTCATGCATAATATTACATAACTGCTCAAAAACCGACGGGAACACAAAAGAGGAGGCTCAAACTCCTCTTTTGTGTTCCCGTCCGTTCTTGCGCAGTAACGTATAATGGATCATTACAAACTGGCCCAACTTACTACTCTTCTGCAAGCCATACATACACTATCTGCTTGTGAAGAAGGGAGCCATTGGTCTGAAGAACAAAGGGAGTCGTTTGACCTCGAAAAAGAGGGTCATTTGTGTAGCAAGGCGATTACCACCAAAAGGTAGTCAGTTCAGAAGCCCCCCCCCCCCTTTTTTTTTTAAGAGTGCAGCCAACACCAATTTAGTGGATGACTCGTCGCTCAGTTGCTCCACCGAGACGCTCTCGTCGGTTACGGTCGATTGTCTTGAATTCTTGTATATCGAGAAGCGCAAGTCGTCTTTGTCCTGCATTGACCTCCTGAGGAGCATCGGGCAATGTTCCTGCGATCAGACATCGGCCAGCACTTGCTCCCTTGTGTCGCAGAAGACCAAGTGTGTATCCCTGCAAAGATGCGCCTTGGCGTGACAGTGTGAGGCACAGTCACTATGACGAGACACTGGCCTTTGCTTCTGGCGTGTGGCGCTTCGCACTACGACGTCGGTGCAGTGCTTTCCCAGATTGATGATCAAATCAAACAAGCAGTGGTAGCCCAGTGACGGAACGGAACGAAAAACGAAAACGAAAAAAAAAGATATTTTTGACAGAAACGATTACGTAACCGGAACGTCATTAATTACTTCATTTCGGAGCAACAACAAGATAATTTTTATCGTTTTTCGTTTCACGGGAAAACTTGGCGATCCGGAACAACTGAGTTCATGCAATGTGAACAATATTCTGCATAACTGAGGGCACAGAATCAGTGCGTATCTATAGGGCAGGCATCCCTAAGTAAAGATGTGTCTAAATATTATGGGAAAAAAAGATGCAACCATAGATGTTTGTATTAATTCAATCGGGCTTTCGAATGCCTTTCACACAGGCCGTCTTGATGTTTGCTTGATCGGAACAGTGGTCGCGCATATAAGAGAATACCGCTTCTGAGATCATGCTTGCACAATTCACAAAAAAAACAAAAAAACACATTGAGCCTCTCTAGAATATTTCTAATTCACTCTTCAGAGAATCAAATACGATAACTTAGAAAAGCACTGGTTTGCGTTATTTGGTTACGAATTCACGCTAAAGCTATTTGCGCTTCCTTTAGGAACGTGGTAATATGTTTTAGTCTGGTCCCCGGTTCTTAAAGAGGAAATCTTATGTTTCTATAGTTAATATAACTTTGATGTTTTGCAAAAAAATAAAAACCTTTACCAACTGTGTGACAGTCATGCACACGTGCGCCAGATTGGGGGCAACGCCCCTCGGCATAGAATGTATATATGAGAGCGCTATCGTTCAATAAACGTTCTTTCGACGCACATGACCCGTGCAAGCCACATGGTGTCGACGCACATGACCCGTGCAAGCCAATGGACCGCCATTCAGCAGCCAGAGACTCATGGGCCGAAATGCGAGGACGCTGCTGCCAGTCACGGAAACCCACCTGCGACCGCAGACCATACCGCCAGAGGAGGTTCAACGGCGGCTCCACGTCATCAGAAGTAGACAACGTTCCTACTACAACAGGGGTACAAGGCCGCTACCAGGACTTCCTGAGGGCTCCCGCGTCACAGTGTACAACGTACCATCAAAGACCTGGTCCCCTGCTACGGTTATCAAGCCTGCCAACAGTCCGAGAGCCTACATTGTTGAGACCGAAGATGGACTCCAGTTGCAGCGCACCAGAGAACATCTCCGTCTGGCCCCCACTCCACTGGTGCCCCCCACACAAGAACATCAAGCTGACGTGGGCCCCGCCGAGCCACAACTACGCAGAAGCGAACGCAATCGCCGGCCACCGCAAAGATACCCCATGCCGGAACTTTAGTCTTTTTGTTTGTTTAAGAAGGGAGATGTGACAGTCATGCACACGTGCGCCAGATTGGGGGCAACGCCCCTCGGCATAGAATGTATATATGAGAGCGCTATCGTTCAATAAACGTTCTTTCGACGCACATCACCCGTGCAAGCCACAAACTGTTAGGGAACTTTTATTTTTCGCTCAGGAACGGAAACGGAACGGAGCTTTTTGCGATGGAACCAAACTAAAACTAAATTATTTTCTCGTTTATCAGGAAGGGCTGGGCGTCGTATATGGAGCCATGCATTTTCATCAGTACATCGTGGGTAGTCATGTGACTGTTCAGTGACTGATCACAGGCCACTCCTGAGTGTCCTAGGGCCCCGGATGCCAATTCCACAGACACTTTTGCCTCGTATGTTCCGATGGTGCATTAGGATGTTAGCATAAGACTACGACGACGTGTATTTTCCTGGAAACAAGCATGGAAATACCAACGCACTGAGCCGCTTACCCCTCAGCGAAACCATTGAGGATACAGCTCAAGTTGGCTGCGTGCTCATGTTCAAAGCGCTACCAAGTGCCCCCACTAACAGCGGACGAAGTCGCAATGGCCATGCAAGATGACCCGACATTGTTCAAGCTCTACAACGCCCTGATGGAGGGCAGCGTTCAAAACTTCAAGAATGAAAAATTCAACGTTTTTCACAAGAGAAAAATAGATTACAGCTGTCATCGTGGTTGTATCAAATTGGGATCACGGGTTTTCATTCATGGCCCACTTCGACAACGAGCAATGGCTCTCATTCATGCCGGTCACTGAGGCGTGATCGCAATGAAGTGCACCCGCAGCTACATCGGTGGCCGGGAATCGGCAAGGGCATCGAGATAGCTGCAGAGTACACAGCCCGCCACTTAAATGAACGTGCACCGCCACGAGATCCAGCACCGAACTGTTGAAGAGTGAACACACCTTGGCAGGCATTTCTGGTAATTCCGGATGCCTACAGCGAATGGGTTAAAATTCGCCATGTGAACAAAACAACATCGACAGCTGCCATCAATTGCCTGTGGTTGTTCGAAACATTCGGATTACCCCACAAGGTAGTTTCCAACAACGGAATCGCATTTGTGTCAGCTAATATACAGAAATCCTACGAGTGACAACTGCATCACAGTGGTGAAATGTGCTCTGAACCACCCAGCCACAAAAGGACAGGCCAAACGCAACGTGGTAGAGCTAAAACGTGCTCATGCAAGAGACTACTACGAGGTCATTACAGTGGCGCATTGCAAGTTTTTTTTTTCAAGCAACTCACAACGGGCGAGACGGGCCAAGTACCGGAGAATCTCATGTTTTCTTGCGAGCTGCGAACACACATCTCAGCCCTCCTACCAGAACCGCCTTGAAAGGTCATACCATGTAAAGAAGACGCCTCGCGTTGCTGGAAACTCCACAAAGGACAACCAGTGGTCGCCCGCCATTTTCACAGAATGCCTGAATGGACGGCGGCCATCGTAAAAAAAAAGAAAGAAAAGTCTCAGCCGGAGATATCGGCTTGTTGAATTTAAAACCCCGCCATCACGTCTTCTACCGTAAAACGCATGGAGGGGTTATAGACCGGGAATTCCCGCCCCCAGCCTGTCGCCTACAAGAGCTCTCGCCTGTGTTGCCCCATCCTCGGACTCCTGCAGCCTGTCGCCTACAAGAGCTCTCGCCTGTGTTGCCCCATCCTCGGACTCCTGCAACCGTGTCCATCTTTCCTGTCTTCTCCTTACTTCCGTCGCTCCCTGTCCCTGCGCCTCGCTTCTCCTCCGTCTCTCTCTATGTCTCTACCTTTTGATCCTATCGTTTTATTCCCTTCTCTACCCCCATCTCTCGTGAGCTATTGTTGAGGTGCCCTCCCCCTGAGAGAGAGGTACGGGCTCACTTTTCTTTCCATTTATAATCACTCCCCCCCCCCCCGCCTTCCAGCCAGTTTCAGTGATGCGCCCTGCCCCCATCTCCCCCCCCCCCCGATACTGACTGTCGGGGCAATCAGTGCGCCCGCGCACTGGTTGCCTCTCCTTTGTGCTCCTCGCCCCTTTTATGTCCCACAGCGGACTCGAAAGCCAGTGCTCGGACAATTTGGACCGTGCTGCGCGCAAAATGCCATTCTTTAAAGTAATAAACTCAGTTCCCTGTTAGGTACGCTTGTTATTCCGGCTACCGTGGACATAACACAGTGCAAATAAGATTATTTGTTCCTAAGAAATTTAACCTCCCCACCTTTCAGCATTATACCTCTCCCTTTTAACTTACTTCCCGTAATATTTTATATCGTTAAATTGGAGAGTTGCATATTAAAAAAGAGGAAGTGGATTTATTTATTTAGAGAGTTGTTAATTTTTAGAGAAAACTGCCAGTCTAATGCCGGACTTTGGGCAGAGGTGTGTGGCGCAGTGGACGCAACATTGTGTAGGAGGTACAGCAGGATAGATAGTGTTGAATGAAAGCGCGAAAATTCAAAATAAAAAAAAGAGAAGTGACATGAAATGCGGCCCACAATGCCAAGAATGGCCATAATACACTAAACAATAACAAAAACTATAAAAACAGTGCCCACTAGGCTATGATGTTTGGTCAAAAAGTAAAAAGAACTCAAATAGCAACTGTAGCAAAAATAAAGTCGGCAATATTAAGAAGCGATACAATGCAGAATCGAAGCATTGAAGAATCGTTCAGAAGCGAGGCATTGAACCTCAAGCAATCAGTCTGATCAAGATGGGTATTAAAATGAAGCGCACTGTAATATATATGAAGGTGTAGTTATGAGCCATGTGAAACAGCTAACGCACAAAGAAACTAGTTGAGATTGACACTTTTCAGAATCTTTGGTGGTAAATTGTTCCACTCTCTGCTTGTGCGAAAAAAAAAAAGGATGGATGTATATAGGGGCTCAGTCACTCTTTCAAGATTGGAGGCACGTGTTTCGTGGCGCAAAATTGCTTCGGTATAATGCGTTTTTTTGTATTGCCAGGTTATTATTATATATGAGATAGAACAGCTTCGTTATTTCGCGATAACGTCTCCATTCCAGGGTTTCTAGTTTAGCGCTCTCCAGAAAAACTGACGGATATGTGTTACTTTTAGGCATTGAATATGAATTTCGCAGCTTTTCGCTGTGTTGATTCAAGTTTATTTATTTATTTATTTACAAGATACTGCAGGCATGGAGCCCAAGCAGGAATGGTACAGGCAGTAAGGCAGTCAAGCCAAACATCACACAGCATACAATAATTCAATCATCACACACATACAACAATAATGCAACCAAACTTATCGTAACAGCGATGATTTAAGTGGGATTGCGTGAATCGCAAAGGGAAACAAAGGGAAACAACATGGCACTGGAAGTAAGAAAAAAACTGCAAAACATTTTTACATCCTCAGGAAAACATGTGCGTCAATAGAATCTGTCGACAGCAGGGCGACAAACGGTAAATTGTTCCACTCACAGATTGTGCGCGGGAAAAACGAAAATTTGAAGAGATTAGTTTTGGAGAAATACGAAGTTAAGGCAAGGGAGTGTGAATGACGACCACGCCGTGTTTCCAGGCGACTAATGTAGGGGCTGTGATCAAATAAGAGCTTCCGGTTAACTATTTGGTACAGTAATTTTAGCCTAAATGATTTACGTCGTGATTCTAATGTTGGGATACCATGTATTTCCACCTGGGCAGAAACGGAGTCTGTTGAATCGTACATACCATAAATAAAGCGGACGGCCCTTCTTTGAATTCTTTAGAGGCATTCGATATTGGTTTTAGTGGGAGGATTCTAAATAACGCAGGCATATTCAAGTTTAGGTTTAATTATAGAAGTATATGCTAAGTATTTAACCTCAGAGGGAGCGGTTTTGAGTTTGTGTCGTAATAAACAAAGTTTACGGAAAGCGGCAGTGCATATGTTAGTAATGTGAGAGTTCCAACTTAAGGTACTGGTTAATGTTACGCCAAGATATTTGTGTTCATCTACTTGCTTAAGCGGTTGGTCACAAGTACAATAAGAGAATTCAAGGGGGTGTTTTTTTCTAGTCATTCGGAGGTAAACTGTTTTGTCATGGTTTAATTGCATGTTTGTAGTTTTACTCCAAGAAGCAACGTTTTCTAACGCCGAGTTTAACGCAAGTTGGTCCTCGATGCTATTAATTTCATTAAAAAGTATACAGTCATCTGCAAAAAGACGTATTTGGACCGGACTGTTTATAACGTTAACAATGTCATTACAAAAAATAAGGAAAAGTAAAGGGCCTAGCACACTTCCCTGCGGTACGCCAGACGTAACAGGGAGAGCGTCAGAAGTGCTTCCATTATAGTCGACGTACTGTCTACGATTACTTAAATAGGCAGTTAGCCAAGAGACGATGAACGCTGGAAGCCCGATTTGAACTAATTTATCGATTAATTTGTCGTGCGATACGCGATCGAAGGCCTTACTAAAATCTAAGAGTATGAGGTCAACCTGTCCCCCCTTATCAAGAACTGAAGAAGCGTGGTGAACAACTGTAAGTAGTTGAGTGACGGTCGAGAATCCCTTGCGAAACCCGTGTTGAAATGGAGAAAGGATTTGATGGGTATCTAAAAATTGTGTAATGAACGTAGCAACAACGTGTTCAAGTGACTTACAGGCGGATGATAACATAGATACGGGTCTGTAGCTGGGAATTAAGAGTGGGTCACCTTTTTTGGGAATAGGTACAATACGGGCTATTTTAAAATCAGAAGGTAGCGTGGCCGTACGAAGAGAAGATTCAAAAATAAGTACAAGAAATTTCGTCAAAGTTTCAGGATAACGACGGAGAAATGCGTTCGGGATGCAATCGAGCCCTGGCGTCGATTTGTTTTTTTAATCAAAGTAACATATTTAAGACACCATTTTGCGAAACAATATTGACATCAGGGTATGAAGCTATTGAATTACTATGTTTCAACTGAGACTGCGAAAATACGCTATGGAAAAACAAATTGAAGTGATTCGCGATTGCTCGAGGATTAGTCAATTTAGAGCCGTCGACTGAAATTTCAGTTAAGTTTTCATTGCGCTGTCTAATAAATTTCCAGAATTTATGTGGTTCCTCTCTTAGGAAGTTCGATAAAGTAGTGTTAAAGTAGAAATTTTTGGCACGAGTAATAGCATTGAAAAGGGTAGTGCGAATTTCAGCGAGTTGTTGAAGCGCTTGGCTTTGCGTTTAAGGTGAATTATTTATTTATTTATTTATTTAAGGAATACTGCAGACAGTTTTTCACCATCCTAGCAGGAGAGGGTTACATAAGGTTTCTAACACAGAGGTCAAAACTAGAAGAAGTCGGAGCGTGCACGCAGTCGGAAGGCAGTGAATTCCAGTCTTCAATGGTTCTTACAAAAAAGGAGTACTTGAATGTGTTATTTTTAGGAGCATATGGTCTTACAGTTTTTGAATGATTTAACCTTGCTGAGCGCTGAGGAGGTGGCAGAATGTACAATTCTTTATTTAAACCAGATTCATTGTTGTATAGTTTATAAAAGAAGACTAACCTTGCAATTCTTCGCCTACATTCCAGTGGTTCCAGCTCACATTTATTTAACATTTCTGAAACGGAGGAGAGGCGCCTAAAGTCTGAAAAAATGAACCGTGCGCTTAGCCGCTGAATCCTTTCCACTTTATCTATGTCTTTCTTTAAATATGGGTCCCACGCAATGGATGCGTATTCTAGCACTGGTCGAACTAGGGTTTTATAGGCTGCAAGTTTAACTTTCCAATCACATGACCTCAGCTTCCTTCTTAAGAAGCATAGCTTCTTGTAGGCCTTGGCGCAAACGTTGTCGATGTGAGCGTCCCAACTAAGTTTCGTATTAATGGTCAATCCCAAATATTTTACGGAATTAACAAATTCAATACTTTGGTTACGGACATGGTATTTATATTTAAGAGGAGTTTTCTTGTGTGTTACTGTAAGAGCGCAAGTTTTTGAGTAGTTAACAACCATCTGCCACCTCTCACACCAGTCAGCAATTTTGCACAAGTTGTCGTTAAGCAATGATTGATGCAAGGGGCTACTGACAGTTGTATAAATAACACAGTCGTCTGCAAACATTTTCACAGTCACTCCTGCGTCAATATCATCACAAATATCATTCACATAGATCAAGAACAAGAGTGGTCCCAAGACCGACCCCTGGGGCACTCCTGATAATACATCAAGGTTTTGTGATCGGTAGCCGCTAATTTCTACAAACTGCGTTCTGTTTTTCAGATACGCAGAAATCCAGTCCACGAGGCGGGGAGCAATCCCTACACACTGCATTTTTTGTATCAGTAAAGAGTGCGGTACCCTATCAAAGGCTTTTGATAGGTCCAAAAATATTGCATCTATTTGTTTTCTGTCATTGATAGCATCAGCGAAGTCGTGTATGACTGATACGAGCTGGGTCGTCGTTGATAACTTTTTTCTAAACCCGTGCTGGAAGCTGCCTAATATGTTTTTTGATTCCAAGAACGAAGTTATCTGGCTGGAGAGGATGTGCTCAAGTATTTTACAGCAACTACTGATTAATGATATTGGCCTGTAGTTCGAAGCGAGCAGTTTGCTTCCATCCTTGTGTACTGGGACAATTTTTCCACACAACCAATCAAAAGGTAGGCACCCGGCATCCAACGATTTGTTGAACAAAATATATAAATAATGCGAAATAATGTCCGCATAACGCTTCAAAAAGGCATTAGGGATACCGTCAGGGCCAGAAGACTTCTTGGTATCAAGTTTTAGAAGAAGAAGGCGAATACCATTTACATTTAAATCTATATCCGGCATTACGTTGGGCGAGAGAGGAGATGGTTCCGTCGGATTATTGGTTAAACTCTGTTGACTGAACACACTGTGGAATGTTCTGTTTAGCTCATTAGCAATTGCGTAAGGATCAGTTACTGTGCAGCCGTCAACGCGAAGCTGTTCAACAGATTTTTTGTTTCCGGACAAGTATCCCCAAAACTTTTGCGGAGCGTTTTGCATGAAGTTAACAAGTGTCGTTCCAAAAAAATAATCTCGAGCGGTCCGTATTTTGTGCTTCAGTGTTACTGAGAGGGAAGATATGGCCTGGTTATCTTTACGCGCTGCTTTACGTTTTCTTGATATTGTTCTTTTCAATTGTATTATATCACGTGTTATCCAGGGGTTGCACCGTTTCTTTTTCTGAAATTTCGGTACGAATTTATCAAGACACGATGCAGTAACGTTTTTAAACGTATTCCACAGACTTAATACGTCTCCTCCTGCCTCAAAGTCACCGAAGCACAAACCAAGTTTATCTATAATAGCGTCGTCATTTGCAGCAGAAAAATTAAAGATAATCTTGCTCGCAGAATTCTTTTTGTCAGGGCAGAAATTCGCGGTAAGTAAAACCAGCTTGTGATCAGAGATTCCATCATAAACACTGGCCTTAGTGTCATCTGGAAAGTTTCCAACAAATAGAAGATCTAGTACACTTTCAGTGCTTCGAGCAACTCTGGTAGCGTCTTTAACAAGTTGAACGAGATTAAAGTTCAACATCAATTCAAGCAACAAGTTACAGTTTGCTACGTCTGTTGAACCTGGGTGAAGAGTGTTCCAATCAATTGATGGTAGGTTGAAGTCCCCCGCTAATATGACTTTTTGATTAGGCTTGCACTTCTGCTGCATGTAAGACTGAATGTTTTCCAAAAACGACTCCGGCGCAGAAGGGGGCCGGTAGACTACACCTACGAGAACCGAGAGCCCACGAAAATCAATTTGACACCATACACTTTCATTGTCGATTATTTCGTCCATAGTTATGCAAGCGATTTCCTGTTTGACCACCAAAGCAACGCCTCCTCCTCTGCAGCCTCGATCACGTCTAACCATTTTATGAGTTGGAGGAACTATTTCAGAATCTTGAATGTCCGGAGTTAGCCAGGTCTCTGTAATTGCTATGATTTGGGGATCATAGGTAAATATGATTTCTTCAAGCTCGTGAACTTTATTCACAATGCTCCTAGAATTAAGGAGAACAACTCGCAATTGTTTGTGATCGGGTTTTTGTCGCGGTTACGTTGCGGGCGGATACATTTCAGGCAATCCTTCTGCTCATCCCATTCGTATATATCATCCTCCACTCTCAGCTTATTGTAATCGAGCGATACTTTGCGACCTTGCGCCCTGAAATCATTGGAATGAGACCAGAGTTTGCTGCGCTTTGCTATAGTGGCCTTGCAGAAGTCATGGTTTACCGAGATTTTTGTTCCTTTCAGTTTGTGACAGTTTTTTAACACTTTAAGCTTCTCGTTGTAGTCAAAAAAATTCATTATTACCGGTCGCACTTTATCGTGGCGTTTTTTCCCAACCCTATGTACTCTTTCCACAGAGTTAACAACCACTCCGAGTTTATCCCCTATCAGTTCCTCGATTATCTTCTTTCTTAATTCTGTAGCATTTTCACGACCCGGTTCAGGAAAACCAAAAATAACAAGATTGCGGCGTCTGCTTCTATCTTCTAAATCATCCAGACGCCTTTGATGTAGTTGAAGATTAACTTTCAACGCTGTAACTTCAGTCTGCAGTGCCTTGATCTCTACTTTCTGTTCTTTTATTGCTACCATAACATCGTCCATTCGGGCATTAACCGTAGATTCTAGCTTATCGTGAGCCGTAGCTAAATTTTCGATTTTTGTTTTCAATTCTTCCTGGGAAGCAAGCATAGTGTTCATCATTTTTATGAGATCGTCTGTATTAGGCCCGGGATTCTGCTCAACATCCCCCGCAAGAAGAATCAAAATGACCGTCCATGCGTCCACAAAAAGACATGCACAAGTCGCCGGGCACGGCAGAACCACAATTCCTCTACAATCGCTACGAAAGCTGGTATAAAAGTGTTTGTCACCAACCTGGGCGAAAAATACAGAAGGGTATAGCGATGTTGCCATTGCGGTCCCGCCGTGCCCTCTGAAGAAGTCGTTGATGCGGTTGTTTTTATATGCTTGAGCAGGGGGCGTTGTTTCCAAGAAGTTGGATTCCGGTGACGTCATGTGCTGCGTCCACGGGATAGACCAGTCGGAGTTCACTGTTGGTGAATCCAGGCTGCAGTTGTCATTCTTCGGTGTGAATGACACGTGCTGAGCAAGGGCGCACAGCGTAACCTGGGCGAAAAATACAGAAGGGTATAGCGATGTTGCCATTGCGGTCCCGCCGTGCCCTATAGATCTAGATATCCAGGGCGTATATATCGGGTACAAAGTTTCGCAAACAAAATAAACACATATTTTTAAATTTATTCCAAAGGACTTTAACATCGTGTTCATTGAAATTTGGCCAGTTATTTTCCAAATACTCAGTAATGGCAGTGTCATTAGCTTTCGCAAAGTCTTTCACATTTTTGAGAGCTGGGCAACTTTTTGGATTTTTGTAATGAAGGGAAATGGATGCAAAAACAATTTTGTGATCTGAGAAAGCGTGTTCCACAGACACGTGGTACTTTTCGAAAGATCTGGGCAGGAGAACAAGGTCAAGTAGAGAGGATGAATTGCCACAAACTCGGGTTGGTTGCTGAACTATTTGAACAAGGTTGTGTGAAAACATAATGTACAGAATGTCGTCACTGTGACGAGAATCGGGTCTTGTTTTCATGCGGTCCCAATCAAAGTTGGGCAGATTAAAATCCCCTAGGACGAAAAGCTTATTTTTACTGAAAGAGGTCAAATGAGATCGCAAATTTGTGTTAGCTTGCGTGTGCGGGTCCAAGACAGCCGATGAATATTCTTGTATTGGTAATACGTACGTTTCACATGCAGTCATTTAGGTTCGCTGGATGCCTTAGCGAGTGCCCATTTTGGGTAGCTTAGTACTTTCAAAGCCTTTTTCTCAGTATACGACAGGTTTGTTCTATCAGATGTGATGATAAGACCAAGGGGCGTATACTGCGAGACAAAGGACAAGAATTGATTGCCTAGGTTGTATTGGATATTTAATGGATCCGTTTTGCGGGTTATGGTTATCGCCCCATTTTTTTTCGCGGTAAAGGTAATCTGTCATTTTGTGTACCAAACTTGAATCTTAGATAAAGAGTTATTTAAAAGAACCTGGTCACTGGAAGCGTTGACTACTTTAAAGCACGCAGGCATCTGTGAAAAGCTTTAGATTTGCTGGAATGTCACGGGTGGAATTATTGACACATACTGGAAAGAGACCCAAGGACGGATCCATGAGGTATGCCGGATTTAAGCGGCGCGGACGGCGAGTTGATACCCCCGTCCGTAATATCGCGCCCGGTGAATATTGCTCGCAATTTCAAAGCCTGACTTGAGATGCGTTAGTTTATTAGTACTTAATAACTAATAAGTCGATAACTATAACTTCCATGTAACTTGTAGAACTCGAGAATGTGCTGTAAATTGAGGCCTCTATATGGTATTTACACTAAATGTTCGAAAACGTGCACTTCGTCCTTTTTAACATTACCCTGTTGATGTGCTATACTATCAATCTTTACCTCAATGAACCCTAAATATTGTTTCGCGGGGTCCTAAAAGTGCCTTCCATTGGAATCCTCTCTTTTCACGCGTACCCTGTTTCAAACTTTACGTGGCACCGTAGAGTACACCATCTCAACCATAGATGGAGCTACAAGGGCCTGACAGCTCTCACACCCCGAACAAAACTGGCCAGGGAACTTTTTTTTTACCACGCGATTCAAACACGCTCTATACCATCATGAACTAGATATATGCCAGTACCTAAATCCCAGAAAGCAATTGGATATTTTCAAGCACGGCTCCACGGTAGCGATTCAAATGCGGTAAAACAGCCGATATTTCCGAGAGCGCCCATAGGCGCTGAATTATCTTTTAATAAGCTGGGGAACTCGCACTATTACAACCACGACACTATAACTCCGGCAAAACAAAGATTCATACAGTTGCTACTTGAATCCGGGAAAGCAATGAGAAAATCGAAAAGGGGGAGGAATTATCGTTTTGCTCTCCGGTCCGATAGAGTGACGCGGGGCACCGACCCCACCATGCGGGAAAGCGCGCCTCCTGCTCATGGGCCGGAAATCCTGGGGACGACTCACGTTACATAAACGTTTCTTTACTAAAATCGGATCTTAGCCTTACCACACTTGCCATGCGCAGGCGACATACTCGACTATCGTTCTTTCGCTCACTTTATCACAGCAACTCATCCTTCGCCCAGTCTCATATCTTTCCAGCCCCTCATACTTCTACCCGCCTCGATCATGCGCATAAGGCCCCCATTTTCGCTAGGACCAAGAAGTTTCTTAATTCGCCATTATCATTATGCATAATCGAGTGGAATTCTCTTCCACCTAGATCCTTCCATATTTAACTTCATGCCAGAAACAACAGATCCTTCCATATTTAACTCCATGCTTCAGGGCTATTTGCATAGCGAAAAACATTGCTGACCTGTGTCTGATTGCCCTCGTTTCGTCTGCTGTTTTTGCTCCCGATACTTATTCAGTGTTCTTCCATGTAATTTTCATAGGTGTTTTCATTATTATTGTACTAATGAATATGTATTCGATTAATGTTGGTGAACGTATTTGACTTGATGCTGTGATTTGGTTTACTCGCTGTTTCCTTTATTGTTTACTTCTTGGTATTCTGTTTTCTGTTCATGTTGCTTGAAATCTCTGTATTCAACTAAATACCCCCTAGGTAATGCCCAATTGGGCCTTTAGGGTATTCAAATAAATAAAAATGAACAAATAAATAAAATTTGGGCCTGTTTGTCTTTCCGTCTGTATATTCGCCTGTCCGTCGTAACGATGTCCCAAACGGCACCAATCGATTGCCAAACGGCCACCCCCATCCACAGCGCCCATCAATATTGCTCAATTTTCAGCGTTCATACTTGTGCGATTGTCAATTAAAAAGCAATTCTTGTGCATATCTGAGGCACCATAACAACACGTCAATATTTTGTATTTGTGTCTTTATACTAGAGAAGCACACATAGGTAATTCTAAGGACCGTCGCCTTTATCACGCTGCGCTGACAGTGCAACGCGATGCTCCAAAAGGAAAGTGTTTCCAACGCTTTGCCAAGACGACATGGTGGTGGCACCTGCCCATCGCTTCGCGTTCTACACCTTATATGCCTCCGAGACAGGCACACATCTTTCTCTGTGGGCACGCACGCCTTACTTCGTTTTCGAAAATAACTGCCAGATAGCGCTCGTGCCTAACAGCCAAGAGAGGACACTTCCATAGGCCCCTATGGCTGATTTGGGTTCGCAGTGCACCAAACTAGTGTGGTGAAACTTTGCAGCCTCAGAGTTGGCTGACCGCAGAAAAGACTGCCCCTAAAGCAATATTGTAATGACTAGGATTATTTCACAGCCTCCGAGACCACTTTCACGTGCATGCTTATTTCTGAGGCCACACTTAAATTTTAAATGCGAAGCATTTCTTCGTGAACTTCGGCAACTTTGAGCGTGTCTATCTATCTAGCCGCTTACGTTTCGATGCTCTCGTGGTCACCCCCTTAACTTGGCGTGAACCAAAATTAGCATGGGAGGGTAAGATGGTTTGAAGAACATGACGCGCTGGTCAAGACATGAATAATATCACAATCCAGTCGCGTACGTCGTCAAACAGTTCCCGTCAGACAGCGGCACATACACATGGGCGGATATGTGCCGCTGGCATGCGGGTAGCGCCACAGGTGATTGACACTGTTATGCCTGCGAGTCCACAGCGAACGGCCGTGCCTCTGAAAAAGGCAATCTGTGTCAAGGCTAGCCGCGAGCCCGCCTGACGCGATCAACAACTCAACGGCATCAGCACGCCACGGCGCCTTTCTGTCGGCGCCTCTCTGGCGCCCACGTGCAGTGAGTCAGCGCACGTGCCAGCGAGCCGGTCGAGTAAACAACGGGCGTCTTCATGTCTGGCGGTCTGACGCATTGCGCGGCGACCCCATTGGAGGAGTCTGCCCTGACGACCAGCGGCTTCTGGTTGGACATTTGAGTTGGACCCGGTGCATATAAAAGAAGCCCTGCGGCGCGTCGCGATCGGGCGGTCCTAGGTGAAAGCTGACATGTGTGTCAGAGCGGACCCGTTTGAGAGCAGACCTATGTGTTAGAGAGGAGAGCTCGGCTCTTCGAGTCTCTGTCGGCCCCAGTGCCAAATTTGTAACGCCTCTGTATATATGCTGTACATAAATCTTGTTTAACTCACCGTCGTCTCGTCCGCTCGTCTATCAGCTCTGCGCAGAAGCAGTCGAGAGCTGAGAAACCTACGCTACCAAACGGCTGGTGACCTTCACGGCGGAGTTGAAAGCAGTGGCGCCTTCGGGACCGTGTTGGCGTCCCCGTCTTTCGCAACAGTGGAGGTCAGCGGTGGGATTTCGGAGGTGGCTTCGCAACAGTGGTGGCTTCGGTGGGATCGGTCCGTCTTTCGCAACAGTGGTTGGCAGCTGCGGGATCGGCCGGCGTCAGCGACATCGATGCGGTGAGTGCCTGATGTTTTCCCCTCAGTTCACCAGACTACTCTAGCTCAGGTTTTAGTAGTTTGGAGAAGGGCTGTGTAAAGCATTGAAGTGAGCTTTGATCGTTTCAAGCCAAGTCGAAGCGCTTTGAAACCAAAGTTAATGCAGAGGGGGTAAACACGGGAGTGTGAAAAATTGCTTGCGCGTCTTGCTATTAGGCTTATAGTGGGTGCGGCAAGTAGATTCTTAACAGGGGCAAACAGCAAGAGGCTAGTGTGAACGATGGAGAACCTTAAAGTGAAGGAACTCATCGAAATTTGTGAGGAACCCGGCATTACTTTGGGCCGTGCGAAACGAAAGCAAGCGATCCTTGAGATCATGAAGGACGAGGGAGTGTCGGCTGAGGAAGTCGATGAGGCCTGGGTGGATATCAAAGCACGCCGCGAGGAGGCTGAAAGGCGCGAAGCTCGCGAAGAAGCTGAAAGGCGCGAAGCTCACGAAGAGGCTGAAAGGCGCGAAGCTCGCGAACGTGAAGAAGCTGAAAGGCGCGAACGTCGCGAGGAGGCCGAGAGACAGGAGCGCCTCGAGATGAAACGACTAGAATTGGCAATTCTACAGTGTTCGCAGGCGCCTAGCGTAGCTTCTCCGACGATTCAGGTCAGCGGTTTCAGAATTCGGGACCAACTGCCACCGTTCGTGGTAGACGAGGACATGGCGAAGTATCTCGTCAAGTTTGAACACGTCTGTGAGCGAAACGCTTTGGAGCGGTCTCTTTGGGCGCAGAACCTGTTAGCTCTTCTTCCCGGCGAAGTGTCCGACGCGATAACTTGCTTGTCGAGGGAAGCGTTTGAGAGCTATGACGAGGTTAAGGAAGTGCTCTTGAGACGTTATAAGTTGTCACCCGAGGCTTTCAGGCAAAGGTTCCGGTATGCTGAAAAGGGGAATGAGTCACACGTTGACTTCGCGTTTCGTCTTAAGGCTGATTTAATTGAATGGCTCAAGGGCGAAGATGTTTATGACGACCGCGATAGAGTGGTGGAATGCGTTGCATTGGAGCAATTCTACCGCTGCATCGAGGATAATGTCAGGCTTTGGCTGCAGGACAGACTTGGTGAAGTACAGCTAAACAAGGCAGCAGAGTTAGCTGAGGAGTATTATACTCGCCGAAAGTTGCACAGCAGGGCAGTGCGCGTTGAAAAGGATGAGAGAAAAGAGGGCTTTTCAAAGAAACCTGATCAACGGAGACCCGCTCCGCACCGTAATTTCAAGAAGGACCCGTGTCTTACGAAGGACAGTGTAGGGGAAGGGCAAACAGAAGCGGAGAAATCGAGTGAGGTTTCTACCACACAGGCATTTGAATCGGAAAACAAACGGAAGCTGCTAATTTGCTACAACTGCAAAAAGGAAGGACACATCGCGAGAAACTGTCAGGAAAAGTTTGCCTTCGCAACAATCCTAGAATCAGAAAAAAACATGCGGTTGTTGGAGCCGTATATCCAAGAAATTAGGGTGAATGAGAAAACGTGCCGAGCACTTAGAGACTCAGCGGCAACCATGGACGTTGTCCATCCTTCATTGGTGTCTTCGGATGACTTTACAGGAGAATGCGCGTGGATCAGGCAAGTTGCCGAGAAGCAGAGTGTTCGCTTACCAATCGCCACGGTTGTCATTGAAGGCCCGTTCGGTAAGCTTCGCACCGAAGCGGCTGTGTCTGCCGCGCTAAATGATCGTTTTCCTTATCTTCTCTCCAACAACTCAGAGCAGCTTCTCAAAGAGCAGGGCAAATCGTTCTTTCCCAACTTTGCGTGCATGGCCCTCATGCGATCGCAAGCGCGAAAGCTTTCGCGGAAGCTTGACCTTGTTCAATGCGGTGAACTCTCAAGTGACGTTGTCGGCGGCTCGACGGAACCCCAGAAAGGAAATTTTCCGCGCGAGTCATGTGAGCAGTCACGCGAGCGGCCCGTCGCCGAAGCGACCGGCGCGGTATGCGTAGGGGGAGACGACATGGTGCCATTGAGTCAGAGCGAGAGGGTTGCAACGCTCTCGCCTGTAGCGGAAAGTTGGAGCGAGCTGCCGAGAGTTGATCGAGAGACGCTCATTCGAGAGCAGCGTGAGGATCTCTCGATTGAAGCGCTAGTGGAAAGCCACAAAAACGCAGCACAAGTGCTGTCGAAGGAGCACTACGAGAAATTGGTGAAGAAGCGCGCTTTTGAAGTTGATAATCAGGTAATGCTGCTGCAGCCGTCCAAAAGGAACAAGCTTGAGATTCATTGGGAAGGGCCCGCCAAAATGATATCGAAGCTTCCCGATACGAATTATGAAGTGAAATTAGGAAGGCGGCGGAACAAAATTTATCACAGTAACTTGAAAGCAGTCGTAAATTTACTTTTAAGTGCTTCAGAGGAAGAGGGAGCGAAAGTTTTGAGTACTAGTGAGGTAATCGAAGGGGGATCGAAAGTAATCTGGGAGCAGATAAACCTAGAGCCTAGGTTAAGTGAAGCCCGGAAGGAGGACCCGAGAAGGATTGTTTCCGAGTTTGGAGACGTGTTTTCGGATGCCCCGGAAACACGAGGGTGATCGAACACGATATCGAGCTAAGCGGTGAGGAGTCAATCCGTAGCAAGCCGTATCGTTGTTCCCCTGTGCAACGTCGCAAGTGTGAGCCGCTCTTGGTACCGCATAGGTATCGTCGCCTAAAAGTGACCGGTTACTGAGAAGGAGCGTGATACTCCGACAGCGCAACTTTCACGTTCGCTAAAGAAAAGGAAAGCTAAACGCTAATGCAGGTGCATTGAGCAGTGCGTTCTAGCTAGTACCTTCTCAACCTTTCGGTTTCTCGCTGGCGATTCAGGGCAAAATTTTGACCTCATCACGACCTGGGCTGAGCGCTCTCGTCCAGAGTGAGCTCAAGGAGCCAACTTTATGTTGTATTCTAATTCGTTACGTTGTTGTACAAGGAAAAAATTTGAGTTGTCATTTTAAGAGTCTTGTGTCCCACATGTGCCTCTTGATGTAGAGGGAACGAAATTCAGATCGACACGTAGCTAGGTATATGTTGAACTATACTTTGTCTGGTGTTCTGTCGGGTACCGAGGGCACTTGCTTGTGTCGTGTGTTGTCTGTTGTCGAACCGTTCTTAGCAAGTTGCAGAACCATCGACAAGTGCTGAGACCGAGGATCGTCAGAGACGAGCGAAGCTGGTCGGCAAGTTGTGGCGACAAGCCAGTGGAGCTGGGATCCGTCGTCAAGAATGTGATGTGTTCCCGGAACAGAGTCTGGAGCTGCATTCTCCCCATGGCCCTGGAGGCGAACCTGGAGGGACCTGGCGAACGAGCGCGCCTGTCATCCGAGCCCCGTGGAAGCAGCTCATCTTTTCGGTGCATTGTCTGGCGGCGGGGGTGCTGTTATGCCTGCGAGTCCACAGCGAACGGCCGTGCCTCTGAAAAAGGCAATCTGTGTCAAGGCCAGCCGCGAGCCCGCCTGACGCGATCAACAACTCAACGGCGTCAGCACGCCACGGCGCCTTTTTGTCGGCGCCTCTCTGGCGCCCACGTGCAGTGAGTCAGCGCACGTGCCAGCTAGCCCGTCGAGTAAACAACGGGCGTCTTCATGTCTGGCGGTCTGACGCATTGCGCGGCGACCCCATTGGAGGAGTCTGCCCTGACGATCAGCGGCGCTTCTGGTTGGACATTTGAGTTGGACCCGGTGCATATAAAAGAAGCCCTGCGGCGCGTCGCGATCGGGTGGTCCTAGGTGAAAGCTGACATATGTGTCAGAGCAGACCCGTTTGAGAGCAGACCTATGTGTTAGAGAGGAGAGCTCGGCTCTTCGAGTCTCTGTCGGCCCCAGTGCCGAATTTGTAACGCCTCTGTATATATGCTGTACATAAATCTTGTTTAACTCACCGTCGTCTCGTCCGCTCGTCTATCAGCTCTGCGCAGAAGCAGTCGAGAGCTGAGAAACCTACGCTACCAAACGGCTAGTGACCTTCCCGGCGGAGTTGGAAGCAGTGGCGCCTTCGGGACCGTGTTGGCGTCGCCGTCTTTCGGAAAAGTGGTTGCAGCGGTGAGATTTCGAGGCGCCCTTCGTAACGTCGTCGGAGGTGCGCGTCGCAACAACACTTAGTATCTACCTATGAACGACGAGAACACACTGGGGCAATTTTAACGCGTAAGCTTCAAGAAATACCCGACATCGGAAGCGTCGACCCAACGATGACATGGAATAAATGTCAGTGTTAAGAAAAACCGGAAATGGGCAGCGTTGACACCCCGACGAATGCAAATAAGAAATTTCAGAGTCCCAGCAGAAATCGAACCCAATCATTCTGCGTGGCAGTCAAGCATTCTACCGCAGAGCTACGCCAGGTCTCGGAACTACTTTTCAAAGAGACGCCAATCTTCGTGAAACGTCAATAGTGGTTGCAGTGATGCTTACCTAATTTGATAAAAATTACGTATGCACTCCTTTGATACAGCCGTCACGTCGGGTTAACGTGAATATTGGTTAGGTGCCGTGCGCTGAATTTGATTTACGTAGCAGTGTCTAGGGCCAGCATCTACGCGAGTATTAACACTTCATATCAGCTTCCAGTTGAAATCATTGCGCATGTGCAAACAACTGCTTAAATTAACATCTGCAACTCTTCAGCATATGTCTGTAGGTGCAACATTTGTACATATGCTTAGCGTCATTTCATAACGTGTCCCTCAAGAAAAAAAATGCAACTAGGTCACCAGTCCTCCGCATGCTTCCCATAACTTCGATTCCCACGTACGTGGATTCTGCCGAATTTTGTATGCGTTGTTTGTATGCATAGATGAGCTTCGTGTAAGCTGTACCGCTAGAGCGGCAAGCACACGATGTCAATGTGTGTCTATGCACACCATTAAATTAAAACATGAGAATTGTTGGAGAAGCGAAAACTTATTTTCAAGTGATATTCTTAATAAGCACATGCCCACTTTGTTAATGTTTCATAAACGCAGGCAGAAAGAGGTTCATTGGACTGCGAGATGTGAAAATACAGCTGCCATATCATAAGTATAAATTACACACAAGAAATAAACATATAGGCAACACTATAACAGGAACCACAGCAGAATAAAACTGCAATAAACGCATACAACTACACATGCAGGGCAAAACGTGATGCAGCAGTAGTTGCTTCAGCACTTCACTCCGGCATGAACCGAGAAAATAAAGGAAAAATGTCGGCTACGTTTTCTTTCCCACCTTCGCACTAGTTTTCTCCTGCACACTTTATTTCGCTCTTTCGCGAAAAATAGCCATAAGCAGTTGCCGCAGCAAAAACGAAGCAATTTCGCGCAAGCCGTTAACGCGACAGGAGTGTATACTCAACGATTACGTCCTAGGTTTAGCTAGCAAACATTTTTTTTAGATTCACCACTTCTCTTAATGCGCTCGTTCAAGCTTCAAGCAATTTGTGAATGGCACAGATAACGATACTAGGCATACCTGCACTTTTCACAAAATCTCACTCCCGCAGTGAATACGAATGAATGTAGCGGCACAAACTAAACTTCACAACGCGAGCGGCCACTCGATTTCTTTAGCCAAGAAATAATTTTTATGCAAACGTGCTGCGAAGCCTTCCAGACAGTTTTCTTTCGTGTGAAGCAATCCACGAAAACAGCACGCGAAGTGAAGAGCGCAAAAGAGATCTCTGCGTCTAACAGCACAATTTCAGAAACGTTATGTTAAGGGTTCAATGAATAATGCAATACGCACTTAACGTAGTGTTGATGGCGTACGTACCTACCAGCAGCCAAGCAGAGAGGCAGCCGAAACAAGCGAAGACCACGACGCATGCCAGGCATCGCACATCTCTTATGGCATCTCTCTGCTGCTGCCCGTAATTCTTCATTGCGGCAAATGCTCATGAACACGGAGCGTGACAACGTTGCCGTCGCGTCGACGTCATGTGCACTTCTCTCGCTCGCGTCCGGTTCATGCCTGATCCCAGCCCGACGTTATCGCACCGTACAATCGCAGACGATAAAGATGAATTAAGGTCACTATGACATATGCAAAGACACGTAGGCGTATAACGCACTAAAAAAAGTACTGTAGTAAATAACTAGTACGCGTGTTTCTTTGAAGCAGTAAGTGATGTGTTGCCATTTTACGGCTGGGGTGAAGCTGCGTAGCTCAGCCGCTTTTTGGCCCTAGTGACCACTCTAGCCTAACGTGCCTCGATGCGCACGTTCGCCTTTGCTACTCAGATCGAGACACTCTAACGCAGTGCTTCCAGAATACAGTTCACCTATTTTTTCGCGCACAACATCAAATAAACGTTTTGTTCACTCTCTCCACCCACAATACTACCGTCTTTTGAAGACATTTGCAGTGAAACATGCAGATACGGGGCCTCTTTTTTTGTGTGGGCAACAGCGATTCTGGGCAAAACTGACGTACCTGGAAGCCCGACGATGAGCCTGTCAGCCACAGCGAAAGTGCAGAAAACTTATTCGTACCGTCCACCGTCAGCATGTGCGATAGCTTATTAGAAATATATCTGTAAACACCACCTTCTATCACAACCATGCAATCAGTAGTGTCGGAAGATGCGGCTTGCTGATAAGCCGGTGCATTAGCCACGCAGTGCGCATGCGCTGTTTCCGCGCTGTAAGCCATGGCTTTAAAGCGCGCAGTGCAGTGCTGCTTCTGGGCTCACTGACGATAGACAATTTTATCAGCGTCCCTAAGCCTGATACGCAGTGCGCGAGTGGCTTAACCGGCCCACTCGCTAAACTCGAGTTGCCGCCACAGCACGCCACGTCCGGCTCGAACATGTCAGACTTGAACGACTCGACCTCAGATGACAGTTTCTTTCATCGTACGTCACTCGACCCCTTGGTGATAGACATCTCCGAAGAGGAGGAGCAAGAGACTGTTCGTTGTTCGGGCTGCACGTCACCGCTGTCGTCCGTAGGATTAGACGAGAACAGCGATGACACACGCAAAACAGCGACGCAGCACGAGCAGTCGTCGAGTAGCGAAGAGTTGGGCTTACGCAAGCGCAGCATGACCCTGAATTTATACAGCCCTGGGGCATCCCAACCCGGCCACAAAGAGGCCCGCTGTTCGAGCTTGCTCACGTCTCCGGACCTGCAGATGCTGGCGTTGTCGACGCCCGAGCTCGAGCAGTTCATCATTACTCTCAACGGACGGGAGACGACGGTGAGCAGGCTGTCTGTGCTTACCGTGGCCAAGAAAAAGGAGCGATTTCCGAGTGACTTCGCCGAATCCCTCGATCAACTCCAGCTGCAGTCACCTGTACTTCAACAGCACACCGCGTCTGGCCCAGATACGTCCGACTCGTGCGACTCCAGCTCGAATGACACTCGAACTCATCCTTTATCTTTCGAGCCGGAAACAGTGCCCATCGACATGCGTGACGCAGAAAAGACGCAGCATGCCACATCTGGCCCGGACACGTCCGACTCTACGTCAAGCGACAGTCCCACTCGTCCTTTATCGTCCAAGACACAAACGGCACCCACCTACATACGTGACGCATCAAGGATGAGACTGGAACAGAGGAGGGAGAGGAATCGTATTGCGTCGTCGAAGTGCCTCAATCGAAAGCTCAGTCGCATCTCGGAGCTCCGAGAGAAAGTTTACGCGCTCAAGAAGGAGAGAAAAGTGCTGGAATGCAAGACGAGCATTTTACGCCACGAGGTGTACCAGCTCTCCCAGAAGGTGGTGACGCACGTTAAGGGGGGCTGTAGGATGTGAATTTGCCAAACGCACCCTAGACATGCTCGGTGACTTGCTTTAACGAAGTTTCATGCGTGGGTCGTGCGGGCTCACCCGCATGGGCCGGTCTTCAACCTCGATATTCCTGTAATCTCCACTAGAGGTCCCGAGGGCCAACTCGCGTATGTGGAGTGCTGTGGAAGCTCTGCATCCTCGTGGTCACCAGTATCAGTCCCGCGAACCTACTCAGCATGGACCGCTCTTTAATCTCGCCAACCCCGTGATCATCACCCTAACGTATACATGTAGGATCAGTGACATGGATGCTATGCACCACGAACGAGAAGTAATCGTATCAACAGCGAAGTTCTTTATACCCGCAATTTGTGTGTGTGGCCTATGAAAAAAAAACTCGTCATAAATGGCTACGTGCCGCATGAATTCGGCAAAGTAGGCTACACGCCTCCGGTCCTCTCAAAATGAAGGAACAGTTAACTCAACAATTGGCTGTGACGCCGCCACTGGCGACGGCGGCTGCGAGAAGACCTCGAAGCGATGAATGGCTTACGCCAACGGCGACGTGCTCGTAGATCAATGAGAGGTGCGAACGTTTGGTTTCAGCGCGAGTGTCTACTTCTCCAGTTTGGACATCCTCTCATGACTGTTTGTGGCTTAACTGAAATCTTTCCGGTTGAGAATAAATGCGCAAACAACCTGGCGTCACCGGATTAAGGCCTAGAAAGAGTCTAAAAGCAACAAGATTAATCTTTCGATTAGACTTGTCTATCGTTTTTTGAAGCATTGGTCGGCTTTTTGCAAGCCTCGTATATTTTTTTGAGGGGGTGGGGGCATCATCATTCAATACAGCGCATTTTTTTAAGAATGAAAATTGTTGTCGTTCCCCTCAGCTTCCTGTTTAGTTGTCTCCTGTGCTTCCAAAGTCGCCACGTGCGCCGCTTCTCCGACTCATGGTCGCTTGTATGCGAGACGTGCGCTGCTTTACAGAGACACGATTACTAGTTTCCGGATTACTGTTTGCCACCTAGGTTTGTCGAATGATTATTCAGCAACTACTGTGGTGCTTCGGCCCCACTGAACTTCGTCCTTCATTGCCGCGAATCGTGCTTACACGCTCCAGCTTAGCATACTAATTACCAGAAAATCCGGTACATTCCGCGAATAGAGGCTCATTAGCCGCAATGAAACTTCATTTGAACCTATAGCTGGTACATATTTCTGAATTGAAATTAGCACCGCGAGCACCAAACGTGCTCTACAAACAAACAAAAAAAAGAAGCACACGCGAGCGCTGACTATCAAGTGCTTTTTTTCGTTCATATGTCAATGCATATTTATGTTCAAATCAGCCTTACCACGCATGCGTACTCAACAAAGGCTTCAGACAAGTGAAACAGTGACGAAAAGGGCGGATCAGATACTCCACGACAAGAAATGGTAATCTGCAAATGTAATCTGTAAACAATGTACCAAAACGCACGTGGTACCTCCAACGAAGAGCGCAGAAAGGGTGCACTCTGTCACAGACACTCTTTTTTTCCTCGCTGTCAAAGGACTGACAGGCAATCTCAGATGTGTACGAGACCTTCAATTCACAATGTATGTGGATGACATCGTCCTCTGGGCCGGAAAAGGTTCCCTGTCAAAAATACAACGCACGCTACCATCGGATATTGACACTATTGCTTCATTCTTTCACAACAGACGGCTCACTCTAGCCAGTGCCGAATTCGAGTATACCATCGTCACAAACATGAAATTTCTAAAAGTTCAGGAAGACTGGCAATTTGATTGTTACACTCGCCATAAAGAATTGCGAGGAAGCCCCGTAAAAAGGTTCGCGGTTTCTGATTGCAATACGACGGCAAGTCAAAGGAGTGGCCTCGGCATGCAACGGCACTGCATTGCGCGAAATCATTGCAAAAGCCGACAACGACCTCGATCGAAGGGTCACGAACCCGAGTCAAGTCCCCTAGGAGGACAACCTGCTTTAGCTCATCACAGCATTTGTGCTGCGTCACTTCACCTACACGGTGTCCATGTACAACTGGATCAAAGGGAATCGGGACAAGCCCTCATTAGAAAAATCTTCAAGCGAGCACTCGTACTGCCAGTTGGATCGCACAGTGAGGACCTCTTCCGGCTCCGCATACAATACACCATGGAGGAAAATACAGAGGCTGCGGAACAGACCCAGCTAACTCGACTTTCCACAACGCTGGCCGGTAGCCGGATTCTATAGAGGCGGTTGGACTCGCCCGAATCAAGAACTTGGCTAGCAACACCTAAATCTCCAGAGAAATAAAGGAAAAGCTTGTCGTCGCTCCCCTATCTTGCAAAGTACAGGTGCTCCCAAAATAATTCGGAGCGCCAGAGCAGTGGCCGCTCGTCGGCGGAGCGCGGCGGTGAAAAAGTAGTGCTTGCGCGTGCACAGTTTCCCTAGCAAGCGCGCCTCATTCCCCAAACTATCTGAATATGTGTTGGTTTGCTCCAAAGGAATAGAGCGGGGTGCTTTTTAGCGTTTTGTGGAAGCGGATGCGGTCTCAACGCTCTAGGAACGCGTATGCACGCCGTGGAGCGTACGTGCGAGTGTATGCGCGTTGATGGGCATCAGTGCTTTTGAAAGTGAATAGTTCACTTGCCTCATTAGTTGCAGAGTGTGATCATCCCACTACTAATTTTTGACAATACCTGCGGTAGCAAAACTCAGAAAGCGGCATACTGCACATCAATCGATATATAAAGCACGTAAAAGTGTACTAAACACAAAGTAACTCCGAGAAATTCAAAAGATCAAAGGCCATTTTTAAGTAATTAGGGTGGATAATAAGACCATAACATGGTCATCAAAAAAAGTTAGCTAATATGTTTTTCTAGGTAAGTAAACGTAATTATCAATTAAATGTTTTTGACATCCACACGGTAATACAAAGAATCAAGCAGAAATTCCAGACTTCTTGTTAATACTGGTCACGCCAAATTAAAAAAATATTACAAGTTCCACTAATTACAATCAATTCAAGACTCCGCAACAGCGAGTCCATAAATTCAACGCTATGACGGTCAATCAATGGTCACAACTAATTAAGCATAATGAAGGAATTAGAAAAAGAATGACAACGATGCGTAACGTTCTTGTCGTCAAAATTGTTTTGAGAATCATTGAGAGGGTCTATGTAGCTCTTGTTTGTCTTTTTTATTTTTGGCTATGGCAAGTCTGTTTCTTCGATACGCCTGCATGATACGTTGCTATGGATTTGCCATGCGTGACTCTGTGTAGCGCGGCAAAAGGTGCACTTTCATCCCACGTATTCCCGTGCAGTTTGCGCGCCTGATTGATAAGAAGATGTGAAGATACAAAAACCATTGAAATGTCGTGAAATTCAGCCCTTTTCCTGCCGAGGCCGCATGCCGAAGAGAGTGCCAATCCACGAGCGGAGCAGCATAGTTTACCTATCCATTCAAGGTGTTTCTCAACGCGAGATATGCCGCTTCACACGCAGGTCTATGAGTGCCGTGAACAGAAATATCAGGCCTACAGAATTATTCAGGCCACAGCACACCGGCCACTGCTGTGGCCTGAATAGGTCACTGTGCTGTAAACGTCTGGGGTGAAGTAGGCAAAGATGGCCTCGGCCCGCTAGTGCGGCTGTCACAATCTTTCACTGCTGGGGCTTAATGCGAAATCCTCGACATCCTTCTGCTTCCGTATGCTCTGGACGGGCTATTTAAAAACGGGTGCTTCTGGTTTCAGAAACACCTCATCCCAGTGCACACCGACAGAGATGTTCGACATTTCCTGGAGGAACGTGCTGTTCTCACACTTCCGTGGCCTCCAAAAGGCGCGAGAACAAAACGACGACATAGAGACAAGAAGGACACGAGCACGTCCTTCTTCTCTCTGTCGGCGTTTTGTTCTCACGCTATAACTATAGTCATGCCATACCAACTAGCCCAAGCTGCCACACCTCTAAGCACCAAAAGGCGCTGTCTTTAACATCATCGAGAACGTGTGGGGACAATTGATGCAAACTATGTCCCGCATAAATCTAGGAGACGCCAGTGCTGACGAACTGTGGTGTGCCATAGCTGGGGAGTGGCAGTGCCTCGGCGAGAAAAAATACTTTATATCGTCACTTCCACGCCGTATGCAAGCTGTGGTTCACTGTGGACGGTGCATGCACGTGATATTGATGTAGTCATCAACGTGCTTATAGTTGTTCATGGTGCACGCATGGTATTAAACTGCATATATAGGCCACCATATTGCCACGAGCAGTGCTTTTTGGTCTGTTCACTACGTGTTTACTTGCCAGATTTCGACAGCGCCCGTTTGCCTAATCAATGTTCAAAGCAAAGTCCGTGTTTCCAACTCTCTTTGTAGCCGCGCGAGCAATCTGATTTGTTTAAAGGGCCCCTCACCAGCCCACGTTTAATGACGAGACAGTTTCCTCCTCGCCTCCGCTACCCTTTCTATAGGTATTATATCCCCCTCGCCACATTTTCTTTTAGTAGCACGGGAAAAATGGCAGCACTAAGAGGTCGATCTTCGTTCTTTTGCTGCGCTAAAAATGAAATAGGGGACGACACGAGGACACAGAAGTGCGCACTTCTGTGTTCTCGTGTCGTCCCCTGTTACATCTTTAGCGCAGCAAAAGAACGATGCCGTACGAACCAGCCTCCATTGAATCCTTATTTGGTCGACCTTATCAGGATTCCTCGCTGCTCGCTACACGCTGTTTTCGCAGATTGCGCAGTCGGAAACATACAAACTGAAGTTAAATCAGTTGATCGCCCACGATAATCGTGCGAGGCGAGGAAGAACGGATGGGCGGCTGCTTGGGATGCGTTGTCACAGCGTAACAGGGACAAACGATATGCCTTTAACGCAAAGCAACGCATATATACATAAAATAGGGAACTAATCTTGCTTCCTGAGGACGCTACGCATGCGCAGACCATAGCTGTATATTTGCGCGCATGTGCTCCACCGACGAGTGGCCACCGCTCCGGTGCTCCGAATTATTTCGGGAGCACCTGTACATTCTGTGCACAACGCAGGTCTTCGCAGGCAAGAGATTCTAAGATACTCAAGAGAACTACCGAGTATAAGATCGACACAAGCAATGTGGACGCCGCCGCATACCGAGATGGCAAGGATTTTGCAGCTTACCACCTTGGATTCACTGGTCAAATTGATAAGCGGCGCCTCAATTTGGGCGACATATCCCAAGCTGGCCGAGCAAGTCATTTTTGCACTCGCCGGCAAGGATGGCCAAAGGCACAGTGTGTATAGTGACTCGGGGGCAGCCATTAGGGAATTACAGAAAGACCGGGTAGCCCGGCAAGTGCTTGAAATTCTGAAAGGCGTGAAAAACAGTAGCAGCTTCACACACCAGGGTTGCCAACTGCAGAAAATGACCCTACTTGTAGGGTACTTTCGGTATTTTTCAGCCAGCGTAGGGTATTATGGCGGCGATGGATGGATGGATGGATGGATGGATGGATGGATGGATGGATGGATGGATGGATGGATGGATGGGTGGGTGGGTGAGTGGGTGGGTGGGTGGGTGGGTGAATGGATGGATGGGTGGACGGACAGACGGACGGACTTTATTGGGTACTATGGAACGAGCTTTGACACGTTGCGGGCTGCTCCCACGTCGGAACAGAATGATATTTTCTTATCAGCAGTAGGGTAATTTCTATGTTTTGTTCGTCATCGATCAGCGCAAAATGTAAACGGTGTAAATGAAAATAGATTACATTTCTAAAAATATCCGAAAAATAGTTTTCTTAATAAACTTAGAATCTTCATTCACAGGTGACCAGCTGAGCGTGAAGATGAAAGATAGCTCGTCACACATCTACGCGCCATCATTGTCGTTTGTTATTATGAACGGTGCTATCTTCTTCGTCTTCCTTACGTTCGTTGCGTGAAGGGGCTTATCATTTTGCAACGGCTATCGCTTCGAGGCATCGAAGTCCGAATGCCTTAGATGCCTCATCAAACCTGAAAATTGACTGTCGACGTCAAGGTGAGTGACACCAAACGTTGTGGTATAACGGGCGCCATCGTGACGTCACATATTACCAGAATTTGTTACGTCGTCTAGTACTTACTGTAACCTTACTGTGACTTCGCAGTCACGTCACTCCGTACTCTAACACACACCAAGCCGCATATCTCAATATTTCATTAAAACATGCTACGTCGTTTCCTCATCTTCCATACGCGTGAGCATTCTTCACTCAACTTCGATACATAACTGCTTGTTTTACGGCAACCTGACCATGCTTCAAACTGAAAAGCGCTTAAGCTTGAACTACGGTTAAGTATATTTTTGCTCATTTAGTCTTTACCCTTTCAGTATTTACTCAGAGCCGGTTTTGCAGCATGTTGCTTTCCAAGAATGACGTTTCACTGTACGTTCTTTGTAACTATGTCACTTCCACTGCCAGTCATATACTTGCTCGTATGTCTAGATCCTTGCTCCTTTTTCAGTTGTTAGTGAACAATTTTCTCATACAAATACAGGAATGCGTTCTCTTCCCATCTGCTGAACTTCATGATCGCTGGTCTGTCTTGAAAAATATTTTTTTAACCACTGAAGTCGCTACCAACTTCAACACCGCCTCACATCTGCATGCTCCACAGTGAAGCATAGTATGCCTTTTAATATTGTTACAAGGCGTATATTATCTCTAGGCGTATAGTAAACCGTTCGGTAATAAATCAGGTTGTGTTAGGTAAACTAGAATAATTTTGACAGTGACGTTGGGCCTTTTAGTAAAATTGGTTCCGCTTGACCTTAACAAGTCGCCTCACGAGGCTGCGGGGCTTTACCGACAGTGCTGCCCTTGGATCGCACAACTCCCCCCCCCCCCCCCCCCCAGATGCAAGGACGCACGCAGCATTGACAATGGAATTACTAAATTTTTTTTCTTTGGAGAGGAGGGTCTTCTCGTCTCCTCATTCCAAGCTAAGCAGGTCGCAGGTGCTCACGCCTAGTGTCCTGCAAACAAACTCTTCCCCAATCCGGTGACCCCAAATATTGTATGTGGACGCGAGACGATAACTGGCGCAAACTAACTCAACCAGAAGCCATCGTCGCCATTATCGAACGTCGTCTACTTCTTTGCCTTCACTGACTGTCCACGTTTACTATACTTTAAACCTCCGGCCCTTCCCCAGCAGCAGCATATAGAGATATAGATGTGATAGAGACATAGGCTCCTTGAGTACAGTGCTGGCTTGCGTTCTGGTGAAGCAAGACCACGCAAGTCCACCATGACCAGGATGTGTGTGCCTCCATTACTCGAGGCAGTGGCCGAAAACATCGGCTCTTCCCTTCGTGTGTCACTACTAGACATAGTCTGTTCTCTTTTGTTTTGCTGTGGAGAGGTTGAGGTCCATATTGCCTCAGCTACGCCATATCAGTAAGCTCTGCAGCGAAAAAAAAAATAATACGAAACGGTACTCAAAAATGAACAGTAAAAACCATAATAGCACACTGAAACCACTTAAATATGTCAATGCACAGTTTGCTTGCAGCACTTCACACTATCATAAACTGTCCACACACACATCTTTCTTTTCTACTATCAGTATATACACTAACACATTTCATATGTGTCAATGCCTGGATGTCTATCACAGGCGCTTATCCAGTCTGGTCTCCGCTAAGAAGTCTGTCAGGCAGATGTACGCCTTTTTCTGAAGATGCCATTAGTAATCAGTCCGAAGATTGTTGATACCCGTAGGGAGGCCTAGATATTTCAATACTTCCTTTTCCATCTCTCTCAACGCCAATACAATGGCCTCTGAAGGTGGCGTAGCTTCCCGAGAGGATCATTCTTGCTAGCCTGTGGCGCAGTTGATGTTTCATATAAGCTGGGATCCGGATGAAGATGGACTGAACTCCCCACGAGAAGGCACACAGGGCACAGTAAAGAGAAGTTGTATATTCTCGAAGCCTTCTATTTCCCGAGGTTCATTCCAGAGTTGCCGACCTTTGACCTTGCGACACACTTGTGGTCAGTTAAAGGGTCGGCTCCTCGTTGCAAGTCGTCGAAAGTGAACCTATACTTCGATGTTCGGGCAGCTGCTCTGTGCTCTTGTGTACGCTATTCAAATTGTTGTGTTTTATCTCCAGAGGAAAAGGCCTTGTCGTTGACGCTAACAGCATTCGTGTCAGTCTCCGCTAAGTGAGGTCGTTGCCCTGATTGCGATCGTTTGTCCATAATATTAATACTACGGAGACTGGTTGGCCAACAGACTGCTTGGTTGTCTGCTTACACTGTCAAAGGTTTCATTCAAAGAGACTTTCGCTGCAGTCCGGTCGATCAAGTTAGCTCTTAGACAAGATCTCGGGAAAAGCAGTCAAAGCAGCGAGGAACTGATGACGTTGCTTCTAGAAGTCGAAGCTTTCATCAGTTCCCGTCCTTTGACATACACGTGCACGCGGGCAGGGGAGCCGTCACTGGTGGGCCCAGCTCAATTTCTCGTCGGGAGTTTAATCATGCAGCTCATCCGGATCTTAGCACACGTGAAACTTCAACCTGACAGCAGGCTACTAGGAGGGGTGTTAGTCGAAAGCTGCAGTATCGTCAAAGGCTCCTGAATCATCTGCGGTAACGATAGAGAAAGGAGTATCTCCGGGAAGTACGGTCTCTGCATCGGTATCCGCAAGAACCTAACTGAATTTTAACATTAGGCGCGAGGCTGTACTACTGCAAGACGAGAAAAACACAGACCGGCAAAATGTTTAAAAGACCCGCTGAAGCTCTGTGGCACCTGGAAATACCTACTACATGCGCACTGTGGCAGGATGACAAATCGCCCCCACCTCCCCGAAGGGAATCGTGAGAAAATGCGAATGCATTTCTTGCACCTAGAGTACACCGCGTAGTAATTTTAATGGCGTAAATTGATGACGAGACGAAGTTTTTTAGCACAAGCATTTATATACACATTCATCAGCCAGAGAACGAGCGTGAGTGAGGCGTGCGATTCACTCCATTCATATATACGTATGAGTGAGTGGACGGGACAATGGGGCGCATGGAGGAGAAAGAGCGCACGGCGAAAAAAGGAGCGGTGAAGCACTATGCCTGCTCTCTTCTACACTGCCTCAACACACGGGGGAGCTCCACCGAGCTCCCGCTATGCGAGCGCCCTCATACGCCAGAGCACGCTCCTCCTCTGCACTCACTCTCAGCTACTACGCACGCACTACCTGCATCGGTTGCTAGGAGCGAGAATAAGCGCACGCGCCCGCAGCTGTTGCCATGGAAGAGAAATTGAGAGCGTAAAAATAACACTAGGCACAGCGCCGTGCTCTCGAGTGGGTTGCAGAAATTAGGTGCCTTTTCTCATCTTCTAACCACTACCACCACCACCAAATAACACCTGTCGGCTTGCGGACGCCGACGGACGCCTGACATATTCCAACTAAAAATGCGTTCCCACTAAAAAAATATGATGTACTAATAAATGCCGCCAGCCAGTGAAGGAAAAGTAGTAGACGGAGTTCAATAATGGCGATGATAGCTTAGTTTTTCCAGGCCAATTAATTTCTTAGCACCCACATCGTATATCCGGGCATTTACCCGAATAGCTTTTGCGCAGCTGGTGGTAGCGTTGCTACTTTCCCTCACGTGCTCTGTGCCTGCAGTTCCTCAAGAAAAAGTGGGACGCATGCTCCTGCGAAGTCCCATGTATGAATACCACATCCTGACCGTCTATTTTGCCTACGACCAGGCCGGCAAGCTAGACCTGTCGATCCCGTCGTGCTATTCAACAGGGGCGCGTTTCATCGCGTTCGCTAGACCCAACATATGTCTTATCACTCACTCACTGTCTTGTGATAATTGGTGCTTAACAAAAAACGGAGGCTATGCTACCAGCTAAAAGCTTAACAGAGTGTTTAAAAAGAGCGGTAATAAAACATATCAGATGATCTTCAGCAAACGCTTCATTGTGAACATTGTATAAGGGCGGTATGGTCAAGACGCAATAAATGTTTACTACCACGTCAAACTTTAACAAAAAGTGTTTAATAAAGAGCAGCGTAAAACATATCTGAATGTCTCCCAACACCCAGAAATGCGTTAGCCTGATGAAAGGAATGCTGCCAGCTTTGCTGTTTCATTGGTCTCATCAAACTGGAGCAGATTGAAATGCTTAATTTTTTTGGGGGGGGGGGGGCGTTCGCTTTTATAATCAGGGTACACGATATGACGTCATCGGAAGGGAGAACAATTGGCTAGTGAAGTACTATAAAATTGGCCTGCTCCAACGCTTATAGTCGTGCTAAAACGTGGACGAATTCAAGGATTTCTTCTCACACTTGAACACGGTTGCGCTGCACTGGAGGCCTTCTTTGCAATCGCTCCACTTTCGTGCGCCGTACTGCGCGAAAGGAAAGCTATGCTCTCCTTCCTCTGAAATGAAGACAAGTAAGTTTCAGTTGAGCTGTACATGCGCCAATATTGAGCTACCATGTCCTTTAGTTTTCCTGCTCGCCAATGAATTCTATTGAACGACATTAAAGCAATGTAGAAAAGAGGAGCACTGAAAAATTTCCTGAAAATTGCTTGACACAAAACGATTATTTCTCGGTGTGCTAGTATTTCAAATTTAGAACGCGAATCTCTTTTTTTTTATGCAAAGTACCTTCAGTTCCGAAAAAAAGAACGATAACGTAGCTTGCGCCAAAAGCACATTGCTAAACGCAAAGCGGAGATGAAGGGCACCTATGTAATGCTGGCTTTTGCTGTTTTGCTAAGCTTTCACATTTTCATCTTTATCTCTATATTTCTATTTTTGTTTTCTCCTCGTTTTCTTTCTTTTTTCTGCGTCTTCTTCTCTGTGTTTATTTCATTCTATATTGACACAATGTGACTTCAAATTACGCGCGCTAGCAAATACTTGTGCCTTCTAGATGATTTGCGATGCACGAGCCAGCGGGACCCAGCTGCGCGCGAACCGGGTTGAAAAAAAAAAGAACGTAGAAGAAGAGGCAGAAGGCAATACTCGAGACAATCTAGCTGTGCTATAATTCTCGGGCACAAGTTCGCCCAGCCTACGTTAGCTTATTAAAAGAGTTTATTAAAAAGTACGTTACAAATCTGGTGGAAGTGCTGGGTGTGATGCCAAGCCCCTCTCGAGTGACGGAGCACAGTCCAGAACCACAGCGATTTCGACCCAACGAGCTGACGCCTGTTCATCAGCGCTGCAGTCGACGCCTACGTGGTGAGGGTCCTGAATTTTCACCTTTATCGACTTCGCTTGGAACATCAACGGCTGTGAACGGGTACGCAACCGACATGACAGCTCAGGTCACTCCAGCCAACAAACCAAACCAGCCAACGCTACCAAAGCCTTTCCACGGTGAAAGCTACGAGGACGCAGAGGACTGGCTTGAGCACTTTGAACGCGTCGCAAAAGCTAACGGATATGGGGAAGAGCGCAAACTTGGAAGTGTTTACTTCGCACTAGAAGATAGCGCACGAACGTGGTTCAGACGAGGAAGCTGTTCGGACGCCATCACCGCTGATCTTCCGCTGAACCGGGCTTCGTTCTGAACCGGGCTCGTCCCTTCGGACTCTTTCTGACGGTGGTTTGGCTGAGTTTTGGGTGAATTTGACCTGTTGAAACTAGCTGACGTGGCATATTACTTCTTTAAGCAATCGAATTAGTGCTAATGTCTAATTCATCTCCTGGCCAAGGGCATAGCCCTTGGTCAGCCTCCTTGCCTAATGATGAATTGCCATTGGAATATTTTTTCCGCAGTGGTGTTGGAAGCATCCCTGTTGCGCTGGTGCCCTCGAGTGGTGGATTTATTAGGCTCAACAACCCGAAGGTGATCCAGGTGGGGTTACAGGCCATGACGCTGCACTTTCAGCTGATAAGTGATGTTCGTCAGTTCGGAAGAGGTGGTTTGGTATGCAGATCGTCAGATCCTTCGTGCGTTTCTGACATCCTAAAATGCAAGACATTTGCTTCGGTCCCGGTAAGTGCATTTATCCCGCCTCATTTAGCGTGCACTAAGGGAATTGTACGAGGAGTCGACTCTACATTGACGCCCGCTGAGACTCTGGAAAAGCTGTCTGATGCTGGGGTCATAGCTGTGTACCGATGCAACCGATTAGTTAACGGTGAGAAAGTGCCCACTGAGTCGGTTATTGCTACCTTTGCCGGCACTTCCTGTCCATCCGAGTTGAAAATATGGCCGCTCATTTTCAGAGTCGAACGTCTCGCTTCTCGTCCTCTCGAATGTCAAAACTGTTGGCGTTTTGGTCACAGTGCAGGGGGCTGTAAATCAAATTCACGTTGCCGCATCTGTGGCGATACCCACCCATCGAAGGAGTGCATCGCCGAAATCGAAAAGTGCTGCCTCTGTGCAGGAAATCACGCGGCCGATTATCTGAACTGCACCGCAAGGTCTAATGAAACGCACCTTCTAGAAATCATGGACAGACGTCGTTGCTCGCGGCGAGAAGCAATAACAGTTGTGAAGGATAGAGCCTTTGGATATGCCGGAGTCGCGTCGAGGCACGAACAACTAAGTGAGACGAAGATTCTTAATCTTATTCAGGCTGCAGTAGAAAAGGCGATGTCGAAAGCGCTGGAACACATAGTTACGAGCGTGAGTGAGTGCATCTCTCAAGTGTTTTGCTCACAGATGACACAGCTGGCTTCTGCGATAGCAGTACCGATGGCCAAGTCGGCACCTTGTGCAGTGGAAGTTATACCGAATTTAGCCCCACAGCGACAATCCCGCGAGGAGAAAACCCCAACTTCGTCCGTACCTTCTACGTCGACCCACGTGGAGGATCAGAATGAAATGGACGTATGCCAAGATTTCAGGCGTCAGAAGCGCACTGGATCTCCATTAAAATCTCCTTGCCCAAACACAAAACCCAAAAAGGGCACCGAAAATGCCAGTGCACTTTTTAAGGAGAGTATTTTAGAAGCCGCCGTTGCTGAAGTGTTTCGCTCGTCAACATAGATACCTTGAAAGTACTACAGTGGAATTGTAGGTCTTTGATTTCTGCTTCTACTGATTTACTTTGCTTAATTAATCAGTTATATCCGGATATAATCTTATTACAAGAAACCTGGCTTAACCCTGTTAAGAATTATCATTTAAACAATTTTAGAGCATTTCGGTTAGACCGTCCATCACTAGGAGGTGGTCTAATTATACTAGTCTCGAATAAATTTTGCCGCACAGCGAGCATAGCTTTTCAGCTTATGTCCACAGACTGTGAAATTTTGGCAATAGACCTCTGTCTGCCCGGGCACCACCCTTTTTCACTTATAAACGCATATTTTCCAACGGGTTTGCATAATACTCAACAATTAGATACTGCCTTATCTAATTGCAAGAATGATTTCCTTCTGACTGGTGATTTCAACTCACATCATGTTTCATGGGGATTTCAAACAGACCATTCTGGTACTTTTCTCTGGGATTGGATGATTAATAAAAATCTTACCTGCCTAAATGATAGACAGCCTACTTTTATTCGCGGACGGACACGATCGGTATTAGATCTCACGTTTTGCAGCCCAAGTGTTTCAATAAAGTCTTGGAAAACAATTGATTTCTCTTCAAACAGTGACCATCTTCCTGTATACTTTGAAATCTCATGTGCTGTGAAATCTATTGAAAGGACAAAGAAAACATTGATCAATTACAAAAAATTTAAAGACTGCTTGCGTTCCAACATTAGGGTAGTGTCCAGTGGTCAAAATGAAGACCTCGGCAGAAATCTCTCTTCTGCTTTAAAAATCTCCAAGAACACTTCAGAATTTGTAATTGCTTCTTCGTCATCCAAAAGTGCCCAACCTAGTAGATGGTGGAATGATGAGTGCACACGAGATTATAGAAGAAGAAAAGCCACATGGAAAAGACTTATATGTAATCAGAGTCCAAAAAATTGGAAGGATTATCAGTTCATTGCGGCAACATTTAAACGCACTGTATCGCGAGCGAAAGAGCAATATGACCAAGAACATTTCGAGTACCTGTCTAAATCAAATAACAAACGTGCTTTATTCAACTTCCTTCGTGGTAGGAAGAAGACCCCTATACCAGGAAACGTTGACTCAGTAGTTTACACCTCACAGGAACTACAGGAATCATTGAATCAGTTGGCTAAAGAATTAGAAAACAGGTTCTCAACGCATCTTCCTAATTCGGCTTACACAACAACCATCTATGACTACACAGAAATATCGACTTCCGAATTAAATCAGGCTATGGAAAGATTGCCAAATGCAGCACCAGGCCCCGATGGAATAACAAATACAATGCTAAAAATACTTCACAGGGAATATCCGAATGATCTGTTAGGTCTCGTCAATTATTCCCTTAGAAGAGCATGGATCCCTTCTGAATGGAAGATTGCGAAAATTATACCATTGCTTAAGAAACAGGGGGCAGGCTATAATTTAGACAACATACGACCGATAGCCTTAACATCTAATGTAGTAAAACTTATTGAAAGGGTACTTCATGGTCGTATAATTAGGTTTATTAACGAGAAACAACTGTTGAGTTCTTCCCAAATTGGCTTTAGATCTGGATATTCCATATGGCATGCACATGTAGATCTGGAAAGTCGTATTCATATTGCCCGTCACAACAAGCACTTTGCGGCTTTAGTAACGTTAGACATATGTAAAGCATATGATAGTGTAGAGTATTCTATCTTGACTAATCAGTTATGGAGTCATGGACTTCCACCTTATATAGTAGCATGGGTGACGGAATTTTTAAGTAGAAGAGAATTCTATTGTTATCAAGGCGGTTTCTCTTCCTGTAAGCACAAGCAAACCCGAGGTGTACCTCAGGGGTCAGTACTTTCCCCGGTTTTATTCAACTTATTGCTTAGTACCATCCCCGTTCATCCAGAAGTGAAAACCTATGTTTATGCCGATGACATTGCTTTCTTTGCTATGGCACATGACTTCCACTGTCTCTACACTATCTTGCAAACATATCTTAATAAAATAGAACATTGGTTGGATGGATTGATGTTGAACCTTAATACCGGTAAATGTGCTATTCTTGTTTTTCCAATCAAAGATCCCGTGCACATATCTATTAATTACAAGCTTCAAGATATCCCACAAGTACAATCATTGAAATATCTTGGAGTTATGTATAATGAGCATCTAAATTGGCGCCCTCACATTGAATACATCGCGACAAAAGCAGTACGCGCGATGGGGGTATTGCGGAGGTTGAGCAATTGCAGATCAGGTATGAGAAGAAAGGCACTTTTGATTATATATAAAATGTATGTCCGACCTGTGTTGGAGTTTGGCTGCATTCTTTTTTCTGGTGCACCAGCCTACAAACTTCGGCCGCTCGTTCTGTTGGAAAGAGAGGCTTTACGGCTCTGCTTAGGACTTCCAAAGTATACTGCAAATGCAGTGTTATACCTTGAAGCACGAATACCAACCTTATTATGTCGCTTTAACATTCTTACTGTGCAGACCTTTTTACGACTATATGAAGCACCGTTTAACCCTGAACAAATTATTTTTATTGCCAATCCTGACCTATTCTTCTCCGTGCATTGGCCCAGATTTACCAAACCATAAATAGTATTTGTTCAATCGTTACTTGAGCCCCTAAATGTACACGTTCGTGATCTGATTCCTTCAACTGAGCAACAAAATTCTCCAGAAATTGTTTACCATGATATCTTCCCAACTCACGCAAAGCTATTACCTACAGGCATTTTAAATGGTTTATTGCAGGACCATTTAAGTACTCTGCCAACAAATGTCATTATAGCAACGGACGCATCTCAATCACATGAAAAATCAGGCGTTGGAATATATTGCCCCGTACTTGATTGGTCATTTTCACTTCGCTTACCGGACTTTCTTCCTGTCTTTCTGGCTGAATTCATGGCAATAATGTTAGCTTTGCGAAAGGTAAATATTTCCATTCCAGTTGTAGCAGTCATAACTGATTCATTATCAGTGTGCTCTTCTCTGTCCGCATCTGGTCACTCACCTATAGTGAAACTTTTTAAATCGTTGATCCCCTGTCATCTCCGAAGTATTCATTTAATCTGGACACCAGGGCACAAAGGTTTGTTGTTAAACGAAATAGCTGATTCTCTTGCGAAGGCATCCCTTTCGACACCAATTATTCCTATTTTCCCTCATACAGTATACATTACGGTGGCGCGATTTCGCACACTTAAAATCAGGCAAAATTTATCTGACCCTGCACTGACGGCTTCTCCAGAGTACAAACACTTGTTATTTCCCTGGCGCAGTGAACTGACTAAATCAAGGATGATGGAAGTTGTCATCACGAAATTTCGTTGCCGCGTTACCTCCCTCAATTTTTACTTGCATAGATCAGGCATATTGAATTCCCCTATGTGCATTTACTGTAATCAAGAGGAAACGATCAGTCATTTTTTATTACATTGTCGCCGTTTCGATTTATTCAGGCAAAGCATACTAGCACCACCTCTTCAAAGACTGGGCTTGCAACTATCACAGCCTGATCTTCTTTCATTTGGAGCCTCTACACTGGGTTTCAGCCACAGGGATGTTTTATTCGCCGTTCAAGAATACATCACTGCGACTAAACGATTTTCTTGCTAAATTGCTGTATCAAAATTTTTCTTATTTTTTTTTTCTGCAAACTTGATATCGGTATTTCAAATCAAAATTAAGTTACAAAAAAAATTGTAGGAATGACACAATGCTGAAAGTTTAGGGCAAATTCACCTTAAAATCGGCCAATCCCCTTCTTTGGGTACGAGCCATTTCTACAGGGAAACAACAACAACAACAATCTAGCTGTGCTATAATTCTCGGGCACAAGTTCGCCCAGCCTACGTTAGCTTATTAAAAGAGTTTATTAAAAAGTGCGTTACAAATCTGGTGGAAGTGCTGGGTGTGATGCCAAGCCCCTCTCGAGTGACGGAGCACAGTCCAGAACCACAGCGATTTCGACCCAACGAGCTGACGCCTGTTCATCAGCGCTGCAGTCGACGCCTACGTGGTGAGGGTCCTGAATTTTCACCTTTATCGACTTCGCTTGGAACATCAACGGCTGTGAACGGGTACGCAACCGACATGACAGCTCAGGTCACTCCAGCCAACAAACCAAACCAGCCAACGCTACCAAAGCCTTTCCACGGTGAAAGCTACGAGGACGCAGAGGACTGGCTTGAGCACTTTGAAGGCGTCGCAAAGGCTAACGGATATGGAGAAGAGCACAAACTTGGAAGTGTTTACTTCGCACTAGAAGATAGCGCACGAACGTGGTATGAAAACCACGAAGCCACCTTCTGGTCATGGAATGATTTTCGACGGGAGCTGCTCGCTGCTTTCCCGAACACAGACCGCAAAGAGAGAGCTGAAGCTGCGCTCCAGACAAGAAATCAGCGCAATAACGAAACTGTCGCCATGTATTTGGAAGACATGTCTCGCTTATTCCGCCGAGCGGATCCAAATATGAGCGAAGGCAAGAAGCTGCGCCATCTGATGCGAGGCGTGAAGCAAGAACTCTTTGCCGGACTAATTCGAAGCCCGCCGCACACCGTCACCGAGTTTCGTTCCGAGGCGACTACAATGGAAAAGATGCTACAACAGCGAGCGAGGTTATACAACCGGGATGCGATCGTCACTTCCTTGGACATGTTGCCACCAGCGTTCGGTAACGGCATGGAAGCACTACACGAGCTGGTGCGGTCTGTTGTGCGAGAAGAGCTGCAGAGGCAGCGCCTTGACCATAACGCTCCAATGCTTTCGTCTCTGGCCGATGTGATCCGTGAGGAGGTCAGGCAGGTGGTACGCGAACCTTCGAGCAACGCACAGCCAGGGCCACCACTACAACAGAAGATGAGAATGACGTATGCTGATGTGCTAGTACGAGGACCTCCAGGACGTGCGGACGTCGCGGCGGCTCCACCTATGCAGTACCCGATGCCGCCGAGCACCCTGCAGCCAACGCCAGAGAGGAGACTAAGGAAGAGCGATGTCTGGCGCACTCCCGACAGGATACCGCTGTGTTACCACTGTGGGGAGCCTGGTCATCTCTACCGAACGTGCCACTACCGCCAGGCAGGACTCCGTGGTTTTCCTGTTAGAGCACCTCGACCACGAAATGGTGAACGTCCCTTCGAAATTGAAGAATACCTGTCAGGTCGTCAAACCTCAAGTGGCTTCCAACGACACCAACCTCGGGCAACGACAACGGGGAGGTATAAATCACCTAGCCCCCGACCTTCAGCAAGCTCCCCAAGGTCTCGTTCCCCAAGCCCGCGTCGGGAAAACTAGAGTCAGCGACCTGTGGAGGCAAGGCCGCTGTCGACACTAATGCAGAAAAACCTCCATTACTGACTCTGAACGACGACCGATTCAGAAACCGGTGCTTCAATAGTGACGTTGCTTCCGATTTACGTGTGTTCGTTGACGGCTACGAAGTCATCGGACTGGTAGATACCGGCGCAGATTATTCAGTGATGAGTAGCGGACTTTCTAAAATACTAAAGAAAGTGATGACTCCTTGGAAGGGACCACAAGTTCGCACAGCAGGAGGGCACCTCATCGACCCTACTGGAATATGCACAGCAAGAATCGGAATACGGGGTTCCACGTACGTCGCCAGTTTTATTGTGCTGCCGGAATGCTCAAGAGACTTGATTATCGGCATGGATTTCTTACGAGCTAATGGCGCTGTAATTAACTTGCGAGAATCTTCCGTCTCATTCTCGACTAGGCACGCGATTGGTACCTTTGAAACGGAAGAAAACGTATATGACCTTTGTATTGCAGATGATGGCGTCATGGTTCCGCCAAGATCGAGCATATCTGTCGCAGTAAACAACAAAGCATTCAGTGAATTCGAAAGATTTCCTGACAACAACACTGCCTTACTACTCCAAAAAGGAATCTGCATGGCACGAGGCCTTGTTAAGTTACGTGACGGATGGGCAAATGTTTTACTCACAAACTTTGGAAATGAGGTGCAGCACGTTGCAAAAGGAACCGTCATCGCCAGTCTGAATGATTTCGTCCAGGTTACGGAGCTGCGAACTTTTGAAACCAATGATTCTGATTTCGAAGACGTGGAGCCTGTCCTTGCAGCCATCGACATCGAGCCAGGCCTACTACCAAGCGAAAAAGAGCAAATAGAGCGTCTTTTAATGGAATTCGCCGAATGTTTCTCGTTGTCATCTAAGGTTCGACGCACTCCTGTCGCTTAACATCGCATCATTGTCGACGAGTCAGTGAGGCTAATAAATCAGCATCCCTACCGAGTGTCACCAAAAAAAAAGAGAAGCTATTGGTAATCAGGTTAAAGAAATGCTCAAATACGATGTAGTCCAGCCTTCATCAAGTCCATGGGCGTCACCTGTTGTTCTTGTGAAGAAACAAGACCAAACCTTACGTTTCTGCGTTGATTATCGGAAGCTGAATGCCGTCACCAAACGGGATGTTTATCCTCTGCTAAGAATTGATGACACTCTGGATAGGCTGCGAAATGCCAGGTATTTTTCCTCATTGGATCTTAAAAGTGGGTGTTCGCAGATAGAAGTGGACGAAAAAGATCGCGAAAAGACAGCGTTTGTGACACCAGACGGTTTATACGAGTTCAAGGTACTCCCTTTTGGACTTTGTTCAGCACCCGCCACATTCCAACGGATGATGGACACAGTGCTTTTTGGTCTTAAATGGCAGTCATGTCTGGTTTATCTCGACGATGTTGTAGTTTTCTCTGCTACCTTTGAGCAACATTTGGAAAGGCTTCGGGCCGTGCTCACTGCGATCAAATCAGCGGACTTGACGATAAAACCGCAGAAATGTCATTTCGGCTTCCGTGAGCTCCTTTTTCTCGGCCATGTCATCAGTGCAGAAGGCGTCCGCCCACACCCTGCAAAAACTGAGGCCGTAGCAAAATTTCCAAAGCCAACAGACAAAAAGGCTGTTAGGCGATTTTTAGGTCTCTGCGCCTATTATCGACGGTTCGTTAAAAATTTTTCACGAATTGCTGCACCACTGACACGGCTGACAAAAGAGGAAATGCCTTTCGTATGGCTTGCCGAACAAGAGGATGCCTTCAATGAACTACGAAAGTGCCTTCAAAGCCATCCTGTTCTGGCGCATTTTGACGAGGAAGCGGAAACCGATATCCACACGGATGCAAGCAATTTAGGTCTTGGGGCCGTGCTCATCCAATGGCAAAACGGACAATAACGAGTCATTGCGTATGCCAGTCGCACTCTTTCGAAAGCTGAGGTGAACCACTCAGCGACCGAGAAAGAATGCCTTGCCGTGGTATGGGCTATCAGCAAGTTTCGACCATATTTATATGGTAGGCCTTTTCGAGTTATAAGCGACCATCATTCGCTATGCTGGCTGGCTAATCTCATGGACCCATGTGGACGGCTTGCACGATGGAGCTTGCGATTACAGGAGTATGATATCACGCTTGTGTACAAGTCAGGTCGCAAGCACAGTGATGCGGACTGCTTGTCACGTGCTCCGATTCAACCTGCTACTTCTGCTTCCACCGAGGATGGTGAAGATTTTATTTTCTTGGGAGCTGTGACACCATCAGAGATGGCACATCAGCAGCGATCCGACCCTGAGATACTCCTCTTGATCAAGTACCTACCAGGACAGTCTGTCGATGTTCCACGACCTTTTGTCCGCGCCTTGTCAGCGTTTGTCCTACGAAACAACATCCTGTATAAAAGGAACTTTGACAACAATACAGCGACATTCCTGCTTGTCGCCCCTTCACCTCTGCGACCAGAGATTTCAGAGGCTTGCCACGACGATCCATCAGCTGGACACTTAGGAGTAAGCAGAACGTTAGCACGCATCCGCACTAAATACTACTGGCCGAAGTTGCTTAGCTCTGTACGACACTATGTCAGAACCTGCCGGGACTGCCAAAGACGTAAAACGCCACCGCTAAAACCAGCAGGTCTCCTTCAACCGATAGAACCACCAGAAACCCCATTCACACAAGTGGGAATGAACTTACTGGGCCCATTTCCTACGTCATCATCGGGAAAACGGTGGATAATAGTTGCGACCGACTATTTAACCAGATATGCCGAGACAGCGACTCTAGTTAAAGGATCAGCCGTTGAAGTAGCCGAACTCTTCGTCTCCAACATAGTACTGCGGCACGGAGCTCCAAAAGCGTTGATCACGGACCGAGGGACTGCATTTACGGCCGACCTGATGAAATGTATTATGAAATTGACGCACACCAGTCATAGAAAAACTACGGCATATCATCCTCAAGCAAATGGTCTAACGGAACGACTGAACAGGACGCTGGCTGATATGTTGTCAATGTACGTTGATATAGAACACCGTACTTGGGATAAAATATTACCCTATGCAACATTCGCCTATAACACTGCGATGCAAGAGACAACACGGATGACGCAATTCCAACTTGTTTTTGGCCGGACGGTAACGACACCTTTAGATGCAATGTTACCTATTGACGAGACGCCCGAGAATTACTATGACGTTCACGACTACATACAAAGAGCAGAAGAAGCTAGACAGCTGGCACGATATCGCATTCTCCAACAGCAGAAAACCGACACGCATCGATACAATCTGCGAAGAAGAGACGTCCAGTACGCACCAGGAGACAGAGTATGGGTGTGGATTCCTGTACGAATACGTGGCCTGTCTGAAAAACTGCTTCGCCGCTATTCCGGTCCGTACAGAGTGCTCCGCCGCGTCGGCTCGCTCAACTACGAAGTTACGCCAGAGGGACAGGATATTTCATCCCGACGGCGGCATCGCACGGAAACTGTGCATGTCGTCAGGATGAAACCATATCACGACAGGCAATGAAACGCTGAAGATACAACGTTCTCTGACGTTAACGACATCCCCGACGAGGGTTTGTGAATGACTGCCATGCAACCAGTTTGACACAAGCATCGGGACGATGCACTGTGGAAAGGGGGGTAATGACACATTGTGACTTCAAATTACGCGCGCTAGCAAATACTTGTGCCTTCTAGATGATTTGCGATGCACGAGCCTGCGGGACCCAGCTGCGCGCGAACCGGGTTGAAAAAAAAAGAAGAACGTAGAAGAAGAGGCAGAAGGCAATACTCGAGACAATCTAGCTGTGCTATAATTCTCGGGTACAAGTTCGCCCAGCCTACGTTAGCTTATTAAAAGAGTTTATTAAAAAGTGTGTTACAATATAACTCTCTATCTTTCTTCCTTTTCTTTCTATCTGTACCTTTATTTCTCTCTTTTGTTGATGCCCACTTTTTGTTTCTCTGTGTGAATTTCAACATTTTTCTTCTTCTTGCGCTACGCCTTACTCCCTTCACTCCTCCTCACCCACACGTCTCTCCTTCTGTCACTTATTTCTATTTTCCCACCATCTTGCTGTAATATACCACGCAAGGCAACAATATGTTCTACAAGTGTGCCAGAATAACTGAGTGGCTGAAATGTTCGCCTTCGAATTGAGGTACGCGTGTTCGAATCATGCTTCGTGAAGGTTTTCTTTTGGGGAAGTATTTGCGTCTTTCTATTTCTCACTTTCTTTCTGTTTTCTCTCTCTCTCTCTCTCTGTACGCGTTCTCTCGGCTATCAGAGATATAACAGGTCACGCGGGAAAAACCGGCACGCGTGTTCTCGTAGCGAAGTGAGCAGCAGAAGACGAAGAGGGCACGTGCAGATTCAGGATGATGGCAATTTTGAGTGACGACACTTTACGCTAAGCTAGAACTGCTTCGCTATTACAAAGTCAAGCTCGGCTGTTTTCTCAATCATTCAACCATGAATGAGTGTGCGACGTTTGAGGCTAGCCTTGTAATCAGAAACAGTCCTCGACTTGCAGCCGCCTTGAGGCAGCGCGTTCGAAACGCGTCTAGGCGAGTCTTCACGTGCGTGCATCGTGAAGGCTGCTACGTTGTTGAAAATTGTGAAGAAATGACGAGCGGCTATCATAATTAGGATCAGGATGAGATCGGTGTTGGAATAAAGAGGAGGTCGATGGTGGGCTTTGATGTGGGGATGGCGGCTCGTCCTTTTCTCAACATCAGTTTGGTGCCATGAAACCCGGGAGAAAGAGCCTTCAGAGGTGATACAGCAGATTTCAAGACTTCTAGACCACATCTGCAGCATGGAGGATCTTGTGAAGCCGCCCATACGTCAAGCTTGAGAACTAGGTCTAACCACTGCCGAGACCCGGGAGCACAACTCCGGCTGGAATTATATAAGACCACTAGGAGCACCCATGGGCCGGCGTGAGTGCAGGCATCGCCTGGAGGTTCGCGAGACGGGAGTCCTCTAATATGCTTCGGCTCCGTCCTGACTCGCCCTTCACGATGACGGCCCGATATTCGGAGGATCATGAAGAATGACAGCCTGACAACTGACGGATATTCGTTTTGTGAACCTTCTGTGACTGCTGCCATTTGACTCCGACTTCGCCTCGTGACATGGTCGGCCAGTGACTTTTCACGTTTCCGACACTGAACCGGATCATGAAGGCCCTTTACGAAAGCCCGAGTCAAGTACGCAAGGCCGTCATGCAAGTCATCGCAAACATCGAATGTCTTCGACAATTGGATATCCCACAAATCTGTGAGTTGCGGAATATTAACCGAGCTTTGATTTACCAGTTTGATGAGCTTAGAAGAGTCGACAAAGAAGTAGAGGATGCACTTGACATTAATAACTTGGAAGCTGAGATGGATGAAGTGGAAGTTTATGAGCACCAAATCATTCTAGCAGTAGGTAAAACCGTAGCTCATGTAAAACCATAATCTTTTTACTTAAAGATCTTGCCGCTCGGTTCTTGGCCGATCCCCCTTTGCTGGTGCGTGCCAGAGTAACAAGGTTCATCATCATCATCATCATCATCATCATCATCATCATCATCATCATCATTCTAGCGAAGGTCAGAACCAAAGTTCACCAACGCATTAGAGGCACGGCGGCTCGTTTGGAGACAATAAGACAACAGATTAAGACGGAAGTAGAGACGAAAATATATTCTTCGTCTATGATACCAACACCTAGCCAATGCTTCTTAAACCTCCTCCAAAAGCTTTCTGCGCTTCGCGTGGTTTTCATAGCACTTCCTCCGAGATTCTCCGAAAGTCTTCAGCAGCTAAACATGTGTTGCAAGAACGCTAGGAGAACGAATGCTTACTTTCCAAATACTCCGGGCATTTGTATTTAGTGTATTACCAGGAGAATCTTCAGCATACCCCAGCGTAGTGAAACACAGTTCGAATAACTTAATTGCAAATCTGGCCGCACAGAAGCTGAACTAGTCGACATCGCGAGAAGTAGAACAACATTCTAGAAGTTTACAGGCTACCATTTCCACTGCACAGAATGCGGTATCAAAGATAAACACCAAAAAGCAACGTCAAAAACTACACTTTTCGCAACTTTAGAAATTGCGTCAACGTGCAGTACTCATGAAGGTAGTGACAAGGCATATGCACCTCCGTTTTTTCGCGTATGTAGACACTTCTATGACCACCAACAAGGAAGACTTTGTAAATCCAAAAGGTCATCCACGAGGTATTAAGGATGCGTACCAGCCAACGTTGACAGGCTCGGATGTTATAACGTTCTTACTGTCATGTGTACTAGTGCCCGCCGGAAGAAACTCAAGGCTATTTTATACAGCAAGAGTAAACACAATGAAGAGCACGAGAACACAGAGTCAAGCAATGTATACTGCTCATAAGTTTTCCTCTTCTAGAAAGCTGCGGACGTCAATGTTGAGAGCAATGTGGATGACACATCATATTTCAGCGAAGAATGCCCTAACAGCGCCACAGCAGGCGAATGAGAGAGACCAAACCAAGACAGAGAGACAAGGCTGGTGCCTTTGCGGTAGACGGAACCATGACAACAAACTTAAGGAGAGCTGTTCAGAGGCACCTGCCTTGTCGACGAGACGCGAGCATGCGCGTTTCTGCACGAGACATGACCGTTCGCAGTATGGGCGTAGACTGCGCCACCCCCGACACCAAAGGGCGACATTGTGCGACTAAAAAAAGCTCGGCATTTCAAGGTGGTTATCAAATTAAAGCATTTGGTACTCTACTATGTGAGAGCATAGAGCCATCCCGAGGAGTTCAGAAAGTGTCGTTAACGATTTAGGAGGAGGACAAGAAGAACAACAGAGAAGGCAGGGAGGTTAACCAGGTACATTCTCGGTTTGCGACCCTACGCTGGGGGAACGGAAAGGGGGAGTATAAAGATGAGGGAGAGGAAAGAGAACAAAAAGAAACAAAAAATGTGAGTAGATGGGCTGACGCGTATGCAGCGGAAAGTTAAATGCGTTCACGTAGGCCTGTAATCCTCAAAAAGTGCAAGGCAGCTCTGGCTGCCTTTTGAGCCGACGAAGGACGAGGCGGTGCTCCAGCAGCATCTGCACAGAGAATGACCGATCGCCCAATTGTCGCAATGCGTCAGAAAGCTTTTGAAAGCAGATGGTTGATGTTTTCTTGGGTGCCGCAGACGTCGTATTCCGCACTGTCGGTCAATCCAATGAGGGTTGTATATGCTTTTCTGAAGGCAACCTCCAACCAAAGCCGACAAAGAAGTGAAGCTTCACGTCCGGATGGATGTCAAAGATCCAGTCGACGGTTTATTTGGTAGAGTCTCGTATGTTTTATGCTTGCGATGTTTCACTCCAGCAGACACAGACACAGAATTGTTACTACGTGCCAAGTGACGAAGTTGCCTTGCAGCGTCTGCCCTTGACAAAGGAATCAGCAGGGTGGGATGTGTGAGCTGAGTCGTCTGCGAAATCATTGCCACTGATCCCACAATGACCAGGCAGCCAGTGAAAATTAACCTAATGGCCTGTTTCTGTGACGTGGTGAAGAAGCTTGACAACATCGTATATTAAGCGTTCGTGGCAACCTCGACGAAGAACTGACTGCGTGCTCTGTAAGGCCGGTTTCGAGTCGGAAAACACAGTCCATTTACTCGGCCTCTGAGATTTGATGTACTCTAGGGCGCCATGCAAAGCACCAAGTTCTGCCGCCCTAGGTGTACTGACATGTGACAGCTTGATTCTCAGGGTGATTTTTCGAGACGCGTGACAGCTTGATTCGCAGGGTGATTCCGCTAGCTACTATCTCCACCGCACCGCCAGAACTAGACACTGTAGTTGAGCCATCGGTGCATGTCGGCACGTACACATGGTTATTGTACATTTAGTGCAAGAGGTGAAGGCTCAATTGTTTTAGGGCCGACGAAGATCCTGGTCCTTCCATAAGTACGTCTTAAAATTCCAGGAATAACAATTTAGAATACTCGGTACTCCACTGTGGGAGAGCTGAAGCCGTCCCGTGAGCCTGACACTTGATGAGGCCTCACCGACATAAATTACGCCCGGGCCGGGCCCGGGTGTCACAGTAACCATCAGAGAGCAGTGTTTAGAAAAAAAAACGTTTAACTATTTAGAGCACTTCAAACTCTACTATGGGAGAGCATAAAGCCGTCCCTCAATTTTTTTTTCACGGATTGACTACCTTATTTCGTCGATGAAGCGTATAAGACACGCACTTAGTCGAACGAATGACGAACCGCGCATGACACGCATTATGATTTTTAGACTCAAACACTTCTTATGCGCACTCATTTTAAAGCTGCTATTATCTTAAAAATTGTTACTATCAATTATGCCTTCACCTAAGACGGCCCGGGAACGAACATATTCCTGTTCTTTTGCGTCATCTTTTTAGTGAATCGCAATGATCTATCCAACCTCCTCCAAAAGCTTTCTGCGCCTCGTGTGGTTTTTGTAGCACTTCCTCCAAGATTCTTCGAAGGTGTTCAGCAGCTAAATGTATGTTGCAATAATGCTAGGAGAACGTATGCCTATTTTCCAAATACGCCGGAAATTTGTAATTAGTGTATTGCCAGGAGTATCTTCAGCATACCGCAGCGTAATGAAACGGTTCGAATAACTACTTATAAAATACCAAAAAAGCTGTAGATTATCAGTGCCGGTTCGCCCGTCATTCGTATTCCTATTGCCATTCAAAAATTTTGATATTTGTACATGCCGAGTATGATGTAGGTAGAAGTGAAATAATCACTTGCACCACATAAATAAATTTTACTTCAAATTACCTCTCACAGAAAGTAATGTCATTCCACTATTCTTAACGTTCAATACTCAAAATTACTCTAAAGTTAGTTTCACAGCATTTCATATTTGATGCACTAACTGATGTACACTTACATAATTATATACTTTGTAATCCCACACATATGTTCAACCACCCGAATTTTAGCTTTAGCACAGAGACCGACTTGTCCGTGCGATGTTTATTTGCTCTGATAGTGAATTTTTATACAATAGGTAGGTGCACATGCCATGGCGTAGTCAAAAGTAGTTTGAAAGTGATTGGTAATTTTGTTGAAGTTATAAATCCCATTAGTTATCGCAGCAAAAAGTAATATAATTCATCCGTTGCCATTATAGTAAACAGATTTCTGTCAAAGCTGAGTGTATGGAAATGAGTACACAGAATCTAATAACATATGAGCAGGCAGGCGTTCAGAAAGAGACTCGGAATAAGAGAACGAAACAACGCAAACTTCGAACAAGGGGAGTCTAAAGAAACAAAGCGCGACCACGACATTACTGTGAACAACATCCCCGAGCGACAACCGGAGATCACGATGTCCTATTTGTAATTACTTAGTTGCCATATAGTGTTAGAAACACCACACTAGCTTAGAAGTGTGGCAGCTTGGGCTAGTTGGTATGGCATGACGATAGTTATAGCGCGAGAACAACACGACGACACAGAGACAAGAAGGACTTTCGTGTCTTTCGTGTCCATCTTGTCTCTGTGTCGTCGTGTTGTTCTCGCGCTATAACTATCGTCATACCACACTAGCAGTGCAATCGGAAACTGCTCCACCGTTAAGAGTATATACGGGTGAACATACGCCGAAGAATAGAGTAGAGTAGGACCTTGGACAGTGGGACACACCCACGCTGGGGTATTGACCAAGAACCGGGTTGTTCTAAAAAAAAATTCTCAATTACAAGATTAAACGTCGTCTGATTAAAGATGTAAGAAGCAATAATGTTACGAAATTGCAGATACTGCCATTAGATGAGTAAACAATGAACTAACGGGTCTTTGCCTAAGCTCACTCTCTTCTTCTTGTATGCATTAACACGCCCAACTACAGCTGTCGCTAAGCATTTTTAACCGTGAAGCCGTTTAAGCCGGTCGTAAAAACGTTTATGTGTACAAATGTGTACAAAAATTATCATCTCCATCATGAACGGGTATGTGCCGCATACTATATTGATGAAACTAATAGGTTGACTTATTACCAGTTTCATTATCTTAACATGTCCACGTAGTTATATACGTATAAAATCAGATTATTGCTCTATTCTTAGAATAAATTCGTTTCTGTAAATATTTGTATGCATTACATTAAGCACCACACTTTCCTAGGCTATCGGTAATCTCTCTGTTATACCTCCATCATTCCAAATCTGAACAGTAAATTTTGAAACCACTCGATTCTTTGCCACGCACTACTCTCTACTGGCATGAAAAACAAAAATGACGAAGGCGACAGACTGGCGGCTAAACACCAAAGCAACAACTAATCGAGACAGGCTTTAATAAACCGTCAGGACTAACTCTGTCATAAAACCGCTGCTGCATATTTCCGCTTTGCTGAAGCATCTGTACGAATGGCTTCAGCGGTACGTACCACAAGAACAGGATCAGAATGGGAGCGGCAACGGCGATTGCACGAGGACCCCGAAGCGATGGAAGTTCATGGCGGAGAACGACGTGCCCGTATATTTTTGAGAAGTGCGATGCGAACGTTCAGTTTCAGCGCCAGTTTCTCTCTTTAGAATCAGGGCACCCGTGTCGTGTCTGTGAATGTTCGGGTTCTAACTCGAACTTCCTTCGCAAAGAAGCAGCCTAGGAGTAACTTAGCATGGCGTAGCTATAAGTCTAGCAACCATTTATAGAAGCAACCGGATTAGACTTTATTATCGTCCAGCCTTGCTCTTTGGCAGCCTTGTGCAACTTCGTGAAGACATTGCCTCTTTTCTTTTTAGTCAGCCGCAATCAAATGGCCATTTTTCGAGACTATACACGAAATACCGAACGTAGAGACGTGTAAGCCAGCATGTTGCGGATATAAGCAAAGAAACACGCAAAAAAGAACTCTCAACGACGTGGTAAGTGCTTCACGGAATGTTAAAAAATCTAAAAGACATGTTAAGGGCTTCATGGATTGTCAACTTTACTCAAGGTGAGCAAGAAATGCCAATCAGACCAAGTATGACGCAGAAGTTACTGCGAACGTGCTGCAGTATTTCGTCTGTGTGCGTGAAACCTGTAAATACAACCTAGGCGAGATAATATGCAAGGCATGAATTGCATTCACTTCGCTTCAAGTTGGCAATTGTGAAAGCAGGGCTATCATAATTTCAGTCATATGCACCTACTTTAACAGAGAAAACCATAGTCAATATCAGCCGGTGTTATGCACAGCCTGAGGACGGGGCACCACTTGCGAGAGCCGACCAGAGCTCTTGCAAGTGGTGTACCGTCCTCGGACTCCCGTGACCGTGTTCTCATCTTTCCTATCTCTCCTATCCCCTCGATAAGTCGTCGCTCTCTGGCTTACCACCTCATGCCTCTTTCTCTCTCTCTACACCTTTATTCCTATCTTTTTAATCCCTCCTCACCCCCATACCTTGTGAGCTACTGTTGAGGTGTCGCACCCTGATGCAGACAGTTACGGGGCTCACTTTTCTCTTCTTTCCCTTCTTATAAACACAAACACTCCCCACACAGGCATGGTCCTCATTCAGGAGTGCTTCTTCCCACGAGAATGAGCACCGTCTTTACTGTGCCAACAGTAAGGACGTGTGTCGGTTATGATAGTAAATTTTATTATTAAAACAGACGAGAATGTTTCTTGTGAACAGCAAGTAAAGGAAACTGTAATGGTTCTTTCATGGTTGGTTACGCTGGACATTCCATGGTATTTAGATAAGACGAAACGGGCAGCGTGGTTTTGTGTTGCCTCAGTGCGTTGGGTTAATGCAATAAGGTGAGGGTCCCACAACGCTGGCGCGTACTCAAGTTGTGGGTGGACGTATTTGGTGTATAAGAGTAGTTTGGTTTGGAACCAGATGGTAATGCGTGAAAGTTTCTGCAAAGGTAACCTGGTACTAGTATGGTTAGCTTTAGGTGCAATATGTTCAATGTGTTTATTCCAGCATAAGCTGTTGGTTATATGTACACCTAAGTATATTTGTAAGATGTTACTGATTCTAATGGTTTGTTATGAGATAAGTAGGGACTGCTATGTAATGCGTGAAATCGGCATGCCCTTACACTTACTTGTGTTTATTTCAATGTGCAAAGTACCTCACCACTCACGCACAGTGTTCAAATCCTTTTGAAAAATGGTGAAGGCATTGGTGCTAGTTATCTTACGGTAGATCGCGCAATCATCTGCAGACACAGAAATATGTGAGATAAGAGTGGAGAAAGGAGATAAAAGGAAGGCAGGAAGGTTAACAAGATGCTAGTATCCGATAGGATCCTACGTGTGAGAGAATGTTAATGGGCAAGCCATTTACGTAGATCAGGAATAACAAACGTTCCAGTGAAGACCCCTGTGGCACTCCAGTCAAGACATGGGTGAAACTGTGTCGTTTGCAGAAACAAACTGAACGCGGTTAGTCAAGAAGGCCTCAATCCACTTAATCATAGTTGCGGGGCTGTGAAGCCTTTGGCGAAACCGATGCGAGGCCGTGGCAGGGAATTGCCACCCGCGTGCTTTGTGACCGATACTGGGGCGAATCAGGCGAGAGATACTCGCGCTCCACTCTGGGGAGCTCTTTTTTCTAGGTGAGCACGAGTTTCTGCGGCATCGGTCATGCCCTTTCGTTAAGGCTGAACACGAAAAGGTACAACTCATTTTTCGACCAACGTGAAGCTCACCAGCAACCGTCGAGTATTTGTCCATGCATTCGTTTGTAACCAATTGTGTTTCATTGCATCAACTGTACAATTGTATTGATTGTATCATGACATCCTATTGTGTTTTTATATGCATGCCACATCCATCATGTATTGGAGTAATGATGTTTTCACAACATAGTGATGTTTGCCGTGGCCCATAGATGTACCGATGTCTATGTGCCCCTTATTACTTTAATGTTATGAAATTTTAACGTGATCGCGTTAAAGAGCTCGTTTCGCCGAAATTCCGGTGTAGGCGTCAGTGTCGGTGGTGGCGTCGTTGGTTGTGAGCGAAAAATCGTCATTTTATACGTGAACGAAAATTCTTGAACGATGCAAATAAAATAAATGATAAAAAGTGCCGCCATATCCACGAAGTGAATGATGATGAGTGGGCGAAGCTCCGAAGGCGAACCTGGTAAACCATGAATCCTCTGTACATTTTGCCCACTCGATTTTAATACATCGCTCCCCCTAGCGTGCGTCGCCGCACTAAATCAAACGATTGCCTTTAACCAATGACACGCGACATGTGTGACACCATTCCTATTTTATAACATCTCGCATCTTTCATCAGTCACAAGTACCGCCAGCTAGTGAACACTACAAGAACTAAACGAGAGGTGACTACATACAGGAGACGGTACCGCCATCTAGTGAACACTGCAAGAACTAAACGACAGGTGGCTACATACAGGGGACGCACAGCCCACGCCTTAAGGAGCTTCGCCCCTAAAAATCCCAAGTGAGAGTGGGAATCCAACCGAGTCGTTTGCTTGGCGAGTGGATGATCTCCCACAAAGCCACGCCTTTTTTTTTGCTTGAAAATACAGCAAAAACAACTTCTCCTGCTTGTAAAAGCAGTGAAAGTAACTTGCATGCTTTGCAACCGTCCTGTATACATGCTTCGCAATACATGTAATATCGTAGTAATAATGCGTGGTACCAGCGTACATTGCCATCGGGCGTCAGAACATGTGATCACGATGACTTCATGTCAGTCTGTGCGTCCATCCGTCCGTCCGTTCGTGCCTCTGTCTGTCCATCCATCCGCCCACGCGTATGTCCATCCGTCTGTCTGCTTGTCGGTCTATCCGTACATCTGCTTGTCCCTGTGTCCGTTCATCTGGTGAACACTCCAAGTACCACCATCTCGCATCTTTTCATCATATATTCATCATATAGAAATACCGCCATCCATCGGACAAAGGACTAAACGAGAGGTGGTTTTCTAGTACTACTACTACAACTACATACAACGCGGACACACAACCCATGGCTCAAGCACGGCCGCTGGATCAAAGCTTTGATCTAGTGGCCGTGCTTAAACTTCGCCCCTAAAAGACAACTTACTCTTCTGAGAGGGCACCGAAGGCCTTCTCGTGTGTGCGTCCCTATAGATGGATGGATGGATGGATGGATGGATGGATGGATGGATGGATGGATGGATGGATGGATGGATGGATGGATATGGCTGTACCCTTTAGATCGGGCGGTGGCTAAAGCCACCAAGCCGTACTACTTAATGAACCCAAAACTATATTTATTTTTTTTCCTTAAAAAGTGAGTTTGAGGATTCGTACTTTGCAGTGAAGAGTTTAATTTTCACTCGTGCCTTGACTTTAGCCACCAATCAGATAACCTCCTTCTAGTTAGGTCTACTTGCTTAAAGTCTATTTTGCCCTCCCGGTCCCTAAACCCCAGTGCTTTGAAAAACTCTGCGCCATCAACCTAAACTATAGGGTGAAGCCCTTTACAGAACATTATCAAGTGTTCGGCAGTTTCTTCTTCGTCTCCACACGCACTGCATACTGTGCCTACCCCTTCGTATTTGGCCCGATATGTCTTGGTTCGCAATACTCCCGTCCTTGCCTCAAACAGTAGAGAACTACCCCGAGTATTATCATAGATCCTTTCCTTGGCAATTTCCTGCTTAAAAGTTCGATAGATCTCTAGTGCGGACTTCTTAATCATGCGCGTTTTCCACATGTCAGTCTCCGTTTCCTTCACTTTCTTCTTAACCGATAGTTCTTTTTGGTTTGGCCACCTGCTGTTTTCTAAGTATTTACCAGTCAACTTCCTGGTTAGCTTCCTCCATTTTGTATTGACATTCTTCATGTACAAGTAGCTGAAAACGTTCCTAGCCCAACGCTCCTCCTTCATTTCTTTCAATCGCTTCTCAATTTTTATCTTGCTGCTAGCTTCCCTGCCCTCAAATGATGTCCATCCCATATCACCTTGTACTCCTTGATTTGGTGTATTCCCGTGAGCTCCTAAAGCAAGCCTACCTATTCCACGTTGCTTAATTTGTAATCTTGCTTGAACTTCTGATCTCATGCACAAGACCGCATTGCCGAACGTCAGCCCAGGAACCATGACCCCTTTCCATATTCCTCTCACAACATCATACCTATTGTAATTTTTCAGTGCCCTATTTTTCATCACTGCTGCATTCCTGTTACCTTTAGTCGTCACGTATATTTCGTGTTCCCTCAGGTACTCGGTCCCATTGCTTATCCATGAGCCCACATATTTGTATTTATCTGTTATCTCTAGCGTGACCTCCTGTATCCTAAGCTCACTACCTTCGTTGTCATTGAAAATCATGACTGCTGATTTTTCCTTTCTGAATCTAAAGTCTAACCTATCTCCCTCATTACCGCAGATGTCCATCTATTTCTGCAAATCTTCCTTGTTGTTGGCCATTAGCACTATATGATCTGCGTACATTAATGCTGGTAGTGCCTGATCAATAAGTTTTCCTTGTTTGACTAAAGAGAGGTTGAAGCCCAGCCCACTTCCCTCTAATTTTGCCTCTAATCCTTGTAGGTACATCATGAATAATAAGGGTGACAGGGGGCACACCTGCCTAAGCCCCCGTTTTACCTCTGCAGGCTTGGATACCTGTTTTTCCCGCTTTATAACTACCTTGTTACCTTTATAGATACCCTTTAAAAGATTAGTGACTACATGTTCCACGCCTAGTGTGTCCAGTATTCCCCACAATTCCTCTTGAACCACGCTATGGTACACTTCCTTGATATCCAAGAATGCTAGCCACAGGGGCCTGTGTTCCTTTTCTGCTATTTCGATGCACTGCGTCAGTGAGAACAGATTGTCTTCAAACCTCCTGTGTTTCCGAAACCCATTCTGCAGTTCCCCCAGCACCCCCTCATCCTCTATCCATGCCTGCAGTCTTTCCTTTATAATCTGCATCGCCAGCCTGTAGACCACTGATGTCACTGTTATAGGACGGTAGCTGTTTATGTCAGCTTTGTCCCCCTTTCCTTTATAGATCATGCTCATCCTGCTAAGTTTCCATCCATCAGGAACTTCACCATCGATTATTATTTTGCTCACTGCCTCTCTCAAAGCCTGCTTAGACTTCGGACCTCATGTCTTTATCAGCCTAAGTGGAATGCCATCTGGGCCTGTTGATGTACTACTAGGAACCCTTTCTTCAGCCCTTTCCCACTCTCGTTGTGAAAATGAAGCCATTGCACCACTTGATTCGTCCTTGTCTATTGTGGTGCATAAAGTACTTCTTTGTTGAAATTTTTCTGTCACCCTTGTTCTTATATATTCAATAGCTTCGTCCCCTTCTAGCCTGGTGCCTTGGGCTGTAGTTATAAAACTCTGCTCTAGGCTCGTCTCATTTCTTAGAGAGTTTAGATGGTTCCGAAATTTCGCAGCTGCCTTTCTATCTTTTTTATGCACTTCTGCCAGCCACTGAGCTCCCTTTCTTCTAATCTTTTCATTGGTCAGAAGGGATGCAGCCCTTCTACAGCTTAGAAAGGTTTCCCATTTTCTTTCAACATCATCTGTCGGTTCACCCCACTGCTTAGCTTGTCTGTGTTCCCTAGAGGCTTCCTGACGTTTTGCTATGGCTCTCTTAACTTCCTCATCCCACCAACTTTTGGGTTTGTGTCTTCTTTTCCGGGGTGTCTTGTTACGTGTCTTAGCAAGCTCTAGCTCAAAGAGTCTAATGAGATTCGTGTATGTCCACACTGTCTTATTATCCTCCGTGATTACTTTCTCAATATGTTTAGTGGCTATTTCAATTTCCCTTTCTGAATAAAAATTTTCCTGTAGTTGCTCATCTTGTCTCCTTCCCACTTTCACTGCTTTTCCAAAACTTAGCTTGATACGTTTGTGATCACTACCCAGACTTCTGGAGCCACCTTCATCTATGTGCATTCCCCTGAGCTTATCATACATCTTATGTGACATCAGTGCATAATCTATCGTCGACTGCATCCTTCCTACCTCCCATGTTATTTGCCCTTCACACTTCTCGGTACTGTTGCAAATGATCAAATCAAGCCTTTCACACATATCCATGATCATTTTGCCTGTCTGGTCGGTATACCCATCTATATCTTCTATGTGCGCATTCATGTCTCCTAGTATAATTATCTCGCACTCTCTTCCTAACTCCTGAATGTCCTTTGATAAACACTCTACCGTTGCCTGGTTTTCCTCTCTGGCCTTTGCTCCCGTCCACAAGTACATGAAACCAAGGAGTGTCAGTTGACCTGCCACTTTCCCTTTTAGCCATAAATGTTCCTTGCACTCCTGCTGGACCCTTTGCCAGTCTGTACTTTTATGAATGAATGCCCCAATACCACCCCCCTTTCTGCTGCCTTCTGTTCTATTACAATATTCCCACGCATAGTCCGGATTGTTCGGAGGTTGTTCCATGTCCCTGAGATGTGTTTCTACAAAACCGTATACCATCGGCCTCTCTTCTATTAGCTGTTCTTCTAGACCATTTTCACAAATAGGCCACCTGACGGTGAGCATTTCGTCAGTTTCGCTTCACAAAGGAGCATGGTATAGCTAGCGCCATCATGAGGGCATGGAAAGCGAGCCGTCAAATCGGTAAGTGCTGTGATGTTTGTGTTGGCGGCTAGTTCTCCGTATCATCCGCTGAAATCGCACCGCTTTATAGCTTGAACGAGCTCCTAGTACTCTCTGATAAACTTTCTGAGCTGCTTCCGCTGCACAATGAGCAACGTTTTGTACCATTCAATGGGTTAGACGATCAGTTTGGCTTGTTACGACTGGCAATGCAAGGATCCGGTCTGCAGAAGCCGTCCCCTCCCGACGCATATGGAGCTGTTCTTGTTTATTTCACGATGATTTCATTGTTTAAGCTCTCAAATCGTGAAATCACCTGTCATATTCGTCATTTGCTGACCCTTGCTTTTTCATAGTGGCAACACATGTGGGGCTTTGTGAAGGGAACGGATGATTACTCATATCCCTGGAAGCAGTCTAGTGACATTTTGTGCTATTTACTGCATGAACTCCAGGCTTGCGCATAATGGGCTACGCCACTAGAGAGTAGCAAGCATCGAGAAACATTAGGCACCCAAGCTTTTAATATTAGCTTCTGGCAAAGGCTTCTCTGGAAAATTGTATTCCAGTTAGCAAGAAAAGCAACTCTCAGTCTAAAGAATGCCATGGTGACAAAACGATCTTCCATGGATTACTTGCATGAGCCATCTGTTATCGGCCTAGCTAGCAGACGACGCGCGAGTGCCTCGATCAAGTAGTCGCGAACGACTCAAGCCTTTGAAATGAGCTGAGCACCCAGAACAACAAGTTCTTCACCATTCTGGTTTCTAAGTTTTCATCACACCTTAAACAATGCGAATACAGCCGAAAATCGGGCTGTATAGCAGCTTCGAATGCAGCCGCGGCATTCGTTTGCGCGAGAGGCGACGCGGCGGCATCTCTACTCCAGTTGCTGCGCCTGGCGGCGAAACGCCGCACTAGCACCGATGGCCGCTTCTTATCGAAATTCGCTCCTTCGTCCAAGCCCAGAAAAAATAGAGGAGGCGCTGGACCAGCTTACCCGTGAAATACTGGAGGTCGGAACGAGAGCTTCTGCTACTACCACTGCTACCGCTACTACTGCTACTACCACTATGGGAGAGTCATAAACTGTCTCGCTGATGCACGTGAGCCACGGCTCTGCTTTGTTAAACAAGGATGTGTGTTTACAAAAAAATCTTGAATGATTCAGAGTACTGGGTAATCAACTATGGGAGAGCTTAAAGCTGTCTGTTTAGAAACAGTGGTAAACGATTCAGAGTACTAGGTGCCCTATTATGAGAAAGCATAAAGCTGCCGCGTAAGCATCACGAAGACATTTAGGCGCAGTTGACGACTGTATGTTTATAAAGAGTGGTTAACGATTTTGAGTACTAGGTACTCTACTATGGGAGAGCAAAGAGCCGTCCCGTGCGCAGGCAGAGGGGTGAAAAAAAGGGGGGTAACGATTTAGAGCACAAAGTACTCTACTATGGGAGAGCTTAAAGCCGTCCCGAGGAGGCCCGAAATCACGTAAAGTGGAAAAAGCGCGTGCCAACGACAGGATTAGTTTTTCATTTTCTAACAGAGCCATCCTAGTCTTTTTCTTATGTCACTCTGAGTGACCTCCGTAAAGTAGAAAGTTACACTGCTAGCTCTTAATATAATTTTAGCCTAATCAGAAAATGATTTGGTTCTAGTCAAAAATATTTTGAAGTAATTTTCCTTGATGCGTGTGGCTTTTATCTGAAACACTGTAATGCCCCAAACGAAAAGGGTGTAGGAACTCATCTTTGGTTTCCAAGTTTTGTTGATCTCAACTCAGACGGTGCTTCGGAACATACATGGCACCACCTCATGTGCATGGTGTGCGCATTTGCCGCACTCATAACACGAAAGCTTTAGATGACTAAAAACAGCAGCAAATCCACGGAGTAAATGATGATGAGTGGGGCGAAGCGTCGGTCAGTTCGTCCGCGCTTCCCTCCGTCCGTGCGACTAGTGAACACGTGTTCCCAGTACCGCCATCTCGCATCTTTTCATCACATATTCAAATTAGAAGTACCGCCATCCAGCCACTCCAAGAACTAAATGAGAGGTGGCTGACTACTACTACTACTACATACACCGGAGACGTAGGACTCACGGCTTAAGAAGCTTCACCTCTAAAAGACCTCTGTTAGCTGTTGTCTGCCTAGTGTTCGCTAACCCTGCCTCATGTTAGCAATGCCTCAACGTCCCAACCAGTTTTTTTCCCCCTGCAGAGACAACCCGATGTGGCCAAGACACGTTGTACCAAACTGCATGCAATAATCGCTCCCATATTGCCAGTCAGATTTACAACTAAACAGCTTTACAGCTAAACAAAGTTTAATGGCCAGGCCACGGTGTAGGTGTGAGTGGGGCCCACATCAACAGTATGCCGAAGCTGGAAGCTTCCACGTTCAACAACGGGGTATAGTTCCACGAGCAGCGTCATTGTTTAAGCTTGGCCCATGGGATGAAGAAGACGCATAATAGAAGTCAACAGCACGCAGGCACAACTTGATTAAAGTGCACGCAGCAACAGCTAAACTGCGGCGGCGTCATAGCGACGGCGTAAAGGCACTGACCTCAGTCAGAAGTGCTTGAAACAGCTGCCAGAGATGTGTCTTGGCACGTATACACTCGATCAACATGCGCCCAGTATATAGCCTCCACTGATACTGTGACCGAACGGGCTGCTAGCGGCCATGTTTTTATACATTTAAGATCAGCATGTTTGTGCATGCGTTTCTGCGCCTGTAAATGTTTTTCCTTCGTGCACCGTTATCACGATTCACCGCTGGTTCGCCAATACCTACAGATCCCGCATACACCTCCACTAGAACCTATGTATGTCAGTATCTGCTAATTAATCGAAAACGCCTTTCTTCATTCTTGCGTCCGCACAAAACCGCACATTGGCCTAATTATAGTGTGCGTTTGCTATCTCCACAACGCAGCGAAACACGGTGGTCCCAGGCGCATGCGCAGGTGAGGCAGGATGGTTCAGAACAAAATGCGGCCTGTAGTTCGGGAAATTCCTTCGGGCTGTTTCGACGTTATGACCCTACATGTGATGTCTAGCGAATGGGGCTGAACACGCAGTGTTTATCCCAACTCGCTTATCCTTCTATTGTACGCACCCAAACACAAAATCTAAAATGGTTCCCGCTCCAAGCGATACGCTTTTGCGATGAGTATATGCTAATATACATTTCTCGCAAGTTGCCATAAGTTACATATGACTTTATAAAAAACGATGAAGAGGCAGACAGAAGCTTTCAAGGTCAATTCATTCGAATGCGTCAATTACGTTAGCTCGTTTTTGTGACGTCATGGGGGAGGAGAACTTGAAGCACTGGGGGCTCCTGGGAACTGTTATAAGTCGCAAAAGGCACTGGTGATGAGCGTTTTTTTTTGTGGGTGGAGATTTAGTGAATAATTTGTTTATAGATCTAAAGCTGTGGCATCGTCATACGAAGACAGAGGTTACCTGCCGGATAACAAACACGAGGACGATATAAGGAATAGAGCACATAAAGCGTTGGCTGTGTCCCTTCAGATGATATTCACCCCCTGAGCAACCCTGCGCTCCTGCACCATACCTGCACATGGAGGAAGTATTTCCTTCCTACCTGAATGGTATGCCCGGAGAGCTCTGCTTCCGGGTATTCCGTGCTGATTTGTCTAGGGCCATGACCACTGTGTGTGCTGTTCCGTTATATTAGCTGAGCCATGTTTTCTTTCTTTTTTCCCCCTTTTTTCGCCCGCCATGCGGGTCACGTTTATTTGTGCCGTATTTTGAATCGGCGATCGCTAAAATTTAAGCGCGAAACGCGTGAGCACGCAAAGCCGGCTAAATTTTATTCGCTGTCGCACGTTCTTCGCGGCCAGTGTATAGGTGGTATATAGGCGTGCTCTGGAGGTTTCGGTGAAGCGTCGTCACGAATGGTTCGGCCGTCTTCGCGTGCGCAATCTTCGCCCGCACCAAGGCCGTGTGGTTAGCGCCTGCGGGTGCTTTGCCTACAAATGGTAACTCAATTGAGCTCAGATTCTGACAGCTGGGCTAAAAAAAAAAGGAGGAAATACAGTCAATCGGACGAGATCTAAAAGTGGGAAAAATTGCGTTCGCTCAGTAAATGCGTTTCGTTCCTTCTGCACTGCACTGTCCAGGACGTACGCGAAAAGCACGACACCGCAAAGGCAGAATTTTTTTTTTCTTTTTCGAAATGGGGGGGGGGCACCTTCCGGATCTGAAGTGGGGGCCGGGCAGGCAAAGGGTCATTTTGCGCCATGTATAACATGGCGGGAAAAACGTCTGGAGGGGGAAGGGCACGGTGTGCTGTTTCCTGGCTACGCCACTGCTGGGAATCTTCGCGTACAAGCTGTTCATCCGTCCATATATGGTGGTGTGAATGGTGTCCCAGCATCTGTCCTATTTTGTCTTGCTCAACCATCGTGCTCAATCAACTGATTTCACTTCGTTTAGGGCGTTTACGACTGCGCAAACGGAGATAACGGCGCGTACCTGAGAAACGTGATATCTGGACAAGCCCAACGCTTAGTGCAGAGACCACGAGTTTTATGCAGCAGAGATGGCGAAGACGAGTAGAAATCAGTGGCAAAGACCGCGAAATCGAGCAGATACGCCGCCGGATGGGCACTGGCTGAAAAGCGCCTAGTGTGGATTGCTCCCTGCGTCGTCTGCTAGCCATATAAGGCTATATATAGCATGAGCACGTACGTGATGCACCACCTTACAGAGCGGTTGATCCCGCTCAGTTAGCGCGAGTTTAACGGCTTGTTTGCCTAGCACGATCTACAGACACATTTGGCCTTACTCGGCTGTATATGCACTGCAATAAGATCAGTTCTTGCACTTACTGAGTGTGCTGTGTATCACGGTCGTTCGTCAGGATCATTTCGGCGTAGGTGCCGCTCTTTAGTTGAAGCACACCATAAAGTGCACTTGGAGTCGTCCCACACACGAGGAGTGTTGAACATTATGTAAATGCAGCTTTTTGGCGACTCCGTGGTGAACGAAGTTGTACATATTGTTGTCAGGTGTCTGACTGCGGCCCTTTCACTTATCGGACGAGCTTTAGTGGTGTTTGGCATAACCTTTTGTTGTGCGTTTCTGGTTCCACTACAGCGAAATATTTCTGTCTTCGAACACGACGGTACATAAATTGTGTCCCTTAAAAAGTGTGGCTGATCGCTCTCTTTAGGAATCGGTTCAACACGAAGTTAGAAACTTGACTTCACAGAGGTAGTTGAGCATTAGTTGTCCTTTGTTTTGCCACAAGAGCGAAGAACAGTAAGCAGCTTGAAACTTGCAGCGCGCACCTTGGTCAAGCAGAAAGCGCGCACGAAATGAGCATACACAGGACGAGTGCACACAAATAACTGTCACAGCTCAACAATTATAGCACACTGCTCAAACTGAAAGAAAGATGCAGAAAAAGAACGCACATGTACACACAGGACGAGCACGAACTGTTATAATGCTTACTTCTTAGTGTGCGAGCAGCGCGCCCATTTCGTAACGCGGCCGCGGCAGCGAGAGAAAAAGCAAATTGCGGTGCTGAATACCAAGATGAGCGCGCACGGCAGAGCGATTGCGCACTTTAACCACGCCATTTGGAGGCGTGCGCGCATAGCAACGACTTTTGCATCGAGCGGGGTGTGCTGATCCGCAGGGCACGGGTTCGAATCCCGGCTGCGGCGGCTGCATTTCCGATGGAGGCGGAAATGTTGTAGGCCCTTGTGCTCAGATTTGGGTGCACGTTAAAGAACCCCAGGTGGTCTAAATTTCCGGAGCCCTCCACTACAGCGTCTCTCATATTCATATAATGGTTTTGGGACGTTAAACCCCACATATCAATCAATCAATAGAGCGGGATGCCGCTGGGCAACGACCTTTTTAGCGAGCGCGCCCGACGCATCTCGCCACTGATTATGAAAACTCGCTGAAATTGCTGAGTTCTCAGCACCACCAACGATACCTGGTAGATATTAATGACTCATCGTTATCAACCTCCATAACGCTTTATGGCTTAGTGGTTCACGTTGCACGCTGAGGAGTAAGAGGTCGATGTTTCAATGTCCTGCTACACAATATTGTTTCTCGTTTTTCTTAGCAGTCTGTTAAGGATATGAAGTTTACAACGTCATATCCGTGACCGAAATACGTGAGCGGATCCGTGGTGAACGCCGGTATAAAACACTTTCACGTTAAAAAAACAGAAAATAGAACAAGACAGACGTGATTAAACTTGAGTTACCGTGCGCAATTTGAACATAGGGCACAGCCGCGTTTTAGATCCAGACGGTGTGCCCCTCACTTATGCCGTATAGTTTTACGCCAAACGTCTTTTTTTCACACTATCTTCAGCACTTTTACTGGTGAAAATAGCAAAAATTATTCGCTCGAAAAAAAAAAAACCTCTCCCTTAAAATAACTGCACCTTTGTTGCACCACTGTCATGTAGATAATCAATCCATTAAAGCCGCCTATTACCTTATTATGCTGTTATTGGAGTAATAAACGTGCTGAAACGCTATCAGCCACGCTTTCTTGAATAAATGTATCAACTGTCCTACCATCACTTCATGGAACACTGAATAACGAAGAATCCGGATGCGTATTCGCGGTTATCTTAGCGCATTACCCAAGTATATTGGACTTCTTTCTCTCTCTCTCTTTTTTTGATGTGAAGTATCTTATGCTCGAGTTCAACCGGTGCACCTGAGTGTGATCACCCTGCCCATGCGCCCCCCTCCCTCCCCTCTATCACCTCGCAATGCCGACGCAGGCAGCGTCTCCTAGTGATTAAAAAAAAATAGACTGCTTGCTCTGCACAACCGCTGACTGGCTAGCCCATATAACCTACAAATAAAAATACAAGAAGTGTGGCATAGTGCGAAAACGCCGGCAGTCGCAGTGCACGATCCCTTTCAATGGTGAATTGCGCTGCTCTCACAAATAATATACGTTTGGTGTGCTTCGTGCATCCTTTCGGCAGTCAACAACATTCGTATATTACGAGTGGGTTGCTGCCAACGCATTGTGTTCAGCGACAATCGGCTCACATTTAGCTCGCAAAAAAGCGCCGCTGTGAACGTTTGTATAAGCGCGCCGCCGGCTGCCTATCTACACTAGCGCAGTGATGGTGCTGCCACCTGTAGCCCGATCTCTGCACTATTGCAGAGGCGTGAGAGGACCCGCTTTCGTTCTGCCTCTCTGTTATGAACTCGGAGTGGTCCATTATCATGAAATAAAACAATTTTAATGTTTAAAAGTTATACCTCTGCTCACATAGTGTCTGAATTTAGAGAAAGGGTGATACTAATAAACTAGGTGTTGCGGAGTCTCCTAGGTTCACACAAACACACAATGCACACGCACAAAGAGGGCCCTTGCCTCCATCAAGCCATACCAGCACATGCCCTCCCCCAGGCTAAGCGTTCCCCCCTTTTCTTCCACAAAGCACCTGCACCCCCCAAAAGAAACCCTTCAAAAGAAAATCCTGCCGACGACCATGGAAGAGAGACTATCGTCCTTAAGATCAAATTGTCGCAGAAGCCGCTGAAATATATAGGGTTAAAACCGTCAATTTTACACAACTCCGGCGGGGTCTATGGTTTAGCATACTATATATGTCTAGCCACCAAAACTATCACGAAAGTTTTAACCCAATTTATTTTACGGTGCACCTTAAATAAAAAGTATAGTTTATCCTTGAAGTTATACCATTCATTAGCCAGAGAAAACAAGCATCGGAAATTACTTGCTTTTGTCATGAGCATAAATTATTCACCTTTGAAGCGGCCACAATTTATTTAGCACGTTTCTGAAGACTGGCGATCTCAACCTGAGAACGATCGAAAGCTGGCTTCTGGTTGTTGACGACACCAGAGGTGTAGCCAGAAATTTATTTCGACGTGGGAGGAGGATGGGTAGCAGCGTCTTCTTTTTTCTATGAGATGTGATCGATAATAAATGTTCGTAGCTTGAGCAGACTTCATACATGTACGTACATGAAAAACATGGGACAACCCCTCCCCCCATGTGTGTTTGTGAAGAAAGTAAGTAAAAAGTGAGGTAAGTGCAGTAAATACCGTGGCACTTATTTTGGTGCATTAGTGGCCCTTTCTTTCACAAGACTTGCTCGTAAAACACAATCTTTCCAAGCTGTTCTGTCCTATCTGCTGATAACACAAAATATGGAGAAGTTACATATGCATGCTCACAAACGAGTAATTATCACACCGTTCATGCTGCCCGCGATCTAGGTTATAATTCTGGTGCACAGAGCACGTTTTCATGTCTACTTGAAAAAAAAAACATTTTACGACATAATGAAGCTGACTGTTAACCTTATCCAGATACAACAATCTGAAGCTTGACTGCTACATATTCTATAATCTTTATTCATTAAATTTGCTCTGCAGCGTCAAGAAAAACTTCGTCAAGGTCTAGCGTTCCTACTGACTTGTTGGCTGAAGTGTTCCTAAATTACTCGTTTCTGGCAAGATCTCAACTCAACATATTCTATATGCATAATGCACTGAAATCACAATTATTTATTCTTTTATTTTCACCTTAATTGTAGTATTAGGCCCACGCAAAGGCTAAAAGTGTGTCTCTCTGGGCTTCCTTATTCGAAACAATATTTTGTTTTAGTAATAAAAACTCTTCTCAAAATAGTGCTTTTGTTCTATTTAGCTACAAATTTGGCGATAAAAGTAAATGAGATGGCTACTGTGGCTACCTTCAGCTCAAGTTATGGGTATACAGTTCGAATCTGCCAAACGGCAACCCTGCTCCCGAGATTTCACATCAATGGATCTGGAACAGCCTACCCTACACGCCTTACTCCCCTTCCCCCCCCCACCCCCCTTTTTTTTCAAACCCTCTGATGGCAGCATTATTATGGCTGTGTTTTTAGATCACAGCAGGTCTGCAGTAAAGGATGGGACAGTGAGACGTCAAAATAACTGTAAGGACACAAACTCAACACAGGTAACGATAAGTCTTTGTATTTCACAAAGGAGTGCCATTATAATCCTGAGTTTTTTTTTTTACAGGTCAGATGTTGATTTCCAAGGCCAGTTTGTGAAGTACGGCTAACAAGACAGCACAATGCATTAGCAGCGCTCTGCAGACTTCGGACCTAACGACTTTTACAGGTGTGCGTTTTCTTTTCGCATTGGCTTCGGACAAGTTTGCTTAAGTACTATACAACTCGAAGTGGCCACTGAACTTTGCTCCAGCGGCACACATATGACAAGGTAATTGCTACACATGCAATGCTAGTCTCTTTCGGAGACTCGCCTAGGCACGATACTCGCAACCTAAAAGGACGAACCTAAGAAATGTACAGGCCTATATTACAAGCGCGATATTGAGACCTCTTGCGACATGGTCTCCGTAGAGTCCTTTTGGCCGACGTTACGGTCACTTTGGCGGTACAGTACGTGGCAGTTGGGTCTCGCACAACAGTCACCGGTCACCACGACTTGTCTCGTTCTCGCCGCACAGCCGTCGACGAGTAGCAGTTGCAGACACTGACTATATATATATGTATATATATATAACATGGATGCACACACGCGCACACACATAGCAACGACACATAGTACACGCACGCACACACACGAATGAAAAAATGTCTTTGCAAGTCATGGCAAAAAAGTTCCCTGCACTTCACGAAAGCAGAGTATCTTGACCATGGGCACTATCGCAGCCGGTCCTTGTCTATTTTCTGTCCCTCAAGGTATATGGGCGTCACTTTGGCTGGCTTGAAAGACCTGGGCAGGAAAACAAAAGCACACAATTAAACAATGACGTTTCAGCATTCATGCTTCAATAAATGCTGATCATTCGATAGTACTGATGCTGGCCTGCCGCTCTTCGAAAGATTTCAGCGCCAAACGTGTTTTTGCACGGCCTACAAGATTGGTGGCACCTCCACTGATTATGCAATGCCTCCGTGACTGGACCACTTTTGATTAAGCTACGACGCGACAATGTCATCGCGTGACATCACTCTGACAACACAAATTTCAGTGATCTGTGACGTGATCTCGTGATGACGATTTTTTGCATCCCTCATCCCTGAAGGTGCGGGCCGCAAAACACCTTTCACTACAGAACATTGACGCTGACAGTCAAATTTTGCATTTGATGATGCATCTATGGCTTTTGCCTTATGATGCACATCTTACCAAGGCTTGCATGCCAAAAGACCCAGCTATTCCTATGCTAATACCGTAGGCTCTCATCAAAGAGGCCCTGCAACATTTTTGACCATGATCAGAAAACGCTGCCGATCAGTAGTATAGGCTGCCGAGAACACGCGAACCAAATGTTATAGCGCAGCACTTAACCTGAAATTCACAATAAATTATCAAAGTCAGCTAAAAATTGCTTTCTCTTCTCTCGACAAATAACAAGAGACGCTCAAAAATAACTCATAAAATGCCCAATTATCAGCCATTGGCTGATTTGAACATGCCATGCTCGGTCGTTACAGAGATCGCCGCCGGAGGCTGTCACTTGTTCGCGCGTGCGCGTGCCATCGCACTGGAAAAGCAGCATATTAAAAAAAAAAGTGCTGAAGGTCACGAGGCACGTGTGACGTATTTTGTTTGACCCTCCCATCTCTCCCCTTTTAGCTTCCAGTGTTTTTGTCGGGACGAGAAAAGAGAGAATGTGATTGCAGCGTGTGACAAATCTTCGTAACTCCGCCCATACTAGATGGATTCTTAAAGCTTTTGCGACGGAGAATTCGTGAGGCAATGAGCTCTTCCAGTGAATTAATTCCATGGTTTTTCAAAAAAGTGTTTCAGAACCCCTTCAAATAAAACCTGGAGGAACCAGGAAAATTTGCTCCATTTAACAGGAGTTCTGTTTACTGGAGATGACCAGGGGTGCAGAATACAAGAAGCAAGCCAATCTTGTCAAAAGCACTATTTAAGCAGCAGTTCTGTTAAACATATTTGCTTTTACAGAGAGCCTACTGTAATAAATGGTCTCGTGGGTCGTGTATCACTTCATCTCATACCTCGATATAAAAAACTCAAATATAAAGAAATACCGGTTATAACGAAAGAAATGAAAAGTAGTCTTGCAATAAATATAGTGTTACAAACAAACCCTTATAAGAAATTTTTGGATTTAAGGGACTTATTTACAAGTACAATGCAACTTTGATATAATGCGGTTTGGGTGTATTGGGAAACAAACAAGCACTCACGAGTAGGTAGAGTTTGGCACGCCAACAACAAGCAAATGGTTCCCCTTCATAAATAGGCGCCACATACTCTGCAAAAGACAAAATCGCATTTGAGGATTGGGCGAGGGTCGCCATTTGCAACGGTGAAAAAGGTAAGATTAAGTGATTTTTTTTTTTTTTTTTTTTTTTTTACCTTGTGGTAACCCCTGGGATCGAGGTCCCATATCTTGAAGCACTGCGAGAGAAGAAAACATTACTTCACTTGAAAACTGCCACTGTTTACAAACTTTCGAACCGGTAAGGCAATTAAATTGTTCTTTTATTTGCTGATGCAGTATGCGGTGTTGATAAAGTGTTATTGATGCCAAAAAGACTTTTGTAGTATTAAGATATAGGTATGTATGAGAAACATGGGGCGATTGACACTAATGTCAACAGTTGCAACATGACATGCCTCATAATCAGTTGTTGGCTTTGGATAGGCTTGTGCGGATAGTGAATTTCAAGTTCGAAGTGAATATTGATTTTGCTTGAATAATTTTGAATTGAATTCAAATAGTGTATATCACATGTTACAAAAAAATAGGCATATTTGTCATTACCTGACTAACCTGCACAATATCGATATTTCTTAAAATTGAGACAAGGCCTGCGCAAATGCCTTTTTTTTTTTTTCAAAGGAAGTGGAAACAACTTTGAGTAGGAGCAGGGTTTAACTTTTGGTAGAATGCAAATAATACCCTGTGAAATTTGTTATATTTCAATATTTAGTATACTTGGAGCATATAAACGTCAAAAATGATGAATCGATGTGAGGGTGATATGCTCATTTACTTTGAAGTGTGTCTTTGCAGCAGTGCACATTTCCAATAAATAGGTGGTTTCACGGCTTAGAGCCCCTTTATTGCAGTGAAACCACCTTTGCAAGATACTACATGCAGATTAATATACATTTGAATAGGTGATTTGATAGCTTAGCACCTCTCCTCTGCAGTTAAACCACCTTTGCGGGGATTACACGCAGACTAATATAGACCTCTTTGTTCATTTCGATCGAAATTGTCAATAGCTTAAATTCGACGAGAAGCGAATTAGAATGTTATATTGGTGTGGTATTATATTATTCGCACAAGCCAAATTTCGAGCAGTAAATTCTGAATTTAATTCAGTTTAAATTTCTAAACAGTCACACTCATTAAAGGGGAACTTTAATGATATTTTTCGATATTCACAGATTTCAATAAAACATTGAACATGTGTTATCGTCAGTACCATGGTGATATCTGACAAATTATACCACCGTAAGTAATTTTTTTTAGAAAACAAGTTTTAAAATTGGTAGCCGATTTTGGAATCACACTTTTAAATGTGAGGCAAGGGACTACTTTTTTCAAAAATCCCGCCTTTCCCAGCAGACGGATGCAACGCACGCTTTCGAAACAGACAGATGCAGTGCGCACTTTTCCGGCAGACGGATGCAGCTGCATACAGCGCGTTAGTCGTAGTTGACGTTGGGCCTTACAATATCGAGCAACGAGGAAATCGATTCGAGGCATGTCAGATGCTTCATGCGCCGGCGGGTCGAAAACAAAAAGCGATGCTTCTGCGCTCAGACAGCAGCTGCAATCATCGTTGAACTTGTCACTGATAAGTTCAGATGAGCCACCACAGCTTGATTCTGCGTCAGATGATGTCGCCAGGATGCTTTTCGCGCTATGTTTACACCCTCGCCAGCCATGGTGCGGATTAGCAGATCTCCTGATGTGATCGGCAACAGATTTTCGTGACGTCATCCGATACCCACTATGGACGACGAAGCAGCCCCCGGTTTCAGTTTCCGTTATGACTCACCATTAAACAAGATGTTTGACAAGTGCCTGGGCAAAATGTACAACCCTAGCTTTTACAGGACTCTCAATACTGTATGTGAGCATCATCTCAGTATGGTCGAAAATGCACTGGAGTTCCCCTTGAAGTGCCGGCAGTGTTGTATGTCAAAGCTAGCCTTGACACAGCATTCTTATTGCAAATTAGTAGGCTGTGCTAACGGAAGCAAAATGCAGCACGTGCTGAAGTTGTTAGCATTTTGATCGTCTATGAATGTAGAGACGATCAGCACACCTTGGCAATTTGGAGCCACGTAGAGAAATCTCTGAGGCCGTTCATCTTGAAGAACATGACGTAGACCTCCCCCTGCACATGACACAAAGAACATCAAAATCAGAATGTTTAGTACATGCTAATACAATGCTTGCATAAAACAGAACATAGAAAAGACAGTAGACAAAACAAATACTGTCGAATTTAATATGTCTTACTTCAAAACAGAAAAAATGAATGAGCAAAGCACTAAGTAATACAAATGCCTGAGAGAGGAGGCGCATGTATGTGACACTGATCTATTAGTAGCATCGATAACAACACGATCTTCAGCATGGCAGTGAAAAAATGCATACCTCAATGGTTTGTTATACACTGGCATTCTGATTTAGTGTGTTGTGCGGCACAATGAATGTTGCATATGAATAAAACTGCTTTACGAGTGACATGGTACGCGAAGCCGTAGTAGTCAATACATCGAAAGCTTGATGTAGTGATGCGGTGTCGCAGCACGAGAGGTATCGCCCACTTTAACCATTTTCAATGGTTTTCTGCATGCCGTATGTTTGTCTGGTCTTGGGCTGTCTTTTGTGCAGTTTCTAAGATGTTGAGAGGGCATCTGCATACTTTTTTGCCCATTCAACCAGTTCACCCATTGAACTGCTGTGCTCTCAAATGTATAAGAGCGGCAAACAGTATAGCACAACAAAGGCCATGAGACATGCTGTAAAAACCTGCATGTCATGCAAGGTATCTAGATTTGATTTTAAACTCGAATTACCACCTTGCATTACACACGTAAATAAAGAAGTAATATCCAATTTTAATTCACAGCGGCAGCTGACCATGACTGCAATGATGTTGAGCTAATTACTAACAGTATACCATTGCAAGGCGGTATTAACATCCTCATGAAAGTGTAAATGACCTTAACTTTTAGCCTGGATACATTCTACCCCAGCTTAATTTTAGGTGAAAGTGGAAAAAAATATCTGTGACGAAAAATGCTCGTTGTGAATTTTTATTTTAGAAAACTTGCGCTTTTCAACTTATCGCATCTGAGAGACCCATCTCGTATTATATTGAGATACAGTACTCTCATAGATTCAAATGTGACATGAAACTTTTCATGAGTACTAGCTGCCAACGATGCCAGGGAAAGTATAAAGGGTGTTATTAAAAGTAATTCTAATGTCAATGTGAAGAAATGAAAGTGGACAAAAAGATTTAACTTGCCACTGGCAGGATCCGAATCTGCGACATTTGACTAATGCATCCGAGTTTAGTGGTGGAGCATCAGACCCATTATTCGAAGGTGGCAAGTTCGGTTCCTGCCAGCGGCGAGTAACACTTACTTCTAATAACATCCTCTATGCTGTCTCTGGCATCGTTGTCTTTTAGTTCCCATTAAATTGTATCATGCAAACACTGCGGAATCAGGGCGTAGATGAAGTATATATAAACATTCTGGAAGAAATCTACAGGGGATCAACTGCTACCATAGTGCTTCATAAAGAAAGCAACAGAATACCAATCAAGAAGGGTGTAAGGCAGGGGGACACAATTTCCCCAATGCTATTTACCGCATGCTTACACGAGGTTTTCAGAAGCCTAGAATGGGAGCAGTTAGGGATAAGAGTCAATGGAGAATACCTTAGTAACCTGCGCTTCGCCGATGACATTGCATTGCTGAGTAACTCGGGGGACGAATTGCAACTCATGATTACGGAGTTAGACAAGGAGAGCAGAAAGGTGGGTCTTAAAATTAATCTGCAGAAAACGAAAGTAATGTACAACAACCTCGGCAAGGAGCAGCGCTTCGAGATAGGTAATAGTGCACTTGAAGTTGTAAAAGACTATGTCTACTTAGGGCAGGTAATAACCGCAGAGCCGAACCACGAGTTTGAAGTAACTAGAAGAATAAGAATGGGGTGGAGCACATTCGGCAAGCACTCTCAAATTATGACAGGTAGATTGCCACTATCCCTCAAGAGGAAGGTATATAACAGCTGTATCTTGCCGGTACTTAGCTACGGAGCAGAAACCTGGAGACTTACAAAGAGGGTTCAGCTTAAATTGAGGACGACGCAGCGAGCAATGGAAAGAAAAATGGTAGGTGTAACCTTAAGAGACAAGAAGAGAGCAGAGTGGATTAGGGAACAAACCGGGGTTAAGGATATCATAGCTGAAATCAAGATGAAAAAATGGACATGGGCAGGGCACGTAGCGCGTAGACAGGATAACCGCTGGTCACTAAGGGTAACTGACTGGATTCCCAAAGAAGGGAAGCGGGTTAGGGGGAGACAGAAGGTTAGGTGGGCAGATGAGATTAAGAAGTTTGCGGGTATAAATTGGCAGCAGCAAGCACAGGACCGGGTTAACTGGCGGAACATGGGAGAGGCCTTTGTCCTGCAGTGGACGTAGTCAGGCTGATGATGATGATGATGATGAAAATTGTATCTAACAAAGAAAGAAAGCCTTTAAATGTACACTTCTTTCTTTTATAACTTTTTTATTATCGTTTGACTGGTACAAGCAATTCCTCATATAAACACGTCATGTCACAAGGAATCTGCTCTCTTAGAGGTAATTTTGGCTCTGATTTGCGCCTTCGTATCGAAATTATACTGCCATGACCTGAATGACACCAACAGAGATGAAACTGCTTGCATCACCTATCTCTAAATTGTCCCATTGCAATCATTGAGCCCTGAACACTTTATATATGAGGATCATTACAGCACAACGGCAAAAACAAAGCCATGAGGGCCTCTCACCTTTGTGTCGGGGATGAAGTTCTCTTCGCATGGACTTTTACTGTGGTCCAACACAATGGCTCGTCTCAGCAGGTCGTGGATCACCTGCTCATAGTTATCCTTCTTGACACTGCACAAACAAAAACAGTCCGTATCTCCAGACGCCATTTACGAGGGGGCAGCTCATGTTTTTAATCTCATGAGACAATCGTTAATTTGCTGTGATGATCTCAGCTGATCAGGTTAGTTGATCAAGCATCGTAGAAATGAGCACCCGTTATGTACATGTACAGTCAAATCCATCTACAATGCGGTAGTGTCCGTGAGAAAAATGGCTTATTCATGTGCAAAAGTTAGTTGAAAATGTATATACCGAGCATTGTATTTTCAATGCCAAGATATTCTCTGCTTACCTCGTAATAGGAGATTGTTCGTGATACTGTATTCATTATATTGAGATATAACAGCATCTATTCACAGTTGACACAGATGGGCAATGCCAATACCTTCCCCAGCAACCAAAATACATCTGTGGCCATTCTATCACTTGGAGAAAAATAACGACTTTTCAAACCTTTTATGCCATATTTTCGCATCACTCAATAAATCAATCCAACCTCGATATAATAAATCTGTGTATAAAGAATTATTAGTTAAAACAAAGCAGTTGGATAACAGTCTTGCCATTAGTTATAGTATTACCAATATACATTCATGACAAACTTTTGTCTATAAAGAAGCGGTAACTTAATTGTATGTCAGGCATATCTTGATTGTAATGCCAGGCATAACTTGATTGTAAGGGGTTCTGGTTGCAGAGGGATGCGAACTGTGCACATCTGTTGGCAGTTTTATGCCCTTTTGTAACCCCCTTGCAGTCCCCAGTCATCCCTTGCCCCAACAAGAGAACAAGGCCGCAATACTAGTTTGTTCTCAGGCGTTGCTGCATGAGATTATTCATGCCCCATTTTTTAAAAGAATGTGCTGATTTTTTTTATTGAAATTTGCTTTTTGCTTTGCTTTTGGTTCAGAACAGTGGGAAGGCAGCTAAAGGCTTCGTGCCGTGAAGGCCTAATGATAGAGGCAACACTGCAAATGTCCCGACACGCAAGCTGCATTGATTACCTGTCAATCTCCTTCAGCTGAACAGCAGGCTGCGTGTTGAAGGAGTGCTTCTTGAAGTAGACGTCTTGGAAGTAGGAGTTCATGTTGAGGCCCGATGAGCCGAAGTGGTACGTTCGAGACACGTCTGGCACAATGCACTCGCGCCCTTTGCGAACGTCCGGCAGCCGCATCCACATGTCCCAGTCCCAGAGCTTCTCGTGTCGACATGCGAAGTGACGGCAAGAAAAAGTGCGAGCATAAGTAAAGGAGAAAAAAAAGACAGTAAAGCCATGACAGTCTCCATCATCTGTTTTATAAAATGCAGGTGAAAAGAGAAAAAAAATTTCACACACTTTCTTATCAACTAGAAAAGTTTCATTATGTTTAAGTCAATGCTGTTGAGCAAAATTCAATTGGATAAACCACAGTGTAGCCACGAGGGTGGTTTCGAAAGCTCAATTCTTCCAAAATTTTTAATTTTGTATGTGCATATAGCAAGCACATAAACACACACACAAACACACAAAAGGTTGGTCAGGTATGTTCTCTGAAGTCCTCTAAAGTTATGGGTACACCTGTGGTATAAATGCTTACTGCTAGGCATGTGGCAATAATATATTTTAGGTTCGAAGTGCATTTGAAGCAAATAATAATTTGGTATAATAATTTTGAATCGGATTTGCAAATAAAGTTAGCCTGTCCTTCACGACCCAACTAACATGTACAATATTGTTTTAAAGGTGGAACAAGGCATGTGTGAATCTTATTTGTTATCATTCAGAGCGAGGTGGAAGCAACTTGGAAAAGTAGCAGAACCAGACTTTCAGTGGAATGCAGGCGATAACCTGTGATACATAACATTCTAATGTTTACTAAAGTCTCAGCATATAGGCTGGTATCCCAAGCTTTTAAATTTAAAAAATTATCAATCGATGTAAGGGTAACATGTTTTCGAATACTGTCATAGTTGTTCGATTACTTGAAGTGCTAGAATATTCACACATGTCAACTTATTGCAGTAAGGTTACAAGCATACAGAAATAAGCAGCAGATCAACTTTGTAGTGGCTGGCAAGGTATAGGAAGGATCGTTGAATGAAAAGAAAGCTTGTTTACTTGTTAGTAGCATGCAACTATACAAGAAAATCTATACAGATTTCTTGGAAGAAAAGTTTGTCAGTTTCCAAAATATTGTCGTTACCTGTGAATGTACAAACTATACCACTGAAACTATTCCACTGAGCGAAACAAACTATTATACTGATAGAATGACAAAAGCGATTTTTGTAATTTATGAAAGAATCTTACACTACAAGGTCTGTGGGAATCAAGGAAACTCCATAAGTGGCAAGTTTGCAGCCGCAACTCATGTGAAAAAAAAAAGTATTTGTCTAGCATTACTACAGACAAGAATACAGCAAATGCAATGTGAGGCACCATATTTGCATAAAACACGAAATTTCCGAAACTCAGTTCGTCGAAGAGTGTGTTTCACTTTTTAGGGGTGAAGCTCTTCTTAGTCTTCTAACCTTGTCCTCCGTCAGGCGTAACGTGACAGACAGACAGACTGAGAGACAAATACACAGACAGCCGGACGTACAGACACTTAGCCGCACTCTTTATCATTCACGGGTAGATATGCTGAGATTTTTTTTTTTTTTTTTGTCGAGCCGGGCACTTTCCCGTGTTTTATTGAAGCATCAAGAAAGGCTTGCTCATGCAAATCCACAATGTCCACAATACGCGCTGTGCAGGCAGCGGAAGCAACTTCGTCAGATACATGAGGTGTTAAACTTAAAAAAAGATGCATCCGTGCTGTTAGTACATGTAGGTTTCAATTGTAATACAAATGAGTTCTGTGGAGACCCGCAAGGCGGCACAAAAAGCTTATTGTTTCATGAAGCACATGGACCATGCATGTGCTTCGAGTTGTTGATGAATTCATCCTCGTGCTGTCAAATGCTAGCTTTCTGGTTAGCTCGACTGGTAAAGCGACTGCGCCGCAAAGGCGTTGGTCCCGAATTGGATCCCGGGACCAGGACGAATTTTTCAGCAACTAAGAAGCTTTTCCTTCTGAGAAATCCCTACAGATTTCCTTGAGGCTTCATTCCATTAACAGGTGGTTGTTTACTGTCTCTTTCGTGAGTCTTAGTTGGCATGCAGCACGCAAAAGAGTGAAGCAATATTTTGTTACTGCATATTAAGAAGTTAGGCACATTCACTGTATAATAATTAAATCAAAAGCACGAAAGCTAAATTGGTACTTTGAAAGTGGTAAAGTACACTGTTTACCTGTGCTTGAGAGCCCAACCTTGTACTACGTTTTCCTCAAAGGAGATATTGAAAAGTAGCGGGCAGCAAGTGCACCCCAAACAAAGCGTGCGTCTGCCTTACACCAAGCTGTGTGTCACACAAATTAGGTTCGTACAATGGAATACACAGAGCCTCGCACTAGAATACATGCAGTAAGCGCACTTACTCGCGCATTTTCACTCGGCTCCCATTTTTTCTGTGCGAATGACAATTATCCACTGTTGGCAAAGCTGAAAACACCGCACTGGAATGACTTCCTTGGAGCATTGCGATCGTCGCAGACAGTGCTAATAATCTGCTGCTACGCTGCTTGTTTTGGCATTCAAAAAAGATTCAGTAGTTCCCAGACGAGCTCTCATACGCTAAAGCAGTGCAAATGGGCAAGCTTTTGCACTTTAAAGCTTCAGGAAAGCAGCTTGCCACGCTTACCTGGTGCAAGACAGTCTAGCAAAATTTGGTCTGGGTACGAGAATATCTGTTCGGCTCGCAAAGGCCTGGTTGCGAGACTGGCATGCTCTGGTGTATATGCGAACTACATCAATTTAGAAAGTCTGATGAAAGTAAATGCTATAGTAGAAACATGTGACATCTCTTGACACATTCTTGAGACATGCGAATAACTTATGAATATTGTGAGCTTCTGAATATTGTGAACTTGTGAATATTGTGAACTTGTGAATAACTTGTGAATTCACGAGCAGCATGCCAAAGAGTTAAACGATGTTTAATTGCCACATATTACAAGGCTGCTGCGAATCAAAGATGACGACATGCGTTCTCATAACATCTTTTTTTTTTTTGCATGGTACAGTGATTACGAGTTAATACGAGTTAATCACATTAGGTGCCCACCTTTTCAGGAGTGGGCCACCGGGGTTCTAGCTCTTCCTTGTACAGGCTACGCTTGAGGATCCACCCAAGACCCGGCATAGTCTCCACTCTGTACAACTGTGCCGGGTCCTCACTTGTGTGCTCGTAACCCTGAAAGCACAGCCAATCAAAAGAACGAAGAAAAATTACAGGCTCTGCCCGGGTTAATACCTGACGGTGTGCTCATCTATCATAAACTCCACCTCCAGCTTGTCAGAAGGCCTACTGATTAACTGGCGACGGCACAGAGAAGCAACACATTCAATTGTCACATTGCAAGAAATGTTACTTCGCATGAGACAGCTAGTTCATCATCTAACTAAGTGGCCTCAGTCATAGACAAGCAGAAAAAAACCTTCTGTTCTTTAAATTTGATACCCTGCTTTCTGTTTTTTTTTTTTAGGTTTCTTTCCGTACATCGCAGAGTTTGGTATAAAATGCAACACTCATACAGTAATTTTTCAAAAGCCTTTGCGGTGCTCAGAAACCCTCGCTTGAATGTGAACAGATGAACGTTTTTGCAATGAAATAGGCATTTTGTGTGCAAATGTTTTATTAGTACATATGAACATCATTACAAGAAAGCCAACTTACAAATTTTTTCTAAGTATCAATATGTGTTCGTAATATCATATCAATAACAATCGTATGGGTTGAATATAGCAAAACCACGGTATGATTACGATGGACACCATAGCAGAGAAAGGCTCCAAAAACTTTGACCCCTTGAGATTCTTTGACATGTGCCTAAGTTTAAGAAGCTGATTTTCACCTCCACTAAAAAGTTCCTTATTTTATGGCCATGATACCATGCACTAAGTACAGACTATGTATGCACAGGCAAAAGTATCAAGTTACAAAAAAAATGCGTTTTCCCATGCTCCTCATTTAACTGCTATTTTTGGCAAGCGTTTTTTTAATTTTAGCAAGACAGGGCTGATGTTATAAAAATAGGGACAATGTTAAAGGCATGTACAAAGTGAAGAACTGCCCTGGTGCACTGTTTTCCAAGAGCTTTGGTCTCTATCTGTGTTTCTAGCACCATTTTTCTTGTACTATGAACAAGTAACGAGACATTGCTTTTTTATGCTATTGTTTTTTCATTTTCTTATTAACGAACAGAGCCTGGCGACTACTCGTAACCAACTTATTCAAGCTGCCTTTTTCATATACTGTAGTAATCAACACCTGAAGGCTGCAGAAAAATATGTTCTGTTTAAGAAGAGTTTCGTTTACTGAGGGATTCAGAAGTACAGTATTCAGGTGCAAATCGATCACATTACAGGCAGTGATTCTATTTAAGCAGCAGTTCCATTTAAGAAATTTGCATTTACTCTAAGTCTGCTACATGTGCAATACTTTAGAGCTAGGCCCAATTTTAAGAAAGTTGCAAAAATGTTCTCGTTATATAAAAAAATATTTTATAAATGTACTTTTGCAACATTGTTTCAATGGCACCATTATTTTTCATTTGTGTCATTGCAACCAATAATTAGTTATATTGAGGATTGATTGTACAATGAATTGCATTGTTCATATGCAGTGCCGTTAAGGGCCCGATCGCAAGCAAAGTAAGCCAACAAGCGAATTCACTCAAGAGTGCAGAGTCAGCATGCAAAACATCTCACCTGGTCATTCCAAGCAGAAATGCAGTAAATGGAGTCATCCTCTTCGAGCAGCCTCAGCGTTTGACTAAAGTAGCTGAATTAAGAAAAGAAGATGCACAGTCTTCATAAATTGCACAACTTTTACACTGTTTCAGCTGATTATTTACAACAATTGTTTACGCATAAAAGAATTATTTGCGTTTTAGCATGCCAGCAAGGGCCCCGAAGTCTCGTGACTACAGTGGGACCAGCAGACTGTTAGTGGTATTCGTTTAATAATCACAGCCATATATGACACAGGCGGACGCTTTTTCAGCAAGCAAATGGGAACCAGAGGACAATCTGAAGCGTACCTGAAGAAGTCTGGAGATACATCCAGGTCCTCTTCTATTACAATGGCATACTGGGCATCCTGAAACAGAGAGGGTGAAAAAGGTGAATAAAGAATGTCAAAAAGAATGAGATCGGCACTACGTCAAGTGCTACAAAGCATGATATGCTCGGTAAGAGTCCATCAAGAGCTATGCAAGATGTTGAATTAGCTTGCCTTTGAAGTAAAAGTAAATGCCCCATCAGGTAGCTAGCAGGTTTTTGCACAAGTATGAGTTTGAATTTCTCGCTTCTTTGCTGAAATTACTTTCCAGTGCCTCTTTGCACATGTGCGGTGTGGCATGTATATTTTCTGCTGTTATATTGCGAAAAAAATCTGTTGCAATTGACACTCCTTTTCCGTGCTTTGTCTTTCTTCTGGAGCTGCTCAGGTGTGTCTAAATCTTTCCTCAAAGCTTTTTTATTGAAGAGCTTTCGATGCCTTTAAAACTACATTATACATGTTCTCAATGAAATGTTTATTAAAGCATCCCAGGCAGTGAACTGAAAGAAAACAGTTAATGTGGTAGCACCATGGGTATGTACACTTCAAAGCACTTTTGAGGCCATGATGCTGTTTTCATAGGACCTGGCAATGTCGCGCCAGGCTGCTGATAACAATGGTCACGACTAACCATCCCCGATACTCAACATACAAACTAAGTGAAAGATCACTTCACCACTTATGCTTTGCCACCATGATGAAGTGAAAGTAGACAGAATGAATTTAGATTGAAGCTGGCAGTCCTGTAATAAGGTTGGCAAATGTTTGGTAGAAAACAAGCTGCCACACATCACTTTCTTAAGGCTGAATGTATACACATTCTTGAGTAGCATATATAAACTTTTTTTGCACATATCAGTGTGAAATAACTACATGCATATTACCATATTAATTAATCATTATGACACAGTGATGACATAATCGTGTCAGATATGACTCTACTGTAACAATATTCCATGATATCTGCAGCACAAGCCAGTGCATGAATTTGTGACACGTAACATTTTAATTCATTATCAAGGTGTAGTCTTACAGGATTTTATTGCAACAAGAATCAAAAACATCTTCAATGCGAACCAAAACTCAAAGTTTGTGAATTTGTCTTTATTTGCCGCAGATTCAAGTCAAATAACCCCAAGCCAGGCTCTCACTCCAGTTTCTATGCAGTCTATGCAGCTTGAATTCTTGGAGGATACTCACGGGAAAGAGGTTGAAGGTTGCAGTGAGACTAGCCTTGTAATGTTGAGATATCCGAGCATTCTTCATGCCTATTGGCGTGTGCTGTGAAAACATGAATCAATTGCATCACGGCTCTGATATGTATGGTATATCTGCATCATTTTCCGATGAAAAATCGACATTAGCCGCGTAATTATTGTCCTTTTACCAAATGTCATTTGCCCCACAGTTTTAAATAGCCATATTCAAAAACATGAAAGCTCATGCTATCATTAACGCGTTCTGCCCACATAAGTTGCACATGAAAGATGGCTTCAGATGTAAATTGAAACAGCTCCACAGATAATGCCTAGGAATACATTTGCTGTCTTATCATTATTATTTGTCAGCTAACACTTTCTAAAATATCATTATGGGGATCTTATGGGGAGGAAGCACGCAGAGGTGACAATAAGGGGACAATAAGGTGACAATAGTACTGTTGTCAAATTTACAGTATTAAATGCAGCTATCACCTTTAGTACACTTATTGTTATTAATGCTGTTTTATGTGTAGCAATTATTCTGTATGTATATGGGACACAGAAACTTGAGATATGCGATGTTAAAAGGCCTTTACTCTACGGGTAGAGTACTGTGAAAAACTGAAATTAATATTGCAATTGGCTCTCAAAAAATACCGCACGGCATAAAAAAAGAAAAGCAAATGCTCAACTCACCTGTATTCCCCTAATGTTGAACAGCTTTGTGACTTCCAATGGCTCCTGTAAATTAATTGTGTAACAAAAATAAGGTATGCAGCTGATACTGGTTTACTTGAATGAATGACTCACTAGTTGGTAATGACTAAACAGCAACAGAATATAATAAACTAAAATGGGAGCCTTCCATACCAGCTTACCAGTTTGTTTAATCAAAGGTTAGCTAGATCATTTGTATCGCTATAAGAACAATTCTTTCCAGTTTTAAGACAAACAAGCCTACAGAAAACAGCATACACCCAAGATTTCCTAAACGTGTTAAAATAGCAGCCCTACATTAACCCTGAGTGAATTTATTATAATACTGCCTTCGATTATGTTTGACTTCAAAATAACAGCACACAGTTTTCGTCTATCAACTTGCATCGGCATTTGAGTACAGCTACAACTCTAGACAAGCAGGCCACATATTTTAAAAGGGTTCAAGGTGATGCCACCGAACTGTATCCCATGATATATGGCCTGTAATAGTGAACCTCATATATATAGTGAAATCGCATATATGTTCTTTCCATGTCATGATCAATGCAGACGATATGCAACAGAACAGAGAATGAATTCACTGCTGTTTTAATGACAAGAATATAATAATGTTTTTTTTGCAATGAATATAGTATTAAAAACCTCTAAATCCCAGAAAATACACTAGAAATTGTCACAGCAGCCGTAATACGCTAGACTACTTGTTTCTATCGAAACGTCTCAGTTTTGTTACGCAGTAGATAAAGGTGAAAATAAGATCAACGTAGGCATGTGTAAATAGCAAATTTTAAGTTCGAAGCAAATTCAAAGAAAATAGTAAATATCACGTATTGCAGAGAAAAATGAGCATATTTGTCATGACGCAACTAACATACACAATATTTTACAAAATTGAAACAACGCATGCACAGTTGTCATATGCTTAAGGTTAAAAGAGAAGAGGAAGCCACTTTGAATGGTGACAAGATTTGACTTGGTAGAATGCAAGTCCTGTAATATAGGTTTCATTTTAGAATTTATTGCACTTAAAACATAGAAGCCGACACAACAAAATTTCAAACTAAAGAAAAATTAAAAATTGGTGTCAATATATTCTATCATAGAAGTGGGCTTTGTGGCAATATGTGTTTCCCCTGGAAAGATGCAATCATGTAACAGCACTTCTTTATACTGCAAAAAAAAAAACACCTTTACGGGAATTTACAAATGGTTGTTCATATGAACAACCAATTGTAATCAATCGTCCCATATGGGACGATTGATTACTTTCAAATGCTTCGAAATTTGAAATAATTCAAGTTCGCTTCGGTGTGAATTCAAATACTGTAATCCTCGTTCGAACATTTCAGTGCTCCAGTATTCACACATGTCTAGATTGCATCCTTCACGCATAGCAATATATTCGTATAAACATATTGCAAAACTTGAGACACTCGGATTTCTCTGTTCTTGACAGCATTGTGGCTGATACATACAAATGTAGTTAGAATTATTGTTAATAAATTTATGGCCTACTCTTTCTGCAGGCAGCAACGTCATACCCAGCTTTAGTGCTTACATACGCTCGTCTCGTATGTCATCCAATTTTTTATCTCGCCATAGTACCATGATAATAATGATGACATCCAAGTCTGATGTTCGATTAACAGCCATATTATCGAAATAAAGTGTACTACCTTACATATTTCAGAGTTTCTGGATGCGACCTCAACAACAGAGTTTCCCGAATAGGATTAACTAAAGGGACCTATGGTGCTGTGACCGTTCAGCTACTATGGAAATGGCGGGCAGTACACAGATTCGATTGATCTTCCTGCTTGCGGCTTCGAATGCACGTGTGGCTTTGTTTGTGGTTGTGCTTTAATGTTTGCTTCAAATAAAAAAATAGATCGTTGTGAACTTCATGAGCCAATTTGAGTTGGTGAGCCTAGAGAAGCGAGGGTGGTGAAGCGGGACTGCTGAACTCAGTGAGTCACACGGAGTCAAAAGGACGAAGCTTCGACAAATCCGTGTGCTAACTATTACTGCCATGCTCGCCGAAGTGCCATGCATTGCAGCTTTCATCGACACTAGCGCCAGATTTCTTTTTAGTGCATTATTAGGAAACTCTGTGGTCGCAATGCGTGAGAAGCAAATGCCTTTTACAGCAGTGAATAAGTGTCAGTATGTCTTCAGTTAACAAATCAGAAGCCAGATGAATAGTTCTGGGGTATAACCAATCTTCTGTTACGTGTTTTATTTGATGATTATTTGATCTCGTCACAGACACGAGACATCACAAACATATATATCGTGCTCATGAGCTGATACCACTACAAACTGAAGACCATGCATTTTCACGCGTTACTGCGTTTTCATGCCTATGAGTGCGCACATAAGGTTGTTCTTGGTGCTCAACATCTCAAAAGAAGCTAATTAGAGTTTCTATCACAAATTTTTGGGCTTATTAGAAAATCATAAGACGTAAGTTTGAACTGCAGCCATACCTCAAAGTACCCATCAATAAATACTGTGATCATTCTGGGATTCACCCCATGAGCCGACAGCAGTGACCGGAGCATTCTGAAATTAAGTTATAAACGAACAACATGAAAAAAAAGGCACACCACAATGTAAAGCATCTGGAAAAGCATGAGAAGGATGCTTGAATGCAAAGTCACTCCTTATCGAAGTCAGAAAGCAGCTATGAATTTCCTAGAAGAAATCGAAAAAGTAGCCAAGTTACAATTGAAGTATAGTATCTTCTAGGACACTGAATTCTTTAAAGTAATGTAGTGTGCAGAGTGTTTTTTGACAATCTGATTCCAGGTGGTCAACCAAGGGTCAATTGGCCCCTCAAATGACCAGAATGACGACTTGCTTTCTAATATAAATTACAATAGAAGGCCACGAATAAGTTTCTGGTTTCTATATTTCGATGTTCATGATATCAATACTATTTGTTATATCACTATCAAGCAAAACTATGCTATGTTTTGGTGAATTCACACTGCGTATTCTCTTTGGCAATACGTTTTTCCTTCACCATGTCCTTTAAGATGTATGAACAATGTTCTACTGCATATCGAGAAAAATGGTTTCCAGCACTCTATATTACAAAGCAGGAATTTTTATTTATTCATGTATTCATTTACTTTATTCTCCTATAATTCACATTACTCTTTGTAGAAAGTGTTACATTTTCGCTGATACATAAATTAAATGAAGTGGTTGGTGTCAATTTCGAATGTACCTAAGAGCTGGTAATCAAGCACTACAGCAATATTGAGGCTTGCCACAGAGAACAGGCTTCTGATGAAGCCAATACGGCGTGAGATAGCCAAATCTGGAAGCCTTACTTAGAAGAGTGCGGCTTAACATAAAAGGCACTGACCTGTACAAGTAGTGGGGCCGATTGCTAGCAACAATGGCCACTGGTACATCTTTTACCCTGTTGTTCGGGACCTGCGAGAATTGAATGTTAATAACAGTTAGTTAAATGTGAAAATAAAGAAACCAAATAGGACAAGCTTGGGAGAGTAATAAATTGGGGCTAGTTGACTTTTTTTAATACTTCCTGCAATGAGAAGTGTGAAGACCACAGAGGACACAGAAATGACAAGACTAGAAACAAGACCATAAGCGGCAGCCGGTACGATCATGATTTGAATTTGTATGGTCTATAACAACATTTAAATCATTAAAAGCGATTTGAACCATAATAGAAAAGCATTGAGAGGCTTCTTATAATACACTTCTTGATTTCTCAAATGTGCCATTTAAAAGAGAGTAAGCAAATGCAAAAAAGTTGAAATTGAGACTGAGTTTCTTTGGCATGAAAATGATTCCGATGGTGATATCGAACAATAACAAGCCAAAAATTTCTGCCCAAAACAGCAAGTTTACTAGAAAGCTACAAAACAGTTCACTAACAGAAGCTTTGCTCCATCATCATTAGAGAACATTTCTATTTTATGATCGCACACACTTGAAGAGGAGCTGTCACGATCACCGAGGCTTTGCTTCTTCTCAGTAGAAAGAATTCGTCTAAAAGATGAACTATACCATTAAAAAGATTTTTTTCTTGCAGCAAATTGAGTGTGGGCTTCGATGCACACAAGCGCACTGAGCCACTCACAGTGAAATAAGCTGACTTTCCTGATTCACCACATTTTGTTTTCTTTTCTGCAAAATTTAGAGCATGCACCGGTAACTTGAATGACGCCATTTTGAAACAGGACAGCTTGCAACAAACCTAGTGGTCTGTCTTTTTCAACAGCTTCTCGCGACGACTGCTGTCAATAAGAAAAAAAGAACAACAAACACGTAAATTATGAGGAAGAAGCGTGGAGCACCACGAGACCTCAAGTTGTCTTTGATCTCTAATGAGAAGAGGAAATGAAAACCAGTGCTCGAACGAGCTGTTCTCTTCCTCTGTCTTGTTTGCATGTACGCGCATGACAAGCTCAGCTCATCAATTGTCCTTGAAGGATAGAATACACTGTAATGAATACGAGAGAGAGAGCAGACTTGAGTCTTTGTCAGCACACTTACAGGCTCTGGCGAGAACGTCAATGGGGCTGGATCGGCGCAACTGCAGACACTGCCGTAGCCCTCAATGTGGTTGCAGAAGGCCCGGCGACGCTGGTTCTCCTCGTTATCGGGCCAGTCGCACTCGCTATCTGCAAAATCAAGCATTTACAAAAAGATGCTCGCTTAGAGTAGTCAGAAGTGTCTGAGCGATAAAAGCTACGTACAGCATCACTCAAGATGTTTTGTCAAATGCACTTGCCGGGGCAAAAAACTCTGCATTATCATGCTGTTTCCTGGGGCAACCAGGCTCACTGAACTAAAAATGCCAGCGGTGATGACGTTGCATGCTGTGCAGTGTATTAGGAACAGAAGTCATGTGTCACAGCCAGTGATGTTTAGGACAGGTATGGCCAAGGCAGGTACAACTCCACAGATCAGTTGCAGACAATTTATCAAATGACACAAGTACGAACATGTTAATTATCTCTCGCTTTATTTTTACAATGTGCTCCAACTATATTAGAATGGCGTGGGGCATTCTGTTGTAAACTAAGGCCACAATATGTTGGTTTACCTTAGCAAGGTACGTAAGGAATGCAACAGGAGGCAAGAAACAGGGTAGCAGCCCTGTCACACGTGTTTCTTTCGTCATTGTTGTTTGTTCTGTTTACGTGCTCTATTTATGCTGTTTTTGTGTTCCACAGGAGTTTCACCATTCACAGATGCAATTACTATCGAGTGACCAACATGTTGCACTTGCAGTTATTATGTCTGTAGCAATGCCCAAACTTGGTGAGGGGTCCTTAGGTAGACACGCAAAAGTGGTTTGCAGAAAAGCAAAAAGAAAAAGCTGTCCCTGTTGGTAGCACAAGCGCAAGCGCGACACAGCAGGTAGCGAAGTTTCAGGAATGGAAAGAGTTGGCTGCCTTTTTCTAATGTCGTGTTACTACACGCAGTACTCACCTTCAACGGGAACCAGAGGGACTTCGACTTTGAGCAGTACAGGTGCACCCCAGCTGTTGAACTCGGGGCTTTTACTGTACGTCTCTCCATACATTTTTCCTGGAAACAGAATGGGAGATTTTCAATCTTAGCAGGCAGTGTATACAGAAGAGCATCAAATTGGGCTAGTAGGAGGAAGATTGTCTTGAAATGATTTTAACTGCACTATAAACGCTACCAGAAGACGAGATGTGACTGAAGCGTTTACGTGAAGCTGTTTGGCCGAAGAGCGTATGTTGATTTTTACGTCCACTCTATATATGGTTAGACCCTTCAATAATGAATGCCCTCAGAAACTTTGCGTTCATCAAGAATCTGGTGTTCATCTTAAATCAATTTTAAATGCTCTAGAATCGTGAACAGAAGATGAGACATAATTTAAGCATTCATGTGACTTTGTTTGGTCAAACAGCTCATGTTGTATGTGATGTTCGCTTTCTACATAGTTGAACCTTTCAATAATAAAAGCCTAAAAGTGAATAAAAGCATTATAGCGGCACATGGCGGCGCACACGTGTAGGACAGGTTGGTCAAGGACTGCCTGAAATAAATTGTAATTGTGCAAAGTGATTGGTGAGCGTCCATCAGTGTGTATTTTCGTGACAACAAAACTCTCACCAGCACAAGCAAAGATCGCAAAGACCCAGCAATTTCGTTACTGAAACATTCGACTATATTAAACAAATTCACTGAAGGTTTATTCAACGTTCTTTTTAACACTCAATGAAATTCAGCTGTGATTCTGGGCACATGTTCTCTTCTCATTTTCTAATATCCGTGTTTGCAGAGCCGCAAAAACCATTTTAAGTGTAAATAGGATTGGTGACAAAAATTACTTCAGCCATTTTTGTCGTTTTTGGATGCAACAAAGTGCTAAAATCGACAAAAGAAAAGAATTACAGGGGTGAAGGCGATGACATCCGGATATTAGACAAATAAACACCATAGATAAACAGCATTCACGTAGCCCTGTTTCATATAGATATAACATATATATGACAAAAAATCACAAACAATTTTTTTTCCAAAGGTGCGCACATGCTTGTAAGTAACACCAGACGTAACAAGATAAAGCTATTGTTGTGTTTGTGTTGACTTCATGGTTACAAGGCTTGATACTATATACCTGCACAAATCACTGTGCACTGTAACAAGTATGCCCCGACCTTCTTATGACAACGTTTTAAGTGACATCCCAAACATTGTTTAACGAATATTTCTGGCAAGATTGTATAGCGTTTTCACATGTCTAGAATGAATGAACAGCAGATGCATCTTTTTAGGCATAATATGGATGCGAAAAATTATTAGCATTACAAGCTATTCCCAACTCCAGAAAACGCTCGATGTGCTAGCAACACTGGTTGAAAAACAAAGTTGGCTGCGCAATTAACAAGGTCAATGCAGCACGTTTTTTCATTGTGGAATCGGATCGCGTTGTTTCGTCTAAAGCGAAATGGTGCTGGCCGCTATCCGCCTCATTCTCATCAGCATAAAAGATTTCACTGGCGAAGCAGCGAAAATAGTGCTGTATGCGTGAACATCGAGCCTCTTCAGAGAACCGCATCACATTTACTTCAAGTAGAAGAACCTGGCGATCGAGCCCAAAGTTGAAGAAGGCAACTGCTCATGCCTAGCGGGCAAAAGGTGCTACCACTTCTTCGCTGCGTTACTACGCTGCCAAAGAGCAAAGTCTTAACAGTCTTCAAAGTAACTATGCTACTATCCCACTGAGTTGTGTTGTCCATCATTTATCCCACTGAGTTGTGTTGTCCCATCAAAAGCTGAATACGCATGCCGTTGACTTGGTTACGGAACGAAGCTAGGCCTGGGTCAGTGATCTTGACATAGGGCGAATCGTAGTTTCGATTGTAATAGGAGAGTTCTTTTCTTTTCGTTCGGTTTTCAATGAGTAACACTGCGTGCTTCCGAACACTCGCTTGTTCGTGTTGGCCGTAGTTGATCTTCAAAACAGATAAATGTGCGCACACTATGCATAATACGAATGCACAGACATAATATATATATCCCCTTCAGATCCCACGTGCATTAAACTGCACAATTGTTTTTTATAGTTTAAAAAATCTTGTCGCTATTGGAGCCACCACTCTTGGTGCAATCGCATCCTATACTATGTGGTGTCACCTGGTCAGCAATACAAAAAGAACTCTGCAGTGGAAACCATGTTTTCCTGTTTTCGAACATAGCGAAATGCTTAACTTCCACGTTCTAGTGATCGCGTTCTAGTAAGTCTGGAATCACTCTATAATCCCTCAGTTATATTTTATAATTGTTGTTTCAGTCTACCTAGGAAAGGTTTAAGGGTTGATTTCAGCTCGTTTTTAGCCCTAACAGCGAATATTTTTGTTATTAGGAGCTGCTTTCTTCAAATGTGCATTATAATGTACACTCAGTCTCAATGCATGCATTTGCCTTCTCATGTTTACCAATCTCACGCAGTTTGTGTTAAGCTCTTTGCCGTTTGTTGGCGTTAGGCTTTGGCGTTTGTTTCCTCTAATAGTATGTAATAAAAAAGCGGTATGTCTTCTTGAGACAGGAACCGGAGCTGGAATTGTCGGACGACGAAGCTATGCCTTGACCATTTTCTAGAGCTGGAAGACAGGTGTGGCGCTGAATTTGGCAGTGAGCCACCGCGGAAGCTGTTGAAAGCAAAGATGCCAAAAACTGCACAAGTAAGCCACATGCTACCGCTCATGAACCAAAATCTAGGATGTCCTCTACAAACAAAGCTTTGCTGCACCACGTATGACATCTTCCTTTGCATCACATCTGCCTGATACTGCTAAGAAGTTTCACAACACATAAAGGTGATTTTGAGAGCAAAGACTAATTTTTGCTTCAAGGTGAGCATTGTTTGTTTCTTAAGCATTGAGGCCCAGTGTGCATTATAATGTACACACTATTGTGCACAAGTTGTTGGTTATAGTCACATTTTTTTACTGGTAATATATGATATGTGGGCGCATCTTAAAATTGAGTTTTAGTTTCACCTGTATCCCAACTATTTCGCACAGGTCTGAAGAAATGTATATATATATATATATATATATGCACACTACACGTGCCCAACCTTCGCGTGTGTGCGTGTGCGCGTGCACGCGCGCGTGTGTGTGTGTGTGCGTGCGTGTGTGTGTGTGTGTGTGTGTGTGTGTGTGTGTGTGTACACACATGTGAAATGAAAAATGTTCGGTAGGAAGGATAACAGCAGCTGAGCTTCAGACTGGGTAGCACTACAACTTGTGCAGAAAACAAGCATGTGCGAGAAAAATACATTCACGCGCATAACGCAAAAATTCCCTAAAGCACTTGCGTATATAAACGAAACTATGCTCCATGCTTTGAGCAGTTTCAATTTTGATAACAGTGCACACATGTAAAATAATGGGGCACTCACTGAGGAGAATTGAATCGTCACAAGCGAATTGATCAGAACAAACTACTGCAGTGTCCGTCACCTTCTTTCCTATGCGTAAGTTTCCAATTGGCGCTGTTCTCTATCAAGCGTCATCTGCATCCTTTGAGATGTAATAAAACAATACGTTGGCACTTTTTCACTACGATGCCATGCGTTGTGGCACCCAGCGATGGTCTTTGCACATCACTTCTTTCTTGGGTTCGCACGTGCGGCATGGCGAAAATAAAGGAACTATGTGGCTGCTTCTCAATGCACGCAATGTGGTAACCTATCTCCTTTCAAGGTTGACCCTGTTAACACCATTTCCAGGCGCAGCCGCTACGTGGCGAGCGCTGAACTGGAGTCACGAATATGGACACGTACCTCCTTTCTGCGTGACCATCCCCCACATGTCCCTCCAGCTGATGACGTGAGACTTCTTGCTTCCCAGTCGCTTCAGCAGGTCTCTCGCTGGCTGCTTCATTTGGAAAGTACCTTCGTCCTGAGTGAAGAGATATTCACGCCAAGTTTACAACAGACAACAAAAAAGGCTCTATTACATCAGGTAGCCAAAAAATACAAGCACACAAGAAAGAACGGCGGTGAAGGAGCAAGGAAATCATCAGTTGGACTATATCTTGGTGTGGGGAAGTGCACAGGCTGCGCCCGAGCTGTGAACGAGCCCGTTCGACTGTTTCTGACAGTACCGGCCGTCCGCCTGCTACCAGGTGTTGTTAATAAACCCCCTTTCAAAGGAAACATGTACACGAAATGAGACATTGAACAAGTTGTTCTTTTTTTGGTTACAGTGTGGTGCTTTGATCTTTGATAAATAGGCATGGATTCTAAGAATGAAATTTACTTTGAAGTCAGCGCTCGTCCCGTACGCATCTTCCTGCCTTGTGTCTTCGTATTTTCGAGTTACCTGATCTACTACGCATTCTTGCAAACCCACCCAAATTTTCATTGTTGTAAGAAGAGCCAGACCCACAAGGATAACACATACAGCCACAGGAGAACCTGAAGCGGTGGCTTTTCAAGAGCCAACTGCAAGCTCACTTGAAGCAAACACTGTAAGTACATTTTTAAGGTACCTGCTATGCCATTAATAATGATAATTCTGCGAAGTAGGAAAGCGCATACCCATTACGCCTTAAACCTTCATTCAGCAGAGTGGCAAAGTATTCCCTATGCATCTGTAAGACACTGTAATTGCTTGCATAGCTGAACACCTTTTTGATGTTGTGGCTGATCGAGAATAATCACTGAGCTTTTGCAATGGGTGGGAAGTTTTGACTGCTCAGCCGTTATGAAGTTCATGTATGAGTTAGTTTTCTCTTCTTCCGTACCATGTAACATCTGTTAGAGTGACTCGTTTCCCGAAATGATGCCTGTATAGAATATTTTTCTTAAGGTTCAAACTGGTAGGATGCTTGGCTGTCCCACACAGTGCCTGGGTTGTATAACTTGAATCAGACATCACAATTAGTGTTATTCCAGAGGCATATATCAATCTTGTTCAGTATGACCTAAAAGAAAGTTAACCAACTAGTATTGAAAGTTCGGCTATTGCGTCGTTAACAATGCTTAGGTGCGTGGTTGCCAAGCTTTTATTAGATAACCTTCAACGATGTACAAAAGAAAAAGGATCGCAAGCGTAAAAGCAAATTCTTTTCAAAACACTTCTCAATTTTCAGCAGAAATATACAGCTGACTAACATTGTGGGGCCGAAAAAAGGCGAGAATGTGCCGTTATGTCAGGGACAGCAAAAGGCTTAATTAACACTATGTTGTCAACTTCAACACTGAAAAGATTAGTGGCCATTGAAATGGCTTGAGCCCATTGATAAAACATTTGCAATGCATGCACTTTGCCTTCCGTGGAGCCACCCCAAACAGAAGCCTCACACACAGCTTAGTCTCATCTTGTCTTGTGGACAGCAGACTCACTTTGATAGTGAAGATGAGCACCCGTCCGTCAGAGACCATGTTGAGAAAGAGAGCCATTGCTTCATCTTCATGAGGTGAGTATGTGTCAAACATTCGTTGTGCCATGACACTTCCCTGAAGTGGCAAAGCCATAGTCACAGATTAAAGACAGAGTCAACAAGATTTTGTTAACAAAGTTATCTTACAGAAAGAGGAATCAGAAATTGCATGTAAAATGCCATCATACATATTTTTTAGGAAATGAGAAGTCAACATGCCATTGCAGTGTGACCCAAAGATGCAAAACTTGTTAAAATTTTCTTCAGACACTTTCAAATATACTAATACAATCGGGCTGACAGCACGTTTTTGTTTGTATCTATTGAACGCTTAGTTCATACAACTTTGTGCATGACATTTTCAATAGAACTGCTGGATCAGTAAAGCTTGTGTGAAGGAACTTATTTTGCAGCACGCTCGGTTCAATACTAGGTTTTGGCAGTCGCTAATTAAGATAACTGGACAATTAAGACGTGTTCACCGGTACTGGCCAGCATGTGCATTGTTTAGTGGCATCAAACTATCATTAAATTATGCTTATTGGGCCACAACATGGTTGATTTGGATGATTCTAGAAATGCATGAGAGCAAAGCGGCACAAATGTGCAATGCAAAGGAACGAACACAGCATTCGTGGGCTCACAGGCTCTCAGAAGAGGCGTAGTAGCCATGCACAATCATGTTTTTGGCACATAACAAATTATTCGGTCACACCTTACTTAGGATTAGGAAACAGGGGCTAAGAGTTGTGTTCATGCTGTTAACGAAGTAGATAACAACAAAAATTGCATTTTTTACACTGGTGTTATGCATAACAGTTACAGCATTTACATATTCCTAAAAAAAACAAAAGTGCATTGATGCACTAAACATGAATTTATGCTTTTCTTGATACTTTCGATGATTTAGTATTCGGTTAACTTGGATAATTTTTCCAGTTCCATGAAGAGCGAATTAACCAGCTTTTGCTCTATAACACAACAGTTTTGGCAGTATAAGGTCTGACGTCGGTGCCATCATTGTCGATGACTCCCAAAACACACACATATTATTGCACTGAAATAATGGCACCATTTATCTAGCTACAGTGACACCGTTTTCTCTGTGAAAAAAACAGATGAACAACAATGTTCAGTTGCAGAAGATTTCAATATTTTAGGGCTATCACTGCAGACTGCAATCACTGAGAAATAATTGCAGACAAAATTAGTTATTGATGCAAAAATGACTGGATTAAACTGAACTCACTCAGAAGTACTATCAATAGAAAATGCCAAGTTCAATGAAGCCAGCAGTTCAGCAAGAATAGTTTTGTATATAATATATGGCACATTTACTTGCACGACAGTCAGCTTTTACTATCTTGCACACTGTTCAAGAGTTTGTTCATTTATTAAGATATCGCAACACAGAAACAACTGTCACCTTACACCGGGGCAGCAAGAGAGAGATAGAGAAAAAAAGTTTTTTGTTTAGTGTACGTCGTTCATGAAGTTGTGACTTACCGTTGCTTGGTTGAGGACGAGGACGTGGATGCCACGACCCTTGTTGTCTTCCGAGTCATCCAAAATCTTGAAAAAGTAAAGAAGACAGCGATTGGATGAGCAACAAAAAGCAGCAATAACATAGAGCTCCAACTTTTGAGCACCAAACAAACAAATTATACAACACAAGACTAGACATTCCCTTGTGTTGCATGCTGTACAAATCTCGTATAGCTACTCAAGCTGTGACAATGATCACATGAGCAAAACAGCGCAATAAGCATGAAGCCGTAGGTATCCTTGTCATGCCTATGCTTGTTTTCTACTCCAGCTGTAGTGAACAAGTCGAGTCTTTACTGCCAGAGAATGCAAATGGCAGAAAGTATAATAAAGACTGCACAACGGAAAGTTGAACAGCTGCCATAAAACTTGAAATAATAAATTGGTAAATCAAGGAATCACCTATGTCATCAATTTTTACAACCACTAAAGTACTGCGAATTCAGTTTATTGAACAATGCATTTAGAGAGAGAGAGAAAAAAAATAGAGATAATCAATGTTGAAAAAATTATCTGAGCTTTCACACATAGAAGATAATAAAGCATAAACAAAATCAAAGCAAACACAGAATATAAAATGTAATATAGTTGATTGAACGACGTGTTAACAAAAGAAGCTTAAGCTTTTTAGTGAGTGAAATTCAGACTTGCATATCCACTTTTATGAAATTTTTGTTCAAGCATGCTTATTGTGGTGTTAGTTGACATATTTCGAACTCTTGAGCGAGTTCCTGCGACGTAGCTGTACCTACCGTCGTTCCGTCGACAGTGACGGACACCTTGGACTGGCTCGAGACGACTTCGATTGTGAGTGTCTTGGGCAGGCTGTCTTGTAGATGCAGAGCATTGTGCCGGCCTTCCTGGGACGACGAATCTTCTTGGAGCTTTCGGCTGGTGTCCATGATGAACATCACGTTGATCACCACAGTGACAGAGAGGATTGCCAGCAACAGGTACTGCATGAAAAAGAACGCAAGCGCAGATGCTTCCAGCAAATGTAATAAGAGAGAGAGGGAATAAAAAGAAAGGCAGGGAGGTTAACCAAGGCTGAGCCCAGTAGGCTACCCTGCACTTGGGAAGGAAAGTTATGGTGGAGGAGAAAAATGTCACCGATCGGTGGACGCGTAACAAATTCATGTTTGACATCACGAATGACGAATCAGACCGGTGTCCTTGAGAAAACGCACCAGTGCTCTCACTGCCTTTCGAAACTGGTATGGGCAGTGCCATGGTCCCAATACCTACTCAGCAGAGAAATCCCTTCCGTCCAGTTGATGTAGAACAGTGCGAAGGCGAAGCCTCTCGTCTGCGTATATTGGGCAGTAACACAAAAGGTGTTCAATTGCGTCATCGATGGAACAGTCTGTTCCGCAAGCGAGAAGCAGCTTATTGATGCTTTTGGCTGTCAACTTTTGTTATTGCTCTTCCATGTTGGCATTTGTAAATGCATTTCATTTCATGATTAAAGAAAACAGTTCAGCTGTGCCTGCCCACAGAAGCAGTTCAGTGCCTTTCATTCTCGTCCTTTCTTTTGGGGCAATACAACACATAACATAATGAAATCACTACATGAAAATCATCTATGGTTATGTGCTGATTGGCACATTTGTTTGCACGACATTCAGCTTTTACTATCTTACACATTGTTCTAGAGTTTGTTCACTTATTAAGCATTTAGTGTTCCTATATCGTCTATGTCAGGAGATGAGAATGCCGTAAAATGAATGCTAGGTCTTTCAAATAAATTGACATCATTTTCATGTTGTACTGTGAAAAAGATACTAATTGGGATGCTAATTAACTAAGTGAGGCACTGCGGCAGCGTTGCACTAATGCAAAATTATCTCACCTATAGTGACTGAAGAATAGGGCCTTGCGCAAGTAATAAGTGCTTGGCATGTTTGAGCTGAAATAATGCAGTTTCTACGCCTTTGACCAGCAGTCTTGCCTGCAAACCTCTGTTTATGATACGTGTGACCATGCTAAAAACAATGTATTGCTAAATTAATTTACATATTCTTGGTTTATGGCTTCAAAAGCTGTGCTTCTCTAGTATGCACTTGCGGACAAAGAAAAAGAATACTTTACAAGTTGCCGCAAAATTTTCAAGCACATTTTCCCACACAATTCAAAGGCAAGGCAGTGAAACATTATCCAAAAAATAAACCAGTAGCAGAAGCAATCTCTTGGCCTAGTTCATGCTTGCTAATAATCCCGATGCAGCACAAAGACATGTAACAACACATAACAAAGCACCTGTGTTCGGTGTTTATGTGCCTTTGTTATGCGTCTTTGGGTGACACCATGACTATTAGAAACCTGTGGCAGCAGGGCGTGGTCATCTGGTAGGCATGATTCAAGGGCACGTCAGTGGTGCGCCGCTGGGATTGAATCCGCGACCTTCGGGTACGCATCCTAGCGCCATAACCACTGCTCCATCACGGCGTACAGACCAGAAACACAAGGCGACAAGCACGTTAAAAAAACTAGTCTGTGTTCTGTGTTCGTGTTCTGTGTTTCATTTATTCGTTTGAAACCAACAAATTTGCAGTTTGCACGGGTGGTGGTGGAAAGTCGGTAGCATTTAGGCGTTTTATAAACCGAATACAAACCGGTTTCGCAAAGCTTCCTTCGCCGCATCACAGACAAGCTGTGCGGTGAAGAAAGCGTACTGCAGTGAAGCATATATGTTGGAAAGTAAATTGTGATTCACCAAAGACCTCCTACCCAACTATCAAACCCAAAAATTAAAAAAAAGAAAAAAAAACGAAGGCGGATGTGGGGTGGTGGGGCACCGATTGCTGCAATCAGTTCAGGGAGTTGCCAAAGGTTGCGCCACGCATATACCCAAAGCTTTTCCGTCATTGCTTAAAGATGCACTAAAGAGAAACAACAAGTATATTTATACTGATAAATGATAATTTGAAAACATTGTTTTCGTTATTTTCACCGTCATAGGTTTATAAACCAAGTAGAAAATCAAGGTCAGAGCTTCATTCTTTTTTTTTTAATTTCGTGCTGAAATATCCAAACGCGGCATCGGGGATTACAAATCGTCTTTTTTTTTCTCTCGTATTTTGGCAATATTGGTTCCACGAAATATCCAGAAAATCGGTACGCTATGTATATAATAGGTCCTAATGCTAAAAATGTTTCATTTCCTACCTGCCCCACCGCAATGCTGCGCACCAAAGACAGTCCGCTGTGAGACGGACGCCACTGCTTTATTTTACTTTACAATGCATCCATTGGGACTCCATCTCTTTCGCACACGACAATTCGGGAGGAAGGAGCGTTGCGGCAAAACTTCGCTGAACGGCAAACCCTGCGCACGCCTACGATCAGCAGGTAGACTGCTGATCGCACTAACGTGGCGTGAACAATCTCTAAAGAGACGTTTTTTTTTTCTTTTGAATATATTGCTGCTATAGCTATAGCCCTTGGTACCACAGATAATCTCTCGTTACGCGCCGTGGCCATCCACGAAACAGCTTCTCAGTCTGCCAAACAACCTTTCACGTGCGCGCGCACACACACACACACACACACACACACACACACACACACACACACACACACACACACACACACACACACACACACACACACACACACAGAGAGAGAGAGAGAGAGACAGAAACAGAGAAAAAGAGAGTAGAGAGAGAGAAGACAACCCAGTGCGCCGGTGCCGAGAAAGGAAGCAACAAACAGCCTTCCACGCGAGCGTCGATCAGTGTCCCTCGCACGAGAGGCCACCCCTACGGAGGCTCGTCTTGAATATCCGAAACAGGATATACGCCCGCCTGCGGAACAACTTCCCAACTCGATGTGCCCGCGCTCAGCTGCGTCTGATTAATTGAATGTCAGCGAACGTGCCCGCGCACTCTTCCTCTCTCACCTCGACGTCACGGGGAAACAAACAAACAAACAAAAAAGGCGCCCGCAAGAGTTTGCTTGTGAGACGTACGTGCATTGACAGCAGTCTTCCTAAAGCACGGCAGGAAGACGCCCCGACCTGAAAGCTTCCAAACAGTAGAAAAAAGAAAAGAGTTCAGATTAACTGCTTACGATTGGAATAAACGAGAATGCGAAGCTTTAGCAACTCACGTTTCAACTTTGAGTTAGAGCAATTGTATCCATGACAATGCCATTGCAGAAATTGTAGGCGAAGGCACACGCACAAAAACAATGTTATATTCAAATGGATGCCTGTTCTGCATTCTCCGTTGAATGACATGGACGAAACAAAAAGATGGCCACATTAGATTTACATAATTTCTTTCTCGGCTTGAGGTTCTACATCCGCCTACTAAACCTGTTCTTAATACAAGTTCACATCCTGATGTTAACCACCACGTGAATTATAATCACCCAATTTTATCTGAAGGCCTGACAGCTGACTCGCTCAGCATTAATTGCCCCTTATTTCATGTTCTCTCATCTAACCCAACCGTACTGCTTCCCTAGCGTTTATACACTAAAGATCATGCCGCCTAGTCCTTAGCCCACCTCCTTTGTTGGTGAGAGCTCCCAGGAAGAGGTAATCATTATTATCATCATCACAATCACCATCATCATCGTCCTTCTACTCGTGGGGGTTATGCGAGATTGATAGCAGGCAGTGAGCACGAAAAACAAACTTCTTTATAAATGTGGTAGGGTGGCTTGACAGGCTGAGATACATCGTGAAAACTTGTGCAAGTTTAAAGGTTCGTGTTCCTTGTTAGAAACATTTTTCCTTGTTAGAAACAAATAAATAAACATTAACGAGAATGATTTTTTAGTTCTCATTAATATTGTTAAAACTTGTGAGGCACGAAAAATATACTGACTACGGAAGTTGACGCGGCAATGCACTGACTTCCAACAGAAGTCATTCAGCGAAAGTCATTCTGCTGCAAGTCAGTGCATTGTCTCGTCGTCTTTCTTAGTCCGTGTCTTTTTCGTGCGCCAATAGTTTTCACGATGGTAGGGTATCACCGGACAGGTAATGCATAAGCAACGAGAAGACAGGACATGCACTGTCCTGTCTTCCTTTGCTGTCCTGGCGTTGCCCTACCGCAATTATGAACCCAAACCAACTAGCTCATCTATCCGTTTATCCTGTCGAACGCCTTTGCTCAGCAGGAAAACATGGCGCCACCTTTTACACCCCTTTGTGTGAGCCGCGGAAGGACGGAGAAATGGAGGATGCGCGCCGGACAAAACGCAGCGAATCGCGTTACGAAACGAAAACGAAATGGAGATGGAAAGTGGGTGAATGTTGAAGAGGAAAGGAACACGGCATGCAAGACGTGCACAGACAACATGGTGACATGGCAGACCCCTCGTCTGCCAATGTCACCGAATCGCACCTACGATACGAGCTGCCGGTAGAGAGGATGAGAGAGAGAAATAGAGCGTATGTGGATAAAGAGAAAGATATAAGGGGAGAGAAGGGTGGAGTGAGAAAAAAATGATAGAGTATAGGAAAGTAAATAGGAAGAGAGCATAATTGCAAGAAAGAACATATGGAGAGAGAGAGAGCATGTAAGATAAAACAGAAAGAAAAAAATGGGGAAGAGTATGGAAAGGTAGAGAGAGAGAATATAAGAAGAAGGAGTGGGCAGAGAAAGAGAGAGAAAGCTGGCGACGTAACCTCAAACGGTCGCTTCGGGTTTCAGCGGTTTACCCTCCCCCCCTCCCTCCCTCCCTTCCGCGCGGACAGACTACACGGACCCTGGGCTTAAAATCATCCAACCGCGCAGTCTGTCTCCTCGGGACTTACTGCTTTTTTTTGTTTTATGTTTCCCATATCCCATGCGCGGTTTTCACGCTCAGGGCTCTCCACCGCGCGACCCAGTAACAACGAACACGGATCCTTCCAGGAATAAAGCGGAAGAAGAAATTCCCCGAGCGGGAAAAACATGGGTGTCACGTTACCTCCCAGCCGTTTCGCGCGATTCTTTCCTTTCCTCTCTCGATGAGAAAGATAGCATGTGTAAACACAATTTTTTTTAAATAGAAAAAGAAAAACGAAGGATTTTTTGTCACCGTTACTTGGCGACGACTACCCGTTTCCACTTGAATGTTACAAATAAAGAAAGAAAAAGCGAGATCACCTTAAAAAGTGTTCACAGACAGTCTGTCACCTCTTGCTCGACTGTCTGAAAACACAATCTTTTAGGGCGATCTCATCTTCTTCTTCTTCGAAAGAAAGAAAAAAAAAGAAAAAGCTTCACGGGGGCAACGCCTCGTGCCGTAGTATTGGTTACGCTTCGATACCTGCTGCAAGCAGCGACAGTCGCCCTGCCGCGCGAAGCCGGGCGGCCTAATTAATTCGCTAACGAATTAAGGTTTTAATTACTCGCTTCCGCGGAACCACCACATTTCAATTATGCTGTGGCCTTGGAGTTTTAAAATTATATATATATATATTGCTGGCGGTCGCTCATGGCACCTAAGTATTGGTTGTACATGTCCGACATGACGGCTGCACGCTGAGGCTTCCAGAAGGAGACCTTCAATTTTACTGTCTCTATAAAATCAACTTGCATTTCTCAGCAGGTCTGTTGAGCCAGACAGGAGGGAGGGTATCAACCCACCTCCAAATTTTCTGTTTCTTTTTAAATGTGTAAATAGACCCCTCAGAGTCCACCGCCTTCCCCAAATTTTTTTTTCACTTGCCCCACGAAGACTTGCTGTAAAACATTAAATTGGCTCAAACCGAATTGTAACGGACTAGAACCACAATTCACCTGACACGTTCTGGCGAGGAACCGCCTGTGGCGCACGTGTCGCACGTACAGTCCGGCTCGCAGCAGCGTGGCCCCGGCGAGTCCCGTGCCGCCGGGGCCCGGGCCGGCCGATGACTGCTGGACGGCTGTCATGGCGGTGGACGCTCGGCCGCCGCTCAGGCCGCAGCAGTCGCGGCGGCGGCGACCCGCGGCCCGGCGGGGCGGCGCCCTCCGCTCGGCAGCCGTGGTGCTACCACCCTCGGGGCAGCAGCCACGCGCGCCATCCGAGTGGCCAATCACGAAGCACGCCGGGGAACGTCGTCAACCTGCGAATAATTGAGGAACCGCCAGTGTAGCAAACACGTTTTCCACATCTAGGACACTTCTTTAAAAAAACGATTGTGTTTTGCGCTGGGGTCCACCAAGAAGTGACTCGCGTCATTTCCGTCACGGAAGTGACGTCAGTAACAGGAAATCAATCATAATGCGAATGGTAACCAAAAAAATTAAGCTGTGCCTTTTCAGACTGGAAATATTGTGAAATATTCGAGACCTCCAAGCACAATACGTATCTGTTACATGAATTGAAAAAACGAATATTAAGCGATGCCAATTTCTTCCGCCGTGGATAATAAAGAAGGCACGGTGCGGCACACAACGCAAGCAGCACAGTATGGGTATAAGCGAACTCCAGGGATAACTCGAGAGCACCAAAGTGTTCACCGCACTGGAACCTGGGGCACCTCCACAAGGGCAAACAAGCTGTTTAACCGTGGCCTCACCAATGCGCCACAGAAACCCATCGAGCACCATTATATCCAGTAGTCCAATCTAGGGCCGAAAAAAAAAAGGCTCTGTTTTAACTCTGAAGGTACTAGATCGAGGCTGGTTTTTGCAGTAAAATGGCTTTTAATTATCTATTTAGCTGCTGATTCAGCGCGACCAAGTTCAGTCTTTATACCAATACTGCTAATATGAATCGTTGTGATTTAACACCCCAAAACCACGATATGATTATGAGAGACGCCGTAGTGAAGGGCTCCGGAAATTGACACCGCCTGGGGTTCGTTCACATGCACCTTAACCTAAGTATACAGGCATTAAGTATTTTCCCTCCATCGAAAATACAGCCGTCTTGGCCGGGATTCGATCCCGCGACCTGCCGGTCGGCAGCCAAGTGTCTTAGCCTGTAGACCACAGTGACTGATTATTACAAAACTGCTGAAAGTTACACTTGTGATTACGCACATTTGCGGGGGTTGCATTTCCGATGGAGGCGGAAATGTTGTAGGCCCGTGTGTTCAAATTTGGGTGCACGTTAAAGAACCCCAAGTGGTCAAAATTTTCGGAGCCCTCCGCTACGGCGTCTCTCATAATCATATGGTGCTTTTGGGACGATAAACCCCACATATCATTCAATCACATTTACCAACAAGCATAATAAAAAGTTGTAACACCCGTCGTAAAACACGTGGTCAGCTACGGATACTAGAAACTGGCGAAAAGAACACTAAAAATTAGATTAGCACGAATTAAGTTTGCAAACTACAGTGTGTTCTTAATACTGATCTAAACATCCACATTACAGGTGAAGGCACTACATGAAGCAGATATGACGAAAAAAAAAATGGAGAAGTCGGCGTCCCGCGTTTCAGCCATACGTTTCCATCGCGGAAAAAATTTCCCTTCTCTGCACATCGTGCGGCGACCGCCCGCACACCCATCACATTGAATTATCATGAACAGAGCGAGAAAAAACTAACAGAAAGGAATGTTAATGTGACGTGGTCGTGACGTTGACGAAGTCAGTAGACGGCGTTTTCAACACCAACCTTAATTCTCATTTGGGCAAACCTTAGCCCGAAAAATGAAAAGACAACGCGCAAGCGATTAATTAACCCTGTAAATTGATAGTGACCATCGAGTAACCTAATCCGCGCCGAGGTGAGTCGGCATTTATACATACGAACTCGCGACATGCCGGTCAACATGCAGTCGAGCACCATGACCATCAGACCACCGTGGCGGGTAAGTACGTCTTGCAAACAAACAAACAAAAAGTCAGTACGCTCACTCTTGTCACCATGAACAAATCTTGACCTATAAGCCACCCATTCAACTCACAATTACGGAGGAGTTCCAAGACAGACGAACAACACAAATCCAGGTGGAACCGAACTTTCAACGCCGGCCTCTGTGGTGCACTGTAGTGTATTCCTAAGTATGAAACGACTGACGATCCCCTCGTATAGAAGCATCACGCAACGGCTGAGTTGGCTGAGCGCTGTCCCTGCATTGTTGAACGCGATTCCGTCCACCGAACCACGGCACGGGCCCGTACGCGCGCGCAACGTACTACTCACACGAACCACGATAAGGTCACTACTGCTGTCCGTGAAAACCTCACTGGCCGCTCGAGCGGCGAAGAAGAGCTATGCTCCCCATGAACGACCTTCGCCTATCATGGACGGCAAGATGCCGCGGCCCCTCAGAGGGAAAGAAGAGTTTTTAAAGAAATAGAACACTCAAAACACCCGTAGGCGAGAGCAGCATAGCGGGGTGGGCAGCGAGAAGGGCAGCTCGGTGGTTTACCTGCAACCCCCGCCCCCTTCCCGCTGCCATGACCACTAGCGTCCCAACGGAACACTCCCGACCACCGGGCAGGTAAAAAAAAAGCGTGCCCAGCTGCCCACCAGGAGCAGCCCGCTTGGTACCGCCGCACTCAGAAGCCGGGCAGCCGGCATGCATGGCCGCAGGGTGCGCGCTGCTTCGGAAACCGCAAGAGGGCTTCCCCGCATTTTTTATTACTTTTTGGGACCGGACCGGACCGGCCCAGGCGCCCCCGCAGTGCCCGGCGGAGCAGCAAAAAGGCTTCTCTATTCAAGGCGACCTCCTCTCCCTCTACGGCGGCAGCGAGCGCGAGCACGGAGATACAGGGGAAGTGAAAGTGTTTCGGTGTAAACGCTTTTGTGAAAGGCGACCCGAAAGGTATGCGTATACACTGGGGTTTCGGCAAAATATACGCGGTAACCTTTTGGCAGAGGCGACAAGATTCCTCCTAAAACGTCTATTACATTACCAAATACATCTCTTGAGAATTTTTAACAATTTAATTAAATTACGTTATAAGTTACCACCTTGTGACACTAACATTACGTTAACTTTAGATGCTGTGACGGGTTTATGACGCTGACGAAGGCAGCAACTGGCGTGTCCACGATGAAACTATTTGGCAAACATCGTGGCTGGGAAAGAAACTCAAACCACATAAAGAAATGCACGCTGTACACTGACATCGGCGATTAGAGCGTGGCAGCATTAATCCATGACGCCCACACGACGTCGGATGACGTAATCACATGACATTGCTCGTTCAAAGGTGGGCCGACGACGGAGGCCCCACAAATCACGTGAAGTGCTGAAAATTGAAAATACGTTACTGGGCGAGTCAGACGGTGCATTGTTCGAAAATAAAAGCAAAGCGAAAAAAGACGGGATAAGCACTCACAACCAACCGAATATATATATATATGAAAGGACTAAGAAGCAGAAGATATCTTGCGTCTTCTAGTCGTCTTAGGCAAATACAGGAATAATCATGCCAATTTTAATCCACTACTGAGTTAATTTTCTGTATTATTCAAACGATATACCATTCTCTCTGTACAAGCTTACTCATTTCTACTGTCACTGTTTGTTGAATAAATTGAATTAGACTGTAGTGAAGTATGGCAGGGATAACTATCAGTTGTCGACGCGCGTGGAAAACAGCGAGCGCATGCAGCATCCATTTGCACGAACAACACTTCGCTGGCGGAAGAGACTGCGATAGCCTTGACCATACATGCTGCAAAGGTGTTCACGACTCCGACTCACGTAGACGGCGATCAGCTCTTTTTCCGCTGGAGTATTTTCGACACAAGCAGCGGCAATTCTTCATAAATCTTTTCACAGCAGCGCTGTACCAATGAGAAGGGAGGACATCACATTTCCTGGCTTACGTCGATAGAGCCGTTAATTTGACTTGGTGTAATCCCTATGAATGGGCTCACTGTCTGTCGCGAGATTTCACGCACCACGCTAGTTCAGAAGCCTCAACTCTTCTCGTGTATTGTACCCCTACACAGATCCGTTATCCACGTTCCACAAGATTAAATCACATTGCTGATTAAGCCGGACGACCTTTTCTCCCCATAGCCCCAACTAAGTTTTACGTTTAATAGGCCCACGTTGAATAGGGCGTATTCAGTCACGTTTACGTCATTGCAGACGCGAACGTATCCCAACACGAAAGTATCGATCTCAACTTTCGCAGTCCTGCTCTAAATGCGGGAACGAGTCCTCCTCACTGGATCACATGCTCTGGCTGTGCCCATTCAACGTGGGCTCCGGTCTGCACTGAATCAGATAAAGTGGGACGAAGCTCTTCGCAGTTCGGACATCACTCTTCAGCCAGAGGCCATCCAGAGAGCCCGAGCCGCCACCTTGAGTCACCACCTACCGGTTCCACCTGGGTGGAGGAACCAATTGATGAGGAGCCCTAGGGCTATCTTCATCATTTTCCTCGGCACTATTCAATAAAGTTCTTGTCATGTCATGTGAACCATTTAAACTGTGTAATGGATCACCATTTACAAAGCCTTCTATAGTGTGGGTCGTCCCCTTCGGTTCCATTCTGAAAAATGCTGCTTGAGCTGGCAGTCCGTGCTTCAGTTGCTTTGACTATGGTCATACACGTTTGCGGCCGAATGCCGATCACCGAGAAACATACACGCCTTTATAGCACCTTCATTTCGAGGGAGCGGAGGGCCCTCGACCCTGATGTTGTAACACAATACGCTTTGTTTGTTCGTTTGTTTGTTTGTTTGTTTGTTTGTTTGGACGGTTGACTCCTCTATATAATGGCACATACCCATTCTGGGGGATTAATTAAGAAAGCTTGGCATAATCTTTCAATGAGCACTACTATATTGCTTATTAATACATATACAAAACATCAGAAAAAAATATAATGCGAAAAACTCCAAGAGAGAAAGACAATGGGAAAAACAGCAAAACGTGAAATGCTGAAATCTTGAGTTGACCACAGAGCTGGCGCGGATTTGCGACATTCTCTTCATCTTCTTCACCCCACCTTCATCAGCGGTCGACCTCTTCGCCGAGGTCCCTCGCCCTTGTTGCGAAACTTTCGCCGCGTGCCTTCAAAACCAAACGATGTGTCTGTGCATATGCGTGGGCGGGTGCACCACAGACGCCGCGCAGGTATGCGGCAGCGCTCGGCAAGAAACAGAGAAAGACACGGGGAAGAGGCGAAGTCAGGGGGGCAACAAACTCGCAAGCTGCAGTGCCCGTATTCTTGCCTACGCTTCGCGATGTATGGCGTGTACGCCCATTTAAAAGCAGGGCCTCTGTTGCAGTCATAGTAGGCACACGTTGCGCGTGGGACGAGGGAACGCTTTCGCGGCAAGCAAGAATATGAACCGAAAGCCGGATACGAGGCGCCGAAACCCGCGCCTATAGAATGGGCGGGAGGGAGGGAGAGAGGGTGAAGGGAAGATTTCGTGCGTGCAATTAAATTAACACGCCGTTAATTCGAATTACGGGAGACGTGGCGGGCGGGGTTGCGTGAAGAGTGGTATATAGAGAGGCGTTGGCTAAAGTGCGGTGGGAGTTGAAGCCAAGTTCTAATGTATAGTTGCACTGAGGGGAAAGTACGACGGACTAACGAACGAAGAGGACATACGGGACAGGTGGTGCGAAGAGGATCCAGTCCACTTTGTGTTCGTTAGTCGTTCGTACATTTCGCCCAGCGCAGCTATACATTCGAATGCAATACAAACTATAGCCCAACGTCAAGCTTTGCTAACCGAAACCGACGTCCACCCCCCCCTCCCGCAACTGCAGTTTTCTTACTACGAAGCATTTAGGAGCTTGATGTGGACGAGTTGGTGGAGCACACTAAAAGAAAAAAAAAAAACACCGCGGAGCACTGTAAGCGTTGCAGCCACCGATTATAAATCAGACCGAATTTTCGGCACAATCAGGGGATAGATTAGAGAAGACTCCCGAAACCTTTTAAACCGTGCGCTAAGGAGAGACAAACATTAGCTGTTGATCAGTGGCACTTGAACACATCAGATCGCTCGCCGCATCGTCCCCAGCTTAAATATTAACTGAATAAGGGCACGCACAAAGACACGAACACTAGATCAGGAAATTGCACATTTCTTTGGAAAAAAAGGTAGGTACATGTATATCTCTTCTGTCACATGACCTGGCAGGTGAAACAGCAAAAAACAAAAATGGGGGTATAAAACACGTGCCTCAGATCAGATACTCAAAGTGCTCATGAGGCCCTTATTTGGTTAAAAGATTAACCAATACCAACTAGCCCAATTATCCGTGCTACTGCAATCACTTTAACTCTTTGATTGGTATGTGGGGTTTAACGTCCCAAAACCACCATATCATTAAGAGAGACGCCATAGTGGAGGGCTCCGTACATTTCGACCACTTAGGGAATTCTTTAACGTGCACCCAAATCACACACGGGCTTACAGCATTTTCGCCTCGATCGTAAATACGGCCGCCGCAGCCGCGATTTCATCCCGCGACCTGCGCGTCAGTACCTTAGCCACTAGACCACCACGGCGGGGCCAGTTTAACTCTTTAGGTTTGTGCTCCAGGTTTCTGTCCCAAGAAGGTTGGGGGCCCAAGAAATATGCCAGCCGTCACAGGGCGCACGCGCAGAACTCATCAAGGCACTGTGGGCTCCAGCGCTCGTGTCGACCCAAGACCCAAAAAGTCCCAAACTATAGCGTGGGTTCCCAAGGTGTCTAGGGTCGTCAGCGAAACGAGACAGCGCAGGCCACGACGCAGTCTGGCCCGTGTCTCGCATATAATGTGAATTTAGCCACGTGTGGCAGTGCATGCGTTTGACCCAATGTAGCCTGCGTCATAGGTCTAATCATCAAGCTCAGTTGAACAGAAGAGCAGCCTACCCAACGCTGTTTTGGGGCACAGTGTCTTGGGTTCCCTATTATCATCTTATCTAACAACTGCGATATTTGAGCTATTGATATGGTATATACTATAGGAACATTTCACTGAACAACCATCTTGTTTGGAGAGGAACACAGCCCGCATCGTTTCTGTGTTCAATGCGGTCTTCTGGAAGCTGTCAATTTTGCCGGTATACGTGACAACTGGAATGGCAATGAAAACAACTTCTGTGCGCTTAGATTTAGCCGCCTACGCCCGTGGGTATATAATCGTGAATAGAACGGTTCACGGTAATCGAAAATAGAATGTAACGCACGTGCGAGAGTAAATGAAATCGTTCTCGCCGTTGCGGGCAACGAAAACAGCGGACGAACGAAGTGCCGACATGTCCACCCAGGGACACGCGCGGGCTCTCACGGTCACGGACGACGCTGCGTGGCGAGCACGCCCCGCGATTAATGATCCGTTGCGCCAAGCACTCCCATATCGAAATGTGTCGCCTCGCGCGGGCGGCCGTTGCGTAACACTTACGACTGAGCGGAAGGCGTGACAACGATGCGCTTGCACGATGCCCGTGGGAAAACGGGGAGAGATCGAGACCACCGTTTGTCATATACCACGGCGACACCGCTGCGTTACACACACGATATGGCGTTCTTTGTTTCCCTTTTTTTTCCTCCTCGCTTTTTTTTTTACTTTCTTTCTTTCAGCCCTCATTGCTGGCAGCCGTCGCTTTAAACTTTAGCTACCCGACGACGCAAGCGTGTAAGTGGTCACGGTACACAGGCCTAAATGATTTAAAACGTGAAAGGGAGGGGGGGGGCGCCATCCAGCTGAGCGCACGTCGTTGTTGGTAGCGCAGCGCAGGACAGACGGACGGACAAACGGACGGACGAATGGATCGATGGATGGACGGACGGATGGATGGATGGATGACCGGTTGGAGAGACATTACATACATACATACATACATACATACATACATACATACATACATACATACATACATACATACATACATACATACATACATACATACATACATACATACATACAGATAGATAGATATAGATAATTAGATAGATAGATAGATAGATAGATAGATAGATAGACGACGTTTTTACTTTGTCCAGTATTCAGGAATTGGAAAGGCGTAGCGCAAAAGCGGATTGAGTGTGCCATAGCTATCGACACGAGAAGTGCGTCAGCTGTGGAGGATAAGAAACAACAAATGTAAGAATGGAAAACTTCGATATTATTATTATTATTATTATTATTATTATTATTATTATTATTATTATTATTATTATTATTATTATTCCAGCGCCAGTCGCCCCGCACTCGCTAACCTATGCCATCGATTATTAAAGACGATAGTCTTTCTTGGGGACCTTCAACGCAAAAAATATGGTCTGTCTGTCTGTCTGTCTGCTAGTTGGTCTGTCTGGCTGTCTGTACATTTGTCTGTTTGTCCACTCTCAACAGCATCGGGTATTTGAAACGGCCCACCCCATGTGCAGCGCCCCCTTTGTTGCTCAAGATTCAGCGTTCATACTTGTGCAATTGTCAATTAAAAAGCAATTATTGCGCTTGTCTTGGGCACCATAACAACACGTATATATTATGCATGTGCGCCTTTTACTAGAAAAGGCATACATAAGTAACTTTAAGGACCGTAGCGCTTATCACGCTGCGCTGACCATCCAACGCTTACACGGAAAGGCGAGTATTTCCAACGCTTTGCTAAAACAAAATGGTGGTGGCACTTACCCGTCGCCTTGCGTTCTACACCTTATCACCTCTGAGACTGGCGCGCACGCACGTCTCAGAGCCACGCGCTTTGTTTTTGGAAAAAAAAAAAACTGCCAGATGGCGCTCATGTCTCACGTGTGACGTGACTTGATGCGCTCGTTCGCCTTCACTGCACGCTCGAGGCACTCTTAACACAGCACCTCCAGAATACCATTCACCGACTTTCTTGCGAAGAACATTAAATAAATGTTTTGTTCACTCTCTCCACACGCCCGACTATCATTTTTCCACGACATTTGCAGATTACATGCCTATACAGAGTTAATTTTTTTCTCGATATGTAACAATATCTCAGGTATGAGCTCACGGTGTTAAATTGCATTGATAGTGGCCGCCAGCATATGCGTGATTTCGCGTATATCGTAGTGCCGGATAAACTAAAAAATGCTATTTTTAGACTTGTCAATAGAGGATTTTGGTCTGTCCGGCAGTCCGGTACGTTTTTGCGTATACTGGGTTGCCGGAGGGCGTCAATGCGGTCAGCGTTGAAACGAGCTTTTTGTACTTTTAGCCCGTACCGCCCAAAATACGCCCAAAAAAATGCCCGCAACGCCTTCGCAGCTGTGGCCGCCGCATGTGCGTATGCGCAAAATAGAAAGTCTTCGCAATTACTGACTAAATTTGAAAATAAAAAAAAACATAGGACAATGCCAATAAATTTTTGCGTTACAAAACGGAACTTTATGTTTGTTTTATTTAATTGCGATATGATTTGAACCTAACTATGATGAAAACATCAGCATCACGGTGATCGGCATCAGAATCGGCATCACGAGTGTCCGCCGCAGTAGCATTGACAAGCTTTCAGTGATTGCGTGCCACCACGAAGCATTTTCGAAAGGGTTCAGTGCAAGAACTTCTTCGAGTATAATTTTATCATCGGCAGGCGAGTAGCGTGTCCAGGACGCCATGCGGGTAGCGAACCTCGAAGTAGCTATTTGTTTTGTTTTTTTACGTTTTTCTTTGGCTTGACTTGACTCGGCTCAAAGGGAAGCCGGTAATGGCAACCTTGGAAGCATGTTGGGCGTTTGGGCGTTTAGCGTGTCCGGAACGCCCGTAAGGCTCGCGCATGCGCAGTTCAGACCCGGCAAACCGGTATCCGCAAACTTTTTTTCCGTAGAGTGGTGCGCCGGACAGGCTAAAATCCTCTATTCACTACCAAAAGGCGTACGTACACACCACACACCCATCTCCTTAGTAAAGTTATACCCGTCGATAGCATACGTAGCAAACGAATGATCTAAGCTGTTTGCTCTGCAGTAACTAACGCGTAGGAAACACCACCGTCGAGGCGTGGGGCCAATGCTCCCGAATTCGACAGAACAGTTTCGTTTTGAAGAAGCCAGAAAGCGGAAACAGGGCGAGCCCTTTCTTTTCCTCCAAAGCCTTCTGAGCTAAACGCGCAAAAAAAAAAAAGGAAAAATATAACGGCGTGAAGCGAGACGCTATATATACTATATATATACACTTATATACACAAAGGCGGGCGAAGCCGGAGATGCTCGGAAGCTGTACCCGTTCACGGCGCCGCAATTGTGCAGACGCGGGTGCCGAACGACGGCGGTTTCGCCGCTCGCTATACCGCCACGGCAGCACAAAAGGGTGCCGGGATTGTGGATCTCCGTGGCTGGCTGCCAACGCGCAGAAGGCTCACGCTTTCCGCTCGCACGCCGCCACACACGTCGAGCAAGAGGCACGCTTATCGCGTTACGGCCGGCGACGCCGAGAACCGAGCGCGCCGAACGGGACTCCTTTCGACGAACGCCGGAGAAAGAAGGCCGTACACAGACAGCCTCGGGGAAGAAGACCGGAGGACGACGATCGACGTCGAGTTGCGCTACCGTGTTACGTACAAAGAGCTGCAGAAGTCTCTATAGCGTCTGTTCCTTACTCCGCCCACAACCCTCTCCATTCCCCTATCTTTTGGCACACGACGGCGTGGTCGACCCGGTGTAGGATTATATGTATCCCGTTGTTGCTAGAGAAGGGATGAGATGGACCGTGAGTCCAGCGAGCAATGACTGCCCGAAGGCGATAACGAGCTAGCCAGCGGCAGTTGTAGTATGGTAGTTGAGTATAGTATACGCAATCGTCGTCGTATTATCCGGGGCGGAAGCGAGCGGCCAAGCTTGAGTGTCTGCGTTGTGTGTGCCGTTCGAAGAAACGGAACGGGCGAAGAAGTTGAAAGAAGGAGACGCGTAGAAAGAGTGTTCTGTCGCTATGTCATTTCGCTCCTTCGTCTCTGATAGGACGAACCCGTGACCGACTTGTTATGAAAGGTTACGCACCTTCATAAAACTAACAGGCGTTTTTTTTTTATAGTTTATCTACAAATCTACTCGGGCCCAAGCAGGAGTGGGAACATGATTTTACATTAACATTCCCAACAAAATTGATTGATATGTGGGGTTTAACGTCCCAAAACCACCATATGATTCCCAACAAAAGTAACTACAACTGTCGCTAACATAAACGGTAGAGTATATGTAGACAACAATCGACAGGCAAAAAAAAATCGCAATTACTTAAACAGAGCATTATGACAGTGATGAAATATGCACATACAACACGAAGTAAATTACACACTGTGCATCAAAAAAGTGAACTCACGAATCAACCGTATAAACGTAATTTTACATGTCATCTAAAACCGAACAATCGGTTTTAATGTATTAAAGTTAACTTCTTCTGATAATTTATTCCATAGCGATATTCCATGTCAAAAAAGGAAATGTTGGTGTAGAGTTTGTTGATTAGTGACTACTTAACTGTTTTGTTGCGATTCGTACGGCCAGACCGCATGGGGGCTCAGTTAAGTAGCTTTCACGCAGCATTGTGTAGTGATCTATCTCTGTACAGCCCATAAAAAAATTTCGTGCGAGATAAAGTTCTGCGATTAGATTTTTTTTTTCAATTTTGCCCTCGCGCGGAGAACGGAGACGCGTGCAAAAACGCCACGTTGTACCTATATGCATATAATAGTTTGAGACGACAGGGACTTATACGCGCATGATCAGGTAGGTGCAAAGAGAAACGTTGGCAAAAAGTAACATAAAAGGAAAGCGTGTGATTAGGCAGCTCATTGCAACAATTAGAAGGGTATAGAGTGAAAAATGACATGAATAACAGCCAGGTTATCTTTATACTGACGTTAACGAGACGTTGATTGATTGATTTGTGGGGTTTAACGTCTCAAAACCACCATTTGATTATGAGAGACGCCGTAGTGGAGGGCTCCGGAAATTTTGACCACCTGGGATTCTTTAACGTGCACCCAAATCTGAGTACACGGGCCTACAACATTTCCGCCTCCATCGGAAATGCAGCCGCCGCAGCCGGGAATCGAACCCGCGACCTGCGGGTCAGCAGCCGAGTACCTTAGCCACTAGACCACCGCGGCGGGGCGTTAACGAGACGTTTGGTCACTCCTTAAGAAGGAAAGGTGTACTAGAGAATAGAGCGAAGACGTAGCTAGAATGAGATATACCGTCGACTGCGCAGGACCTCTAGGGCTCCTCTCTCTGTGTGAGAAAAATAAACTAAATTATGGGCAAATTAAACATATCCCCCATGAATCACTACATTGACACTAATTAACAAAGCATCAATGAGAGTCGAATTAGCCGACGCCATCTGCTGTCAAAAGAAAACTCACAAGGTCACTCATGCAATAACTTAGTATGACTTGATGGCGAATGCCATTGATCGGCCTTTTTTAAAAGCAAAAAAGAAGAAAAAAATGGCAGCATATCCACGGAGTCAATGATGGAGAGTGGGGCGAAGCATTCGTCCGTCCATGCGTCCGTCTGTGTGACCGTCCATGCGTCTGTTCGTGCGCCCGTCCCTGCGTTCGTTCATGCATCCGCCTCTGCGTCCGTTCATGCGTCCATCCATGCATCTGTCTGTGTGTCCGTTCGTCCATCTATTCAACACTCCAAGTCCCACCATCTCGCATCTTTTTATCATATATTCCCCATATAGAAGCACCGCCATTCAGTGGACATTCCAAGGGCTAAACGAGAGGTGGCACACACACACTTTCTTACGGCTTGCGCTTCGGGTCTACTTCCCACCTTCAACCACCTTGAGTTCATGGTATATATATATAGTTCACTGTATTCATGGCACTGCGGCCGAACGCTCGCTAAACCTTTCGAAAACCAGGGAGGTTACGCCCAGCGTGTATAACGTAGCAACCTTTTCCTGTCAGATAGTGCTCAATGTACATGCCAGTGGCTGCTAATGTGAAATGACAGACAGGTGGATTCAGCTTTTAATTTCTTACGGCTTGCGCTTCGTATCTGCTTCCCTCCTTTAACCACCTCGAATTCATTCATGGTATATACTAGTTCATTGTATTCATGGTCCTGCGGCTCAACGCTCACTAAACCTTTCTAAAACTAAGGAGGTTACACCCAGCGAGTATAATGTAGCAACCCTTTCTTGTCCGGTAGTGCTCAATGTACATGCCAATGGCTGCTAATGGGGATGGCAGCGTGCGCGTTGACTAAAAGCCGAATGCTCCTGTCTCTCATTCCCTATTAGCAGCCATTGGCATGTACATTCAGCACTATTTTCATTGTTAAACAACGCACAGAAGAAATCTCTCACCGGCACCACCTTGGAGGTTAAATGTTATACCTATTTCAGGTATGTGCCACTGGTGGTTACGAACTACGAGGGACGCCCAAGCCACGCCATAAAGAGCTTCGCCCCTAAAAAGTGCTGCGCCGTAACTGCCTCTCAGAGGAGGTCCGCTATATTCTTCTTTTCAGTCGATTGTGGTGATCCTGACCCGCCACCGTTCGAAAGCTTCCTGCACCTCACGTGGGTCTGCGCTGCCTCCAAGATCAGAAACACCACACATGGTTTACATTGCCCCCGCGATCGGACTACTTTGGGCCAAGCTATCATGTGATGACGTCATCGTGATATCATATAGACGCCACAAGAATCGACGATCTGTAACGTCGTCGTGATGCAATACGGTGACGTAATTGTTTCTTGTATGACAAGTCCCGGAGACGCCGCGGGACGCCAACGGTCAAATTTCGCGTTTGATGAGTCATCCGAGCCTTTCGCTCTAAAAATAGCATGGTGTTTTTGAAACGTCCTCAGTCTCAAAACGAACGGAAAGCGATGGAACTTGAGCATATACAGCGCCTCACCATACAGTCAGCGACATTCTGAGAACAAAAGGTAAGATCTACTGCGCTTTACAAACGTATGAGCCTGCAGTTAATCAGGGTCGCACACTTTTATGACGTTACGGCAAAAGAAATAATAGCAAGGTTAGTACGGCGTGGTTTGCAACGAACACGCCCGGCGATAAACATGAGAGGCGGTTGAAGACAATGGTGGTAATGATTATGATGTCTGCCGGATATCAGCGTTAGTCAGTTGCTAACTGAAGCAAACATCGAGGGCGGCTCCTTCGTGCAGTAAGAAAGGACGCCATGACCTCATTTTTTTTTTCATCTGGCTCATCGACATTGTTATTTACGATGTGTTTCCATGGGACACAGGGTGACAGCGAGTAAAACATAGATTCGCCACCCTCGCAACAATCGGGAGTCTGCGCTGTGACCGAAAAGATTAAAGACACCGGTGCGCGGTGAACGTGCAACTGTGTAGCAAAAGCAGCGGACCGAGCGGTGACAAATGTACGTACAACAGCAACGCCTGACTGCCCATACCTTCATGACTGTTGCTCGATACTCGATAGTGAAGATTCTGATTTGCTATAGCCTTTACCTTAGGACAAAAAGATTGCGAAGGAAAGAAGGACAAAAAAAAAAAGCAGAGACCGAAATCACATCGCAATCGCAGTCAAAAGGAGAAACAAGTCTCATAAAAATGGAAGCTTAGGCGTGTTGGTACGACATCATCTTGGTTGATACAGCGCACACGAGGCCTCACCTCTTGAGCACTGTATATCAACCAGGAAGAGAAACAAGCCCTTGAAAATTCCTTCCCAACGTGAGGATAAAAGAATTCGCCACGAGGTAGACTTTCTATAATACTTGAAGGCCAAGAGACTGCGGCACAGTTGGTCCCGTATTAACTTTTACAACAATAATGATAACATCTTGAAATCGACGTCCCAAAACCACGACATGATCACGAAAGACGCCGCTGTGTACGGCCTCGTAAATTCCTACAATCTGCTGTTCTTCACCATGCATTTACACCACACATTACATGAGCTTCTGGCGCCTTTATCGAAATGTGACCCTCCTGCTGAAGTCGAACCCGCGACTTCCGGGTCAGAAACGGGGCACCATAGCGACTGCTCCACTGCGGCCAACAAGTTGAACAATCGGGAATCAGGCTGCAGCCAGCCGAATAAAACACGCGCATCAAATTAATTTTGCGTACCCAGTCGACTCAGATAGTCTTCAGACATTCCTGTATAGTTATCGACACCTCAGGCGGTGGAGCACCGACCCAGAGGCCGCCTGTGGGTCGGTGCTACGGTGGATTATGACTGTATCCATTTTAGTGACTACAATGGACACAGTCATAATTCACCGTATTCTAAAATTTCATAGTGACGACATTTTAAGCCACTCAGCGAAGCCGTAGCAGCCCTCCGAGTAGGACTTCCTAGCAAAGAAAGTTATTTTCACGGCATTCGCAAGCAGACGCATGAACGTGTGGTAGAACATCCATTTGCCACGCGAGCAACTCGGGTTGAATCCACATTCTGACCAATTATTTTTTTATTATTTTATTTGCATCGTTCTCGATTTTTCGGTCACTCATAAGAAGATTATTTTTCGCTCACAACCAACGACGCCGGAGTTTCCGCTAAACGAGGTCTTTAACGCTATCGCGTTCAAAATAATCAAGGTGTTGAACGGCCAATCAAATCATCAAAGAATTCAAGCGTAACACAATTTCCATAGCGCTTTGAACGAGTCCAAATGAAACCATCAAGATCGACAATTTAGGAGACTCTCACTAGGACATAATTTGCCCACGCAACGATCTCGAAACTCAGAGTTCGGGTAACACACATGCCATTCAATTACCGAGCACGAGAGATATACGGGACATAATATAGAGCACCGCACCTGTTTTACTCGTTATCAATCTTTTATTATTTTTTTATCAATTTGAATATTATCTGCCTCGTTTAACAAAATATATATTCTCGATCAATTTTCCTGCAAACCCGCTTGAAGTAAGAAGGAGTCGCCCACGGGCCATTTTCCACCGCAGACGTGTGTAATTTACGAGCCTACCTCAATTTTCTACCTTGATAAACGCTTTTAAAAGTTTCCCTTAAAAGTTTCGGAATACGCGAGAATACCATTACAGCTTCTGGCGTCCACGAGCGCGCATTACGAGTGGGGTGACTTGCTTCCTTGAAGGACGCAGTTCCTCCTCCTTTATTTCTCCCTTACTCTCGTTCATGTTTCAACTTAGTGCCCCCTCCTCCCCTCCACCCAACTGCGCGTGTTTTGCTCGCGTGAGACGTGCACTTGATTCAGACAAATGACGTCGCGTGCTCTGCGACTCTCTTAACGGCGCCGACTTAGCCGTCGGGTCCGTATAAGTTACCTTCGTCTAAAATATTTTCCTAGCATTCCTATTCTGCGGGGTCCCGCAGGGACTTACCACTTTGCCCTCCGACACGCTTCTAGTCCGCTAAATTTAGCGGATAATCAAGAAGCGTCGACTTCGTGGCAAAGCCCGTTTCTCTTTCTTGTTTCTTTTTTTTTTTTGTAAAACCCTTCCTGGCTTTCGCTAATAGTTTCGCTCAAAGGTCCCCAAGGGCTTCAAACTTCGTCCTCTGAAATAACTAGTTCTGTAATTTTAGTGGATAAGAGAGAAAATCGAAATTATAATATATTGTCCGAGAATAATACAAGTTAGGCCATGTATATGCAACCTGTCCTTTTATTTGTATGCATATATATTTCAAGTACCCTTTAAAAATGCACTTGATAAGTTGAAAGGCACGTCGTCTGACAATTGACTTTTTTAAGTTAAAAGACTGAGTGATGAACTTTTTTTCTGAAAAATACACAAACTTATGTACGTGCATTGAATATGCTCATTACTCTTTTATTTATTTTTTTTCGGACATACTTCACTTGTTATGGTTATTACATGAATGAGGTGGCCCGCCTTTTTCTCAAGCTTCCTTTAAACATGCTTGCATACATTCGCCGTCTGTAAAACGTGTGCCCGTAGTGAAAATTGCTCTCTCTTTTTTGTTCTTTTTCTCTTTCTTGCTCGTGAGCTAAACATACGAAACGCACTTCTCACCATCGGAGACATCAAGAACACGCGCCTGCATGAAACTACGGGGCGGAGTACTCATTTTTTTTTAGCGCAAATTACTTGGTTGGCAAAGATTGGAGCGGCAACTTCGCTGCAGGTTCGCGAGCTCTCGGACTGCCGTAGCTCTGCGATTTAAAAGCCGGTTCTGTATTCTGACTTTGGTGTTGTGGTTCAGTTAGGAGATAGCTCGCAGTGGCGGTACACAATCAGCGCGTTCAGTTAAACATCATCATCAGCCTGACTACACCCACTGCAGGACAAAGCCCTCTCCCATGATCCGCCAATCAACCCGGTCTTGTGCTTTCTGCTGCCACGTTATAACTGCGAACATTTAGAGGCGAAGCTCCTTAGCGTGTGGGTCTGTCCATCCTCCGATGGTCTATGTAGCCACCGGCGGCACATACCCGAAAAAGCGGTCTTTAGAATGTACGCTGGATGGCGGCACTTCTATATGATGAATACATGATGAAAAGATGTGAGATGGCTGTACTTGTAGTGTTCATACATAGACGGACGGACATAGAGATAGACGGACAGACTCACGGACGGACATGCAGATAGACAGACGGACTCATGGACGGACATACACATAGATTTACGGACGCACAGACAGAGGGGCGGACGCACGGGCGGAAAGACGGAATAACGGACGGAGGCATCGAGGGACGCACGGACGCACGGATGCACCGACGGTCACACGGGTGGACGGACACACGGACGGACGCATGGACGGACGGAAGCAAGAACGGATGGGCGGACGAAAGCACGGACGGACTGACGAACGCTTCGCCCCACCAATCATCATTCAATGCGAGGATACGCTGTGATTTTTTTAATCTCATCGGCCAACCTAACTTTCTGACTCCCCTTCGTGCGTTTGCCTACTCTGAGAACCCATTCAGTTACACTCAATGACCAGCGGTTATTCTGTCTACGTGCCACGTACTTGGCCGATGTCCATTTCTTCTTCTTGAATACAACTATGATATCTTTAACCCCGGTTTGAAAGTTAGTACCAAAAAAGCGCAGCCTATTACCAAAGGCGCTCGAGAAGCCACCTAACGACTTCTTCACCAAAGAGACAATTTTCGAACAAGAAAGATTGTGCTCAATCATTTCAGAGCTGCGGCAATGATCGCAAGCACCACTGTATTCAAAGCCAACACATAATATAAAAGTCAGAGATGAAACCATAGGGGTCATTGCATGTAGTTGTCAGGTGAGGCGTACTGCTACCCACACATATCTACCGACATCGTAAAAGGCCATATAAGCCCCCCAAAGACCCGCCGTGCAAGATGGCACTACTCTGGACGGTAGCCGTGGGTGGAGAAAGAAGACGGCGAACGTTTGACTTCAGTACAGGCAAAGAAAAAGAGAAACGTAAACGAACGTAAAAATAAGGAACACCCTTGGCAACTTCTCCCAGAAGTCACTGTCACGATATCCAAGAAAGCGCGGAAGGAATATATGGGGGGGGTGGGGGGGGGGCGCTTTTTCCGGGTGGAAGGACCGTGTCGGAGGTACGGCATCAGTCGTGTCCAGGCGGTTAGCCACCGCCACCAACAGCGGAGACAGTTGCAAGCGTGAGCCTGGGTGGCGAAGCGATGGCACGTCGCGATAAGAGGCGAGCGAAGCCCATCTATATACGACACTTCCAGGACAGTTGTCGGCGCGGTCCATAGGGAGCACTGCTGGCACCACACACTTTGTACTCTGAACGACATTCCATATCGTCCTGGTGGGATTCGTTTCCACTGGACATAGTCTCACGTTGCGCTGTTAACGTATACGAAGAGGCACGATGACAATAGGCATGTGCAGGATTTTTCATTGGGGGGGGGGGGGGCACGTCTTTTTAGTCACTCAAAGGGGGCGCGAATTACGCCCGATACTGTTACTAGACCGGGCTTGTTCCAGATAAAGTGAAGAGCTGGGTTCTGGCTACGCAGGTTTCTAACGACAATAGGGAGCTTTAGTGCTGGGTACCCAAGCGACTTGCGTACGCAGGACGTTGGGCGGTGGTATTACGCATGCGCGAAAACCCAAACAGATGCGTCGCAAGATCGCTGGGGCGATGGGGCCATGCGTCCGCGCGGTCCACCTTCGCAAGAACTCACGGTATCCGCACTGCGAATACTCTAGCCGTCGAGTTAAAATAAGCCAAAGTGCGAGCACTTATAGCGATTACACGGTTTGAGCCAGATTTCCAAAGCTAGAATGGCCTGGAACATAGAAACTAAAAAGCATATGCCAGCCCCCGACCAACTGAATAGGTGGCGCCATCTAGCGCGGCCATAGTGAAACAGACAACCATAACTTTGTTATTGCAGAAACATTGTGCATAGTACATCTGGTGCAAAAACTGCGCAGCGACAATATTACAAATGAGTAACCTTTTTATTCATTTTCACCTCAACATTATGCGTAAGCTGACATGTTCATGACTGCGGTTGCACGAAGTGCCACAAGATGTCGACACTGTCGTTACAGTAACCTTGTATTTTTCATTTTTTTTTGCGTATACCAGATTACTGTACACAATAAAAAAGTGTACTGATCACTATGTATGTTTAATTTAACATTTTAAATCATAAAAAGACTTAAATAATGCTTACGGGACAAGACTACGGCTTTGCGAGCGCGTGTGAACTTCGTGCGGCTTGCGTTTGCGTGCGTGCCACCGTGGTGCCAACTAAAAGGCATTCCGGTTGGGTATGGGCTGGGCACGCAACGCCGCGCGCTCCTAAGCCCGCAAGGCCCCAAGAGAATGCGTACCCAGCACTAAAACTCCCTAATGATACTTAAAGGATAATACTGAATTCAAAGAACAGATTACTTCCATTCTACACTCTTGAAAAGCCACGGACCAAAGCCGGATCATAGTGAGAATAGGATTATGAAATTATTCATTGTGAAGCACGTTGTCTTTCGGACTCGACCAAAGGGGCAAGGATGAGATCTCTGCGATGAAACTTAATTTAACCCGCCAGTGAGGAAACCTTACGCACGCCTGCGGCGGTTACGGCTATAATGACCGCTATTCTTCTATAACTGAAGAGTTTTCAGTTTTTAATGTACATTCTGCGCAGTGCGTAAAGCATTATAACCTCCTCAAGGGTCTTAGAGATTCCTCGCGCACTGATATGCGCCAATTTATTTTCTTGCCTTCTCGCACGGTTCCTCAGATTTGCATGCCACTGCCAAATTTTCGCAATCATTGGTGTTGTTTTCATTTCTTGAGTACAGGGAGTGAAGGTAGTACATATTAGCATGAAAACAAAACGCGCGAGCACTTCCTCATCCACCCCCTAAGCAACGCACATACCCTAACGCGGGCACACCGATAAAACACAAAGACGGACAACAAAGCTACGCATTTCTATACGCCGTAAGCGATCGAACGGGGTGCATTTCGCGCGGCAATAAGAAACATCCCGCACGAAACGGTCCTAGCGGAAGCTATTGCCGGCAGGGTCCCTCGGAGGAAGGCGCGGAAGAAAAATCTCCTGAACGCGCGCGAGCTTCTTCCACGGACTCGCGGAGGCATGGTGGAAGTCGTTTCCCGGTCCATTGTGCCAGGATCTCGGAATCGGCCAACCACGTTTTGCCTGTATGTATATACGAATTGAGCATTCTGCAGGCGCCACCACGTCGTCATCCTTCTTATTTTCTTCTTCTTTTGTGCAGAATTTCGTGCTTGCTTTCCCGATCCACGGTCGTTCTCGGCGAAACCGATGAAGGACTCCCATGAAACTCGCTCGTCTCCTCACGAAAGGGGCCAGCTCCTGTGCATTCACACTTCGCCAGCCGACGACGTCACTGCATACGTCACCGGTCTGTTTGAACGCGTGCTTCTGCTGTCTAGGTCAGGTTGGATCCAAAATCCACGTCAAGTATTCCGTAAAAGATAATCGTGAGAGATAAGCCTGTTAGTTGGTTTGAACGCATTGTGGAATAGGGCTGGAGACTCCCAGCGAGAATGGAAAGAGATACAATACAGGTACTACAATGATACAATGAGTGTGAAAAAGTCCACAGGAGGGAGGCAGACACACATTAAATGCCTTCTAGAAAAGGGGGCGTTAGTACATCATATCAGCACACGCGCACGTGGGCGTCGGCAGAATTTTTAGTTGAAAGGGGACGGGTGAGGGGGGTGCAAACCATGTTGCATCGCACCGGGGACAGGGGAGGGCGGTTCAAGTGCCATTTTGCCCACCCGTGCCGCCACCCATGCATTCTTGTGAGGTCGGATAGTCCACAGACATCAGTGCTGATGCTATGCGAGAAATTATGGTACGCTTCACGCAGCGGGCCCTGGAAAACTGGTATCGTCGTTAAAAAGAAATTATGGAGAATCTCCCCGAAGGGGATTATGATGAGATGCGAAGCAGCAGCGGTGCGCACGCCGTTGACCCGGCTGAAACAGGCGTCGACGTGGGTGCCGGAAGAACGGCTTGAAGCAGAACTCGGTGTAGCCTTAACTCGAGTAAAGGTTTCTTTGAAACGCACAAATACAAGAGGCGGGTTGGGTTTCGTATAAGTTTAATCGCAGATAAACAAGCTGATCTTGTGTTTCCTTTCGACGCGCGGTCGAGCGTTGCGGGCGGTGGAGAGAGTGAAGCGAGAGAGAAATGTGTCGCGAGCGGGCGGAGCAACATCACCTAGGTGTGTTGGGAGGAGCCGGCAGCTGCTGCGTGTCAGGGAGAGAATGCTGTCAATGCGCAGCTGCGACTTGATCTACTTGGCATCGTTCCAACAACTGCAGCGGGGAGGGACCGCGGTGCGGTGCGTTGGCTCGGAGACACGGACAGACAGCGTAACACGGGCTAGTGAAAGAGCTGTTTGGCATCTAAAAATAAAAATGCTTGTCCTAATGGTAACACATTAAATGTCACCGATGTTCGAAGGATAGATTTTAATGCGTTATGCTTTTGTGTGACTGGCACATTTCAAGATACAGTCACGTGCATCTTAGGGTACAGTCACGGTAGCGGTATAACTGATTATCTGTGTCGCACCATATGCGTCTGTCGGACGGCGCAACGGTGCACGTCGAAGCCATCAGCCGCTTCGGGAACGCCTGTGCGTCGGGACGTGATGGAGTGCAATGACCAGTCTTTTTTTTCTTTCTTTTTTTTACACCTCAACGACGCGTCGTCACCGATCAAGCCGTTCCAGCGTCTAGTCTGTTTATTCGCTCGAGACTTTCGGGTACGCTTAAACAACACTCCCCCCCCCCCCCCCCCCCCCTCATGCCACAACTGCCATCGAGGAATGCTCGCACGTCCGATCGTGAGAAAGACGTTTCGGCTACAAGACTGTGGTAGCCGAAGAGGAGGAATCATTTTCGAACGCTCGTGCGCGCGCGCTTCCGCGATTAGAAGCGGCTTTCCTCCTCTAAAGTCCGTCAGCCAGGTGCACAGTTCATCAACTACGCACTTTGCGCATTCCACCATTCTCCCTCTTCCCCCTTTATCTCTTCGCGATGTCGCGCCTGTGAGTGTGTAAAGAGACACGAGGCCGCACGCACACCCAAAAAAAGAGACGTTAACACGCGCCACCACATCAGGAAGCTCGAGCCGCAAACTCTGCAGCTACAACGTTGCGAAGCCGCCCGGTCGTTGTCGTCATGACCGCCGGCACTATAGCGTTTCTTTTTCCGCTTGCTCATGCGCGTGTATAATAACCGTGGCCTCCGCGATGATCGTCAGTCAGACAGCGATCGCGGAGGCCACGATACGACGACGTTGTCGTCGTTTCTACATGCCGCGCCACCACCTACGCGAATCCACGTCGCCTCGGCTATAGTCGTCTTTCCTGACGCCCGGTGTAGTATATTCAGGCGGTGCCGTAAACTTGAACCGGTTGTGCGCGATTTTTTTTCCCCATTTATTTCGCTTTTGACGCCGTTTCCGGAGATGCCGGCTGAACGACGCCGTCACGCGAGGCAATAGTCCCATCCGCACACACTAGTGTACGGGCAACGCCATCACTGAACAGGTTGCCAGGAGGTTAAAAAATAGAGAAATGGAGAAACCAGTAAGAAGCGTTACAGGAAAGGTAGCAGTCAGCGTTAAAGGAAAAGGCCGCTACAGCGCAACCGAAGTGTCAACAGCTAGCAAAATGGACTCGTCTATTTTTATTGTCTGAAGAGCCATATATTTCATTTTAAATAAACTTAACTTAATTTATTCGTTTTGGAACAACAATACAAGATGAGGAGGGGGAGGAAGGACAGGAAGATGCAAAGCAAATAATACATATCTCTTTAAGCGGTTAAACAAATGCAATGCACTAAACGCGGTATATGTATTTATAAATTAACCATAATAGAGTGTTAACTGCTGTAGTCAAGAGAGGCCTTTGCCTTGCAGCGGACGTAGTCAGGCTGCTGCTGCTGATGATGATGATGATGATTATGAAGCTAAACGAATCCACGTTACTACGACAATAGCGAAAATGTAGGATGGGCCAGTTCTGACATATTGCTTCTAATATGAGCACAGCAGCATAGCCCCATCCACCGAGGCGGGCTAAGCACAAAACCAAACGTTTGCGCTGTATTGTTATATTCTCTCGTGTCCTTGAATACAAACTTTCAAAGAGGCGCGTGCATGTGTGTGTGTGTGTGTGACTAATTCTTGTGAACAAGTTCAGCGTTGCCATTAATCTATAGAGCTTTTCCTAGGCGCTAAACTACAGCGCAAGACAGAGGACAGAACAAAGCGGCGCTGAGCGTTCTAACCATCTTTGTTCTGTCTTCTGTCTCGTGGAGTCGTTTTGCGCTAAAAAGAACGCTGTGGAGCTTATATTAAATGCGAATCATTTCTTAGCAAACTTCAGCGAATTTGAGCGTATCTATCTATCTATCTAGCCGCTTAAGTTTGGGTGCTGTCGTGGTCACCCCCTTAACCCGGCGTTAACCAAAATCAGCATGGAAGAATAAGATGGTTTGAAGAGTATGACGCACTGGTCAAGGCATGAATAATGTCCCAATCCCGTCTCGAACGTCGTCAAACACTTTCCGCCAGACAATGGCACATACCCATGGGCAGGTACGTGCCGCTGGTATGGTTATGTGCCACAGGGTATAGACACTTATATCTACCTAGGATCGACGAGAACATGCATGGGCAATTTTAACGCGTGAGCGTTAAGCAGTACCCAACATATGTAGCGTCGACCCACCGAAGGCATAGAAGAAATGTCAGTGTTAAGAAAAACCTGACATAGGCAGCGTTGAGCCCCCGACGAATGCAAATAATAAATTTCGGGGTCCCAGCAGGAATCGAACCCAAGCATTTTGCGTGGCAGTCAAGCATGCTACCACAGAGCTATATACACCAGGTCTCGGAACTACGTTTCAAATAGACGCTATATATAATCTTCGTGAAACGTCAATGGTGGTTGCAGTGCTACCTACCGAATTTTATAAACGTTACATATGTGCCCCTTTGATACAGCCATCCCGTCGGTTTAACGTGGATTGTAGTTAGTAGCCATGTACTGAAGTTGATTTATGTAGCAGTGTCCAGGGCCAGCATCTTCGTGAGCATCAGCGCTTCATATCAACTTCCGATGTTGCTAATACGCATGTTCCAGTTGACATCGTTGCGCAAATGCAAACAACTCGTTATATAAACATCTGCAACTTCTCAACATATACCTGTGCGTGCAAAATTTGTACACATATTTAGCGTCATTTCATGACGTGTCGCCAAGTATAAAAAGTCGCAACACGGTCACCTTCCCTTCGCATGCTTTACATAACGTCGATTACCATATACGTGGGATCTGCCGGGTTTTTTTTTTTTTTGTCATTTCATATTCTAAAGAAAAAAAAAGTCATTGCTGCGCCATCGTACGCGCACAAATCCGAAGTCAGTACGAACTTCCAAGGCCGCTCTCATTCTGAGCAGAGGAACGAACATCCCACGTTCGATGTCCGGCCGACAAAGCTCACCTCGCCAGATCGCGTGAAACTGAAAGCCACCAACCTGAAAGAGAGACGGCCCGTGAATCGCAGCCAGACCAGCCAGACGCGGCGGCAAGTGAAGGGGAAAGGGTGACCCAGAAGAAAGGCCCGGGAAGAAAACCGGAACGACGCAACCAGCAGCGGCGACGCCACCAGGAAGATCTCGCCAAGGCTGCGTCGACAAGAAGCGCAGCGGCGGCGAGTCGCTTTCAAAGACTACCCCCGGCGGCGCCGCGTAATGGGCCGCCTCGGGCTTCCCTGGGGTGCCACCTCCTCGGACAAGATGGGCCCGTCGCGACGAAGCTGCATTCCTCGCGACGCTATGTCATCTGCCGCGTCAGGTGCCGCGGTTGCAACCGGCCGTTTCATACTTCCTGCTACTACCGAACATACAGCGTCTCGCCTGCACTTGCGTGCAGTTTGCCCAACGCCCAAGACTGTCGAGTAGGCGAATCGCACCGGCTCGACGCTTGGAACGGGTAGGGTCGAATCGGAAAGTCGCATTGACCCAAAAGCTCGACCTTGGCGACGTTGACAGCTGCATTTTGACCACCGATTCGAAGCATATCACGGCCTGACAGAAGGGCTTGACACTGCTTCACACCGATCGAACTGCCCATTTAAACGAGCTCCTTAGATAAGCCGTGTCGACCCGACAACAGCACCATAGCTTGCCCAAAGTTAGTTCGGCGTTCAGAGCAGGCACGCGTGAACTTTTTAAAGGCGAAAGCCTTGGATGCCGCATAAAAAGAGGAAACTGACCGTCGCCGTCAACAGGAGAGATGCAAAAAAAAAAAATCATAACGTGATGACGTCTCCGTATCACGCCATCGTGACCTCACATTTCGCCAAGATTTCCAACGTTATCACACGAAATCGTCTCTTGGTCAAAGGTGAGCCAATCGCGGTGGCAGCGCGAAAGCAGGCAAGATGCAGAAAGCATGGTTTCCGTTCCTCGAGACGGCGTACTGTACCACGTCGGGTAGAGAAAGGCTTCCAGAGAGGTGCGGAGCCGGGGAAGGATCAATGCATCGATTGACAATAAACAGATGAATTTTGCCTTCGAGTAGCCTTACAGGCGAAGCCGTAAGGGCTTCGGTTTTATGGGTTGCTGACACGACCAGTACGAGCAGCAGCACTACCAACTCGCTTTCCCACGCATGCGCATCGGCGGGAACTGCGCATCGCCAAGGTTACGCCGACGTACGTGAAACGCGGCGCGCATCGTGATGTGAACGGAGAGTGCGCGAGAAACCCGAGGCGTTATTTTCCCGTTTTGTCACGCCGCTCTTTTCTTTTTCTTTTCTTCTTTCATTTTTGCGAGTCTGTCGGAGGCGAAAGCGCTGCCGGTGAACACAGCCGGTCCGGATGCAACGCGTAACGAAAAGCGTTCGCACGGTCGTCTGTACATTCGCGAAGTCGAAGATGATATCGCCGCGGTGCAAGGTGCCCCCTCCCCTCCCACTATCCCCCCTCCATCCACGAACTGTGGCGGCTCCTCGCTTTGACTCCGTAACGCTATCCGATGCAGACTCACAATGTGCGCGCTTCGCTGCGAAAGGTACACAGCAAGGCACGAGAAACGAGAGTTATGAATGGTTATCACTCGTGATGGCTGCGCTGCGAACGTGTATATACATGAACATGACACTACGGTAGTTGCAACGTTCGTGCGGGATGAAACTACAAAAACGCGCAATCGCTGTTGCGATAGGGGTCACATACGTACGCGACAACGGAAGGATGAAATTTTCGAAAAATTCAGTTTTTTTCAAGAGCTATAGATACGCCATGAAAACAAAGCGGGGCCTTAATACCAGGGGACGGCGTCCCGACCACCGGCCCTGAACGATGTGAACAGATGTAGTCCACACCAAAGATATATTGAAAATGCAAAAAAGATAATTTGTTAGGGGGGGGGGGTCACACATAAGAACACAGAATACCCTACAGCAAGCGTGATTGCCCCCTGATGGTGCCCGCCGGCCTCCAGCCGTCTTTCCTGTCCAAGTTAAGGTTTGACACCACTATTGAGGGAGTTGAATGAAACCATTGATTTGATTGCACAAAATATAAGAAAAATCAATTATTGCCAATAATTAACCACGCGCACGTACAACTTGCTGCACTGCACTGGAGGAAGATAGTAAGGAGCAAAAAGAGAGAGAATCACAAGCACCCTTGAGGGAACACTCCAGCTCCACAGGTGGCAGCACATGCATGTTGACTTTAGGAGCTACAGTCACGCTTTCATTGCCTCAAGGCACACAGTCTAGAAGTCCAAATGTACTGTATATCACACATGCCATTGCATATTTTGTTGGGGGTGGGGACGCAGGTCCACCACCTCCCTATAAATTGTAGCGAAAATTCGCGGTTATTCAAGCTAGACGCATCTGAAGATTAGGGAGACGAAGAAGCGTCGGAGCCATTCCACACAGGCAAGCGATGACAAGTCGACACGGTGATTTTGGGAAGCACTCATGCTTATAACACAACTTAAATTTACACAATGCACTGAGTCACGAATACAAAACATAGAAAATGATGGCACACCCATCGGCTTGCATGACTGGTCTCCGTTGGTGAGATGCGCTGTTGAGCCCGAGTCCACTCACCCCATTAAGAGCCCGAATCGCTACTTAAATGGGGTTTTGCAGCAGCCACGGGTACGCAGATCGCGTGCAAGACCACTGTTTTCCAAAAGTCGAAAAACGGCTTATATACAGACCAATCATTTAAGTCGAAGATAACCTATCCCAATACATGGTCGCTTGAATCCTGCTTCGCAACAAAACTGGAGCAGTTTCTGGAAACCAGCAAGGTCTCGAAAACAGCCCTAACGCGCAAACAAGAGCTCAAATTTAGGCCCACGGTCACCCCGGAGGGCCCAAACAGTGGCTCGCTCGTTTGGGGCGAGCCGGGACACCCAGTGACCGATCGGATTCGACTCTCTTTCTTGTTCGAGGATCCACCCCTCTTTGAGAAAAGTCGTAAGATAGCGCTTCTAACAAGGGCAAAGGACAAAGAAATAGCTCCATCAGTAGTCGAAAAAAAAAAAAACATCTTGCGTGGCATTGCCTTCGCGACAATATGTTCATGCATTCGTTTGTATGTGGGGGCGCATGAAGGAAATAGGTGTACATTTAAGGGCTCGTTTTTCATTGTTAGACACAATACTTATGAGATCTAACAGAATATCATACCAAAGAAAGTATAGGTGATGTTATTAGAAGTATTTGTAATGAATATGTGAAGGAATTAAAGTGGACAAAAAGATACCTTGCCGTCGGCGGTCCCTGCCCACGGCGAGGTACTTTTCCTTCTTCAAATTTACATTACAATTACTTCTCATAACGTTCTGTATATAGTCAAGAGTCCGACGGAATCCCGTCTGGTCGGGGACAAACATAGTGCAAAATAACAAAAACGCCGACCAAGGTGAAATACACAAAATTTAAAAAGACGTTCCGGCTCCCCACACGGGAGCCTTGTTCACAATCAACCTGTGAACAAGGCTGTCGTGTGGGGAGCCGAAACGTCTTTTTAAATTTTGTGTATTTCACCTTGGTCGGCGTTTTTGTTATTTTGCAACGTTCTGTATACTTTTCTTGGCATGATTTTCTGTTACATCTCATTAGCACGCAAAATGTAGATAATGCTTGTGAAGGGGGAGGGGGATCTGCGCCTTTTAGAACCACATACCCGGCTACGCCACTGCTGAAGGCCTTCATACTTCACCGCGTGACGAAGCTAAAGCACTGTCCCAGTCAGGAGCGTACGAAGATTTTCTTTTTTTTTTTTTGAATGGCGGGCAGCACCTTCTCGAAGTGATCATCTTTCGCTCTGTATGCTTTAGCGAAAAAAAAAAATTCGGGAGGGGGGACACAAATTCGGTGTGCCCCCCTTGGTTACGCCATTGGTCCCACTGACGAATGTTTATAGAGAAGGCGAGAGGTGTTTGCCCATCACCGCGTCTCCCGCACTCAGACTTCAGAGTCACCAGACTTCGACCATAGAAACTGCTCTTGAAAAGCCGCGTCTGAGTCACGTGATCATCCAGGCGACGGGATAGCGTCATCGGAGTGAAGGCGGTAGCATATACCTCTGCACATCGGCGCCTGCGATGGGATTGGTAGTTTGTAGCGAGTTGAAAGTGAATCATCTTGTAAGTATACAGTTCTCGGGGTTATGAGGGACTCACTCGCTGCATTCCGTGCCGACCGGTTGTGCCCTCGCGATATCCGACGTCAGCGTCGCTCTGGCCTACTGGGCTGGCTTTACGCCATCTCCTGACGCCCATCTTCGACGACAGAGTAGCTCTGGCCTACAGGATTTGCCCTACGCCACCTTCTGACGCCGACAAGAGCTCTCGCCAGTGGTGCCCCATCCTTGGACTCCTGCAACCGTGTCCATCTTTCCTGTCTTCTCACTTCCATCGTTTGCTGTCCCTGCGCCTCGCTCTCTCCTTCCTCTCTCTATATATTTTTACCTTTTATTCCCATCCTTTTAATCCCTTCTCTACCCCCATCCCTCGTGAGCTACTGTTGAGGTGTCCTTCCCCTGAGAGACAGTCACGGGGCTCACGTTTCTCTTTTCATTTAAAATCACTTTCCCCCGGGGTTATGAACGCACAGTTCTTCCGGAAGCTTTCCTTGGCCGTTCAGATCGTGTCAGCAAACAGCTGCCCAGTATGCGCGATATGCTGTGCACCAAAGCACCGCATACACAACAACAACGGAAAAAACATGCCATATATAGCACAAGCATACTCCCTGCCGAATGACTTTACACTGCACAAGATACAAGTTCCGAACACACCTTATTACCAAGTGTGCGGTTCCATACCCACTATATCCCACACATACTGGCACTGCCCCAGAACCAATACGCCACAACGCCTATCACTTCGCTCTAATATACTTACATGGGAGGCTTAGGTTGCAAATCTGGGCGAAACAACCTCGCGTACCTCCTCGCGTAACCATATGCTAAACATTTTAAGGGAGGTCAGTAAACCTACACCCTAAAGCACAAACCCTCACTTAGGTTTCAAAAATGAATGTTTTTCTCTCTCTCTAATGTGGAGTTGAGCCGATAGCACTGTGAATGAGACTTTGACTCGGCTTCGCCCGTTCCTTCAGCATTCTGAGGGAACGTCACCAACCAGATTTCTTCCCACTGAAACCCGCTACGATAGGCAAACCAAAACAAAACAGACATAAAAAGAGACTTGAGCCACACACACAAAAAGAAGCAACAAAGGCGTCCGCATTTCTCGTCGAAAAACGCAACGGGTAGTGGGGAGAAGCATCATCCGCCTAGGGTAAAAGGAGCTCGAGAAGGGTAGACAAAGGCGGCGCCTTGATAGAGAGACCACCCCAGCCTTGACGGGGTGCATTAACCCGAACGCCGGTGTTTTCTTTATTCGAGCGACGCTGGGAATGTTTACAGTACACAGACGGGTCTCGCCTCCTAGGAAGACATGCCGGCTTCTCGTGACGCCCCGTTTGCTCAGCTGCGAGTCTTTACGCGCCATAGCTAGACCGGGCGCTAGGCCCATTCTCCGTAGACAACGCCGGTTATGATGATCCGGCCGAAATGTGTTAACGTTGAGTTTCTTTAGAGTAACGTATTACAAATACGCGGACATATAGACTCGAATGATACAGTGGACGACGCGCATATGCCAGCGCACATCCAGCGTTACGTGTGTGCTCCGAATTTCCGAGGGATTTTATTTTGTTTATTTTATTTACAACGTACATGCGGCCTTGAAAAAGGCCAAGCAGGAGAGGCACAAAAGTTAAGTGGAAAACACACGTAAGCGAGATAGATTAATGATGTGCACAAAATACAGAAGATAAGTACATTATACAGAGATATGTAGATGAGCTTAAACACAGGTTAATACGACCTTCAGAACAGCGGTGATGGTTCTATCTCCCTATTATACATTCACAATTGCGATAAACAGTAAAGCAAGTCGAGTACAGACTACAGTGCAGACAATATGGCACGCTCAAAATGGATGAAGATTTTAGGCCACGATAGCACTGCCAGTGAGTTAACTGATGAATGAAGGAAGGAAAGGAAGGAAGCTTAACCAGACGCGCGTCCGGCTTGCTATCCTACACTGAGAAAGGAGAATGAGGGACGAAAATATAGAGAGATAGAAAGAAGGGAGCACAAAAAAAAAACACTGCTGCGTTCCATGGTAGTGTACGCAGGATGTCGGCTACATCAAGTTGCACTGTAGATAGTCGAGTAATGGTGCCTACTGAAGACTTACAAGTACTGGACACAGGCTATCCAGCACTTGCTGCTCGGGCTGATCGATTTGAGCTTGCCGATGAGCATGCGCAGTGCGTCTAGGAGTGACTGAAGAACTATGGCGATTACTTCGCGTTCTTCAGGCAACTGGACAGTCGCTGATTCAGTGTTCGCTGTTACCGATGGGCACTGTGATTCAGCACGCCGTGGCGGCTTAGGCAAGCAAGTCCAAGCAGCGTCCCAGATGTGCTCATGCCTTTAAGGACGGGATGCAAACGTCCGTTTCTTTCATTAATTCTGAAATTAGGCGCCTGCGCCACCTGCAGTAATTAGCAGAGCGTGACGATGTGACTGCAGACGTGAACCCGTGAGTGATTGTGCACATGTATCGGCAGCGACCAAAAATAAAGTTTGCTGAAAGTTTGCACCCGTCCACGTTTTGGCGTGCTTAATTTATCTACTTCGAGCACGAACATTTTTTCTTGTAAGCCCAGGTGCATGTTGACTACTTCACCCGCTACAACGGTTTAGTCATGATCATGGGCGATAGTCGTCGGGATGGAGATGTACCACTACAGGCGACAAAGTGGGTGCATTATATCCATTGAACGGTGTTATAACTGACAAACAGCAACAGACGATGCACCAGCCCTAAAAAATCAATGTAGCACAATAAGCAACCCACTACACTCCTGAGAAGACACTCTTGGTTTTCGGATTAGACAGATTCCTATGACGGAGGGATCAACCGTGTTTTAAAGGCGAAGCTAGTTAAGGTCGAGGCTTGTCCGTTGGCGTGCGCCATAGCCGTAATGACGATGAAGATGATGACGACGGTAATCAGTGATCACAGATGAGTTATGTGCCGACATTCCACGGACCTTGCAGATGGTCGACAGCCTACTGACCTTGGACAGTGATCCACTGAGGCGCCCGCGAGCGCAGATCCAAGCGAAAACCCAGAGGTGTTACAAGCGCGGTGGAACAAAGCGCAGGTCCAGGCCAACGTGCCCAGACTTCCATCTTCGCCAACTTCACGCTAGGTCCGATAACACAATGCAGTAACAATGAAGGTAACACGTAAATCACAACTCAACACAACATATCATTTATGAACAATAAACTTTGTATAAACTGTATATAAACGTAGACTGGCTCTCTGGATTTCGTGCCGACCGGTTGTGACCCCGCCATCTCCGACAACTATGCAGCTCTGGCTGACTGGCTCGGCCTACGCCATCTCCTGCCGCCGACAAGAGCTCTCGCTGAGTGGTGCCCCGTCCTCAGACTTCTGGGACCGTGTCCATCGTTCATATCTTCTCCTTGGTTCTGGGTGTCACTGTTCCTACGCCAAGCTCTCTCTTTTCCCCTTTCTATCTCTATACATTTATTCCTATTCTTTTAATCCCTCCTTCCCCCATCCCTCGTGAGCTGTTGTTGAGGTGTCGCACTCTGATGCAGACAGTTACGAGGCTCACTTTTCTATTCTTTCCTTTAAGAATCACATAAGCAAAAATATGACTACGCGGCTTTGCCACTCATTTACAAGCGTGAGTGGTCAATGGCACGGGTGATTTACGGTAACACCGAACGATCCCGCTACTTTGAACACTCATCATCGTCATCATCATTTACTTCGTGAATATGACATGGTCTACTTTTGCCATTTGTTCTGCATAGTAAGCACGTGAGAGTAATTATTACTTGAGTCGAGGCTCCTTCGAAGCATGCGCTGAAGGAGGGAGGGGGCACGGGTAATCGGATGGTATACTGCGAGTACGTCCTCGCGGTAAGCTGCAATTGACTTGCTTGAAGATAAGAATAGGAGGTTAGCATGCAGTCTTCCTTTACGCGATCTCGCGCGCAGCGATAAAACGTCGACAAGGGCACCCTTCCGTCGCGGCAAACAAGTGCGCCAGACAAAACAATCATCTTATGTACACGGCCAACTGTACAAAAGTCTCTCTTCTTTAAAGTATTTTTCTTTTACACCGCGCTGCGCGTATGCAGAAAACTGAGCAAAGAAAGAGGGGATAGACACGAAAAATAACTAACTCCTCCATCCTGTCTTCGGCGTGAATAATTCTTTACACAAACTACTTCCGGCTATAGAAAACACAAAAAAGCAGTTTTAGAACACTAAGCGCACACGCGCTCAAGCACGCAAGACAACAAAACAAATAATTAGAAAAACAAAAAACACACTTATCCCATTTTTTTCTTTGCGGCGCGTGAAGCGGCAGTTTACAGGTTTCAGAAACAACAGAGTCCAATCACAAGCAGCTTGACTTCCGTTCTTTTCGTGCACATTTTTTTTTTTTTTGCTCGGCCGCGCAACCAAACGAACAAGTCTCTCGCCTATTCCGTGCAGTTGGCGGAAGGCTATGGAACGTCTAATTAGGAGGATCGACGGGCTCGTTTATACACTGCGCGACCCCGAACGATAATTCTCACAGAATGGACCAGCATCATCGTCATCGTCTCCCTCGTAGTCGTCACATTTTTCCTACGTTTTGCTTTTTTTTTCTTCTGTGCACAGCGCCATTCTCTCACGCCATTCTGACCCGCAGGTCGCGGGATCAAATCCCGGCTGTGGCAGCTGTATTTCTGATTGAGGCGGAAATGTTGTAGGTCCGTGTGTTCAGATTTGGGCGCACGTTAAAGAACCCCGGGTGGTCAAAATTTCCGGAACCCTCCACTACGGCGTCTGTCATAATCATATGGTGGTTTTGGGACGTTAAACTTCACGTATCAATCAATCAATCAATCAATCAATCAATCAATCCAGACTTCCTTTTGCCTCGCATTAAAGTCAATATTATTTTTTTCCTTTCCAACTTCGTTACTTCACCTATAGCTTTCAGTCACTCGTGACAGCACTTCGTTTTCTCTGACAGCCATTCTGTAATGGTAACACGACAGCGTCAGAAAAGTTCGTTTCCAGCGTCACGCGGCATCAGCGTGTTTGGTTAGAGATAAATTTTAAGGGTCTCTTAGTTTTGTCATTATTACCCCCCCCCCCCCCCCCCCGCCACCACCCCCATTAAGCGTCTTTCAGTTCGATATAGCCAGCGAATTATAAGTGCCCCACATTGGACGAGCCGTCCCAAGCTCTCTTCAACGAGCAGCCCAGTACGCTTGCTGATCGTCCAACGCCACAGCCTTTGTTGCACTGCAAGGAACTTCGCGAAACAAAGTATACAAACGCATATGTGCGTCTAAACTTCCAACTTCTTTTCAACACGTGGCCGGGTACGTTTGGTTATCGGCCGACGAAACTGCATGCGCTACACAGAGAAGTTCGCGAGACGAAGCGCATGCACATGCATATGCCTGCGCCAGCTTCCGCAAGCTATATCCAAAGAACTGACTTAACATAAACAGCGAAACTACATGAATCATCCAGGGAGGGGGTCTGGCGGAGCGAGAATCAGCAGCGACGAGCGCGTTTGAGAAATCACTGAAGAAGATGCACCGGCGTCGCCTCAGTTTTCCGGTTCCTTTCCGCTTGTTCGAGTTAGGGTTTCGAGTTAGAGAAAAAAGAGCGAGAGTGGAAGCATTTTGAAAGAGGCTCGTGGGGACTGTACGTGAAGAGAGATCGAATAAGGAACAAGTGAGTGGGTAGCAAGGGACTTGTTTGTTGGGAAGGAAGCCCATGACTTGGGATTCTCCGTCGGCAGTGGGTAAATAGGATTGGACCCGGCAAGCGCGACCCAAGCTTGCACAGAGAAGTCGAATTCGCGAACTCAGATACGAGAGGAAGAAGAAGGGCTGTAGACTAGGAGAGAAGTACTGGATGAGAGAAAAGGAAGAACAAAACTGCCCACGTGGACGGATCAGCAGACCAACTGCCGTCACTTCTTCTTTACGCCACATAAATTCTTGCCGTCTGGAGCGAGCCAGCGAAAAGGCAAATGCTCTTCAGCTGCCGCTGTCTACAGACCGGGAATGGACTAACGGGAAATGCAAGCAAAGCTATATGGGGCAGCGAGCGGAGGCAGCTGCGAATATAAACACTGCAAGAACATCGTCGAAAGAGAACCGCTGAAACAAGGGGTCGCCTATATATAAAGGTTTTGGAAAAGAATCTCCACGTGCAGAGAGTGTCTTCAGCGGTTCCCTTTCGATATCTCCACCCTTTCTGCCTTTCTTCTGTTTGGTACCAATCCACCAGCACCCTTCATCGGTCGTGCAGGTGTGCAGCAATCTTAATTGACCGAAGCTTCTACTACAAGCGTCTCACGGGCACTTTTGATCGCGATGAGGGCCGATCCAGATCGGATTTCTCGATCGCAGTCAACAAAAGTCGCTGCTACAAAGTACAAACTGATTCGGATCGAGGTCGGCGCTGGCGTTCGTCAAATCACAATGCACTGATCGCGGCTGCCTTGATCCCATTCAGGGCTGATAACGATTAAAGGAGACTGCGTAACAGCACCTAATCCCAATCGAACATATAATCCACAATAGCCCTGATCGCAATCGAGAGCGCCCGTGTGGTAATACACCACCATTGCTGCTTCAGTTGGACAACGGTACTCACGCCGCCGTATAAAGACGTATGCTGCCACCGAGTGCTTACAAATAAAGTGCAGCGTCAAGATATCATTCTTCAATTCCTTCGATCGTGCATATATAGTTAAGAAAACAACGCATGCGTTTACACGAACGCAATCCCTCACGCGTCGCGTCGCATCATGTTTTCTGTCGCGTCGAACCCGCGCGAACGGCGGCAATGCGTGTTGAGGAAGCCGAATCTCTTGAGCGCTTAAGAAGACCATATGGTGGTGGGGTATGAACAGTTGCATATAAACTACGACGATTCACATTGCGAGCGACAAAGAGAGGAGGGGATAAAGATAGCGAGAGGAATACTTCTAGCAGTGTAAACACACACACACACACACACACACACACACACACACACATATATATATATATATATATATATATACTGACGAAGTCACAAACCTTGAAGACCGGTCCACCGGGCGAAACCATAAAATTATAAAACTAAGACGACCACTAAGTTCTCTCTCTCTTATATATATATATATATATATGTATATATATATATATATATATATATATATATATATATATATATATATATATATATTTGAAGCCATTGCGGCAACACTGCTTTCTGAATGTGTGACGACATTCCAACGCACTTTCGCTAGTCTCTTCCTCTATTCCTTGCTTCCTTCCTTTTTTAGTGCGATGGTTGTCCTTTCCTCCAGCTAATGTAAACATCTAAGCGTTCTAACGCTGTGCACTTTCCCACATAACAGACTTAGAAGCGATTGCCTGCAGGTCAGGTTTATTCCCGTAGCCACAAATCTAATAACCATGCACACCACACACTGATTTGACTAAGACAATTTTCCCGAGGTTCGGAACGAGGCTCAAACCCCGAAGGAGATCCGTGTTCTTCACTAAGGAAGAATAATACTTCTAAAACAAAGCAAAGACTGACTTGTTCACTCGCTCTTCTCAGAACAAGGGAAAGCACGCTTTTGTTGGAACGGGCCTCCTCGCGGAATCAGGTTAAATAGAGCATCCGCTAAACAAAACAACAACAACAAAAAAAAACAAATGAACAGGAGAAGAACTCTCTTAATTGCTCCACAATATCGGTGCAGTGCGGCGAAAGCAACGCCCTTGTTAACCTTCGTTTTACATCAGGTACACCAAGTGACAACATATCTAGCAAATTATTCCTCTTGTTAACTATTACCAGCGGGCACGAAATGTCAGGAACGTCCAGGATCACTAATTTTTATTTCGTAGAAGCGCCACGTACTTGCTCCACATCAGCCTCACTAGGTGGAACTTATACGTTCCACTTACAATATCGAGTCTCTGTGTGAAAAGAGCGTTCAATGAGCAACCGCCCTTCGTTCTGTTAGGCTTCTTGGCCCTATATCCGTTCGTCGGCAGGCTCAAATCACCGTATACGCCCAGCCCGGCCAACAGGTGCTGGATGTTCGGTGTCCAGTACTTGCAAGTCTTCAGTAGGCGCCATTACTCCTCTATATATACCTAGCACAGTGATGCACCAGAGATCCTGCGTTGGAACACGGGAGTGTTTTTTTTTTTGTGCGTGTGTGTGTGAGTATGTGCTTCCTTCTTTCTTCGTCTTGTAATCCCTCATTTCCCTTCCACCAGTGTAGGATAGCAAACTGGACGCGCGTCTGGTTAACCTCCCTGTCTTTCCTTCCTTTTCCTCCTCTTTCCTTCCTTCACCCTGTCCTTTGTGTGTCACTTCACTACTATCACGAAAAAATTCAACAAGTGGAACCTAACGTTGCCCTTACAAAATGTAATGAATGTGCAGTGAGAGTTCATCTTGATCCTTTTTCCGGTGAACCATCGTACGTGTCTCTGTTACTACCTTAATAATTACCGTTCCATCGTGCAGATCAGACAACGTGGAACGTAAGTTCCACTACTTAACGTGGGACGAACGCGCTGCATGGACGTATATTATTCCTTCTGTAAATACTCGTCATCTGCGACAGTATACGTACCATCTCAATATTTCCACGCAGAGGCTACATAAGCGGAACGCGCGCGTCATTTGGAGCATGAAAAAGACACGACCATAGAATAAGAGTTCATGGATCTCCTTCAGCCAGTCAGAACAGACCCCACGCATATGAATAAAACACGCGGCACGCGCCCCGATTGGCTGACGCGAGCTCCACAGCCTGGGCTACACTGCACGCTGTTCAGACCGACTATACGGTGTACGGGATGTCGACAGAGGCCTATATACGAGCTTCACGCCAGCGCGTCTGAGTAAAGTTTCTGCGTAAGCGATTTATAAGCGCAACGTCCGGACCCCGAGGCGACTATACAATCGGCTGAAGCTTGGAATAACAAACACCGCGCAGGCACCGGAAGTCATGACAAGAACGAAAACCATTGTAGCCGTTCTTTGTTTATGGAGAAGCTATACGTGCTGTGAAGGAAGCAGTGTTATATACAAATGCAGCGCTAAACACAAGTTCTGTGTATAGAAATGCACTGTTATACACAACATGAAAACGTGTTCCCACTTTCATTTCTCTCTCCCTCTGTGCACACCTATTTTCGTTTCTCCCCTTTACATACATATTTTTAAATGTTGGTTACAGCCTAATGGGTTCGCCGTCCAAGTAACTCTCTCATGCGGCGACAATCCTGTAATGCCTACATCGTTAACTGCGAGTATAATGATGCGCGAGCGTTTAGCGTAGACCTCTTAGAATGCTGCCGTGGGAGGAGAAGGTTGGCATATAGTGTTCGCAGAAAGAATAGATCGAGCGAGTGTCACAGTTGCGGTTATTGAAACGAAGAAACACAACCGCTAACGAGAAGCGACGAAAAAGGTCATCTTTGTGAAGTCATCATCACGTTCGTGGTGAAAATGCGAGCAGAATGTGCTAGCACTATACGTCAGAGACATAGTGGTCGCTGGCGAGACTGAGCCCCTCAGTAGACTATGATGAATACAAAATACGTTACAGTCAAAAGTAGTGCAGGTGTGATACGTGCATATATTGGCCCAACAAAAGCTCTAAAACAGATGACTAACATTTGGAATTTCCACAGGGGCTCATTTCTTGGCGTTTTGGAATCAACTCTATTCCTTCCTCAAATGGAGTGAGAGCGGAGATGTCGGTTGATTACAAGACATCGAAAAATAAATCCCCCCCCCCCCCACGCCTTTTCTTGTTTGGAGTCCTTAGATAGTATTCACCCCGTTAACGAGCCAGTTAAATCTGTCAAAATGTTCAGCTTGAATGGCCAACCTTCATACGTAGCCTTCATTTAGTGGATGGCATGACACCTGAAAGGCGCTAACCACATGCACGCGTTGCAGCGCGCCCTCTCCCTATGGAGAGAAAGGGCGCACAGGTTCGTGTGGCTGCACGCCCTCTCCTTCCATTGGGAAAGGGTGCAAAGCGCACTGATGCACTGCAACGCGCACATGTGGTTAGGGCGTATCACCATTTTGCTTCGCATCTGAGGGGAAGTTCTGCACGCACCCTGCACGATACGCGGAGATATTTCCGACGCTACACTCTAAGCCGAAAAAGACTAAAGTGGGGTATGCCATTGGTCCTTTAGGGGTCTAAATGCGCTGCCACAGATTTTGAACCAATTTTGGACTAACTGCGGGAGTAACTGCAAGGGCTCAACTGTTACCCCAAGCACTTACTCCACTTGGTTTAAATGTTGGCCCCAGTAGAATGCTCCAGCAGGCCTAACAGTTGAACCGTCTGGACCAATGGCAAAAAAAAAATGGCGACACTGCGTTTGTGCAGTATATTTTATGTTTATTCCAATTTAATCAGCGCTGAAGATCATAGTATGTTATTCATGCAACACACACACACACATACATACGCACTATTATTTCAAAGTAAAACACCGCAAACACTGACTGCCCACGCTGTACTACAGAAAACAGACTCTCGGGTATATATAGCACAGTATTTTGACCTCCCATCTAGTGCCAGTGGGCGACTTTTACTCGGCTTTAAAAAACAATAAACATTGATACCGTAACGCGAAAATTTACATCGGCTAATTCGTAGCACCGATGCGCATCGATCTTTCAATATGGATCCCTCTAATATTCAACATGCTTCCAGCCCGAGACTACGAATTATCAGCTGGTATTCGATCATGTCGGCCGAACCAGCGTTCGCAGTGCTGGCGCACGAGTCCGCAAACACAAACATAGCAGCGGCGCTTGTGCGGGAAAGCCGGCGAAGCAGCCGCAGGCGCCCCGCCGATGCCATACCGTGTCGGCTTGCCGACGGCGTCGCTAGGCTTACGACGAGTACGGCTAAACGACCGCCGGCGATCGCAACATGCGGCTCGCGTGAAATTTTCGTCGTCGTTATTTTATAGTCACAAATGAAATATAGCTAAGTGCCCCATGTTCGCTGTGTCTTACGGAGTGATGTAGATATCTGTATACTTACAGCGACGAGACCGTTCGCAGGCACGGTTCTTTTATCGTGCATGGTAAGGCACAACCTGTGTACCGCTGGCCGCACGATTAGTCGTATCCGCGATCACCTACACGATGGATTTTTGATAACGATTGTCGCATGGATAAAAAGACACAAGTTTGCCTGAGCTACAATTTTTGTGAACTTGTACGCGACGTTTCCTTCGCTTGTACCGGCAATGCACTCACACCCGCAGCCCGCTTGATACCGATGACGTACGAAGCCTACTTTTCCTATATATCGCTTTGAACTTGTGGTCACTGTGTGGGTACACGACCGCTGATGAACAGCTTACCTTTATTTGCATTGTCAGTGTTCACCGTAGTTCGAACTTATTCAGCACATTAAAGCGAGTTCTCGGCATTGCCTGTGTTTGCGGAGTTTTTCACTTGGCTTCGGCTCGCCCGTGCCGGCATGATCAAAACGCGAGGGCACTTGCTGTGTGCACTGACAGCGTGTTGTACTACTTTCCTCTGATAACATCTTCTATTCGTTACATAGTGCTTCACTTTCACAGTGGCGTATAGCCTATTTAACTTGTTTTCATGATCGCCGACCACGCCGAGCATTGCAGTGCAGCATCGACAGGAGGCGATCGCGGCGCAGTTGCCCTTCCCGTTGGTCCCTTCATTGCCGGGCGTTTGCGCAAGACACGCATTGTCACACATTTAGTCCCTGTTGGACGAACCGTTCGTTCATTGGTTTAACGACTGCATTTAGTCCAACTTTGCCGAATTTCGGCTTAGAGTGTACGATGTTTCGGGCGCTATGCACGCAGAAGTAAATCTTCCCGTTGGCAAGAATTCCCGGACCCTGCAGCGAACTTGAACATGCGTACTTTCAGCAGCACTGCACGGAATTGGCGCGACCGACTAGACACTGCGGCCGCCGACCGGAACGTTGAGGTTGGAGGCGTCTTCATGCGTGAAAGAGCATTCTTCTGCGTTTTGGAACTGAAACCTTTTTCTCGTCGGCGTTGAGATCCGTCCTCCCGGGGGAATAAGCTAGCGGTAAAGGAAGGGCGGGGGATAAGACTCCGCTCCAGGAGTCGAGGGATCAAGGGTGCCCGTAAGAACCCGCTTCCTTGACGCACTGAAACGACCACACTCACTGCTCGCGGTGGTGCTATATACCAACGCGAACCGCAAGACACCGTTATATGCCACGACTATAATACACCTATAAAAAGAGCTGTGGTGGAGGGACGAAGCACCGCCATTTTAGGCGTCATTACTCACGCAAGGCAACAACAAGCTGCGCCGCTTTGTCGAAAGAGAGTTTAGTTCTCATATGTATACCTTACAGAGGAGGACGAATAATGTCAGCGATGTGTATAGGAATCGGCTTATGTTCATGGTAAAGGAAAGCACGGGGGAGGGAGCTCAGTTAGTATGTACTCTATTATGCTGCATACGCTACTGTATACTATACAGCACTGCACTAGACTACACACATTCTGCAGTGAGGAGGGTCTGGTGAAGAAGCCAAGCCCCCTTCTTTCTCGTATATAGCTGGTGGAAGGCTGAGCAGGGGAAGAAGTTCATGGATTTCTTCGACAGACGTGTTGACCGCTCAGTATAGCGCTCACATCAACACCGACTAACGGCCAAATAGATGCACGGACACGACGCAGCAAGGTTGGCAGAGAGCCCCCAGCAGTCCGCCGCGGTGGTGTTGCGGTTACGGCAGTGCTTCGCTGCTGAGCCGAAGGTCGCTGTTTCGATTCCCACCACGGCGGTCGCACTAGAGGTCGGCGTACTGCACAACGCCAGTGCACGTTGGACAACACTATACACGGTCGAAATTTGTGGAGCCCTCCAATACAGCGTCCTTTATAATTAAAGCCCAATATATTATTATTATTATTATTAAAAAGCCACAAACGCTGACTGATAAATGGGTATCAGTTTATATATATATATATATATATATATATATATATATATATATATATATATATATATATATATATATATATATATATGATAAAGAAGGTGTCCTTGGATCCAGTGGAAAAATACCAATCAAGAAGTGGAGGACGGGCAGAACGAAAACTTTTTATTTTTCCTACGTTTCAGCCGGGGACCGGCCTTCATCAGGGAAAACCAACCATCAGGTTTTCCCTGATGAAGGCCGGTCCCCGGCTGAAACGTAGGAGAAATAAAAAGTTTTCGTTTTGCCCATCCTCCACTCCTTGGTGTATATATATATATATATATATATATATATATATATATATATATATATATATATATATATATATTTACAGCACGTTCATCATCATCATCATCACCAGCCTGGCTACGTCCACTGCAGGACAAAGGCCTCTTCCATGTTCCGCCAGTTAACCCGGTCCTGTGCTTGCAAGCAGCAAGCACAGAACGTGAGACGTACCTAAATGCATGGTAATAAGGGCTGCAGCGCGAGCACGAAGGTGCTAGAAGAAACAGCCGAAAGGCGAGGCAACGAAAGCAAAGAGGACAACACGAGCGCTGCTTCCTCTTTGCTTTCCGTGCCTCGCCTTTCGTCTGTTTCTTCTAGCACCTTCGTGCTCGCGCTGCAGCCCTTATTACCATGAATTCAAACCAACTAGGCCAAATAGCCGTTCTTCTTCGTAGCTAAATACACTGATTCACAGGTGGATAGCAACCTACATAAGTAGCTCTAAGTAACACTGATAGGTCGCATTACATACACACAGACATTAGACAGACAGACAGACAGACAGACAGACAGACAGACAGACAGACAGACAGACAGACAGACAGACAGACAGACAGACAGACAGACAGACAGACAGACAGACAGACAGACAGAGAGATAGATAGATAGACAGACAGACAGACAGACAGACAGACAGATAGATAGATAGATAGATAGATAGATAGATAGATAGATAGATAGATAGATAGATAGATAGATAGATAGATAGATAGATAGATAGATAGATAGATAGATAGATAGATAGATAGATAGATAGATAGAATCTCGGCGGCGCATAGTAGAGTGTGTCTGCTCGACTGGCTGGCTAGGCACTTTTCCTTTCTAAGGGAGGGAGCTCTCGCGTCCCATTTTTTCGCCGTCCTTGCGGTTCCCGGGCGGCGGGGCCCTTCTCTCGTCATTCGTTACAATTAGCCGCGCCTGAGAAATGAGCAGAGTGTCGCGCTGACGCAGCCGCGCCCGCCGCCGGTTGAGGCACCGCGCAAAAGAGAGCCCGGCTCGGTCCGCCCGGTGCCTCCCCATTCCATTAGTCATACATGCACGTTCCAGCGAACTAGGCACGCAGAGCAGAAAGGCGGCGGCCGTCAAAACACACACACATACACACACACACACACACACAGACACACACACACACACACACACACACACACACACACACACACACACACACACACACACACTTTCTCACGATGATGCATACAGTGTCCTCTAACCATCTCACTCGTTCCAACCGCAGTCCCCTGTCTCCTATCTATCTCTCTCACACACAGACAAGCTTACTCTCTTTTTCTATTAAATCCCTCTCCATCAATCGGTTACAATGCGCACATTGCCCTTTTCCAATCTCCCTCGCTCTCATCAATCTCCCCTCTCCGTTTGTCAGCGTCTGTGTCATTCTCTTCTCATTCAAACCCGCACTCCCTCTTTCAACATACACGGTGCGAGGAGAAGGAGGGACAAAAAGGAAGCTGAAAGAAAAAAAGAAACAAACAAACGCTGCACCTGCAGAAAGGAGCATGCGCAGGACTTTAGCATAGCACCCATACGCGCCAAGATGGATATGGGGAAGGAAACGCTGCAGGGTTGCTGAAAGGATGAATAAATGCTTCACGAAAAAGCGAAAAAAAGCAATGCTAGAGAAAAGAAAGAAAGAAAGAAAGAAAGAAAGAAAGAAAGAAAGAAAGAAAGATGGAAAGAAAGATGGAAAGAAAGATGGAAAGAAAGATGGAAAGAAAGAAAGACGTGCAAGAAGTCTGTGGATGGCATTCTTATTCACAGAGATAGTGGCTGCAAAACCACGAACCCATGGCAGACCAACTCTGAGGCATGAGGAGGTTGAAAACAATATTAAAAAAAAAGGATGCATTAAAAGAAGAGAGACAGGGCCGTATTTGAAAATAATTAATAAGATAGTGTTTGCCTATATGTAAAAAACACAACAAAAGAAAGTTGGTTTTATTTTTCAATATTCATATAACGTTGATGATACAGCCGGCTTTAACGTAAATGCGATAGCCAACACGAGTGAACGTTAAACCCACGTCCACTGAGGCGGATTGGCAAAGCAATGAGCGGCACTGTAATATCTCGCAGCAGGGAACCTGGTATGAAAGTGTCGTTAGGTTGAGAAAAAGGCGCCTTCCTATAAATAAGCGCCCTGTTTTGCAAGTTGTGAGTTGACGACGACGAAAAGGTACCAACGAAAAAGAAAGGGTTCATCGATAACTCATATAGTTCTACAACAACGCAACGGATTACGATAAAACGCCATCACAATAACGGGACCCAGACAGATTTTTTTTAAACCGAAGGTGTTTAGCAAACCAAGAAAAATATAATCACAGCATATATCCACAGAGTGAATCACGACGAGTGGGCGAAGCTCCGAAGTTACATCGGTAAACCGTGAATCCTCCGCAAATCTTGTCCAGTCTATCATCATGTAAAGACAGCGAGCACGCGCTGAAGCCGTTTTCCGAGCCGTCCGCTCCGCCGCCTTGTCTTCGTCGCTCATACTGGAAGGGCGAAAACTGCCGGCGAAAGAGGAAGCGCGCCAAGAGCGAACGCATTCGCAAGAGCGAGCGCGGTCTCCCATCACACGAGAGCACGCATCGGAGTGGAGCAAGCACCGCAGCACCATCTAGTGAGAAGTCCGAGTACTAGAGGTGCAAGCACCATCTAGTGATCGCTGTGTGTCCTCGCAGTGGCTATTACAACGCGTGACTTGCCTACGCCTTAGAGCTTCGCCCCTAAAAACCACCATCATCATAAACGCTTATGAGACAGAGAAATCGGATAAGTCCCGCTACCCACTATACTGTCCCACTAGAAATAAACGAAGCAGCAGGTAGCTTAACACTACAGACCGGGAAAGGCAACAGTGAGCTAGAGGAGACCTCGAAGCGATGGAACGCCTACGCCACGGAGGAAGGAAAATCCTTCCTCTGTGGCCTACGCCAACGACCACCTGCCCGCAGACGTATGAATAGTGCGAGCGCTTGGTTTCAGCGCGAATTCATGTCCCCGGTGCTTGGACATCCACGTATTGTCTTTGACTGCCACGTGGTTTAACGCGAACCTTCCTACGCTGACAATAAACGCAAGGGCAACATAGCATCACGTGTAGCTAAGGCCTTGAACCAACCTACACAGACGATCAGATTATTAGTCTTCGGGATCGTACAGTTTCGCTCTTTCAAGCCTTGCGAGGCTTAGTGCACGCTCCGGGCATTTATTTCTTGCTTTTTTTTTTCACTACCCCTGGTGTTGCTTAACGCGCACTCAAAACTCGATACACCAGGTTATTCTGCACGCTTCGCGTAGCCGGCCCCTGTGACATGGAATCGAACCGGTGACCATGCGGCTGGAGCAGAAAAGTCACTGATGTACACTGCAGACGGTTCAGTATGTCTATACGAACCAGCGTCTATGACGTCTAAGTACCAGCCCATCGCTGTACCATTCCTGTACAGCAATAAACGGGCCTGTTTCACAGACGCCCATTGCTTTGTTACACTTACAATACCTCAACGGAGAAAAAAAGAAAGTAGATGATCATAGCGCCACGTAAATGACTTATTTTTTTTTTGTTTGGCAGAGGGAGAGGGTCGTTCTTTCTTAGTAATAGTTAATATCGGGAGTTTTCCGTCCCCAGGTCCAAGTGAGGATTTTGGGTCCAAGTGAGGATCTAATCCAGGCCCCTTGTTTATTCTGTGTATTAATAATAAATGCTCGTTTATTTTTTATACACAACCTCATGAAACCAGCAGGCAATAATGCCGAAGAAGGCATAGAACACATTATTCGCAGTTTTTAATTGTAGCGATAAATTAGGACATAAGTACAAATGAATTAAGGATGAGAAAAAAATTTTCCATGAGTAGAAACCAAACCTACAACCTTCGGCTGACGGGCCCAATGCTTTGTCGGTTGAGCTATACGACGGGGTTAATAATATTGAAGCAGATTCAGAATTTAAGATTCAAAAAGAAGCTGCGTCTTAATATGCCGTCACGTTAACTTGAAGCATGCAATTAACGCGCTTTTAATGAGGAAAAAAAACAAAATCTACGTCTCTGATCTCTGAAAAAATTACCTAGAACTATGTACCTCGTTTTATATTTTTTATTTTGGCCTTTCCTTTTTATAACTTGCGTTTTTAACTTCTCTTTTGGTGCGAATTGGATCACGAATCCACACCAAGGCCGCTTCGCGCATTACGACAACGTTGTGCAGGGAAGTTCAACCACTACGTCCAAAGCAAAAAAAAAAAGACAACAAAAGAAAAATGCCATCACGAGAAAGGCTTCACACAGCCGTCAATTAATCCGAAGACAACCGCGGACGAGAAAGCACGCTTTAGCAATAGCATCTAGAGAAAGCGACGACGATTAATAACCGCGTCAAATTCGAGAATTCATTGTGGTTGTATGCACTCAACTCGACAGAGATAATCGACTTGCAATCGTTGTAGGCGTTCGGCCGTAACAAATGGCGAAACGTTCGCGACATGACACGCCTTATCAGCGACCTTTTTTTAAGATTTGCTTGTCTGTTCGTAATTATAAAAGCGGCGCCTAAAAATTAGATGAAATCACCCCAGAACACACGAACACAAGCGCCCAAATTTGTCGGCGCTTGCGTTCACGTGCTCCCGAGTGATTTTGACACAATTTGTAGCATAGTTTTGACCATTACGAACCCGTAGCAACTCGCCCAAGCGTCAGTCCTGCTTAGCTAGCTATGCGACCGTGTATATGCAATTTTGTTTGCTGTGTGAGCGAATCAGCAAAAGCTGATTTCACCCCGTTTTCCAAGCCTGCTAGCGGCTTGAATAACAGAAATGAACAGAATCTCCTACTCGCCTATTTATCAATCAGTCACACAGCCCTATACGAATGCATATCACCCCCTTTAAGAATAATAAATAAAACGAAATAACAAAGTGAAATTTTGAGCGCCTCTTTATCACTCACTCGCCATGCTCTCTGTGGGCGCTTATCGATGCCTCAAAACATAATAGAGAAAACGTTCGAAGCGGGTTAGAGCCGGATATTTAATGTAATCTCTCGCAACCCCAGAAACGGTTTTGTCGTTTACGAACCGCACTCACAAACGTACAAAGCGATGCTCTTTTCGCGTTCCGTCATCCGGGGCCCATTTCGAGCCTCGTCGCCAGAATGGTGTGGCCTTCTCCCCGAAGGGGGGTTTGTAGAAAGAGAGAGAAAGAGGTGAGAGAGGGACCGCGTATCCGAAATGGCACGACGCAGCCGAAATGACACGGCCACGTTGAAGTTTAATTACTCATGAAACATTAATGGGACGACGAAGCGGCCGTCGCTATACGGCGGCTGCGACACCGTATATCAGCTGTCGCCGAAAAAACGACCGTCCACGCGCGTCGTTCGCAGTGCGTGCGTGTGCACACACGCACGCACGCACTAACGAACAACCGGCCTGCCACGCGAAAGATATTGTAACTCTCTCACCTTCTACTCTTCCTTTCCCTCCGCTACCTCAGCGCGCTTGAAGCGAGGACGCCGTGGTTGTGTGCGAACGGGCAGGCATGGCGCCCCCCCCCCTCATTAATTAAATCGGCCGCGACCTAATCGATGCATTCGTGACAATAAAACCCATCGAGAGAAGGCGTCGTCGATCGGCTTCTCGTCTCACACAAGCAGTCTCGGAAGTTTCTCTCGTCAAACCGGAGCGAGAGGAGTGTCGAAAAAATAATAATGCATTAACAATAAAGGGAGAAACGGAGCCAGTAGCCGATAAGCCGCCCTCGTTCGTCGGTCACGCTGCACGTAGGGGTGTAACACGACGTTAGGCACGGCTGCCCGCCACGCGAGTGCCTCAGGTCGCGTAGGATCGGCCAGCCTGACGGAGCCGGCTGATTGACTAATGCTCGCTTGCAGGCTCTCTCGACAACAGGCACTTTCGGCGAAAGATACGCGACGTAGATATATCGTGGCCGATAAATTGAGCGAGTGCGCCGGAGTACGAACGCGACAGTTGACACGTATACAGCAACAAAAAAGTGATATAGAGCTAAATGCAATGACCATAAACGAGTTTGTTTGCGATGATCCCGCGTACAGCTGTATGTGCCAAAACTATGGATTGAATGGTGGAAGAGATTTTTCGATGGCTCGCTTGTTCGACGCTTTGTTCGACACAATCTTAATCAAATCCAGGAGATAATGAAAGCGAAGAAAATATCGGGAACGCTAATTGCAGTGCTTTAATTGGACTGCAGCTATTGCGACATGCATGTGACGAAACCTATGTAGACGAAAACAAAATAACAGCGTATCCATGATGATCACTGGAGCGAAGCGTGTGTCTGCCTGCCTGCCTGCCCGTCCGTCCGTCCGTCCGTCTGTCTGTCTGACCGTCTGTCTGTCTGCCCGCCCGTTCGTTCGTTCGTCTGTCTGTCTGTCTGACCGTCTGTCTGTCTGACCGTCTGTCTGTCTGTCTGACCGTCTGTCTGTCTGCCCGCCCGTTCGTTCGTTCGTTCGTCTGCCCGCCCGTTCGTTCGTTCGTTCGTTCGTTCGTTCGTTCGTTCGTCCGTCCGTCTGCCCGTTCGTTCGTTCGTTCGTTCGTCCGTCTGCCCGTTCGTCCGTCTGCCCGTTCGTTCGTTCGTTCGTCCGTCTGCCCGTCCGTCCGCCCGCCCGCCCGTTCGTTCGTTCGTTCGTCCGTCTGCCCGTCCGTCCGCCCGCCCGCCCGTCTGCCCGTTCGTTCGTTCGTTCGTTCGTCTGCCCGTCCGTCCGCCCGCCCGCCCGTCCGTCCGTCTGTCCGTCCGTCTGTCTGTCTGTCTGTCCGCCCGTCTGTCCGTCCGTCCGTATGTCTGTGTGTCTATCAGTCTGTCTGTCCATCCATGCGTCCGTCTGTCTGTGCGTCCGTCAGTCCGTGCATTCGTCCGTGCATCAGTGCGTCCATGCGTCCATCGATGCTTCCGTCCATCCATTTATCCATGTGCCCATCTGTCCGTCCGTCTATTTGTCTGTCTGTCTGATACTGCCGGTTACGCCTGACGCAGGACAAGGTTGTACCAAGAGGAGCTTCGCCCCTAAACACCTTGCCGCCGGCAGAGACCAAACCTGGGGCCTTCGAATCGTAGCAGTTCCGGTTCCTACGAGCGAAAGAAAGAAAGTGATGCGAGGCAGTAGTGCCTCACGAGTGCCTAACAGTGAAGCGTTGCGGCAACGAAATTGGAGCGACGAAAAAAGTATGGTCTTCATCTTTTTCCGGAGAGAAGTGCGGAGAGGAAAATTTGGCTGTTGCTTATCTCGGCTATGTCAGCATATACATACCGTACGCTACGGACGGACGGACTAGCGAGCGAGCTCAGGCGAGTCAAGCCCACTCGAGACAGGTCTCTCCAGGGACTTTCAGTAGGTACTACGCCGTGCTCCCGACCGGGTTGCAGAAATTAGGTGCCTTTTCTCATCTTCTAACCACTACCACCACCACCACTTTCACGCCTTCTCTTCCATGTTCTCCGGCGTGCCAGCTGTGCGCCGTGTGACGTCACTGCTCCCCGGACATGCGCGTCACGGCTCTCGATTAGCCACGCGAAACTGCCCAACCTCGGTACACTTCTAGAACTTCTAGTACACTCTAGCCTCGGCCAGTGTCACTTACGCTACACTGGCAGTCACGAACAGACGCGGCATCATGCTCATCTGAGTCAACCGGGTGGAATACGAGGATGCGGAAACATACGAAGCGTGCGAAGGCCATTCCACAGGAGATGGGAGTGGGAGCGAAATTTTACCGCCGACACTCCTGCTACTACGGGCGCCCTCTCACTGAAGCCCTCACGATCATAGCGCCGTACAAAGAGGAGGTAAACGAAGGACAGCCCCCCTCCCACTCCGTGAGTACGCCAACATATGGCGGAACACGTCTGAGGTGTACGTACGTACGCGTAGATTAATACAGGGTCACTGCATATGCTGATGCATTTCTAGACAAATCAGAGACTAAACGTGACAACTACACATTCATAGCGCCGGACCACCTGCGAGGAAAATGAAGTAGTAATCTAATGATCGTACGGTTGTCGTAAGTACCCGATTCGATGGCCAATACTGACATAACAATGTACTCCACAACTTGACTTTTTTTTTTTCAGCTTAACGTTTCTTCAACCTCCGCCGTCGTGGCCGTAGGCGGCTAAATGCGTGGAATAAGCTTAGGAGTTCATCCACATCACAGTCAAAACACGACAAAAGGAATAGAAAAAAAAATACGAACAAACAGTTCCGGACGAGCCTGGGGAAAACGTTATTCCCTCTCTCTTGTTCTCCCCACCCTCCCACCACGATCAAAGTGATAGTGATGCCACGTTTTGGCCGTCGTTCCTCCCAATGGGATCGTTCGCTTCTCTCCTCCGACGCCGCGGCGCTGTAAACGACGTCAGAAAGGACCGACCGGCGATCCATTCCAAAGCGTTCCAAAGCCAAAACCTACCGCTCTTTCTTCTTCGTGGGTGCAGGAATGACGAGGGTAACGGAGCGAAAAAAAAAAAAGAGCGCCGCATCAACGTCCATCATCGGAACATCCAGACACCCCACAGGCGGCTGGACAACGAGCAGACAACGAAAGTACGAAACAAAAAAGAAGCTTAGGAGATGTAAGAGCGAAAAAATGGCCGAACGGTTATGGAAGACGAAGGCCGCCCCGTCGCGTCGCCGCCGAGGTACAATGGTAATGAAACCCCGCGAGTCGGAACTGAAGACCGAGGGGACGGCAACGACCGAACGACGGCCGCGGCGGGGAGTAGGAAGACGAGGGGGACGACTTCTGGAGCGTGCGGACGGAGGCAATGAACACAAAAGTCATTTGGCCACGTGGCCCATCGCTACAACCATGAGCGCCAGAGAGAGAGAGAGAGAGAGAGAGAAGGAAATGGAGAGAGGAGACATGGCATGCGGCGACCTCAGTTCAGATATCGGTAATAGAGACAAGATGCCAAATAGAACGAGAGAAAATAATCGGCGGCACAAAAGGTGTTGCGATGTAGTCGACCAGCAAGATAGATTTCTTAGCGACCTACAAAAACCCAGAGGAAACCCGCGGCGCCAAGCGTTGTCCTCACTCCTCTTCTCTTTTAGATCTTTTTTTCTTGCCATGTCGATGGAAGATCAGTGCTGGGTGACCACGCTGTCGGGATACGTGCGTTTGAATCATTGTATACGTGTATACTATAACGCGAACTTGCGATGGGCAAGCTCGTCTTACCTCTAACGCTGAAACTTTTTGAATCTCATGTAGCTAGCTCAGGAGCTCAGGGATCACCGTACTATCTCTGGGACCAGCCCGCCATTCGGCCGACCAATGATGTAGATTGACGTCGTCATATTGGTGAGCTGTTACGTGATAATGACGTAACAACATGCCCTCCACTTTTTAAACGCCGCCTCCTGAACATGTGTTTGTTATCTCAATCACCGTGATCTGAATGTACAGCATGAAATAAACATTTGTTTTTTTTTTATTTTTGACATGCCAAAACAAGAAGGGGGAGAATCGCATGTTTTTTGTTTTTTTTTTCTTAAACTGGCCTCGCGAGACATCGCAAAGCATATTGCAGTCTAGCGGAGGTGAAGACAAACACCGCAGCTGAAGGCTTTCGCATTACGAAGGTTGCCAAGGAAGGAAGCGAAAAAAAAATGTACCGGGTAATGCAGTTCTAAATTCTTCGCTAAATGCAGCACACTATGATGTGAATGCTGAAAAAGTGCGCAGGACGGGCACCCAGAGATTCCCGTTCGTAAGCTGCCGCGTTTACCGAACCGTCCATGACGTCGATGTTTGACGTAAGCGTGTCGGCTTTTGAGCGTACAAGTAGAATCTTGTTTGGGAGATTCGAGAACGCGGGGCGCGACATGCGCGCTACTTTCTTCTGAGATTTCTCGACACACATGCTTGTTACGGAGGTTGACACGCTTTCCCTTCTTGAGATGTAGCGACGAAGACGCCGGAGAGGCGCGGGTGGGAGGAGCGAACGCGCTCTCACGGCGGTGACGTCATCTTTCACACGGCGCGGGTGCGCCAGCCGCATGCTTCCGGAGAATCTTCAAATACTGTAATTATTACGATCACTCCTGAGTTGTTTCTCCATGACTGTGTTATTTCGTGCCTCGTTTGTTCATTTTCACCCGGTTTTGGGCGCTCATAACATCGTTTTGGGCATGTATTGATTACTTGGGTTTCGGGCGTGGTGCTAGGCCTGGTCACTAGATGTTTCCTTTAATGTTTCTGTCAATGTTCCGTATTTAGTGTTATCGTTCGTGTTGGTTGGCTGGACCCTGACGCTTGGACACGATGTCGGCATTGCGTACACGGCGGGGTTGCGTACATGCCGACGCTATCGTTGCGTTTGAGCATGTCGAGCTCGCGTTTCATCCGTAGCAGTTTCCCGCAAACGGTGCCATTGCGTTTCGGCATATCGAGACCGTGCTTGGCCAGCCACAGATATTAGCTGGTGCATCGAGCGAAGGCAGCGTTCACGCGAGGAGAGAGTTCTTCCACCTCCTCGCGCAAACGCAACGCATGCGCCGTAAGAGTGGTCACGCCGCACGCACGCCAGATTGAACTCGGCCATAGGATGCTTCTCAACTAAAAAGTGAATCAGGACGAATCGTCACGTGGTTTCGCAATAGCCTCGGCGAGCCAATCTCCTCTGTCGCCGTCCCTGCCAACTAGAGTGCGGTGCTTCACGGGAAGCATTAAAACACCGGCGCAGCAGGCACAACCAAAGCAAGCCGACCAATAGTACCGCTTTTCTATAACTTCATCGGGGCCTGTTTATCGTATTCCCTTTAAGAATAGGCTTTAGGATTGTCACGTGAAGCTTTCTCCCGTAGGCCCTTCATTCCTCCTTGATGCAAACACATCTTCACAGAGGGCGTCACCGTGCCACGCCCGTTAGAGTTACTGTATATGCTGCCTGTAGGTAGCATATACAGTAACTCTACCAGTACGCAGTTCCGACGTCAGGCACTCGGGACACGCACGAAGTGCGGAAAAAAAAAATGTAAACACGGGTACTGTCGCTGCACTCACTCTTTCTCTCTCCATCCCTCCCTCTCTCTCTAACACACACACGCACACACACACACACACACACACACACACACACACACACACACACACACACACACACAAACACACACACACACACACACACACACACACACACACACACACACACACACACACACAGGCGCGCGCGCGCGCACGCACAGAAGGGCCGATACGTCCCCTATGCGAAGCGGGAGGACGTCGAGCTGATGCACCAATCAGATATCTCAGGACAGGTATTTCAGTTGCAAGCATGTTGACAGATCACCGTTTTTTGTACGTTGCTCTCACCGTTATTCGCACCTTAGAAGTGCGGCAGTTTGGGCTAGTTGGTGTGGCATGACGATGGCTAGTTGGTGTGGCATGACGATAGTTAGAGCGCGAGAACAGCACTACAAAGGGACAGGCTCGTCTCCTTCTTGCCCTTTGTCGTCATTCTGTTCTCGCGCTATAACTAATCGCAACCTTTATATATTTCTCAAAAAAAAAAAAAAAAGACGGAGAGCGAAAAGGAAGCCGTCCCTGGATGACACGAGGGCGTTCGAAAACCACGCCCCCGCGCGGCGACTTCGGACCCGCGTGTAGGCCCCGCCTCCGCTAAGCAGACGGAAAAGACCGGAAGCGAAGTCGCACACGCTCACAGCTACAAACTAAACAGCCCTCCTTCCCGTTCCGGTTGCCTTCGAAGCTCGAGCCGTTCGCAGTTTCCGCGATTTCGAGCAACGTCTCGTTTTTTTTTTTTTTTTTTCCATGTTTCGCACCGCTAAACTGCTGAACGACGTCGTGGCAACATAAAGAGGCGCGGCACGACGCACTGCATACACCCGTACATGCACGCTCTTCGCCACAGTCCTGCCACAATGGGCCTCGGGAAAAACCGTGACGACATACACCGGGCAGTGGCAAAATATCGACGCCACGTTCGACGTTGCCATCTATAAGCGAAGCCAGTGCGCCGAAAGAGGACGCAAGGAGACCAAGCACATTAGGAGTCCATTGAAAATGGCTGTACAGACGGGCAAACCCATGGAAAGTATCGGAACAAAAATGAAGAAAACACGGAAGGCCGCATATAAGCGGCTTCTCAACGACATAAGCACCAAACGACAAAAGCCACGGTCTGAAACAAGAAGAGCATCGACGCACGCCGAAACCGGAAGCTAGACAGCAGGCATATAAACAACAACTACATGCACGAAACGACAAAAACTGGGAGCCAGTACGAGGTAGATGGGAAAAGCCTACGTGGCTACAACTAGCTATACGAGCAGCCGAGGGCGATATAAATAGGGCCGAATCGAACAAAAGAAGGAAGGAATGGAGTAGCGATTTCAAGTAATGGATATCTACAAAACAGATAAGCACGAAGTTTTTTTGGCGGGGTATAGCTTCGAAAGGCGGCGATCCATAACGGCTTCCCTCGCCTCCAGCCACTTCGATGTCATTCACCTGTTTTTTGCGCCATCGCCCGGCTAGGAGGCGGACTTTTTTTAACAAAAGACGCATTAGCCGACGCCGCTAAAGTGCAGGAGTTCGAAGTCATTGAAAGCTCCGACCGGCCGGCGTATAACGCCGCGCCGAAGGAGCCCCTCGTCTCTCTTGTATACAAGGACGATGCAGCCTATATCTTTGTGCGTTGTTGTTGTTTTTTATTATGCCTTTACATCATCGCACTTTTTTTTTCTCTGCACTCTCTCGATCGTACGTTCCTCTCCACTAAAATGTTACAATTTTTCAGCCATTACAGAAGAAAGACAACGCTTTTGCTTTCTTTTTTTCTGTATTATTATTTTATTTTACCGCAGAGCGCATCCCCGACAAAATAAATAGCTCACCGCACCTCACGGGAAACTTCGAAATTCGATTCGACCGGCGTCGACGCGCTATATAACGCGACGAGTGTCACAGTTCGATGCGACCTCTTCAGAACACTGCGCGGAAGGCCCACACGTTTCGAGGTGTGATACCTGATACTGCACACACTGATCCACCCCGTAGTGACAGCGTGGCGGCCAACACACGACGCATCGCACGACTTCGCGTTTGATGAACTGAATTCTCGCTCACGTGTGACGAGCACTTACAACTGTGGGAACGGCACAGCCGGGACCGCTGTATACGAGCAGCACTCCGTATCAACAATTCTGTGCAGCTCAAGTAAATTTGTACAGAACTAACTGGGCAGTAAACAGCAAGAAAAAAATTGACAGAGTTGCCCACACTACTTAGTCGATTCCGAATTTCGACAGTACAGGCATTTTTAAAATTTTTACAGCCTACCGGAGAGATCTTAATATACCTTTATCTCAGACCCAGACGCCTTCTTTTTTGCTCATCGGCTACGGTTTCACATACTCCGGATAATTTTTGTTGAAAAGAAACTACAGCGGATAAATGTGAACATTAGAAATGTCATTGCAACTAATGGCCGGAATTTTAATGTTATGATTGAATATGATAATATTTTCTCCCGAAAAGCTAAGTTCCGGTCTCTCAGACTTTTAAATTACCATTTTAATAGATTACCTGGTCCATGCAGAAACAAATAATATAATGGCCACAGATGCTTCGGTGAATAATCAAAAGGCAGGCATTGGAATTGCCTTTGATTCACTTGGCTGCTCCTTCTCAGTGAGACTGCCTGGTTTTACTCCTGTTTTTGAAGCATGAGCTCGCGGCGGTTATTTTAGCACTTCGAAAACTTTCGTCAAATGAAAACAGTGCAGTCATAATGACAGATTCCCTTTCGCTGTGTGCAGCTCTCACAATTTTTGAAAACTCTTTTCTAAGGACATTCTGAACAATAGTAGCGCCGCAGTTGAAACACTTGAGGTTACTGTGGGTTCCAGGTCACTGTGGATTAAGATTAAATGAACTGGCCGATTCCTTAATATCGCTTGATCTCCCGGTAATATCCGTACGGCCAGAAGTAGAATATATATAAGCTCGATAAGATATAGAAAATCAGCAATTTGCACTGATAGGATAAAAAATAACTACATAAAAGTAATATGGAACCTCAAGTTTCCACAGCGACTTCAGCGGAGTCAGTCAGAAAGCTCGAACTTATGATTACTAGATTTCGAAGCCATGTTCCCCCTCTGAATCTATATTTACACAGAGCTGGTAAAGTGATATCACCCCTATGTGCATTCTGCGGAGAAATAGGAACAGTTGGAGATTCTTTTTCATCTTGTCGCCGATACCCGTTACTTAGAAAAGGGCTTTTAGTTACTTTTTGAAGGTCGGTGTTAGGTTGACGGTGGAAACTGTACTGAACTTTTAGTGCATCAGTTTTGGGACATCGCCACGGGGATGCATTCAATGCGCTTTGCGATTTTATTCAGGCATCCAAACGTATCCCGCTGTAATCGCCAATTTAATAAGTACTCTTGTGTCGCATAAAACAGTGTGTTAACCCATGGATTGTGAATGGTTAGGTGAAGTAAACGCAGCAGTGTGGTCATCTCGAAATCTCTCATATAAAAACCTCTCAAATTCACTTTTCTATTTCTTCTCGATGTCTCTCACTCTGTATGTTTTTTTCTTGCATTTATTGTATTTTAATATAAATTGATTATTAAACTTAGTTGTAATGCTCACAAAAAACTACTCTGCGCTTTCTTGGTCAATCTCCCAGTGTTACGCGCCATTTTTTCAAGCAAGCAAACAAACAAATAATATCGAAAAACACAACCACTTGAATGTCTCGCTCAGCGTGAACTTCTTTGTTGTTGTTTCTTCGGTATGCTACGCCCACGCTACCGCTTATATCTCTTTTACATGCTTTTTTTTTTGACGACAGAAAATAATGCTGGTGTTTCTGAACAACCATCATCATCGACTACTACAAGTACTAACCCACCATCACCATCAGAATAATTAGTTGTAGTAGCCAATGTATGCATAATAAAGTTATAAGAGCAGTCATCAGTTAAGAAAAAAACAATGGATTCAACCCATACTTTTCCTGACCTGCTGGATTCATTTGGTCCTGTCTAAGGAAAAAATGAGAACCCCCGAAAAATCCCCCCCCCCCCCCTTTCATTACGAGTGTGATGCTATTACCACCATATTACTACAATTCGCTCATCGAAAGTGCTTCGACGACACACATATGCGCGTACATCGACCAGTAATACAGTACACTGTTAATGACAAACAACTGTTGTCGCAGCACCTATAGCTACAAATTTGCGGATCATTACTACAAATTTGCGGGGGCATTTGCGGATCAGACGCAATATATCGAACGGAGATTACTAGGCAGGAAATATCGAAGGTTGGGTCGAGCGAGAAGGTGCGGACGAGCAAGGAGCAAATGTTCCCGCCGTTGTTACGCTGCCGTCCGCAGCGAAATTCTTTACGCTACGCTCGGAGCTAGAACAAGATGACCGATGGCTATGACACAGTCAGTTATTGCTCGGAGTGGACGCTGTAGGCTCTATATATGGGACCCAAGCTAATATGTATGACAGTGTTCCACACGCGGTTGCACTGTAGTAACAGCGGGACAACGGTAGGAAGAGACAAAATGGACAGGGAAGAGCGCCGGAACCAAGCACCAGGCACACTGGAAGCGCGAACATACAACGCGGAGATCCGACGAAAATGTAATCGGAGAGAGAACTCGGCCGAACTTATGCGCCGGCCCCGTACGAAAGCTGCCCTTACGCAGGCGAATATTCACAATCATATCTGAATATGAATATTAGGGACGCCGTAGTGGAGGGCTCCGGAAATTTCGGCCACTTGGTGTGCACTGACATCGCAAAGTACTCAGGCCTCTAAAGTTCCGCCTCCACTGGAATTCGACCCCCACGGCCAGGGTCGCACTCGCAACCTTCTGGTCAGCATCCGAGCACCACAACCACTGCTGCATCCGCGGCAGACAATCTGTGAACGCAAGAGCAGCGGTTGGCGTCTCACGCCAATACACGAGCACGGCGTGGCGATTCGTATAGCTCCATTGAGGCAGAATAAGGTATGCAAGGTAGAGTAACGTATGCGTGCGATAGGATATTTCCGCAATCACTTGCCATCCTTATCGCTTTGCTTGTGACGCACGTGGCTAGTGTGTATCTGCACTCCATCACGAAGGCGTGATCCGTGAACTTATCTTCGTGCCGCGTTTTATCGGAAAACGCCCCTCGCGAATAAGCCGAGGGCAGCCGTGGGCACCGGTGTAGTGGTTCGCCAGCTGTACGGCGGTTCACTTGTTTCTTTCGGGCGCAGGTCAGCCCAGTGAAATAAAAGATTGTTGCGGCTTGCTCCCGATCCTGCCGTGCACGTTCCTTCATCGTCGCGGCTACGTGACAATATACATGACAGACACACACGCACACATACAAACAGCATGCCGGAGCAAACAGATGACACAAGTCGACATGTTCTCGGCGCTCATTCCCAGCGTTGCCCTTCAACCTTGGAAGAAACAAGCTAAGGTAGTCCGACGACAAGGTAGTACTCCACAGGACGAACACTGGCCAGAGATCGCGATGCGCTACGGCCACCAAGGAACGGCGGCAATCGTCGCGCATCGGCCGAGATGACAGGGTGGACCGAGCAGTCGGAAATTGGTAGGCGGGGAAGACCGAGGGAAGTAGCGCCCTCGCTGGTACGCATACCACACGCGTATTAAAGGAGAGTCACAGCCGCTCCTGTTTGCACGACACGCTTCGCAGCGCTCGCGCGCGACCGAGTAAGCACCACGAATTCCCTCTCCTCTAGTGCTGGAAGTAAATCACTGTCGCGGAACGACAGCCGCTGTTTGCCCGGGGAATGAACGAAGCGAGGCGTTTTATTGGCCCGGGACGTCTTGTCCGAAGCGTATACACGTATGCCACGCGGCGAAGGATGTATAGTTCGTGCCTGCCCGATAAGAAGGCGCACTCCTGGGCACGTTATCGAATACACTCTAAAACAAGAGCGAGTAAAAAGGGTGCCTTTTTGTCCCTCAACAATAATCGTCATCTATATTGCGTTCCATCCTTGCGCTATCACCCCGCCCCCGGCACATTCCGGTCACGATGGACATGCCCATTATCAGGGTTACTTTGCATTCTCGATAAGAAAGTGGCCAGCGCCGAGTTTTCAAGACAGGAAGCGCACGCAAGCCTGATGACAATCATTGTTGTGGGACAAAAAGACACCCTTTTTACTCGATATTTTTTTAGAGTGTAATATAGATAATGGACCCAGAGTTCTATTCCGCAGCTGCCGTTCATCGTTATCATGCCGTGGCTATGGTACTCGGCTGCTATAACCCGAAGGTGGGTGTTTCGTCTCCCCTTCTGTCCTCGTCCAAGTAGTTTGCTGAAACGTATACGTGGTATATGAACCAGATGAGACAAGCACAATACTAAATGGCCGAACGTGGCGGATTCAATTTATCCGGGCCGCGGTGGTGTCGCATTTAGAGGCAGGCGAAATGCTAGAAGCCGGCGTGCAATGTCCGCTGTGTCAGGTGCGGCCGACAACGTCGGTCAGGCGCGGAACAGTGAAATGTTTCGCGCCTGACCGACGTGTAAGAGTTGCAACGTGAAATCGCAAGTCAGCCCGACAAGTTCGACGTTTATTTCTTCACGTTTACACTACAATTACTTCTAATAGCATCCGCTATATTTTCCCCTGCATTATTGTCTCTTATTTCTGATTAATGTTGTGCCTAAGAAAAGAAACGAAGACTTAAATTTACACTTTTCTCGACAAAAATGTATCCTACAATCAGGATATGGGGACATGTACACGTAGCGCTGTCTTTCGTCGGTGACGGCGGTAGCCTGCCGTAACTGAATGGGATATATGCAAAGTGTGAAGAGGTTTATTAGCCGTTAAAGGCAGCGACGAGACAGCGTGAAGAACCGTCCAGCGATCGGCACAGCAACGAACCAAAGCACGAGCCGAGAGAGCCGGGCGTTGGCGATGCTGCAGGCACATCTTCTTCTTCACAATCGCCCCCGCTGAAAAAAGAGCCATCCTGGCGACCTAAGAAGTTTCAGGGAGAGGCTCATGATACGGTTTTAGGCGGGAAACATGGACGATGTCACGTGCACGCCGGCGCATGTCATCCGATCGGGAAACTGGCTCAATTAGGTAATTAACCGGAGAGGTTTTCTCTAAAACTGTGTAAGGCCCGTCGTACCGGGGGACAAGTTTTGATGAGAGTCCCGGAGTTTGGTATGGCATGGCAAGCCACACGAGAGACCCTGGGGCATAGCTGGGGTCCGGAAGAGAGGTGCTACGGGTTTCTTTCTGGCGTTGTTGCTCTTCTGAGGTGAACGCACGGGCGAGCTGGCGGCACTCTTCGGCTTTTCTAGCAGCATCGGAGATAGATGGACACTCGGAAGCATCAGGACGGTAAGGAAGTAGGGTATCAATTGTATGGGAAGGGTCACGTCCATAAAGAAGAAAGAAAGGTGAAAATCCCGTGGTTGCTTGTATTGCAGTATTGTATGCAAATGTCACGTATGGGAGAACACGGTCCCAGTTGCTATGATTAGATGCCACGTACATCGAGAGCATATCACCCAGCGTGCGGTTAAACCGTTCCGTTAGCCCATTAGTCTGCGGGTGGTATGCTGTCGTTTTCCGATGAATGACGTGGCATTCCGAAAGCAGAGCTTCGACGACCTCGGAGAGAAAAGCGCGGCCTCTGTCACTAAGGAGCTCTCGAGGTGCGCCATGTCGAAGGATAAATTGACGTAAAATGAAAGAGGCGACATCCTGAGCGGTAGCGCTCGGTAAAGCGGCTGTTTCGGCGTAGCGCGTTAGATGGTCGACCGCCACTATAATCCACCGATTGCCATCTGATGTCATCGGAAGGGGGCCGTAGAGGTCAACGCCAACGCGATCAAAAGGCTTGGCAGGGCACGGAAGTGGCTGCAATTCGCCAGTAGCACGTAGCGGTGTTGATTTGCGTCGCTGGCAGTCAGGACAGCACTGCACAAATTTGCGTACGAAATTGTACATGCCGCGCCAGTAATAGCGATGGCGAAGGCGTTCATATGTTTTGAACACCCCGGCGTGGCCACATTGTGGATCGTCGTGAAGAGAAGCGCATACCTGCGATCGCAAAGCGCGTGGAATGACCAGTAGCCACCGGCGGCCATCAGGAGAGTAGTTGCGTCGATGGAGAAGTTGATCGCGGATGGCAAAATGGAAAGCTTGACGTCGGAGGGATCAAGATACCGGAAGGTTGGGCGTACCGGATAGATATTCGAGAAGAGATGCGATCCACGGGTCACGACGTTGTTCGGTGGCAATTGAGTCAAGATTTAACGATGACAAGTACTGGAGGCACGTGTTTCCGCACGTCGGATCTGGTGGCAAAGGTGAGCGGGACAGGGCGTCAGCGTCAGAGTGTTTGCGTCCACAGCGGTATACGACGCGAATGTCGTACTCCTGGATGCGGAGTGCCCATCGCGCAAGGCGGCCAGAAGGGTCTTTCAGCGTGGAGAGCCAGCAAAGCGCGTGGTGATCAGTTACTAGATCGAACGGGCGGCCGTATAAGTACGGCCGGAACTTTCCAAGCGCCCACACCAGAGCCAAACGCTCTTTTTCTGTCACGCTGTAATTAGTTTCGGCTTTCGTCAGAGTGCGGCTAGCGTAGGCTACAACGTATTCTGAATAACCGGGTTTTCGTTGCGCGAGGACTGCACCTAGCCCGACGCCGCTGGCGTCGGTGTGCACTTCGGTAGGAGCCGTCGGGTCGAAGTGGCGAAGAATAGGTGGCGAGGTGAGCAGACGGCGCAGAGTAGTGAAGGCAACGTCACATGCAGGGGACCAGGAGGAGAGGTTCACGTCACCGCGAAGAAGCTGGGTTAATGGTGACATGATGGATGCGAAATTGCGAACAAAGCGCCGGAAATATGAGCATAGGCCTACAAAACTGCGAAGTTCCTTCATGGTCGTCGGCTTGGGAAATTCTGCGACTGCTCGAAGTTTTGCTGGGTCAGGTAATACGCCGTGCTTCGACACGATGTGGCCTAGGATGACGAGCTCGCGTGCAGCGAAGCGGCATTTTTTCAGGTTAAGCTGCAGGCCAGCGTTGGTCAGACAAGTCAAAACCTGCCTGAGGCGAAGGAGGTGCGTAGGAAAGTCGTGCGAGAAAACCACGACATCGTCGAGGTAGCAGAGGCACATATTCCACTTGAGGCCACGTAGCGTATTATCCATAAGTCGTTCAAACGTGGCGGGCGCGTTACAAAGCCCAAAGGGCATGACGTTAAACTCGTATAGTCCGTCAGGTGTAATAAATGCAGTTTTTTGGCGATCGGCTTCTGCCATTGGAACTTGCCAGTAGCCAGACCGCAAATCCAGCGACGAGAAGAATTCCACTCCGTGAAGGGTGTCGATGGCGTCATCAATGCGCGGCAAAGGATATACGTCCTTGCGGGTTATCTTATTCAAACGACGATAGTCTACGCAAAATCGGATAGATCCGTCTTTCTTACGCACCAAGACGACAGGAGACGCCCAGGGACTGTGAGATGGTCGAATAACGTCTCTACGAAGCATATCTTCGACTTGATCGTTGATGACGCGGCGCTCTTCAGTGGAGACACGGTATGGTCTTTGACGCAGTGGCTGGTGTAGGCCGGTGTCAACATGATGCTTGACTTGCGACGTGCGGCCTAGTTGAGGTTGGGACACATCGAAGGAATTCCGGAACTCATGCAGAAGAACAAGCAGTTCGGCATGTTCGGTGGGAGTAAGGGTGTCGGCGATGGCGCTGGAAAACGTATCCTTAGACGACTCCTCGAGGGCCGACAGTGATTTTGGGTGGTCGCAGTATTCATCCGGGACATCAACCAAAGACGAAGGGTCGAGATCCTGCACGCGGCCGAGACATTCTCCCGCAAGCAAAGTGACAGTTGTGGAAAGCGGGTTGAGTATGAACATATTGCTTCTTCCGGCGGCAAGGTCAATCGTTGCGAAAGGCAGCGGCAGAGCTCGACGACTCGTGAAGATATCGGAAGGCATAAAAAAGACTGTAGCGTCAGTGTAGGCGTTGCATGAAACCGGAACAAGTGCGAAGTTTTCAGGCGGAATATCGGTGTCTTCATGCACAAACAACTTCGGCGGCTGATGAAGAGCGTCAAGTAATGGGACATCACAAAAGGGTGAAAACTCAACTTCAGCGCGTGCACAGTCGATGACGGCATTATGGCGGGATAGGAAGTCCCATCCGAGGATGACATCATGCGAACAGACAGCAAGGACAATAAACTCCACAGTGTAAACAATGCCTTCGATGGACACTCTTGCAGTGCAGGCTGCGAGAGGCGTTACTTGCTGTGCACTTGCGGTGTGGAGTGACAGTCCAGAAAGCGGCGTCGTGACTTTACGTAATACACGGCAGACATTAGCGGCAATAACAGAAACAGCGGCGCCGGTGTCTACAAGGGCGAAAGTAGAATAACCTTCAACAGTTACTGCGACCACGTTAGCAGGAGAGGGGCGAGGGCTTAGACAGTTCGAAAATGGCGCAGTTCTTGCCGCTTGAACTGCGGTGCTTAGTTTTCCTGGTCAGGTCTGGGCCTGCGACGCATGGGGGAGGGCGATCGCCGACGAGGAGAGGGTGCGCGCGGCGTCACGAAGTCGGGGTCGTTAGGAGGGGCATAGCGAGGTTACGAGACCGGCCCGTATTGCGCGAAGGGTTGGCTGCCGGTTTGCGACGATCGGACATAGTCGCCGAACGCCTGAGGTCGACGGCGGCAGTAGCGAGCAACGTGTCCGGGAGTGAAGCAGGCGTAGCAAATCGGTCGGTTATCGGGCGTCCTCCAGGGATTGGCGACTGGTGCTGCCGTCCAAGGTGCAGTGTAAGCAGCCGGGTGTGCGGGCTGTGAGCGCGTGGTGTAGGATGGTTGCGGAAGCCTACGCACAGCGTCTGCATATGTGAACGGCGCTGCTACAGGCTGCATCACTTGCGAGCAGGCGACAGGAGGAGCCACAGGCTGCGCTGCATACGTTAGGGGCGCGGCCACAGGCTGCACGGCTGGCGGATAGGCGACAGGAGGGCCTACCGGCTGCGCGGCACGCTGGCAGTGGGCAAGGCTGGATAGAGGCGGCTCGTGGTGCGCAACAGGAACAGCTTGGGCAACCTCTTCCGAAATAGCAGTGCGAAGCGGGGCAGGTAGACGGGTGGTGGTCTCGTGAGTGAAGGGCACTAAAGAAAGTTGGCGGGCGACTTCCTCACGGACGAAGGCTCGAACTTGCTGAAGCAGTGGTGAATTGTCCGGCAGGGTGTCGAAACTGGACAATGACTCACCACCATGCTGAGGCTGCCGAGTCAGAGTGCGTTGCTTCTTTAACTCGTCGTAGCTCTGACACAAGCTGACGACTTCGGAAACTGTGCTCGGATTTCTTGCCAAGAGCATTTGAAATGCGCCGTCGTCGATGCCCTTCAGGATGTTTTTGACCTTGTCAGATTCGGGCATGGTGTCATTCACACGTCGACAAAGGTCGACGACGTCCTCAATATAGCTGGTAAAGGTCTCGCCAGTCTGCTGAGAGCGGACGCGCAAGCGCTGTTCTGCCCTCTGCTTGCGGACAGCCGGCCGACCGAACACTTCGGCACATGACGTCTTGAAGACGCTCCATGTGGGGATGTTGTGTTTGTGGTTATTAAACCACAATTCGGCGACGCCAGTGAGATAAAATATCACGTGGCCCAGCTTGTCGGCTTCATCCCACTTATTGTTGGCGCTCACCAGTTCGTAGTGCTCGAGCCAGTCTTCGACGTCGGTCCCATCCGCACCGCTGAAGACCTTCGGCTCCCGCAGCGTAGGATGGCCAGGGCAGTTGAACTGGAGCGAAGGCGTCGATGTAGTGGCGTTGGCAGTCATAACAGGTGGTAGCGTGCGGCTTCGCAGCTCCAGGGTGTAGCAACGGGGATTAACAGCACCTTCCACCAAATGTGAGGAGGTTTATTAGCCGTTAAAGGCAGCGACGAGACAGCGTGAAGAACCGTCCAGCGATCGGCACAGCAACGAACCGAAGCACGAGCCGAGAGAGCCGGGCGTTGGCGATGCTGCTTGCTGCTGGCACATCTTCTTCTTCACATATAATAAAATAAATAAATAAATAAATAAATAAATAAATAAATAAATAAATAAATAAATCTGACGAAAACAGCTCGCTATCAAAAAACGCACCCCCAAAGAGCCAAGACTTATTTAAACATTCTGTTAAAATTACACGGTCGCACTACACACCACTTGGCTTTCAAGAAGCAAGCGTTTGATGTTTTACAGTGCTGCCCAATGTGTTTCTAATGGGCGGCGGTGAGCCATTGTTCCGGGAAGCCCCACATTGCAGCGCGATACTGAAATGTTACCAAAATGTTTCGGTTATTGTTAACATTATTTAAAAACTAGGGAAGGGCGAGGCATGTACGAAAGGGAAGGCTGTTTCAGCTTCACTAACGTGAAACCTAAGCGTATCATAGTCGAAATCTACGATTTGGAGAAGAATTGGAGAAGAATTGGAGTTGGAATTCACTTGGAGAAGAATTGGACCTGGGCCGGGCACGTAGCGCGTAGGCAGGATAACCTCTGGCCATTAAGTGTAACTTACTGGATTCCCAGAGAAGGCAAACGCACGAAGGGGAGATAGAAATTTAGGTGGCCAGACGAGATTAGAAAATTCGCGGGTATAAAGTGGCAGCAGAAAGCACAAGACCAGGCTGACTTGCGGATCATGGGAGAGGGCCTTGCCCTGCAGTAGGCGTAAGGATGATCATGATGATGATGATGATGATGAACGTGAAACTTGGAGGAAGGACGATGCATACAGTGTTTTGGGAGAGATTTCTTCAATGAAGCACTAGTGTTGCCAAACTTGAAACCGGGCATGCAGGGAAGGCCGTTTTCGCCCCACTGACGGCGCCGACTTTTTTGGGGGGCTAACTGTCACCGACTCTTCATTCTTAGTGAACAAGTGACGAGTATTTGGAATATGTACCAAATTTTTGTTGCACACAACCGTTTATAATGAACCACGACTACATGACACACCATGACGGCATTAAACACAAAAAAAAACCGAAACATTAATACATATGCTTAGCACTTAATATTCTTGAAGCTACTGCCATTAGGAAGAGCACACAAGAAAATGAAATGTGTATAGAAAGTGCAGCATAACAAAAAAATTGCATGTTGACGCTTCCAATCGTGTTTTAAGAGCGGACCATGGCTTGGGAAAAGACGTACGGGAATTCGAGAAAGAACACGCGAACGCTACACGAAATCCAGCTCAAACACGGAGGGAGTGTGGCCGGCAAACATCACAGTAGACGAACGTCAAGAAGAAAAATAACAATGAAAGAATATCAGGAACTCGCTTTATAAACACAATAAGTAAACGCTAACGTAACGATAATAGCGCCGAGTTGAGACGTGTACAGCGAGAAAGGCTACAGCAAACAAAGAGAAACAAGAGAACGAGCAAAGATTTCGCGAGAGAGCTTGCCTGCTGTTTGAGTGCGTACATACGCGTTTGCTACGCCTTGCGAGGGTGTGGAGAGCTAACGTACGACGAATCCTTACAGCCAATAGGGAGTCGCAAGAAGTAATGGAAGAGAAAGAAGATTACACGCTTTCTGCTTGGAAGAATACACCCACAGCCCGCACACACGTACGCACACACGCGCACGGCATCTGCCTCGGGGACAGCCGAGCGCACACCGATTATGTGACTTGCCGACACGGGCTTCGCGCAGCCAGTTTAACCCCCCCCCCCCCCCCCGGCCTCTCTCTCAGCTCTTCAACGTCCCGGTTATAACCGGCAGCGTCGGCACCGGAGCCGCCAACATATGGAAGCACACAGACAAGGCCTCCTCCGGAAGAGAGAAGCTGCTGCAGCTACCGTCCGAATGGACAAACAAGACGGTCGCGCACCGCCGACACTGTAGCTCGCTCCTGGAGTACACGATCAAACATCCGGGCACCCCAGCTCTCGTACCATCAGCCTATTTCTCTCTCTCCTTATCTCTCTCTCTTCGAGCACGTCTCGCACATTTGCCATCTCCACATCAAACAAGACACACGCTGTCATCCCACTCGTCGGCCGCCTGCTCGGACAGAAACGCCCGAAGCGAAGCGGAAGCTCGCCAGCTGCAGTTGACCGGCGTAATCTTGAGCGACCCGAAAATGTGGTGCGAACACGCGCGTCATATTGAACGTGTCAGTCGCACTTCGACTCGCAACACGGCACCGCGCAGTCTCCAAAGCTCACTGAACACCCACGGCTTACAAGAACTCTTACTTTCGCAGCCAAACACCGTTTTCCCCCTTGGGGAACTTCACCAAATGAGAAAAATGTCATCTATTTCTGGATATGACGTCCAACTGAAGTCCAGCGTAACCTCCGAGATCGTGAGGAGACGCGCACCCACGTTGCAAGATATACTAAACGCGGCTACACAGCAGAAAAAAAAGGGAGAGAGAGAAATGTAGCAGGAGCCCTCTCACAACGACCTTAAAAGTTAATGAAGCTAGCATGCATGTAATGAGTAATGAAATAGAGACAACGAGCTCAGCAGACATGACACAATGTGGCAGGTGTACGTAAATATACAAATCATAGTACAAAAGTTTATAAAAAATCTACAATAGAAATCACAATTCTAGCTTTGCGCTGCTCACTGGAACATGCGGATATTAACAGCCCAAGATTACATGTGAAATTCTTCCACACTACCTTGGGTACAACGCATATGCAGGAAGACATTGGCCGCCTAATCGGCGTGCACTTGAAGTCCAGTTTACCACGGAAGAAGAGTCTGCAGTGTGAGATATGAATACGTATAAACGATAGCAACCTCTTAAAACTATTGGCTCATGTGACTCTCTATGCCTTTGATGAAAAAAAATCTAAACCCCCTCTTGCACTTTGACCTAAGTCCGTTCGTGCGCGAACGGACTGTGGTGTTGGTCGTGCAATAAACTTATGAAGTCCCACCATACCTCTAGCCGAATCATCACGCTAGCCGTGATGTCTAGAAAACCCTTCCATGGGAGCTATTTTGAATGTCGTCAAATTGCTCGATCGATCAACTCCGATCGGCTTAAAATGTCGCCTTTGCGGAATTTAACAGTACGACCGAATTTCACATTGTATAGATCTAGAATAACACGCCAATGATTATTAATAAGCCTCTCCGACCCGCCATCATCAAAAAACAGCGGCTGAAAACGATTTTTCGCGTACTAGTAAAGTAGAATTTCACAATCCCCAAACCACCACCCTTACCGCGACACGACGCTTGCTAAGCGAGAAAACGCGAGGAAAAAAAAACGCGCCGTGAAGACTCCACTGTGAGATTAGCACATCAAACACAGTGGCGCAGTAAACTTCGAAGGCGCCTACTGCGTCCTACGAAGCTTCTATTAGATAAAAATGAACTACATTGCCTTCTGTGAGTGCTCTAGACATAGCATACGAAGTTTCACACAATTTCATTGGGCCAATGTCACAAAAACTCGGAAAATACATTTACAAATTTGCTACGTCACACGCGGAGATTTCGGCGCGAGACCTATAAGTGGAATTTCATCATAGATTTTCTCAGCTAATAATGAACTTATGACAGTGAAACTTATGGCACTAGCGTTCACAGAGGGCAGTGTATCAATCTAAATCAAGTCCTTGCTTCTATATTAGTGTCCCGTTAAGTGTACATGAAGATTGTAATAACGAAAAGCCCGAAAATAATTTCACGTAGCATGGAATTTAAGAAAAATAAGAGAATGCAGAACAGTGACATAAAAGGGACGAAGATAAAACCGCATATATTATGAACGAGAATGAACCAAAAGAAGAAAAACAAATGAAGTCCACAGAAGCTCATGAATCTTTCCCACTCTTCTTCACACACCGCGGCCAAATTACGTTCGTTTGTTTGCCAAGGCCCCAGGCGGGTCTGCATTGGAAAGGCAGAGGTCGTCACTCCATTGATGTGGGCAGTGCGTGTGTTTAGTATATATAAGCGCGCTACGCTATGCGCGCCAAGGAAAGCGAAGCTGTTCGCAGTAAACACGAGGTGGTGAAGTATCAGCGAGGAGTGATCGATGGGCAAACGCCGGTGACGTCGAGTGGAGGAAAGGGCGGCGTTGGCTGCCACGCAAGCATCCCACTTCAAATTGACGCTATAGTCGGAGGTAGGACAAGTTTGCCATCTTCAAAAGGTAATACGTATTAGTGAACTCCATGCTACGTACATTCAAGCATCGACACTGTAATGAAAGCACCAACCACGTGAGAAAGATAGAAGGAAAGGGCAGACCTCTAGCGTTATATAAGCAGGAGACAGCATAACTATCTGTGATAGAGCTGCTTATGTCGGCTACGGCCTATATAGTACTCTGCAGTTTAAATGAACAGTCTGAGTGCCACAGTTGCAAGCATTCATAGCTTGAGATAAAACCTGTTGTGCTAAAAAATACGCCGCTACAACACTTCATTCCAAATGCGGTTGTTCAGTCACAATCGGACACCCTTCCTTTCTGTTGTTTTTTTATATATAAAAATCATTGTCGTGAAAAGACTCCAGCAAAACGCGGTTCATTTTTCTGTCATAGTTTTTTTCATGAAAACAGCTACAAAAACAAAGTTGGTGAAATGTAAGTTCGTAGAAAGAAGTTCAAAGAAGTTCAGCACTGATGAACTGTTTGCACAGAGTCAGTTGTAAAATTGAATAACGTCTGTTGTAACCAATGGCAGAGAATCCAACACAATTTTGGAATTCGCATACAGCGAAACTCCTTCGCAAGAACGTCTTTCACAAAACATTCCGCTGCGAACGACGCCACAATTCTTAGCTGGGCTTCTTCCACCCATTTGTTGTAGCGGGGTACGATGTCAGGGATGTCAATATTGATTTGCAGTCATGGTAAGTGGGCGCTTCTTAACCAGGCTCTCGCGGGAAGTGAACAAACAACAGTGGGTGAATCAAGAGATCTCGCGCGGAAGCCGGACACGAATGAAAATTTTCTTGACGTCACTTCCGTGACAGTGCATACAGCGTAGATATAAAAAAAAGCCAACAAACCGGGACGTTTTTTCGAGACGTCACTTCTGTGACGGAGATCGCAGAAATGACGCCAGGAAAGGATTTGTGGGGTTTAACGTCCCAAAACTGCTATTTGATGATGAGAGACGCCGTAGTGGAGGGCTCCAGAAATTTTGACCACCTGGGGTTCTTTAACGTGCACCCAAATCTGAGTACACGGGCCTACAACATTTCCGCCTCCATCGAAAATGCAGCCGCCGCAGCCGGGAATCGAACCCGCGACCTGCGCGTCAGCAGCCGAGCACCTTAGCCACTAGACCACCTCGGCGGGGCGAAGCCAGGAAAGGACGCGTTAGTTTTCTAGTATTTTCGCGTTCAGTAATTTAAATCAGTTCCAATCTGTTTGTTTTGTCGACGCACTTGAGCTTCTTAAACAACGTCATTCCCGTCACAGATGTCACGTGAATTAGGCCTGGCGGAGCTCGGCATAATACACCGTTGGGTTCAGGCAAGGAGGAAAACTGACGATGGCGATAAATATGGGGACAAAATATCGAGGAAGAGTGTTTACATATTTCACGGAGGCGACACTCACCACTGTTTGCGGCTAGTCGCTCGTCCCAAGTCACGAGTTCAGGAGTCTCGTCGGCAGGGGGAAACCTGGAAGGTACACAAGAAAGAGCGCGTTAAAACAGCTCTGGGGAAAATAATTGCACAACAAGCGGCCGCTGTGAATTAAATTGAGCCATAAATTATGCAGTCGCGTAAAATCACCGTCCACACTGTTTCTGTTCAGAATATATACCCCCTACACTTGGTTGTCGCGGGTAGAAACAAACTCGGATGAAAACACCCTGTCGCGTTAGGATGGCGGACATCGCCTTAGTGCGCCGAACAAAACCAACATTTTAGGATCAAAGCAGGAGGGTACCGCGCTTCAATCGGAACAGATTGCTCTTCGATTATTGTTCTGGCACTGAGTACTCTAGCTGCTGAGGAAAGCGAATTCAATCGCGTGCGAATATATCTTACGTGGTTGCGTGACGGTTCATAATTGAAGAACCACGCAATATGGACCGACGCTGGTAAGAACAAGAGACTAGCGTTGTTCTCTTACCTGTCTGGGTTTATACTGCGCTTTTATTTTAAATGAATGCGTAGCAACTGGCTCGCACTCAGACGATCTCAAGTGCAACGGTTATGGAGTCATTTGATTGCTTTTATAGCGGAATCTGCCATTAATTTCAGTGAAAATAAGCACATATGCTGGTTCAAACATTAAAATACCGCACTGTTCACCTCCATATAAGAAGCGTTCACGTGACGTCATCCGCAAGAGGCCCGAGCGCTCCAGTCGCCAATCCTGTGGTCTCGCGCGCGAACATCATTGTCGGACCGCAACCAAATTTCTCGGCCGCACGCGTTGGGTTGATGTTTTTCTAAAAAGAAAAAAAAACAGCTTAGCGAGGAGCAGCGCTGCCAAATATCGCGCTTTCATATGCCGGGTCATTGCGGAAGAGTTACGTGAATATATAACATATTTCCCTCACTCCAGCGTAGCAGAGACCACTGGGCGTTCTTGACGTGAAATCGTCGCGAGATCAGGCAAGAAACCAATACAGTGTTTGCTTACGACTAATACACGCAGCGACGATGACATCTGGGGTGGCGAAAACTGCAAGAGCGAGAGCTCTCAAGACATTTAAACGCCACGCCCTGCAGACAGGAGAGGATATAACTCTCGGGGCAGCGAAAAACACACGGCACCGGGGATTTTCGCCCGGCGTGCAGCATTACGCCTGTCATTGTCAATCACGTGCAATCCATACGCCGAGCAGTTCAGGCGCCATTGAATAAACAACAAATAGGACGGCCAGCTGACGGCCGGCTTGACAACCCTACATGTTACGACAGTTGCCCGACACGGAGACAAAGATTGAGGAGGAAGGGGAGAGAAAATATGAAGAGAGGAGAGGGCCGGGGAGGGCAGAAGGAGGACAGCTGAGAAAACATTCGAAAGCGCCTTTTCAATGACACGTAACGCAGAATGGTGCCCAAAAGACGCCCGCCAGAAGGGCGCATACAAACCGCGGCACCATCCATACTTTCGCGGGGCATCTTAATCCTGTCACATAGCTAAAGCGGGGACGCAAGATTTTGACAGCGCAAACATGCAACGCGACCCCTGTATACAAAAGCGAGAGCAAAATTGAGCGCTTGCTTCGTTGCACCAGAGAGGTCAAACTTGAAAGCATAACAACAACAGCGCCAACGAAAATAAACAAACATGCAAAGAGAAGGCAACCCCCCCCCCCCCGCCCTCAAAAAAAAAAAAATGTGACAGCTGTCCACCCGGGAAGAACCGGAAAGACAGAAATAAAGAAAAGACACACAGCCGCGCTGCAGCCCGTGGAATACGAAGACGCTGTCACAGGTTGTGGTGTAGGAAATGCGGGCCAGCGCGCATAACAAATGCACGCGCAGAAGCGAAAGCACGAGACAGAAAGTGGTCAGTGCACCGGACTATAGCGAGCGCCGATTCCACGCGGCAGCAGCAAAGCTGAGTTCGCGACAATAACGCCGAGAGTCGACACCAGGACCGTCCAGATCACGAGGGTATGCGGTATTTCGGGCTCTGCTCTTATCAACCGCGAATGCATCCTCCTCTCTCAGTTCTTCTTCTTCTTCTTCTTCTTCTTCTTCTTCTTCTTCTTCTTCTTCTTCTTCAGTCAAGAAACTCGAACCTTTCGTGACCCTACATTCCGCGCGTACTTACCGTTCAAGTACAAGCCTGAACGATTTGGTAAAACATAGTTGCGAATTAAGACACGGGCGATAAAATAGAGCCAAGATCAGCGTTATGGACTTTCGCCGGTGTTTGAATTCATCGAGGTTTGACAGTAAGAAAGACGCTAACTTCTTGGAATCCTTAAAGCAGCGGTTCTCGATCGTGGAGTGATGAGATAAATGGCGGAAAAGGGGAGGGGGTAGGGGCGTTCATGAAGTAACTCAACACGTCGCGTGAAATAGCTGTCTCTTTATTTCTATTTGGCAAAGACTGGTCAAACTGAAGCGCCACGCCCGTTCGACTTCAACAGCTTGTTGATAAGTTGTGCGGTCTGCAGACACATTATAGCCCTTTCTAGCTATGTCGGCTTTTCGAACATGCAAAACCTGTAAAAAATGCATGCTCACGTGCGTATGTCGTCGAAAACAGCAACAAACTTTACAGCTGTCATATGGGAAAGAACCACGTGAGTGAGCTACGCCACAATGCGAATATCTTGTGCCCTGAAGCTCACTAAAACTTCGCCCCGTATCTGCATGTAATCTGCAAATGTCGTCGAAAGACGATAGTCTTGCGCGTGGAGAGAGTGAACAAAACATTTATTTGATGTTCTCCTGGAGAAAATCGGTGAATGGTATTCTGGAGGCGCTGCGTTAGAGTGCCTCGAGCGTGCAGCGGAGGTGAAGGAGCGCATCAAGTCACGTCACACGTGAGACATGAGCGCCATCTGGCAGTCTCTTTGAAAAACAAAGCGCGTGACCCTGAGACGGGGGTGCGCGCCCGTCTCGGAGGTGATAACGTGTAGAACGCAAGGCGACGGGTAGGTGCCACCACCGTGTCGTCTTAGCAAAGCGTTACGTGCAAGCGTTGCATGGTCAGCGCAGCGTGATAAGCGCTACGGTCCTTAAAATTACTTATGTATGCCTTTCAAAGTAAAAGATGCACGTGCAGAATATACGACGCACCCGTAAATGTATGACAGGCGCGAACGGCCAGTTTCAGTGCGCTTCTGTCCCTGAATGTTAAACAACCGTGTCCTATCTGTTACGTTCTTGGTTTAACTCGAATATCTCGGCGCCGACAATCAACGTATGTAAAAACAGCCCATATATAGTACCACCTTTTTTTTTTAAATCCTTGCAACGACTTGCAAACAACCTATATGCAACTTCTTAAGAATTGTCCAGCTTCGCTATTTGAAGCTTCAATCAAGGCACTTGGCCGTACATTCAAACATTTACCACTTAAAGAGGACGAGACCCAAATATACCGTCCGTTCTCGTTAAAGAGACAGCGACGCTAGGCGATGCACCGATGAACTGTCATCCCCAAGATAATACGGTCCTGACACACCAGCTGTGAGCATTTAAGTCCAGGACACAAAGCGTTAACGACGCAAGAAGTGAAACATACAGGCGATTTCGCGAGCCTCATCAGAGATCTGTCCCAAATGCGCATGCGCAATTAAGCGGAGCCAGCGGATCGCAAAAAAATTGGGGCCCGACGAGTCGGCATCGCATTGCTGGTCGGTCACGGAGTTATAGCGGCTTATCCTGAGCGACAAAACGCTGAAGATCTGCCTCGATTCATAGCGAGCGCTGTTGCGACGTTGAGTGGTACGTAAACTCTCAATAGCAATCGTTAAGAGTCATGCACGGACTTATTGATGAAATGTAAGAGATTGTTGTAGTGGACGTTGAGTGCTATGTTGATCCTCTAATGGATGGCGTTGGGAGCATGCACGGGCCACCTCATGTGGGTGGGGTACATAGCAGGGGGCCGTTCAGAATAAAGAGGCTTTCTATTGTTGCTATGAGCCATGCTCATGTCTTACTCGGCGTCTCTGAACAATTGTAACGACAGGGCCACGCCAAGTTTCCGCTCTCTTTCTCTCCCTCTCTCAGTCTTCCTTTTTGCCTTCAAAATGTTTGCTTCAGCGTACTTCGTTGCATCGTTGAGCTCATCCCGGTGCCTTCTTAGTGCTCTGCTTTCAAAAACAGTTAATTGTTCATGCTTTGTTCGGTATGTATGTAACTTGGTTTATTGGTATAAAAAATATTTCAACAGTGTGTGTTGTTGGAGTGAACGGTTCTTCAGGGGCTCAGTCAATTTGCCTAAGGCAGCACTTAGCCTGGAAGGCCCTCTGAAATTCACTGACGAAATAAGTGTTTGATGGGCTGAGTGATTGATGAATTGATTAAATGATTGATTGATTTAAGTCACCTAATTCATTCGTATACGATCCGCTCTTGATTTATTCAAGACACTTGAATGTACGTCAATTAAGTCTTGAAACAGTTTCATAAGTGTTTTTTTTTCACCTTAACTACGCTTCGCATTCCCGTTCATTTCTACTCTTAATTACAGGCGTTTAAAGTTTCAAAACCACTACATGATTATGAGAGACCCCGTAATGGAGGGGTCAGGGAATTTCGACCACACGCGTATTTTTTACCGTGTACCTGAATCTATAGGCACACGGGTCTCAAGCGTTTTCGCCTCTATCGAAAATGCGGGCGCCGCGGCCAGGATTCGATCCCGCGACCTTCGGGGCAACATTCGGGAATCACAGCCAATAAAGTACCGTGGCGGGGCAATCTATACTCCTAATAATTCAGAATAATTACATCTCAATACCACGTCACAGGGATTTCAGCGTCATTCGTGTACACTACGACGCCTGATGACGCCGGATTTTTCAACCTATAAGCCATACATACCAGCCTATCACCCTAAAAAACAAGTAATGCGACAAGAGAGGGGAGGGTAGGAGCGGGACGGGGAGAGTAACTTTCGCTATCACCACCTGCATTATAGTATGGTCTTGCGAGACGTCGTGAAGGAAGTCCCGCGGCGGTTAGAGTGGGAAGTTCGCCTGCCTTTGTGCGAAGTTTTGCTTTTGTTCAGCGCATAAAGGAATCCCTGCCGCGAAACACGCCTGCTCTCTCGCCTTTTTACTTTCGTTACAGAGCCCGACTTACATAAAAAAAAGACTAATAAGTGAGGGAAAACTAAGAAGGAATGCTCTCTTTTCATCTCTGTTACATTTATTGTTTTTTTTTTTTTGCGATAAAACTGAACTACGCGGCTCACTACCGGGAGCCCAGAGCTCAACTAAGTTTCTAAGTTGTGCATATCGTGATGCGTGTGTGCGAGTGCGCATATCGGTCGCTTGCTTCGGCTCGCTCTGGCTTTCTGGGTCCTCTATTCGAGAAAAAAACGTTACTAAGCCGACCAGACCATGGAAGCCCATTTCCCCAAATCGAAAATGCCCGTGATCGAGCAGGGAGCTATTTGCACCGTTCACGCACGCACACACACACACACACACACACGCACGCACGCACGCACACAGACACACATACATGGCATTGAAACACACTAAACATAAGCACAAACACATGCGCAGACACACGTTCCCCTATTTTCTCACCCGAAGCACAAGGCAGCAAACCGGACGCTCATACTGACAGACCATCTGTTTTTTTAAACAATTTTCTCAAGCTGCAAGCCTTGCACTCCCGCGTTCCTCACAAAAGAGAAACAAAGAATAAGAAAAGAAAAAAAAAGCCACGTACCTGGGCGCTTCGCTGCAAATGTCGTCAAAAGACAATAGTCTTCTGCCGGCCACGCCGGCATTTATGCTTTGACTTTCGTCAGACAGCGCCACCTCAGCGTTTAATCGGCCACCTCTGGATAGCATTGATAAAATAGAGAAGACGTTGCGTTAGAATCACTGTATATGCCACCTAAACGTATATGTTACCTAACCCATATACAGTGACTTATGGTGCGTGAGATATGAACGCCATCTGGCAGTGCCGTTGGAAAACATGAGCTCGTGCAGAACCCAGGGCCACTGCCAGGTGGCTGCACATAACTATCACCATGGCGTTTTTTTTTGTGCTTAAGCAACGCTCTTTCAGCTCAGCGTAAGAAACACTATATGGTCTTTAAAATTACGTGTCTATGTATTTTAGAGCAAAGGAACATACCACCTAATACTTCCGTGCTGGTGTTCCCCATCAGCTAGGCGTGACATTTGCTGTTTGATCGATAAAATTCCCAAGTATAAGTGCAGCCATCAGTTAAAGACCGCTGGGCGTTCATCATGTGACAGACAGACCGACAGATCAAACCTTATATGTTCCAGTATCTCAGGAAGACTACCATCTTTAAGAAATAGCACGCAAATATAAAGAGGCTCCACAAAGTGCGTTCCGACATGGCCTCAGAAACTAGCGCCTCGAGGCGTGTACCCATATGTCGATAAAAAGAGGTCCACTGCGGCCTCGCGTGAGTCTTTGGTCGTGCTTTCGCTCGCGTACTGCTTGTTTTGACCCGGTCAGAGGCCACGGCTCCGGGCAGACCACACCGTGACTGGACAGGCCCGGTTCCGTTTCGCCGGCCGGATGGCCCCACTTCGTACAAGGCGCCCTAGCCGCATGCCATGGCGGTGGCACGATTGGGGCGCGCTATTAAAAGGACGCGCAGTCACTACGCGTGGCTGCTAAACTTTTCCGACCTCATTTCGAGCTCACATAAATACATACTGTATTGAACAACGTCACTCCCCATGGCTGGTTATTCCCCTTACGGAAACGCCATACATGGCCCATATATAAGTTATATCTGGCATATATAAGCATATATGGCAGCATATGTGGCCATATATAGGCATATATGGCAGCATATGTGGCCACATATAAGCATATATGGATGTATATCTGGCGGAGTCGGTTCATGTATGGGGTTATATATGGCCATATATGACGCGGTTGGCCCATATAAGGAGTCAAATCTGGCCAAATAAGGCACGGCCACACCATATATAACATATCAAGTGGATCCTTATATGTGGAAGTGCTCTCTTATTTGGAATGAACCACGTAGATATTTAGCAACGTGATCACACTTTTATGCGAATTGTAATATATAACAATTTGTACACAAAGCTGACCTGCTTGTTTTTCATAACAATAGGAGTATTAAATATATATGTTGTTTCTGCCATGCAAAAAAAACAAAATTTCAGGTCAGCTTTGTGTACGTGATAGTTGCAACTCAGTTAAATGCATATATGCATGCATTCGTGTAATTTAACTCGTACATTTTTCTTAGCATTTAGGTTTGAAACAATAAGTTGCAATTAATACGACGTAAATAATGTATACAAGAGCAGACATGTTTTACGAGGAAGGAATCGTGTCAAGTCGCAAAACGCAAAGCTTCCGAACGCAAAGCTTCCGAACGCAAGTCGCAAAGCTTCCGAACCTCGCTATTTTTATAGAGCAATCCTATATAGTATTATGTAAAGACAAAATGCATGCAACTTATATTGTTCACATTAATGCATTGTTTAAAGTGGCAGCAAGAAAGAGTAATTTCAATGCACTTTTAGCTTCCACATCGGTGGACAAAATTTCTGATTATTTGAAAGTTTTGATGGCTATATGCTCCCTTCATATAACAAGATTTCTCTTAATCCTGTTGACCCCTCATCTGCGATTGCTTTCAGCAGTCATTTACTATAATTGCATGCGCAGTGCATTGTTTAAGGGAGTATTTTCAAAAACAAAAAGAACTTACGTGAATGCAACTTGCAGGCACTATTATGATTACATTCAAGATGGAAGTTGTACTAATTTATTGCAAAAATACATCTTGCGTTTCCTTTGGCTACGTATAATGTTCCTGGCTGTGCACATAGTAAATTTATCGAAAATTTTATGATTGCACAAGTGAACAAATAATTTAGTGTAATGTTTGCAAGCGTCAAATAAATCTCACGTCATAGACATGTACGTTAAGAAAGGTGCAACTGACTCACACGTGATACATATTTAATGGACCATGTAATGAAATGCTGAAGCTTTATAGCAACATTTAACGTAGGCTGCCGAATTCACAAAACTTCTATTTTGTGTCGGTGTGTCATTACTTAGTCGAGGTCACTAAAGCGCACGTGCCATCATAAGGATTAGCCTAAACATTGCCTTGTGAATACAATTGTATGACACATTTTTTGCGGGCTGGCGTGATACCTAAGCCAAACTCTACATTATGTAAACAGCCCCTTGTTGTGCAGGCGCGTAACGATTCAAACTGCTTGCGAACATATCCTTTCAACACCAACACGGTAGTGCACTTACTTATAAGATATGTATGCCGGTACATACCCACCAAACTGCGCAAGTGCACACTCACGTATAGAGATTCATGGGCACCCGGACACTGGCATTTCATTCAATGTGGCTATATATTTTCGGCCATGTCAGAATGATATGAGTGTATTATTATTATTATTATTATTATTGTTGTTGTTGTTGTTGTTGCTGTATTTCGCAAAACGCCCAACAGCAAATCCATATGCTGTCATACTGCGTCGTCATGTAAGTTTTTTGAGATAAGTTATCTTGGTGTTCTTTTTGATAGCATGCTGAATTTTTTCTACTTGCATTAAATGTGCTGCCATGCGAGGCCTTCATTCTCTTCCTGTTGGCTCAACATCTCGCGAGAATCCGGTTCTTTTACAGCCTTCTACAAATTGTACACCGCGATATGTCGTGGTCAACTTGAGTACATATGCATATTTGATTTGGAATGGCCTTACTAAATCCAGCAGTAGCGCCACTGAGTGAGTCCAGAAAAGTTTCATAAGTATTTACCCTCATCGTTTCACTAGAATCCTTTCAACACTGCTAGAATATTATATTTGCCATCAGTTAACGGCCGGCAAAATCGCGCTGAGCTGTTATTTCTTTAAAAGCTAGTTCAGGGTGAGATATTCTGCCCTTCTCGGTTGTAATAATTTTGAAACTCCGCGTAAGTTATCGAGAGAGAATCGACCGTTGCATGTACCTGCCAGCTTCTTTCAACACTCTATTCTTTACAGAATACCGAGTCTATCGAACGTCAACTTTCTCAATTCGTTATGTTTTTCATAGTCTACAGTCATTTTTTTTTGTCAGTGAGGGCTGCCCTGTCCTAACGTAGCTTTGCACATGCACAGATTCTTCCCTTTTCCGTCTTTCAGGAAGCCTTCGCCACGGTTATGTATATTCTACATTATTTTTCAGTCCCATTCCATGAATATCTACTCTTTTATTTGTTGTTTCCATTGTGCGTTGATTTCTTTTCGACTGCTCGTTTTTGCTCTTTTTTTGCATTTCTGTGGACAGTCTGTAATGTATTGTTTGTTTTTGTTTTCTTTTCACACGCGCCAGCATGAAAGACCCTATGGTTGTTCTTGGGTAGGTTAAAAAATGATTGATTGATTATTGGTTGATTGAATATTATTATTATTATTTTAAACGCTTGCGAAATAAGATGAAAATTCCGCTGAAACGCGTCTTCGTAGCCAGCGTACACGAAGCAGCGATTTCAGATTCAAGGAATGCCTGTCTCAAAGGTCTTGCACGTGCAGCTTTCTGGGCCCGCGGGAGGAAGTTGAAGTCCATTGTTCGAAAAAACTCGCCTGACTGCATTGGTTGCAAGGGGTGCGCACAGTAAAAAAAAAATACAAAAAAGGGCGCCCGTCGGATGAGTGGACACTTCGGAGAAAGTTGTTCGAAGAAGCGTGGCGCGCAGGCACCATGTAGCCCTGCCGTACGTGGCATACAACAGTCTGTCGACACAGCAGGAAAGAGAGTGCCGCGGCCCATTTCAAGTAACGACGAAGAAAATAGTTTGCACAAACATTCAGTCGTATGGTAATAACATTGCGTCAATAATAGTTAAAAAATGAAACGTCGTTCCCCAATAAGGTCAGGAAAATTTAGTTCTAGTGAAAAGTGCGTAAATCATTGATCTCAAGGAGTAATGTAGTATCCATTGCAATATTCATTGTCAAGCCTGCGTGCACTGTATCCGTCCGCGTCATTGTTGCTTTTTTTGCTCGCCGGAGTCATGGGTGCCTGCTGATCGAGTTTGTTAATTTTCATTCCTTTTGCTCTTATTTCGTGTTCAACTACTGCTCCAATTTACACAAGATAATCGCGCAGCTCTCAGGAATCTACTTCGCTGTACGTGGCGAAATTGTGGACGGACGTGGAAGTGTTTTTGTGTGCGTGTGCGTCTGTACGCTGCTGGATTGGCGATCGTCAACTTTTCGTGCGAGAAGAAAATGGATACCCACGCTTGCGGGCAAGCGTTGCTTCAAAACTTCTTCCTAAAGCAGTACGAATGCACGTGGTGGCTTTAAGGTGTGAATAGGTTATCAGGATTAACAGGCTCCTTGAAAGACAAGTCTCGGTTAAATGTTGAGGTAAGTTCATCATTTTCATTACCTTCGCACGTTGTTCATAAATATTATGATAACTCGAAAACATACCACATTGCATGCTTGCTGAGTAAATAACTTCATGCTAATCGTGGTTACGTCATTAGGCTGTTTTGTTTAAGCGATACGACAACACTTTCTTTTTTTTTTCACTTGATCCAGACAGTGCTCCATTTAATCAAGAAATCTACGTCAGGAAAATGTTGGTTTTGTGTCATCGTACTTTTTATAAATATATTGATGTAAATATACTTGTGTCTTATTTTTCTCATTTTAACGCTTGAGGAAAAACCAAGGATAAATTACAACTTGCGCAATTACAAATAAAAAAGAGTTGCATATCTCAAACTCCAAGGGTGTCATGAGATTTATGAGCCCACGTTTGAATTTGTCTTGCGTTTGAATTTATCTTTCTTCGTCTACGTTCTACTTGTTTTTATATTTACGTGTGTTTTGATAAGGACACGCAGTTAAAATTTTGTTGCTAGTTTGATTCTTCAAAGCAGGGTGCTATGTCACGGATCCAAATGGAAAAACTTAAGAAGAGCCCGTAATTTAGTTTCCGCCATCTACAACCAGGGTGATATAAGTGTAAATTTGACTGCAATGCGTATATCACAGGCGACATTATCGTTACTGATGTCGCAAAATCGCGTGGTTATCTTGAGGAACTGCGCATACCCGCATACATAGTTACACAAAATAATGTGATGTCACGTTTTAATCCGTGAGCACTGTAGATAGTTTTACGCAAGCCGACAAATAAACTGGTATGATGCATTAGGGCTTGCAATGTGTGAAAAAACTGGGGGACCGTCAAGCTCCGTTTTTCACAGTTGAACGTGATAGCAGTATCGATCCTGTTTCTTGTGCGTAATTCAATCACTCAGTGTGTACTCTTTATTGCATGATGCTACTTGAACAAATTTAATTGTGGAATAGTACTGTGTAATTGAGAAGGTTGAAAGTGTCTCAATGAAGGTTTCGCACATGGCTGCGTTTTGTGTAAAAAAGGGGTAACATAGTGTAAAGAACAAGAAATATTATGTAATTACTGAGTTGCGCCAAAAAATTGAAATACAAAAGGAAGACACCTAGACGCAGCACCCACTGACAACTGAAACATTGTTGGAGAAAACAGACATACGTATATATGCGGTTACGAGAACACGTGCGGTGAAAGAAAAGGATTAGATGAGCAGACAGATTGTATAAATGATGCGCTTCCAGGAAAGCTACCTCAGTAGCAAGCAACATAAGTGAAAGTTACGTGACACATGAATCCCCAGCTTTGTTTATGAAATACGCCTCTCCAATTTCCCGCGCTATACCGTGCCACTGAATTTAGCTTTAACTACCGTATTCCAAACAAGGGCGCGCAGCCACACTCTCTACAATATGATGATTGGTTAAAGAATGGTTGTTAATTCCTTTAAAGAAGCTTTGTGATCTACAATTATATAAATAAATTCTAAATAATACTTCCCACACGACAGCGCAGTGCCATCCACCACACGATGTCCACACTGTGAAAGAAAATGATCAGATGTCTGCTCATCTAATCATTTTTTTCCACCTCACGTGTTGTCGTAACCGCATACATATGTCTGTTTTCTTCGATAAAGTTTCAGTTGTTAGTGTGCGCTGTGTCCAGGTGTCTTCCTTTCTCACTTCAAATTTTTTCGCGCAACTAAGTTAACATGAAGTACCAACTCGCCCAGCAGAACGTGCTTCTCAATATAATGTGTGTAAAATGTTTTAGAACTTTATGCACCCACTACGCAGTCGTGAGGAAATACGTGCAGTAACCAGTGTGCCTTTTGTAATGGTTGGCTGTCTTTAGACCGCGAAGTCACGTTGGTAATAACGTGTTGTGATGCTTGATGACAATGCACGCTTGTATTATGCAATATAGCTGCGATATTAAATGTGTTGTGAAACCTGCATGGAGGATACATGTATTTATTTATTAAGCATGACAGTTATTTTCCTTGCATTTACAACAAGAGGAAGTTATTCATGCTTTATTTCCAAGCAGATGCATAGCTGTGTTGTAGAGCACTTGCATGCCATGCAAATTGCCTGCATGATTTCGATCATCACTCAACCCGAAAATTTATAATATTGTTTTATTTGCATTCTCTCAATTTTCGATCATTGACAAGACGATTTTTCATGGAGAGCCACCGATGCCTACACCGGAATTTCTGCAGAATGAGCTTTTTACCACTGTTACGTTAATGATGCATTATTGGCAAAATGGAAAGCGGATTACGTTTACAAAGTACATTTTTAGTGTCCCGTTGGCAAGAAATATTGTTAAATGCCTCCGTTCCCACGCGCACAGAGACCTATAGACACCAGTTTCAGCAGTCGTTCTATAGGTCATTAGTCACAATACTTGTACATAACAAGCTTGCATACCAATCACTTTCGACCGAACTTCTTAAAAGTTGATTATCAACTCATTTAAGTTATTCAATGCACACGCAGTTCATACGGTCAATAGCAAGTCATATTTCGTTTTGACTGACTATGGACGCTCCATTGACACACGAGAAAAGTTTTAAACATAACACACTGTGAAAGACATCTTTACGAAACTCAAATTGGGTTCTTTTATGCTATTTATTTTTGTCAAGTTGGAATCGATAAAGCGGAATATTTACTTGCACCGTACTATGTCTCAGACCGTGTTGACCATAGGTTCAAGATAAGAATAATCGCATGCAAGACTGACGTGTTTCAAAATGATTTGTTACCAAAAAAATTACAAGATGGAACCAGCTGCCTTCTAGCATTGCCTCTACACTCCCAAATATTTGTTTTATTTCATGTTAGAATTGTTCCGATTTATATGTTAGAACATGTTCCGATTTATATATGAATTTCTCTTGCAGATTGTGATTCAGGTGACTTTGATTATTTGTTTGGCTGACTATGTATTTTTTGTATTCCACTTTTCGTAAATGCTCCCCCAATGTAATGCCAATTGGTGCTGTGGGTAATGAAATAAATAGATAAATAAAAAAGTGTCGATAAGTAAGCAATAAATTTAAGCACAAAGAATGTATCTCTTCAGGAAAAGTGGACTAACAGTGACATGTGCCCACCACAAACTTTAAATATGATGCCAAGTTACATTTTAGCAAATTGTTGTTGAGAATAATTTGAGATATATTGAGGATAACTTAATTGAACAAGAATGTTCTTGGGTATGTACTGCCTTTGTTTTGGAGATGATAGTGACTGCATGCAGACCTTTCAACAAACAGGTATATTTCTAGCTGAAGAATGATTTGAGCAGCTATATTTTTTGCCGGTGACACAGGCTGAACTAATGAACTAATATAGATGAATCATATTTGAATGGCTTTATATAAAGGTATCCATATAAGGCCTTATATGAAAGCATCCATATAAGACCTTATATGGATGCCTCTATATATAGCCATATATGGCCATATACAGCAGCACCCATATATGGGGATATAAGGCCCATATATGGCTATATCAGGATTTGAACATATCAGTTTATATACGGCCCATATATGGGGATTCCGTATATGGGCCAGATATGCCCAATTCCTGATGTAGCCATATATGGGGATTTTTATATAAGTCCATATATAGGATTTTTGTAAGGGTCCGATGTACGTATTGGGAATAAGGACGGCCGCTCGTTCTGATAAAACGGATAACTAACTAGCTAGCTAGCTAGCTAACTACCTAGCTAACTAATTACCTAACTAACTTATTAAACAACTAAAATAAATAAACAAACAAACAAATCAAATACAACATAATTGCAAACTAATTACCCCAGTCTCACAGGCCGAGACACGTTTTTAACGAAATTCACGGCATTGCGAGAAGCTCTGTATAGTAATGTTCAAAAGTGCTTCCTTCACCTGACGCTCATTGCTGTAACGATGCGCTGCATACATGGAATGCCCAAAAACTAATCCCGCAAGAAACCCTAAAACGGACAAGGATCTCGTGCACCAGAAATGTTATGGAAATTGTGGGCGTTCACAATAACCGCTCTAGATTAGGTGTGAACAATTGCGGTTGCCTCCTCAAGTGTACACTGATTCGGAACGATCACAAGGCCCGTTGCATGCCCAGCCTCCTAGCCCCTGCTGCAACTAGCACCATGCCGATCCTTTTTTTTTTCGAGAAAATCGGGTGCTAGTTGTTGAACAGAACTGTCTCACTTTTTATAGAATTTACTACGTTTTACTGACGCTGCCACTGCCACCACTCCGTTAGTGCATTTAATACCGGCGTCACACAAGCAATTCTGATCGCGATGAGGCATGAATTTGGATCGAACTTCATGATCACGATCAACAGGTGCGTCGCTACTACGCGGTACAGCCTAATCCGGATAAAGTTTGGCGCAAAAGTCAGCGAATTCGCGATCACGCAGTCAGGTATAGGGGTGCCCAGATTGAGATCATCTTGATCCCAATCGGGCCGGATCGTGATTAAGTGTGTCCATGTAACCACACCTGACCCGGATCAAGCCTAATCCAGATAAGCCCTAATCGCGATCAGAGATTCCCCGGTGAAAGCGGTATTAATCTACTGAACGGCGGCGCCTATCCAAACCATATCAAGCCTGCGCTTCTAGAGATCAGCTTCCTGAATGCTCACAATGAAGGTTTGACATTTCATTTGACATTTGCACAAAACTCGCGCACGACGGACTAAGCTGTTCTTCGTCAACCTAATCAATGACCCATGCAGGGAACCAATTTTGCAAGGAAATGCCAAGGTGACAGATAATAAAACTGCGACCGGTTGAGAATCAACCTACCGAACAAGCGCGTTCAATGTAAATGACACACCATGCCTCACCACGTCAATTCCAGCATGACTTCTCAGTCTACAATGAGGCCGCCCATTGCAAAAAGCGTGGCTGCTTACATGAGTTTTCGCGCACATTTGTCTTATACAGCCATCATGACACAAAAACTAGAGAGATTGCGGCACCTTTTTTATGAAAAACATTATTGATAGTTGAGACAGTTCACCGTCTATATCACTGTTAGATTGTTAATTGGTTGATATGTGGGGTTTAACAACCCAAAACCACCACATGATTATGAGCTACGCCGTAGTGGAGGGCTCCGGAACTTTCAACCACCTAAGGTTCTTTAACGTGCACCCAAATCTGAGCACACGGGCCTACAACATTTCTACCTCCATCGGACTGCTAAATTGTGAGATGTCGTTTCTGGACGACACTTGATCACGGTGGAACCTTCTCCCTAGTTTTTGCCTTTATCTTCTTGTCTTTCTGGTATATAATATCTTCGTTGAATAAACTCACTTTCAGTCTGCGCTTGTTTGTCTGCTCTCTTGCGTCCCATTATTTTGCGCTCCTAATTATTTCATTATGAATATATACCAACTAGCCCGCCTATCAACCCTTCTGCAATGAGGCATTAGCGCTGGATCCTTAGTATGCGTCAAGATACAGAAACTCAGACAGCGCCCCCCCCCCCCCAACACTTTATTTCATGCCGAACTCATTAGGTTTTTACCGTTGTTATATTTTTTGAACTAGTTGGCTTTAGAAAAACAAGCAACTTGAGAAATTTCCCCTCTTCATTTATGTTAGATTGGCTTGAGCCCGTTGTACCTCCTGGTGGTACGGGCTACCCCCCCCCCTCCCTTTTTTTTCTTTTTAGTTATTTTGTAGCGTTAGCTACACTGGCGTCGCTGAGCCAATTTCACGTGGCACTGGTCTGCGCATGCGCAATGATACTCCGCCGCCGGTGTGCGCGCAATTCGATGCGCTGCGCAGACGATCAGTGGTGTCACGTACCGGAGCCGGCACCTCCCTCGCACTCGGCCGCGGCCGCGCGCGACTCGCCGCTGCCGGTGTGCGCTTTTCAGAGGAGTGCCGTCATAGCCTTGGTAGACATATGGACGCCGACGCGTGCGAATTCCCTGTGCAGTGGCCATTTGACACTGCGCTGGAGCCGCTTGATAGCGCCTCTGACTGGCGTTTGCCACTGTGGTATAGCCATGAAGAAGGAGAGTGCAAATGCTGCTCAACGGTGCAGTAGAGCGGAGAAGCTTAACTCATCAGATCCCAAGTAGTTGCCCGGCAAAATAAATATACATGTGCCACGTAATACGTATACCGTGTGTGTGTCATTGGAACAGCTGTAAGCATGATAATCAAGCTGATTCTAGACAATCAGGAAAGCTTTCCAGAGGAGTGACGTCATGACCTTGACAGACATATTAGCGCCAGCGCGGGCGCTGATAAGCTATCACAGAAAGACAGACAATTCCAAATACCCTGTTGGGGCCATAGAGACGGCAGCGTGTTATTTCACTGACCACCGAGCCGTCTTTGTGGCATAGAGAAGCTACCTGGATGTTGAGCAGGAAATATTCATGTACCACATAATACGTATGCCATGTGCATGTCATTGCAGCAGCAGTAAGCATGATAATCACGCTAATCCTAGACACTCTGGAAAGCTAAGAATAATCAGCTGAACCTTTGCTAACGCTACGTATAACTAGCATAGCTCAGCTAAGCCACTGCCATTTTTTCATATATAGGATATATAGGGGGCTAAAAAAGCACTTACACAGTGTTCCCTACTTGTGCCTTACGTCAGGACGAGCTTCACAACCTCGTCTACGGCAGTATAACGCCGCATAGACCTTGCCATCTACGCGCCCATAAAGATGAGGGAACAGGAGTGGAAGCCCAGCGAACCACGTCTCTCGCGCATAAACATGACAAGGTGCCGTCGGCACGAAGCGACGAGGGTCTGGGTCGTTCTCTGAACGACGACAGAAAGCGTTTGGTCAAGGAAAGGCTGACCGTCACGACCCCCCCACTCCCACCCCTCTCAAAAAGATGTAACGGCTAGAGAACAACGGTCGGCTAACAGTGAACGAGAAACGAGGCCGAGACGCTTCGAACACGCTTCGGTCACCGGGACAGCAGGTGGGCTGCGATCGAAAGGGAAATGAAGAACCTCACGTGAAGAAGAGAAAGGGTCGACACTAGATCTAGAAAGTGAGCGTATACCGTGAGGCGCGAGCGCGGCAAATAAGTCATCGAGGCCTGTACGCAGACACAAAAACGTTATGCAGGACCCATCGTCGAAAAAAGCGGCCGCTACGACGGCAGCGCGAGAGATGGGTGAAAATGCAGGCAAACAAGGAAGCGAACAACGCGGCAAAGCGCCGAGCAAACCGCGACCGGCGCTTTCGTTCTCTCGCCGCTAGGAGGCGCATCATCCGTTACGCGGACGTCCTCGGTGCAACCAGTTTCCGACTCCTTTCACGCGTTCGAAAAGCGCTCGTGAGTCCATCCCTCGAAAAGAAAGAAAGAAAGAAAGAAAGAAAGAAAGAAAGAAAGAAAGAAAGAAAGAAAGAAAGAAAGAAAGAAAGAAAGAAAGACAAAGCGAAGAAAGTGAAGATAAAAAGGAGACCCCGGGAGGTCAAAAGGCGTGCAGCACGTACATCTTGAACGGAACTCTCGAAGCCGGCCGGAGGTTCATGCACGGGTAGTTGGTGGCCCCATTTTTTTTCTTTTTTTTTTTCTTTTACCTCAAGCACGAACGGCCGCGACGCCCCGGATCACTGGGTCGCTGCCGGCATGCACTGCCGCCAAAGCTCTCGCTTCTCCTTCATTGCGGTGCTCAACAAAATAGGACACGTGACCCGGAGGGCGCACTGCATACGAGGCTCCTAAGCCCCCGCCGCTATAACGTCGGCCGCATGCTTGCGCATATATTAGCCCCGGGCAACTCTTGGAGTTTCGCCCAGAAGCGGCTGGTATCGATGTGCTCGTTCCTCTTGTTCGCATCTCACGGCTGCACATCAAAGTCTCCCTGTTCTTCCTACTACTATTGCTACTACTACTACTACTACTACTACTACTACTACTACTACTACTACTACTACTACTACTACTACTACTACTTGAATGTATGAGTGAAAAAGCGTTATTTAGAGATCCGGCTAGTTGCTGATCCGGGAATAACCGCTGAGGTGGGAGACGAAAGACATTGTGCGCATCTAGCCTCCCTCCCCTGATAGATATGTTCTCCGCGATCAGTCACGGAGAGGTCCTCAGGAGTCCACTGGGGCGGGGCACCCCTTTGCATGTGACTTTACGGAGGCTTCTTACATACACTGCATATAAAGTCTAATCTCCTACTTAAGCAAAACGAACATTAGCGGCCAACAGTATGGTCAATAAATACTACTACTACTACTGCTACAACAACAACAACAACAACTGCTGCTACTACTACTACTACTACTACTACTACTACTACTACTACTACTACTACTACTACTACTACCACCACCACCACCACCACCACCACCACCACCACCACCACCACCACCACCACCACCACCACCACCACCACCACCACCACTACTACTACTACTACTACAGCATTAACTATTACAACTACAATTGCCAGCTAGGGTACTTGGCTGCTGACTCGAAGGCCACGGGTTCGATAACCGCCGCAGCGATCGCGTTTCAATGGAGGCAGATTGCTAGAGGCCCGAGCACTGCGCCATATCAGTGCACGTTGAAGAACAAGCATGGGCATCGGCAGAGGGGTGCAAGAGGGGCACTTGGCCCCTCGAGCCTCCCCTGCACTTGCCCTCACCCAAGCTACACCAGTGCTTTAACCCTCTTCCACACGCGGCGCAACACCGGTTTGCACTCCCCCCCCCCCCCTCCCAGAAAAAAAAATCCTGCCGACGACCATGTCACCAGGCAGTCGAAATTTCCGGAACCCTCCATGTAACTTCTCTCATAATCATATCGTTTGTGGTCTTGGGACGTAACACCTCAGATTATTATTATTATTATTATTATTATTATTATTATTATTATTATTATTATTATTATTATTATTATTATTATTATTATTATTATTATTATTATTGCTCGAGTTTAAAGTTCGAAAACTACAATACGGTTGTGACAGACGCCGCAGAGGAAGGCTCAGTGAATTTTGTTCATCTGGTGTTCTTTAACGTGCAGCGATCATCGCACACTACAAGGTCTCCGAGCGTTTTCGCCTCCATCGAAAATGCGGCCGACGCGGCCGGGATTCGACCTCGCAATCTTCGTGCCAGCGGTAGAGCACAATATAACCAATAGGCCACCATGGCGAGGTTACATAACATCGCGTTGACGGTGACGGTGTAGTTTTTCGCGTTTTGTCAGGCATCGAAGGGTTTCGCGTCAATACTCACTCATTCACCACGTGCCCATGAAAGAGGCCCACTTTCAGCATGCCAGAGTATAACCCCCGTTGTCCAAGCCAGCCTGAAATCGTCCGGCCCGACAGTTAGAGAGCACTGCGTGCCCTTCAGCATATTTATTTCATTCTTTACTTTTATTCCGCACTGTGCTGAACGCTTAACTCCTGATTAACCATCGCGCGAAGTCAACGGTGACGAACCCAACATTGTATGCATGCATACTTCCCAGTTTCGTCACCAGCGGGTCATAGTCGAGTTAGGCGCGGTCAGCTGTGCAAGTTAAAAAGAAGCAAAGAAGAAAAGAAAACAAAAGAAAAAAATGAGGCAGGCGTGACTCGGACCGACGACCATTCTCGAGTGTGAACAAAAGGTCTATAAAAGGCGTTTAGCTGTCGCGAACTCGGTCCCAAACGAATTCCTTTCGGACACTTAAACGACTGATGGATTTGCGGCTGGAGCAACTCTGAAGACTTCCAAAGTGACATTAACGTCAAATGCAGAAAATGACCTTAAAAAAAAGAAGGAATAGGCGCCGGCGGCGTGACACCAAGATTACGAAACTTTCTCGACACAGCGCATAGACGGCCTATATAGCCGTTGCCTGAGAACCCTGGACAACGGCGCGCGCTGTTATTGCACGAATGGTAAGCGATGCGAAGGGTGCCCTGCAACGCGGCATTTTGTATTATTACTTTTTGACAAGCACAACTGTGATTGGCGTGTGACATCAATGAAAGGGTGCAAGTGTGCCTTGACCCTAGAGAAGAGGGACAGCGGACACCCGGAAACCAGTGCCACCTCTTCAGCATCAACAGAGAGTTTTATTTAATCTGTCCGCAAACTTCCCTGCGTCAGAGTTCTACCCGATGCCGTAGTCGTTAACGCGAAAGGCCGAATAGGTGGTGCCATCTGGCGGGGCTAAGATGAAGCAGGAAAGCATAGAATTATTACTGCAGAAACATATTGTCAGATAAAACTTAAGTGAGGGGTGATTCACGTCCGGTAATACCAAATTTGGCATTACAGGACGTGAATGGATGACGAACGTATATGACTGGCGCAAACATGATAATCGTGAAATGCGTGTCATGTAAAAACACAGCTACATGTCACATTCATGAGGCACTCATGGCCGTTTCGCTAGCTTCACATATATTAAATTTGGTATTACGTGACGTGAATGGACGACGAACACAAATTCCAGGGGCAAACATGATAATCATGACACGGGAGACCTGTACGGCACAGTTTGCGTCCACCTCGTTGATTGATTGACTGATATGTGGGGTTCAACGTTCCAAAACCACCATATGATTACGAAAGACGCCGCAGTGAAGGGCTCCGGCAACTTCGACCACCTGGGGTTCTTTAACATGCACCCAAATCTCAGCACACGGGCCTACAGCATTTTCACCTCCATCGAAAATCCAGCCGCCGCAACCGGGATTCGATTCCGCGACCTGCAGGTCCGCAGCCGAGTACTTTAGCCACTAGACTACTGCAGCGGGGCACGTCCACCTCGTAACGTTGGGCTGATTTTAAAGTGGCATATCAACATTCCTCATTCGTGCTTCGCATATTCACGATTCCCACTGTACGTGGGATCTGCCATTTTTTATTATCATTTTTTTTGCCTATATCTTAAGTTCCTGCTCGCGGACTGCGCTGATTTTTTCGGTCACCACCAACGACGCCGACGCTGAGACAGTAATGTCTGCAAAGCGAGCTTTTTAAAACGCTGTCACGCTAAAACCTGCACTCCACGGATATATATATTCTGCATTTTTTTAACAAGAATAAGCTGGTGCCTCTTTTTCCGAGAATCGGGGCGCATAAAACGATTACACCGGGAGCTCTGCATTCTTATACATATTTCATAATGCCTGGACACAGAGAGAACGAAGTTCGTGTCGACTTCGGCATCAGCACGTTTGGTTACCTAGTCAACTTATGCACCCCGGTATGCCCACGTCAACCAAGTGTGCCCAAGTCTCCCAAATTGCCTGAAATATGCTCACGTCGACCAAAGTGCCACATTATGCCCAAGTCGAGGCCTCAGTAAACCAAGGTCGACCTAAGCGCCAAAGTACGCACAAGTCGGCCAATGCAATACATAAGTATATCAGATTCGAAAATTCTTAACTCAACTTATGTAATCACATCACCTGATCCGAGACGCTACATGTACCCTGCGTCTACAAGATTATTTCTTTTTTTTTTACTTCAAACAGAGTGTTCAGTGCACATTTTTCACCTATAGGGCGGGTAATTCACGAAATATGTCTATTGTAACCATTGCTTTTTAATCATTAGATCTTTTTCATACTACGTACACTGGATTTGTATCTGTTTCACTATATGTTATTAGTGCTGGTAATGCCTCTTGTATTTATCGCTTAGGAAAAACTGCTTTATTATTCACCTGATATTTTTGCGCTTGTTGTAGTGTTCCTCGTTTATTTATCATTTGTATGTATGTTGTTGAATATTTCTATGCTGTACCTGCCCGAGGTGCCTCACGATGAGTGGGCCAAGGCAGGAGACGCTCTTTCCATTTGCCTCCTTCGTGTGCATTTTAAGAAAATCTATGAACAAATAAATAAATAAAAGTATACATCGATGTACATAAGAAAACTACATGCATGCCACTGCCGGTGAGCCCTGTCGTCCCACGGTGGCAAACACGGAGATGGACATTCGTCAAGCTTCAGACAATATGCCCGCACGTCGGCGGAGACTCGGAGGAATCGTAGCGGAAGCAATTTACCTTTCACACTTTGTCCAGCGTGGCACACGGAACGGACGTGTGACCGGCCGGCCGCCTGTCGTACGCGCACGACGGTGATGATATTATTACATAACACGCTGCGCGCGCAGAAGAGAAGACAGCCCCGGAAGTAATTCGGCGCCCCGCAGCGGTGGAGCTACGAGTCGACAACGTGAGTGAACATATCCTCGAGGCCACCTGCATACCGTATATGCTTGGGCATTAGCAGGATTCCTACAGCGAAGGTGTCTCAGTTTACCCTGTACATTCGTCGTAACAGTATTCGTTGAGAACTAACGGGCAGTAACGCCAAAGAAATTATCGGGAAATTCATTTGTATAAATGCGAATAAAGCGAAGTTGGCAAAAAGGAAACTTCTCGCTGGCAAAGATGGAACCTGTCATCCAAGAGAACATACTTTTGGGCTATAGTTGGTTTGTTACGTTCAATGAAGCATATAGTTGGTTGGACTAGTTGGGTGTTTGCACGTTCAATAAAGGCCGCTGGTTTGTTACCTTCAGTAATGCACGTCATGCCCTATTCGTGTGGTCCTAGTCTAACCAGCGCTATGGCTTCATTGATCGAACCTGCAACCTTCGATTAACGAGCCCGACGCTCTCAAGGTGCCGTTACGTTAGAACGACAAGCCTTAATTGTCATTCCAGTTTCTGCGCTTTATCAACCGAAGCGAGTAATGATGACGCTAAGTATAAGAAAAAATGAACTGAGAAACGAGCTCAAGAAAAGTTTTTTTAGTACCACCTCCTTCCCTTCCCACCCCGGTCTCGTTCTTAATATTTTGTCGAGTTTTATTTTGAGGGTCATTCAAAGGACCATTAGGCTATATAACCCAATCCCGAAACGATCACACGACTGAAGACTACGTCTAAAGACTACGTCTAAAGACTACGTCTATGTATAAAGTCTGTTAGGACTATCCCTATGTCTATTATTAAAGACTATCAACTGCGTATATGTATGACATATTCGTAAACGGGGTGTGGGCGCTGGAATAGACCTGTGAAAACGTCACCTCCAGCACCCTATCACAGTTTACGAGTTTCTCACCGCAAGCTTCCATCTTTTCCTTGTTGCCTTTGTTTTGTGTGTCTACGTATGAAAACTATGTCGTGAACTATGACCATGTCTGAAGACTTTTGAATAAAAGTCGCGTGCGTACAAGACTTTGTGTCTTAATCCCGCAACGACCAGGCTATAAAATGCGAAATTCAATCGGCAGGTGCTGTCCCAGTAAGGAAACACCATGGGAATGTCTCGACGCCGGGGAACGTGTTGTTGGCTAGACCACGCCGCCCACCTGCGACAACTCGATCTTTCCATGCACGCACATCCTGCTTCGGATGTTATACGTTGAACTAGACCCGCTGCGAGGCCGTCGACTACATATGCAGAGTTTCATTAGACGGCCACCATTGTAAACCGGCGCACCAGCGCGTAGGTTTCCGTCCCGTTGAGCGATACTCGTCGTCAGAGGAAAGAAGAAATAAACGTGGCGCACACCGTAGACAGCACGTGTCACCTGCGCACACAGGCGCGCACACACGTCGCCACACTTTCACCCTCGCCAGCGCCGAGCCAGTTGGCTGGTTCCGCTATGCCGCCACAGTTCCGTTGAAAAGACGTCGCGCTCCACGGAGCCGTCACAAAAGACCCACACCAGGCCATCGCACTATTATAATACGAGAGACTCGCCGTATATACGCGGCAATCTGCACGTAGGCCAGCTTACTGCAAACTGCGCAACTTGGATCACATGTTCGATTTTAGGTCACATGTCTCGAACGTCGGCTGACACTAATCCTACAATGTCGGATTCACTTAGCAGTATACAATGCTCGAAAATCTGGACTCGACACACTGTTGACGTGAACTGGGTTGGTACCTGACAAACCGAGCTTTAACACTAGTCCACTTCAAGGCGCGATCAATTCGAATGCCTATATTCAGCGCCATATGTTTACGTTAGCTAAACTATAGCGACTACAGGCATCTTGGGCTGAAATGTTCCCGTCCTATTCACGTGAACGCTAGCGAGTCGGGCTGAGTCACAAAAATGCTGTTGGGTCAGCGGCGTAGCCGAAAGTTCAATAACTTTGTAAACGCAAAATCCTCGCATGCCTCGTCAAGCGCGAAAATTTAGAGACGTCCCGCGTTGTCGTGCCCCGTCCACAACGTCGAACAAACATAGAAAAAAAAAAAACAAATCACGCAATAATGTGACTATGCAACCCCTTCACCACGTCCCAGATCGCCAATGCCTGTGACGCCGTCATGATTTCACTGTGAATGATGACATCCTTGTGGCGTCGCATAACTCGACGTAATAACATTATTTCATTGCTTGGTCAAATGTGAGTCGCGTCAGGAGGCGGCGCAAAAGCACGGCGAAGTGCAGGAAGCTTACAGTGCAACCGATACAGGAGGCCTTGCGAAACCACGCCAATTATAGCAATCTTACCATATACTATGATGTTCTATAACGAATTACATAACGCCCCGTGAACTGTTTTAAATTTGTTATTCGATCTCTGTGACTCTTCGTCCTATTTTCAACGACCCGAGTAGAGAGTGGCAAACCGGATATCGGTCCTTCAACCTCCCTGCCTTTATTTTTGATCTCTTCATCCTAGCTCTTTCTCTGGCTACGGCGCTCTGGTCATTCCATCCTCGTTATCATCGGTAACGGCCGGCCACGAACGGTACGCGTGCACGATAAGAACGGAACAGAATCGAACGTTAGGAATTGAGAGAACGCCCAGAGCTTGTATCGACACCATCAGACGCATCGAGCGCCGGCGGCCATGCGGAGGACCACGCACGCATATTGTACCACGCGTACCGGAAGCGGGCACTGCGATGCATTGCCGACCTCGAAGACGTCCGAGCGGTTCAAACGAGATACGGAACAGCGAGCGCCGAGGCCTCGGTGCATGTAACAGCCGGACGCCCCCGTTGTGCAGGTAGGCACCATACGCGGCCCATCCGCTGCGGTTGTGCGTACACCTCTGAATTGGCCCGGCTTTGCACGCCCGCCAGCCTTTGTGATCCGAACAGCGGTGAGGGTGAAAGCGTCAGCGTTTCTTCGTCAAGGGTATATACGCACGCATAGAGAGAGAGTCGTCGAGGGTATACAATGGCCGCGGCGCCGTCAGCTGAAAAGCCAGCACTTCCGGCACCATCCTCTTCAGAGGATGGATGGATGTCCGGCCATCGGATGCGGAGGACTGCGCCAATTATCGGTCTCCAGTAGTGCGCGGGAGTTTTTGTGTGTAGTGGTGTTTTTGCGCTAACGAAGAAGTGACAGCGGAGAGAGAAATGAATTAATGGGAAGGGGTAGTGGAGAGGAAAGCGAGGACAGTGGCTCTGTGGCCTGGTCGCTGGCCGAGTCAAGCGCACTGCCACGCTTATGCATTGTGTGAATTGCGGGAATAAGCTAAGCGCAACTCAGCAAGGCGTAGTGTTGATCACGAAGGGGAAACGAAATACAACCCACTTGTTTGCAACACGAAACTTCAAGAAGGGAATCGTTACCCCACCTTGCGGACTGCCGTAGAAATGGCTCGTCATGTTCAATGTTTCGTTGTTTTCTATCCGCGTGACTCCTGGTGCGCTCGGATCATGGAACGACTGCGCCAAACAGGCGCTGGTCCTGGGTGCAGGCTTCCTCACTAGGAAGAATTTTAAGCAGCTCGGAGGTTCGCTTTTTGAACAGCCTTGAGTGAATTTCCCCCAAAACGGATGGGTGAATGTTTTTTCACTTTCATTTTTTCAATGTATGCAGACAACTGTTTGCCTCTGAAGTATGAGGGCTAGGGTAGGGTCGCGTTCGCGTTACTTAACGCTGAACTCTGGCGAATAATTAGGCGGGTTCAGAGAGGCATATTCTCTAACACTGCATGAAGCTCATATTCAAGGGTCTCCACACGAGGTCTCCTTCTTCCAGTTTTAGGTATATAGTAGCAGCCTATAAGAAAACGTCCACACTTCCGACACCATATGCTCGGTGTATACACTGAGCAACACTCTTCCGGACCACTTGACGCCGAAACATTTAAAGGCGCCTGTGCTGCATCGCAGTACAGAGGAAGGGATCGAGCGATCACTACAGCACGCACACGCTCGATTTACCACAAAGCACCGGGTGGAGAGAGAGAAAATGAGGGAGAGTGAGTGCTGCTCCCACATCCAAGCATTCCTTCGCTTTCGCACGCATTTCAGATACTTCCCTCCATCACACTCATGCACTACCTTCTCCAATCACGGCTCGGCTTTTCCTTAAAGCGCAGCACTTCGCGCGAGCGCGTGCCGCTGTTTTTCCCTTTCCCCGCTAGAGGACGAACGTTCGCGCCAGGCGTAAGCACCGGCTACGTCGACAGCGACGTAGAATGCCGCGGGAAGGCGCGTTTTCGTCTCCCCACCCTCTCCCGCTTGATCCCGAAAGAAATTTCCCCGCGCCATTAACTTTGCCCGAGATCCAACAGACTGGCCAACGCGCAGAGCCCGTCAACGCGGGTACACAAAAGGAGGTCTCCACCCGTGTATTTGGAGCGTGCGCGACCGTTTTCTCTACGCAGCTGCGCACAGCAACCCCCCCCCCCCCCTGCCCCACCGAACCCCCCTCCTCAGGAGGCACAGAGGCGAAACTCTCTTTCCCTTCCTTCTTCATTTCCCGTCCGGGCCGGTCGTTCGTTCATTAGTCGTTAACGGCCAAATCATCCGGCCCGTTAACCACTCGTAGAGAGTATATAGCGAAAGCCACCGCCGCCGCTAACGGGACGTCATCTCCGCATCTCACCCTCTCCTCCTTTACCTCTTAAACCATGCGCGCCTTGCCGGGTTGTTGTTGGTGCTGCGGGCAGCCCACAGCGTGGAACGCGAGCCCCTACTGACGTACTTCACTCAACCTAACGAAGTGGAAAAAAGCGAACGCCCGGTTAAGCTCCCGCTACGTATAGCCTCCCTTTAACGACGCCATCCGTCTCCGCAAGGGGGCGACGCGAGCACTGGGTGCGTGCTCTCTCCGGACTGCGCGCGTTAGCCGATATTCAGGCACGTTAAGTTGGGTCATCCTACTTCCAAAAAATACAAAAACAACTGAGATCACGGCGAATATCTTTAAGGGGGATCGGTCGCCTCCGCAATGCGTTAGCTGGTCCTGATATGCACCGGCAACGCCGGCCAACATTAACTATACTATTAGCCAATAGTTTGGCAAAATTAGTTCTGGGGCTATTAGCCCAGGAACTTTTTACTTTATGCAATAATCCAGTATAACGGCCTTGCAGGGAACGTTTATTTAGAAGCTAATAAGTCTTCTAGTTTATCAGTGCAGCTAATTGCCGTTTGATATCTCTACAAGGCCGTTTAACGTGACACATTGCTTCAACAGCGTTTTTTCGCTAACTACCAACGACCACGACACCACCAGCAGCTGAATTTCTGCGAATCGAGCTCTTTGACCCCGTTAAAATGAGACGTTTTCAGAGCACATAGACATGCTCAAGTGTGAACCTTTTGGCGTTTTTCCAACGAAGGGTGCGCATAAAATAATAGCGGCCACGTGTTCGTGTGCGGTACTTTAAAATGTGAGTGGTTCCCTCCGAAGTACACCACCGGGCCCAATTTTTGCTGCTTCTATACTCGCTAGGTTGTGTGTTACGGGGCTAATGTCTGATCTCGAAAACTCCATTGCCGGGCAGATATATCATGCGTAGAGGCTTCCAAAAAAAAAAAGAAAGAACGTCATTGTGAGTCTTGCATGTCGGTAAAACGGGCCAGAAATTTAAAATTATAAATGCCCCTTAAGGCATATACATACGCAGATTGGAAACAAAATGTACATTTGCTTCACCAGAACAACGTGGAATCACTGAGGAAGAGCGAACGTTTATCGAGTGTTAACGTTTTTGTTCACAAGTGCACATTGTGCAATATTTTGTTATTCATCGAATTTTTTTATGTTAAAAGATACAAAAGGCATTTGCTGGCACGCTAAATTTTTACCTCGGTGACGGGGGCAATAAATGATTTTGGTAGGTACTAACTTACTGAGACAAAAGTAGTCTCCCCGAAAATTGTCTATATTGTGTGATCTAGAATTGTAACTTACCAGTGCACTTACAGTCGATTTCTCGCTCTAGCGTCGACTTCTAGCGAAACTAAAGATGAACAAAACCGCCTCGGTTTCGTTCAACAAGCTCCATTGTGAATAAAAAAAAAGTAAAAGCAAACGGCCGCGCAAACGGTCCAGAAGTTTGCCTCCCTCAATGGGCTTTTGGCGAGATCCTTTCTTCGAGGCGCGCAATTCATGGCCCTTCTCGCATTGTCCGCGGGGACGTTGGAATGGAGTGGCAATGCGGCTCGCATTCTAAAACTGGTTACGCGCGTGGGAACCACACTGCGTGAAATACGACCGCTCCAGGGAACGCCTGTCACTGCCAAACGACCCGTCGTGACCTGATGAGTAGGACTGCTCCATTTCACTCGCGCTTTCACACACACACACACACACACACACACACACACACACACACACACACACACACACACACACACAATATATATATATATATATATATATATATATATATATATATATATATATATATATATATGACTGACAGGTCAAAATTTCTGCGTTGAAGTATCCCCATGATGATATGTGGGGTTTAACGTCCCAAAACCACCATATGATTATGAGAGACGCCGTAGTGGAGGGCTCTGGAAATTTCGACCACCTGGGGTTCTTTAACGTGCACCCAAATCTGAGCACACGGGCCTACAACATTTCCGCCCCCATCGGAAATGCAGCCGCCGCAGCCGGGATTCGATCCCGCAACCTGCGAGTCAGCAGCCGAGTACCTTAGCCATTAGACCACCGCGGCGGAGCGTGTCTGTGTGTCTCTATCTCTCAGTGAGTGAGTGAGTGAGTGAGTGTGTGTGTGTGCGTGTGCGCTTGTTGCCGTGGAGCAGCACAGATGGTTCCAACAACAGCGTGAGAAAAAAAGTTTGCGCGAGAGAAAGCTGAGTGGTTTGCGGGAAGGAGCTGCTACGTTTACCGAATAGTTTCCTTGGCGACCCATATACTTACGATAAAGTGGACAAAAGGGAAAACAAAAGGCGATGGAAAAGGCGATAGTAAAAAAAAAAGCAAGTTAAGAATAAATAGGCGACGAGAAGGCGTCAACTTCCGAGAACGGCCCGCCCCATCGCTCTCTGCGGGGACGAGATGTATCGCCTGCCATTCTTCGAATTCACACCCGTTTTCTTTACAACACTTTGCTTTTTTTTTTCTTCTAAGATAGTGCACGGTCATTTAAACGGTGAACCCCGCGAGAGTCGCGTATTGAGACTTCGCACATACAAAAAGGGAATCATTTCTTCAGGAAGTGGGCAAAACACATAAATAAATACATTAATTAATAAGTATTCCGAGAATGAGCGGTGAATGTGTGAACAACACGTTTGAAAAGCTGGTGTGGGGGTTAGTTGCAACATACTGCAGAACATGTTAGTATAACATTTCATTATCTATAATTACCTCCACAGCTGGCATTAGTGGGTAATGCAGGTGTTGCTATATGACTTTGTAGGACTTAGTCAAATCGGTTAGTTAGTTAGTTAGTTAGTTAGTTGGTTAGTTAGTTAGTTAGTTAGTTATGAGACAGGTATGCTTAAATCGAATGCCTCGCATTTTGATCGCTCCACATAAAGGAAGCCTCTGGCAGAGTTTTTATTCAATGCCTTGAGAAAAGAGGACATGTAAGGGAGCAGTGATATATATATATATATATATATATATATATATATATATATATATATATATATATATATATATATATATATATATATATATTTACAGTGACAATCGGTGTAATAAAGTGTAAGTGGCAACAGATATGCACGGGAGGCAAGAGAAAAGAAGTCTTATGAATGACAACATCGGCGCATGATTTCATTTCAAAGAGCAGCCAGACTATTACACATAGTTATTATGAGATGAGTGAATATGCATACATACCGAGGAGTATCCCCAGGCGCAAGTCAGCGAGTTGGCTGTCTACGAGGGAGGCTTTAGACCTGCGTTGGAAAAAAAATACGGTATTATTATTATTATTATTATTGTTATTATTATTATTATTATTATTATTATTATTATTATTATTATTATTATTATTATTATTATTATTAAAACGTAAATACGCGACTTTTATGCTAGGAAACGAAACGTAACATGAATAGTTGCAAGCTAAGCCGCATTCCTTGAGATTTCGTCGCACGCTCCACAAACACCATTGCGAAGCGCACAGAGTAAAACACAAGGCATTTTTATAAACACAAATGCGTCTTCACTGTCCCGCGAGCCGAGGAGCGGCGGAGACGGTGTTCGACTCACCCATCCAAATGCTGCCATACTGTGTACGTTCGTTCCAGTCCTGTTTTTTTTTTCTTTGCCTGTTCATTTTTGTTTTTGGGTGACCATTCCGTAGGGTTGTGTGTATGCATGAGTATTTGTGTGCGTGTGTGTTTGTGTGGGCGTGCACGCGCGTTGCAGAAGAAAGTAATGGTTCAGAAATCGGGAGATGCTATATAAACCATAACTAATTCACAGCTCACAAGTCAGAACAGAACACAACAGATGATAGAGTAGAGCTTACTAGAAGACGGCGAGGCCGGCATTACGTGGTTTATGCTCCCACCGACCTCCCCGCGACCTAATAATCCCATAAGCACTCAAGCACGTGCATCGGCGCTATACATTGTAGATCTCTTTGTTATAGCTCACGGGAAAAACAAAACGCAAACATCCATCCAATGTCAGTGATTTACTTCGATTGGAAGCGCGTCCAAACGCCAAGACTTTTTTTCTTTCTCCATGACGAATCACTCCACCCAAGAGATCGAGATATTGTCGTATAGACAGGCTTATGGTGAGCAATGCTTACGCCAGCTCCAGACATACGAGCGACGGACGGCTGGGAGGGGTCGACGACCCCGTTTCGCCAATATGAATACACAAGCCACCCTAGACTTCGAAGTGACACCGCGCTATTCGCCGCTCGTGCGGGCTTTGAAAAAGCGAAAATCGGCCCACAGCTAACACGGTCCGCGCGGTCAAGTCTCCGAGGCGCTCGGTGTGGCGTTTGAGAACGCCATTCGAAACTCGGGGCTGTGCGATCGAGGGTTGCGTTCAGGGTGTCGGGAGGCTTCCACACAGAGGCGTACACGCTATAGCAGCGCCTTCAGAAATGCAGCGCGCGTTATCGCAACGCCGAGTGTGAGGCAGCGCGAACAATGACTTCGGGCCGAAGTGGCGGCGCGCGCGCCCGTTGGGAGACAAGAGATCAGCAGCGCCCGTCAAAGACAGCGGGAGAAAGGGAAAGCTCTACAGCGGGGGAGTATACGCGGGCTTCAGTACGAGAGCCTTTCAGAATGACGGAACGAAAACACGCGGACCGACGGCTCGGTCAACAGGGCCGGGCGGCGGCCCCGATTTGAGAGATCACCCAGAGATCAGAGAGAGGTGCCATTAGGGGGGAGAGATAGAGTAAAAGCTAGAAGAGCAAGAGAGAGAGAGAGAGATAGCGTCCAGCACCCGCCATCTTTTGATCAAGAGGTGCGACCAACGAAAGAGAACGCGCACCAGCTGCGCTGTGAGGTGGCGGTGGTGAATGTGACGACACAAACGAACGCCAGTGCCTTGTGAAAGAAAGAGAGAGAGAGTGAAATTTTAATGGCACTTCGAGGACTGGCGGGCCCGCGCCACTTAAATTTTTTGTGCGCATGCGGTTTGTGTAATGACGGCGGTGCGATAGGAAAGACGCGTTGGAATCAACGTCCGCGAAAAGTTCAAGGATAGAAGCGCGAGTGCAAAGTATATACTGCATGTGGGACGCATGCACGATCTTGTCGAATCATATGATCTCGGAACACGGTCACGTGTTCAAGATTCAAGAACACACGCGTAATAAACGATTCTTGAACGGTGACGAAACGAACAGGAGTTAATGTACAGGGAGATTTATAACCGAAGCGTGAGTCGCATCTAAAGCGTTTTTATGGTGATATCTGCAGTGTGCGGTTGTGCGGCACTGGTATTTCAATTTGCTCTGCGCGGTTTTATGGCCCCGTTTCACAATCAGTTTCCATAGCCTTAAGACGCAATGGTGCACTTGCTGGTTCAGGCGCTTGTATACAGCTATGCCCATGCATCTTTAGGTGACCGTTTGGTGCTTATTTTATATGCGTGGTATACCATAAGGCAAACGAATTTATCACTAGTATGATACTATTACTAGCGCTATAACTATCACTTGATAGGATGCAATGCAAGCCAATGATATTGCTTTACTACACTGCAGACAAGAAGGCAGAAACCTAGATTATAATTTCTTTATTAACTTTTCAACAGAAAACTAGCTCTAAAGATCCATCGCCATACTTGATACCTCTAACCAGTAGGCCCAGCCAACGCCACCACCAAAATGCCATAACGCCACATTTTACTCGAACTGACCTATTTAAGATTGCATGTTTTCCGACAAACATTAGTGAATGGAGCTGCCTTTTGTACGTGTTCCATAAAATAGGTAAATAACGTTCGTCCCTGTTTACTAATGTTGCTCTGTAACTGCTACTTCTTTTGTATTTGCATTAACCCCCCTGCTTGCGCCATGAGTTCGCAGTATTGAATACTGATTAATGATAAATCATTCCCTCGCCAATAAAAAAAAATTAAGACGGTTATATTCTGGTGGCATAGACACCCCTGGCCGGTTCAAATTCGCTCGATTTGGCTGGATGCTCAAACTTTTATTTTCTTCGTGAAGTCTCAATCTTCATGACGTGTACGTGAAGCAGCGCACGGAAAAGGGGTGAAGCGCACAAAACGCCATTAAACATAACTCTGGGCTGGCGTTCCTTGAGTTTGCGGTCTTCGCCTTGTTCGGTGCGTTAATTGCTTCATACAAACATGCACTCGTCGTGACATTCACCAGCTCACCGCCCCTCGCGACCTTGCCGGGCACGCGTAAGTCATTTTCCGCTCAAATCAGTCGACGGCACCGTAAAGAGAGTGCTTTCGGCGCAGCAGTCAGTCAGTGAGCGGTACGTTTTTCTTCTCCCACTTCGTTTAAACGAAAATTTCGTAGTTGATGGCGAGCGTATATGAGGCCCGTTGCGTCGGCGTGCCACCAAATAGGCGTACGGGCGTATGCACACACTATATACGCAAGCGCATGCACCGCGCTGCGAACGCAAGGGCGCGCAGAATTACCGATTGTGTCTGGTGGCGGGGGCCGGGCGACGGACGCAACAGAGTCGAGGCCGATCGGTCGGTTGAAGTATCTAGAGCACGCGGAACCAGAAACAATGCTCCAGCTGGTGGACCCAATAGGAAACGACAATAGAGAAGGAAAGAAGGATGGGGCGAGGGGGGTACTAAGTGTACGAGCGGGAAATGCCGCGTTTTGGCACCACTTTTTTTTCGCAACGCCTTTTCCTTGTAATATAGGTGAAGCGAGATATCTCACTCGAAGTCGATAAACCGGGAGACCCTGATAGACATGTAACGAGCTCCACACAATAACCGCCCTTTCTGTGTTTACACGAATGCCGAAACGACCGGGAACGAAACAAAAATAAACCGAACGCTTTTGGAACACGTCATTGGTCACGTACAACCGCCAGAACACGTCCAAAGTCATTCGCTATCAAAGTGTTTCGCGTGAAAGTGGAGGCGTTTCACCGTGTCAAAGTGGGGGCACGAACACTTCATCAAGGAGTGCTGAGCGCGCGTATACGAATGAAGGAACGGAGAGCAAGGAAAGCCAGGGACGTTAACCAATGTGGAAGGACCGGTATGCTACCCTACACTTGGGAAAGGGATGACAGAGTTTTAAAGACGGAGAAAGAGAGGAGAGCAGGCACACACAAAGCCAGACACCTCACAGTCGTTGAAACACCATCAGTTTTTAATCGCCGGTGCAAGCCTGGCGACTTCAAGAAGTTGAGCAACGCCTTCGTCGCCTTTAACCCACGATGACCTCCCAGGAACACATTGCAGAATATTTACCGCCCTCATCGGTCTGCGATCTATTCGAGCTGGCACGACTGCAAGCCCTTTCCTCGGCGCATTGTAGCGAGGATAGTCGCTGAAGGTGTACAAGCTAGTACGGATACCTATGCAGCACTCGTTCAACATGAGCAATAGTTGATGCATGGGTCAACATCTATAAGTATGCAGGGAGAAACTAAAAGCAAGGAAAGGCAACACGGGTACGCAGCGCATTCCGTAACGCAAAACAAAGTGCCCACAAAGGCCTCTCCTTGTGTGTGCGCGCGTCTATTCTCTGTTGCTTGTTGCACTATATGTACGCTCTCATAAGACTGCAGTTACGCGGAGAGTCCCAAAAACTTTGATGTGTATTCGGTGACCTACAGTTTTGCTCCAGCTGCATGAGAACGTAATGTAATTAAAATACCTGCTGAAGTTTCACGTCTCAAAACCACGACGTGATCGTGAGAGAGGCTGTAAACGGAGGGCTCCGAAAATTTCATTCACTTATGGGGCTATTTAGAGCGAACCTAGATGTAAGTACGGGCCACTGGAATTTCGGCTTACATCGAAATGCAGTCGCCAGGGCCGGGGTTTCGATCCCGTGACTTTCGAATCAGCAGTCGAGAAACATAACCACAGGCCCAAAGCGGTGAATAACGCGATGTCATTAAAAGTGAACATAGCTTGGGGGCTTCGATTCGAACATTGCATGCCTTTAAACTAACTTCGCGTAACAGATAAAGTGACGCTGAAATATTTGAGACAATACGCGTACGCCGGTTCATTCATTCGTTTCTATTCTCCTTCGACGATTCAGCGCGCTTTTTTATGCGACAAAATTAGGTTACCATTCCGAGACCTCGAAGCGTCTATAGCAGGCACCCCACTTACAGTGTTTCCAGTCAAGTATGAACTAAATGAGCTTAACAAATGTACGAGTTGTGCGACATAATTGTGGGAGGCTGTAGAAGTTTTCCGCGAGTCCACGATTGCGAGCAGCGTAACTAAAGTGAAAGCAAAAAAAAAGAAAAAAGAAAAAGAAGAGAAAGAGTGCGTGCTCAGTCGTACGCCAGCATTTCTACAACGTCAGCAAACATCTCAGAAATCTGGTGACGTCACAAACTATATACATCGCGCTCGTACTTGCACCGAACTTTCAACACAGAATTGTTCTTTTATCGCAGTGTGATGCAAACGAGGAGCTGTACACACGCACGAATGGAGGGGCAGTGGGGCCATAAAACGCGAGGTCAGGCAGTGCAGCAAACTGCTGCTGCAGCAGCGTGAAAAGGGAAGGAATCAGCTAGAATAATAATTATAATAAAAATGCCTTCTTCTTAGAGAGCACCGAGACACGCTTTCGTCTCTTATTTAGGCTTTAGGAAAGAAGCACATGGTATAGGGTCAGTCAGCAAGCAAGCAAGCAAGCAAGCCGAAAACCTTTGTCAGCTATTCGCGAAGCGACACCTTGTACAAGGCACTGCTATAGCTCTCGCTCCAGACACACAACAAAAGAAGAGCAAAGTGTGATCTGGCCTTTTCATCAGAATTTTGGCTGGTCACGTAAATGACTCTATTTAAAGAGATAGGTCAACTATTTTTTGGATATCATTGAATACAATCGCAGGAGAATCGCATGGCCCACAAGAGAGTTAATGTGACTCTCTAAGGAGTCATATACATGGCAAGCGAGATATGTCGGAAAGGAGTCAGACGTACTCTTTTTTTTTTTTAATGCATGATTACGTCAACCAGCGCAATAGCGTACTTTTTTTACAGGATAATTGTGTGTGCTCCTAGCGCTTAAAATGTATATTTAGATTTCTTCTTATGCTTAGTCTGTTCGGAGCAGTGTTGATGGTTCTATGAAATTTTTTTGTTCACGTTCACAATGTTTTTCATTTGATGATTTTTTTTCGTACTATCGTTAATAAATTTGTGGTTTGCAACTGACCGTGTTTGAAAGATAACTCCTAGTTGTACAATTTGACACCACAAACACTAACATCAGGAACTTTGGGTGCCATAAAAAATTAAGGTTAAGAAGCACGAACGATGTGAATGCGAGGCTGTCAACTGCGAGAGATAGGTTTTCGTGTCATCTTGTGTTAGCAATACTCTTGTTCTTATCGACTATACTACATTTCGACGCTCTAATACTCAAAAACTAACTTGACTGTTCTTTCTGATACTGCTTCCGACTGCACCTCTACAGTATCACAGGCGTTTTAAGTCAACAATATTCTTTGTGTTTGGCGAAGCTGCACAAATATCTGCACAATACCGTGAAGTACAGCAAGCAGTACGAAATGCAAAGTTGGCACCCATCCATTTGCACAGCGCATGTACGCTAAAAGGCAAGGCACACTGATTTCTGAGAGAGAGAGAGAGAGAAAGAGAGAGAGAAAGAAATAAAAGCGTTTTATCTAAGTAGAAGTTCGTCCTTGCGCGCATTTCGAAATCAGGACCAACGCCTTCTTTAGGCGGGTACTCAACCGATGGGAAAATTCGTACAGTCACTCTCTGAATTTCCGTGTATAGGCTTGCGCTACGAATGCGAACACAACGATTTCACTTTTTTTTTGTTCGTTGCATTTATGGCGTCGATATTTCTAACTTTGTTATAAGGCCTTTGTTTAGTTACTGTACTTTATTAAATTCTAGCTTTCTTTCCCTAGCTTTTTCTGCAACCCTGTACCACAATTTCTCCTAGTTTTATGGTTTTCATTCTCGCTCGCTCTTTTAATACATATGCAACAGAAGGGTATGCTAATGTATGAAATCACGTGTACTTGAGGAATAAATAAAAGAATTAAAATGCCCAAGCAGTGCATTAGTGACCGAAGGAGTTTCAAAGCAATCGGCAGGTACGCGGTAGGACTAACAGCTTTTCGACTTTACGAAACAAAAAAAAATCCAGAATAGAGAAAAAAAAATGCCGCCGCACACCATAGCGACGCGGGTTCCTTTGGTACAGAGCAAAAAAAAAAAAACGGTGCTCACGCAAACACAGATACTTCGGCAGAGGGGGGCATGCGTTTACAGTGATAATGGTTGTTGGGGGTTTTAAGTCTCTGAACCACAATATGATTACGGGACACATCATGCTGGAGGGCTCCGGATATTTTGACAACCTGGGGTTATTTAACGTGCACGTGAATCTAAAATGCACGGAGCTCAAGCAATATAGCCTCTATTGAAACGCGGCCACCACGGCCGGAACCCGACCTTATAGGGTCAAACAGCCGACGACCATAGCCACTGGCACAACTCGGCGGGTACGGTTCTCATGTACGACGACACTTGAACAGCGGAGAGACGCAGTCCGTCTCACATAGTATAAGCGAGACGAAAGTCAGGCCGGAATAATCTTTTCCAACGTCGGGAGCACAGAGCGGAGCAAATCGCTCGATATCCGCCCACCGTATACCTATCCCGTCCACGAATATACAACAGGCAGGCCGGCCAGAACAAGGACTCGAGAAGTGGATCCGCATGGATTACGCAGGTATCTTCTTCAACGCCGTCGATCGAAGCATATACAGCATGTGTGACTTGCGGAAGTAGCCGATGGTCGCTGAATGCCAACGGTCGACGCATCGAAACGCCGTCCCTTGTTCCGTCTATCGATGTATAAGACCTGCTGCGCAGTGCATCACGACCTCGACGTCGAGGCGCGGTCACCGCGTGGGAAGAACCGGTCGGCGCCGTCGTTACAGACGCTCCGCGTCCGCACAACAATACACTATATGCGAGAGTATTGGCGCTCCGGATGTGCCGCGGACGCACACATCATCACCGCGGCTCGCAAAAGTATTACAGCAGCAGACGCGTATACACTACTTCCTGTACTTCTCCCGTTCGCTATACTATAGATCACGTCCCTTCTACATAGCGTCAAGTGAATTGAAGGAGGTTGTTCCGGTGTAGCCAATCTCGAGTACAAGGGTAAGTGCGGTGTTACGATAGGTACGATAGCAATGCGAAGGATGAGTCAAAAGCTGGATTGATTGATATGTGGGGTTTAACGTCCAAAAACCACCATATATGGATTATGAGAGACGCCGTAGTGGGGGGCTCCGGAAATATCGACCACCTGGGGATATTTAACATGCACCCAAATCTGAGCACACGGGCCTACAGCATTTCCGCCTCCATCGGAAATGCAGCCGCCGCAACCGGGATTCGATTTCACGACCTGTGGGTCAGCAGCCGAGTACCTTAGCCTCTAGATCATAGCGGCGGGGCGAGTGAAAAGCTGGAGTATAAGCGAATACAAAACCCGGCCCCTGCAGAAAACAGGGAAAAAAACATTAAAAAAACGTGTTCCCCACTCGCCGTCATAGCTAATACCTGCAGCGCGGACTGACACTCCGAGGTTTAAATGCATATATATATCCTATATATAAATTGGATGGGGGGGGGGGGGGGGGGGCTAGCTACTGCTGTAGATCAGTTGGTGGAGCATCAGACGCGTTATTCGAAGGTCGCTGGTTCGGATCCCACCAGCGGCAAGTTATCTTTTCGTTCATTCTTATTTCTTAACATTTGCATGACAATTAGTACCCATAACATCACCTGTAATTTCCATGGCATCATTGCCTGTTAGTTCTAGTTAATATTATGACGTGTTACAAAGAAAGAGCATCAAAATTGTCTTTCGTTTTCAACCTACGTCGTGATTGTGCACCCGTCGCGGTGTTGTATATAGGTTATAGCGCTTTACTATTGACTCAAAGGTCACGGGATCGAATCCCGGCCGCATTTCGACGGAGGCGCGGAATGCTAGAGAACCACGCGCTTGGAATTCAGGTGCACGTTAAGGAACCCCGGGTAGTCGAAATTCTCGGATCCCTGCTCCACTGCGACGTCTCGCGCAACCATATCTAAGTTTCAGGACGTAACACCCCAACAACTATTGGACGCGATTGTGAACTGGCTCCTTTCAGAACGCTGCTGCAACGAGTCCAACTTTTCTGAACTTTTTTCACGTGACAGCCGAACGACCCCAGCATGCTTCGAGCTTCTTCGTAAACACTATAACCGCACCACTGTTGTCGTAATCTGCGAAGGCGACTGTACGCTACGTGCACCACGAGTGTACACTGTGTACGACTTCGATACTGAAGGTTACGTCTCTCCCCCCGCCCCCCTTGCGGATATTAGTTTCTGTCATTCTTATTTCTCATTCTTATTTCTCATTCGTGGTCTTGCGTGACACTAACCGGGCTGTAGGTAACGAAGTGCACAGAGACAAGGTCTCCGCGTGTCCAGTGCCCATCGATATACTGGGCGGCACGCAACAATCGGCCGGCACTCGGGGTATATACAGTGTACTCAGGCACGCAAAGAACGGATCGTGACAGGCACGGCATATCGTTGCTCGAGCACATCACATGACCACCCACTTTTCTGCGAGACAATGGCAGCAGCGCGAACGCGACACGACGTGCTACACGCAAGGCGGAGAAAATGGAACATTGGGACTGGAAGGGCAACAGTGTAAGTTGAGTGGCAACGCTGGCGTTTTGTGAGTGTAAACGCTGCTTTCGCCTTAACTCGCCGTACTATTTACTATTTCGCTATCGAATTCAATATCGCCGTACTATTTACTCCTCAGGACAGAGATGTCCCGTGATAGACTCCTGGGATTTCTTAGTATATTTATCAAAATGATAAATCAATTTCTGAAGAGCGAAGTGGTCAAACCATCGTCATCATCGACATTTTCAACCTGTTGTAGTCCACTGCGGTAGTTGCCGTAACTCCAAAACGAAGGCCTCTCCAAATAATTCTTAGTTGACTCGATCCTGTGTGTGGTGGCCAATTCCATAATTTTCTAACGAATTTCCTAATTTTGTTGATCAATAAACCCGACACCGTTGCCCATTTGTTTACCATTCTGTTGCTCTTACAGTCTAGTCTAACGCGACCAGTCCAGGTCCCTTTTATGTCCACAAGGATGACTCCTATCCCCGTTTGTTCCCTAACCCATTCTACCATATCTTCCGATCTTTTGATGTTAATCCGATTATTTTACGTGATTTCTAGAGCTTTCAAGTGTACGGAAAACCACGATTTCGTCAAGCGGTACGTAGTGGCGGAGCTCCGGAAAAACTGGCTCCCTGGGATTCTACACCATGGGCGCAAAATTACAACACCAATGCAGTTTCACCGCCCCAGTAAAGTTTTACCACCCCCTCAGATGTGCTTGCATATCACCCCTATCGAAGTGCAGCCAGAAACTGGCGGCAAACAGACACGAGAGGACGCTTTTTATTTAAACACCTTCTGTTCGTATTTCAGTAGTTCATGACTGAAGGTGTATGAACGTGAGCACGGATATCTCTCGAATACGGAAGAACGAAATGCCAGGAATTTCTCGAGTTGCGCGTTTCGACGTTCAGCAGAACCCAATAAATTGAACAGGCAATTAGGCCAGGGAACATGCAGAGGACGTTCACCGTTGTATCACAGTCCTCTACTCAGTGTGACCTAAATTGAATGGAAGGGAAGAAGGACTCGCCCACTCCGTCGGAGACATCCCACCGACGAACCACTTCAATTGACTTCCCGTTTTTAAGATCCCTAAACCCTTTGATTACGAGAGACGCCGTAGTGGAAGGATCCGGAACTTTCCATCACCTGGAGTTCTTTACCATGTACCTGAATCTAAGCACACGGGCCTAAAGCATTGTCGCCTCCACCGAAAATGCAGTCAATGCGGCCGGGGATTCGATCCCGCGACCTTAATCTCAGCGGTCAAGCACACTAGGCCACCATGGCGGATGCATTCCACCTTACGCCACAGTTAGTGCGCTACAGTTGACCGCTACAACTAGCGTCCTCTAAGCTTTTTCTGGTCAAAGTGTCTATTCGATTCTTTCAATTAAGGAGGCATGTAAAAGGTGAAGGAGTGCGAATATTTCGGAATCGCGAATAACAAATGCAATAGCATGGAATATTAATCGATTATGTTCGAATATACGCGTGCACCTACGAAAAAAAAAGAACAACAACAAATAAGGAACGAAATGTTTTTGGAACAGGGGAGGGGAGGGCAACGTTTCTTGTAATTGTCGAATTACCACGACGCATGTTGCCCAAGGTTTTACGGAGCTACCGACGCTGCATTGATTACATTGATTACATTGATTACAGAAGCGACAGAGTGGCATTCTCGGGCTCTTTAGACATGCTTGCATTACCCTTCTATAGGTTGCTTGGACAATGTTTGCCTTATATTCGAGAACTAATCGAATGCTATTCGAATTGTGTTCGTATTCAATTCAAAGTCATCGCTAATCGATTCTTCTTTAATAAGGTTTTAAAAAAATTAACTATTCGTGCACCCGTATAGAACATGAGCGCGCAACAGGCGCAGAAAGGTGAACGAACTCGAGCGACACGGTGGCGCGTCACACGATCCGAGCTAACAAAGAAAAGGCCGAACGATGACGGCCGCTTGCCCCCGACTGCACAGATGGCGAGTTTGCGTGGGCACACGGCATCACGGACGGGAGGAGCATCGGACACACACACACAGGTTGTACGCATCACGCACTCCAGGACAGCCGCCCCCTCCTGTGTACGCCGTCGACTGAGCGTGAATGATGGCGTCGCGGCTTCTTGCCGAAGCCGTTTCGGCTGCTGCCGCGGAAGCGTATATACGATATCGGTGGCCGTCGCCGACGTGCACGGCCAAGCTGGGAATGGAAGACGATACCGGCGGGGGTTCAGCGACCGGTAGTTCCGTATAGCGTGTACGACACGTATAGCCTAGCAAGACGGGGAAGCTGTCCGGTCGTGGGGAACAGGTATACTTCCTAATTCAGCGACTGCCGCGCAACACAAAATAGGTGCGTGGTAGATTGACAGGAAAGACGTTTTTTTTTTACATTATTATGCTTGATCTATCAAAAGAATCACAGAGTTGAAAAGCACTGCAATCTCAAACAGAAAACGCAGTAATCGCCACAATCGACATGCCGCAGATGCCTGAGCTCAGTCGTATAGATACATGTGCAAAAGACAGAGAGACAGACCGACAGACAGAGAGACAGACAGACAGACAGGCAGACAGACAGACAGACAAAAAGAAAGAAAGAAAGAAAGAAAGAAAGAAAGAAAGAAAGAAAGAAAGAAAGAAAGAAAGAAAGAAAGAATATGTAAAGAACACACAGGCATGGGCGCATGCTCAAACAACAGGAAGGCATGAGAGACGTGTTCATGATACAACAGCCGGCCTATACAAAAGAGACATTGTGCCTACTCCTCATTATTTTAATATACATGCTATCCCTTTTGAGTAGATAAGCAACGGACTAAGAGGAAAACGGATTAAGAGATAAGAGAATGAAGAACACTACGCGTTGATAGAATCCATCCGCCATCAACGAAGTCGACATCATACCAAGGAACACGAATAAGGAATCTCATACAGTAATCACAGTTTTGCAGCCAAGCCCAACGTTTTCAACACATTCAGACATCTTCACACGTTATAGAGTACACTAATAGTGTCAAGAGGGTACGAAGAGATACGGAATAAGGTGAATAACTAACGTGAACATCTTAACGAAAGCACTACACTGACCCACCTGCGCTCGCCTTTCATTATTCATGATCCGGCGTTGAGTAGAAGTGTGTGTACTTACAACATACGTACGAACTGCACACTGTCACTTATACGTCGTAATTTTTCGTTGCATGATCATTTCTATTATAGTTGAAAGACATGTTTGACTTTTGTATTTTGTGTGCTTAACGCGCCCCCTGCGTAACGACCAACACGTACGGTGTTGCAAGTATTTCTGTAAATTAATTATATATATGTTAATTAAACCCTCATGGCCATTTTAACTTTTGGCGATCTATAGAGTGATTGAATTTAAGTCAACTCAGTCAGCTTTTCTGGGTATAAATAACATCGGAATTCACACAAACAGCGCCGCGGTGGCAAAGCCAACCAGAACAACTTCAACGGAAAAGTCCCAACATTATAGGCAGCAAGCTTGAACCGGTGTGAAAGTAACAATAAAAGCACTAATCAAAACAGCGGGATCGAAGGGAAATGAAATTAGACAATCCTTTCGGCGTGTTTGCGCCACAAGCCGTAGCTCTACAGAGCGAAATCCTGCCACCAAAGTGGCTTTCATTCAGCTGAGCCGATCCCAGCGACCGAGCACCAGGGAGTCGGAAAATTAGGAGGGTCGTCAAGGGAGCTGTTAATGAACGGCGTCGGACGCGAGAGGACACGAAAGAGAGAGAGGGAGAGCGAAACTCCAGGAAAAAGCGCGAGAGCGAATTCGTGGAAATACCCTACACAATACCGCATTTACTCGCGTAACACCCACTGCCGTAGTTGATGTTTGCTTTTCCATCACTCGTTCCCGACGCCGCAGGACGGTCGCCACTGACGGTCAAAGCAAGAGGAGAGAAGGTAGGGAGGTTAACCAGTTTAGGAAAGCCGGTTCGCTACCCTACACGTGTGAACGGGAAAGAGGAGATTAAAAGAGAGAGGAGTGGAAAGAGAGAGAAAGATAACACAGCACACACAACACGAATACGCTGTCAGCTTAGATGTCCATCACGCTCGCGTGGTACGAGGCATCGCTGTCAGAGCCGCTAGTTCGAACTCGTTTTTCTTTTTCTTAGAAACTTCGGAAGTTCCTCGGTCACCTTCAGCTGCGATGTCTTCCCAAGAATACATCCAAATTTGCCCGTTTGATACCACTGTAAAACGGCTACTTCTCGATCACGATCATGCCCGATTCTGGTCGAATTTCCCGATCGCGATTCACTCCCTTGCGCAAGCCGCAGGAGGAGGGAGGCGATCACATTCGAGAAACTTGATCCTGATCGTGTTCGATCGTGATGAGCATTTCACCAAGATATAGAAGCTACTCGAAGTCGGGTACCATCTTCTTCATATGCTTCTCCGTCTGTTGTATTCGTCCTCCCCCACCCAACTACGAAACTTTTCCAAATGAATATGGTAAGGCATTGCCTCTGCGGGATAGGCCCACTTTTGAGTAAGTGACGATGTGATGCGACGACGCCATCTTACGTCATAATTACGTCGATAAGCGACGCCATCCTGTGATGATTTCCGCTATCATCACCACTTTTGACGCAGCGAGCGATGGAAAGAGAAATGACAGGTGCAACCTAAAAAGAAAGAAGGACAACAGAGTGGGTCATTGAACAAGGTGGGGTAAAAAATAACATAGTTAAAATCAAGAAGAAGAAATGGACATCGGCCGGGCACGTAGCACGTAGGCATGATAACCGCCGGTCATTAAGGGTAACTGACTGGATGCCCAGAAGAGGCAAACGCGGAGAGACAAAAAGTTGGGTGGACCGATGAGATTTAAAAGTTCACAGGTATAACGTGGTAGCAGAAAGCACGAGACCGGGTTGATTGGTGGCTCATGGCAGAGGCCTTTGCCCTGCAGTGGGCATAGTGTGGCTGATCACGATGATGATCACGATGATGAGGACTGTTGAACGCGGTGGATGGTCGTCTAAGGCTCTGTCTATGAAGCATCTAAGGCTTCCGTCTTAATAATGATTCGTAGTCGCCTTACGTCCCAAAGCTATGATTAGGAGGCAAGACATAAAGGGGAGGGGCTTCGGAATAATCGTGACCACCTGGTGTGCTTTGGCGCGTATTCGGTTTGCTCGTTTCGGTGTACAGTACACCCACGAGTAAAACACGGTATACATACTGAGGTGCCGGAATGCGCGGCCACCCCAAACACAAGCACGATGCTACAGGGAGAGGAGGTTCGTCGTAATCGCCTCTCCCTCTCTCCCACTAAAGTTGTTCTCAGTGGGAGGAGACAGAGAGGGGAGTTCACTTTCGAAAATTAAGCGGCTCGGATCAGCACAGCGAAAGACCCTCCAATTATGCAATGCGCGCCCCGCCACGGCCGCAACCACGGGCAAACACTGATCTCCCCCACGCCCCCCGCTTGCCTCGTTCAGCGAAAGAACCTAGAGAGGGGGGGGGGGGCGTTGCTCTGGCAATGGATGTAGTACGTATACACCACACACGCAGGCGCCGGATATAAAATGCCTGGCGCACACGCCATGCCAACAACGTGGAAGCGACAGCGGCCGCACCGAAGACAACCGGCTCTCGGCACCATGCGTCGCTGGCAAACAAGCCGCTTAAATGCCACCGCCCCCCTCAGCCACCCCCACCACTTCCTGCCTGCACTGAAGAAGAAAGAAGGGGAATGATAAGGGGGATGTAGATGAGCTGAATACGGGATGAAGAGGGAGATAGAGAGAGTGGAGGTGATCAAAGCGATGAGCGAGCAAGAAACAAAAAAGAATTTACACGAAGGCGAGCTTGAAATGACTTACAGACAGCCGCGAAGTCCAGCCATGGAGAAGCGCGAGAGCATCGGCGTATAAATCACTCCGCTCATGAAGTGAGGCCCCTGGGAAGAAGCTGCGCTGTTCTAATACGAACACGGTGTCTTTCGCTCTCTTTTTCGGGAACGACGAAGGGGCATAGGCAATAGAGAATAACGGATGGGAAAGGGGGAGGGAAGGAGGAAGGCATATGTAATAACGCGTTGAAAGAGGTGCGAAGCACAAGCGAGACCAATCTACAGCGCCGCCGGTTGAAATCGTGTGAAAGCGGGGCCCCAGCTTCCGGAACACGAAGACAATATTGCAAAAAAAAAAAGAGAAAAAAACAGTGCGCGGAACTTCTCACAATTATACAGTTTCAACTCACGTGAAAAAAAAATAAAGCCAAGAACTAAATACCCCCCGAACCTCTATATCACGTGCCAGTGAGTGACCAAGGAAACGAAGAAGAAATTTATTACGACCTGGCTGTGATTCGAGTGTGTTCAAATTTGCTCCCTTTCCAGAGAAACCTCTTTCTTGCTTAACTCGCTCATTTGCTCGGTACTGTGATGGAGTTAACGATTCGCGCGCATGCCATGCGTCTGGGAACGGACTTCGCTTAAGAGGGTTCACACACATTTCGAAACCGGCGCTACCCGAGCAGAATTCACACGACACTTTCGGTGGTTGCAGGGCGCAACGGAGATGAGAGAAAACAAACAAAAAAAAACGAAGCAAGAAAACGAACAACGCTCAAGCACGCGGGAGCAATGTCCGCCATAATTGCGTACGTCGTCTTGTACGTATACACTCCGTGGTAAATATCCGGCATCAACTTAAAATATCAACTACTGAGCACACTCGCTGCGCCATAAAAACGGTACATGATCAACGTGACGAGCTGCAACGTCACACTGCATTCTTGATGTGAATGCTTTCACATAGGTGCCTGTAAAGTTCTCATAATGCTTAACGAAGTAGTGCCGCAGAAAAATGTGAAAGTCAACCACCGTTATTTTGCTTAATCAAAAGCTTTCTTTTTAATTATTTCGTTCCACTTCGCCATTTCTTGTTACGTGTAACTGCTGTCTGGAGCCGGGTTAATCCTCCTTCCGCCGTATAAGAACGTTCGTTCGTTCAAGAGAAGGGGGGGAGGGGGACGTAAAGAAAAATGGCAGTAAGATGAAACCGGACGCGCATCCGATTTACCTCGTTTAAGGTATATATATATATATATATATATATATATATATATATATATATATATATATATATATATATATATATATATATGGAATGTATATGGGTAGTTATTAGAACCAATGTAAAGTAAATAGGAAGAAAGAAAAGTGGGTGAAAAAAATAACTTGCCGTGAGCAGAAATCGAACCTACGACCTCCGAATTACGCGTTCGATGCTCTACCACTGATCTATCACGTCGCCTATTCCCCCAGCCACTTAATTGGGTTTATCTGTGAATGTAAACGTGGGAGTGTCAGTCAGCGCCCCCTGTAGCCATGGCGGCGAGTGTAATACATTGTTTTTATTAGACCCGACACCATGACGTGAATATGAGGGCCGCCGTAGAGGACGGCTCCGGAAGTTCGGACCGTCTGACGTTCCTTAACGCGCACTGGCAGCATTTCTCCTCCATCAAAATCCGGACGCGAAGCCGAGATTCCATCCCGCGACCCTCAGGTAAGCAGTCGGACAAACCATAACCACTACAGAATAGCATGGCGGGTGCTTACTGTACTTTCCACGCTCGCCGTAAGAGTGGCACAGCCGATTTGCGAAAGGCTACCGCTGTAAGGACGAAACGCGGGACATATGCTACTCCCCAGCATTCCACGGGACCATCGAGTGTATCGAGTAAGTGAAAGGTTTCGAAGAAGGGCGGAGCCTCGAGAGAACGTTACTCCAGCACCGATAACACTCTGCAAATCGTCACGCAATCGGCCTTGAATGGTGCTCCTGAATGAGGTCATTCATCCAGAGTGTGTGTGTGTGTAAGCGGCCCTCGTGAACTTGAACCGTCCGGAACGCAGAAAGGGGGGTAGGGGCAAGGAAAAGCTGCGGGTGGGGAGGTAGAATATAGGGTGCCACTCCCCGCGCCGACTTCATGGGAGGCCTCTTATAATATGGCGGATAGATGAGAGAGAGAGAGCATTCAACCCTCGTTGACTCTGTTGACTGTTGCTATGATGAGTGCCACGACCAATTCCGGACGGCGCCGCCACCAGAGGCGCGCACTGGGTGGCTTTAGTATTTATAGACCTCTCCCAAGGCGATAGCGCGAGGCAAGTAAGTGTGCACCGCTTTTTCTCGCCTATAATTGATGCAGGTTGCAGCGCTTCCGATTGCTCGAGCGGCTCATTGCACCAATCACGTCTCAATTTTCCAGACTATACTCATGTGAACATGTTACGTTAAACCAACACTGCTGCCTCTCCGTGGTTAGCGGAACATATTCATGCATGATTTCTATCGACAGGTGGCGCAGCCTTTTAGAAGTGATTGCTGTTGCGCTAGCTGTACCTCCTTCTAGAAATTGCAGGGTACCGATGAAGTAACATCTTCTTACGGGCCTCAAGGCTCTGGGCGATTCGTTGTGCTATTGTAATATTCTCATGATCACTTGCACGTTATAAGCATATAAACCACTCCACGTGTCACAGCCTTAATTCACAATCTCTTCGTAAATCTTTTTTGAGAACGCCACTGTATCAGTCGTGGCGCTCTTTGGTCAGGCCTGAACATCACGATTAATTATTAAAAGTTACATGCCGTCACCATCATTTCTACACCACGGTGTGAAGAGAAAAACGATGCCAATTTATTTTACCATTTGATGAACTTTATACGTTACGCAGCTTGAGGCGCAGTTCGTGTGACGTGCGACCAGGCAAGTATGCGTTCAAGACCTGGACATTGTACAGAACACGTATCGGTCACTGCCCCACATTTCTGCGGGAAGGAATCCACACACAAGAGATAGTACGAGCCACAAGTGTGCGCTCTACTTGGAAGAACAGCTTCTCAGATAGCGACCTCGATAACACAACCGACCGAGAGCGGCTTCGAAAGTCGGGGTAGCTTTCGGTAGCTTTAGTTACGTGGTGCATCCTTTGAAGAACTTGCTAGGGCACCGTATTCCGGTGAATTAATTCGTCAATACCGACTCACAACGTCCAAGCCGCCATCCGAATTCCCTTGATCAATCAGAAGCACCGACAGCAACATCAGCGCCCAACGTAAGGAACCGCATGCATAGTTCGTGACAGTTCTAGTCCAGTGAACGTGACACAATGAACGAGCCCGTCTTAACCTCTCCAAAACAACAGGTGATAGTCCCGTTCATCGTGTATTCACCATGCACCGTGCAGTACCAGTCACCCCGCAAATTCGCTGTTCTTCCAGTATACATGAGGCAGATGAGCGTCTTCTAAATTAATCGGGGTAAACATCGCGTAAATGGCACACCTCGTTGGAGAATCTAAGTGAAAGAAGCTTTTAGGACGCCAATGGCTTATAATGGCGTAAAAAAGACATTCAAGCGTCACGTCCTATAGTTTCGTATTCATTCACACACACACACAATATATATATATATATATATATATATATATATATATATATATATATATATATATATATATATATATATATATATTGTGTGTGTGTGTGTGTTAAGCATTATCGGATAAATAAACGACTTTAGTAAAAGCGCACTGATACATAAATACGTGCGTGCGTCGCAGTTGATCCACTTTGCCAGCAGCGTTTTCGCTCTAGGAATAAGCCGAAGGTAAGATGATTATCAGTAATAATGGCGTGACGTTCTGCGACGCCGCTTAATGCATCACGGCAGCCTTTATCTGAACAAAGTTCTCCTGCTCGACGACAATGTGACCCTGCCTCGGCGCATTTTCTTAACTGCATTCGTAACAGCGAAGTAAAGAAAGAAGAAGAATGGACGTGGCATGATACTGCTCGCATTACCGTTTTATTGTACCTGGAAAAAAAAAATAAAATACAGGAAAATAGCGCTCGTGATTGCCAAAGGGCGCGGCCCGGTGCGCGCCTCTCAGATTACTCGTATAACAACATTTTACCCTTCGACGTCGTCTCCTTTCTTGCTCTTCGTCGTGGCTGTTATTGTTATCACTCACCGCCCCCATCTCTGCGGCGATTCGGGCTGTGCCTAATCGAATTTCCCGCAAGCTTCCCGCCTGGCCCCTATTGGGTTATATAGCTAAGCCGATCGGTCGTCGCGTTTCATAAGTCCCCGTGTACGTGCACGCGCGTACTGGCTGCGTGAAACGAAATCTCGCCAGGACGCGCTCCTGCGTTTCCGGAGATTGGCGTCGTGATTTGGGGGCGTATTGTTTTCTTGTATTGCGTTCTACGAGAGTTTTCTTAAACGCAACGCTGTGCTGTGGCGCCTCGTTAGCGTTGCTTGCCATGTACCTTGACGTGCTCCCACGCATTCATCTATCTATCTATCTATCTATCTATCTATCTATCTATCTATCTATCTATCTATCTGTCTATCTGTCTGTCTGTCTGTCTGTCTGTCTGTCTGTCTGTCTGTCTGTCTGTCTGTCTGTCTGTGTGTGTGTGTGTGTGTGTGTGTGTGTGTGTGTGTGTGTGTGTGTGTGTGTGTGTGTGTGTGTGTGTGCGTGTGTGTGCGTGTGTGTGCGTGTGTGTGCGTGTGTGTGCGTGAGTGAGTGCGTGAGTGAGTGCGTGAGTGAGTGCGTGAGTGAGTGAGTGTGACAACGTCATGTTCATTGTTAGTTTCTTCACTGCCTTCAGCCCACAGCTACTTCAAATTATAGTGCAAAATACGCAATAGAAACTACCGCCAGTACCTGCAGACATCATGAGCGCTTTCGCGGCCGAAGCTCGAAAGTGCTGACAACCAGAACGTCTGTGGATGCATGTGCGCTATGGGCGTTTACCGAGCGCGCAACCGGAAAGACACAATTGATTACATCATTGGATGAGTGCATTCATTTAATAAAGCAGCGTCGATGGTAATACTTCTTGTTTGGTGCGATATAAAGACATATCTGGTGCGATAGAAAGACAGAGAGTAATAAAAGCAAATGAAGAGCAGGGACGTAAACCAGAATTGAACCCGGTTTGCTGCCCTAGTCAGGAGAACAAGGAAAAGGAAGAAAAACAATGGAGAAGGAAAGAGAGGTGCGAAGGAAATGTCTGATGAGACCAGCATCGAACCCGCGACCTCGAGGCGGGCGTTTATTGAACCAGTGCAAGACAAATCAGTTCGCACATTCATTGATCGCATTAATTAGATCGCTGGATTCATTGTACGAAACCAAGGCCAGGCATCCGAGCGAGTAAAATGGTCCTGTAGATAACAGCGAGCCCACAAATGTGGCGCGAGGCCTATTGCCCGAGCACGCAGTTCACGTGATCTCGTTTCGGCCAATAGAGTGTGAGAGCGCGTATTTCAATTCCAACAGCGGATAGACTGCACCTTACTAGCCAGTAACACACACTCGCGGGCTTACAGCCTCACTATCCAAAGACTCTGTCGTTTATTATTATTATTATTATTATTATTATTATTATTATTATTATTATTATTATTATTATTATTATTATTATTATTATTATTATTATCGACAGCAACTTTTGCCAATGGGTTCGTGATACGTCTCGATAAACCTCAATGATGGCACGAACTTCCGTGCATCAGCGCCATCTTTCCTTGGGCGCTCATTTTCGTTCTTCGCTGTTTTCCGCAAGAAAACGATTAACCATCGCGCGAAAAAAAAAAGAAAACATATCCAATGAAACGGGGAGATGTGTGAGGCTGCGAAGCGGTGACGGTCATCAAGGTCTCGAGAGTGGCAACCGAGGAGGCGGCCTTGACGCCACCCGATCCATCATCGTGCGTTCATCGGGCACGAAAGAGCGGAGACTCTATCGGAAGAGCGTTGCAAAGGTCGCGCTTATTTGGAGAAGGGGGACTACGGGGTAGAGGTTGAGGGCGAAAAAGAAACGTGGCTTTTGCAGCCCTTGTTGTTATTATTATTATTACGTTAAGTTTTATTGGCGCAAGGGCATCTAAGGCCAAAGAGCGCCAAGTGTGGGGAGCACGGGTTTCACAATGTGTATGTATGTGTGTATGTATGTATGTATGTATGTATGTATGTATGTATGTATGTATGTATGTATGTATGTATGTATGTATGTATGTATGTATGTATGTATGTATGTATGTATGTATGTATGTATGTAGACAGTGACAGGACAGAGAGACGCTCAAACGGATGAAATAAAGAAAGTGCGTCATTGACATTTGTTTACCGTTCTTTCATCGGAAAGAACAACGCGTGGTCCACGCGCGTTTCAATTACCCAGGATGCCTCCCGGGTGACCCCCTGTTGGTTGCTTATGAACACGCGAGAGATACACGACACAAAAACCTTCGTCGCCATGTCTTAATTACCGCTCAAATCCTCATAAGACCGCCATTTCCGGCAAGGACTTCCCCGGGCGTTGATGTTCTGTGGAATGCACCGCAGCGAATCCGACTACACAAGCACAACGAATGCGCTGGCTGTGGCAATCTAGGTAAAAGTACACTGGATCAACCCTCCACTCCCTCTTCTTATTCCATTGTTTCCGCCTTTATCTCGGCCTTTCTCGCTCGATTCGCGAGACACATCGACCCAGAACCGGTCGCCGCCACCCACTGCCGCAGGCCCAGGGCGTGTTTCAAGGCGGCCGCGCGATCATCGCGCAGGTTCGGGGTTATCGCGCGCGAACAATCAGAAGGGCGGCTGCCGGTTTCGGCGCTATTATACACACCGCGACAAGCACGTCGCCACCGAACACGCACGCCGTCACGCCGAAGCACGACAACCCTCGTTTATAGACGAGGACTAGGAGAAAAAGAAATAAGCTCGCCAACGCTTGTCTGCGCTGTTTCGTACCACAATCGAGGCATTGTGAAGTCCAAGGTTCGGCCTCCGCCCACCGCTGAGGGCACAACCCTGACAGCCAACCACGCACCACCCCCGAACCACCCTTCTTGAACGGTCCTGTTTCTTATGAAAGCCTACAGCGTTGCGATCACTGGACGCATTGGCTCTAGCACAAAACAATAACACGGAATGTGAGCGCTAGACGCGCACATCTTTACACAGCGAACCTACTAGATTCTAAGCTCGTCGTGCTGCAGCACGGGAACCAAAACGCGATCGGCGATTGGAAACAGCGTTCCTGGCCGACGAATCTGCAGTCAAGAGACGTCGACGGGAGGATATCGCTCTGTAGGAAACTACCGCGGTTGCTATGGTGGCAAAGGACACGCGTGCACTGAGATTGAAGTGAACGCTAAAGAACTTCCGGGGGCAATAATAAATCCGGCATCTCTAACTGCAGCATGCCTCATGATCATTCGCGTAGTTTTTCACGCATACCACCAGCACTTCATTTTATTATTGTATTTGCACGTACGACCCGCGCTATTTACATATGTGTTTGATTACGCATGAATGCAGGTGTGTCATGAGATATTTTTTTCCGGTTGTTGTTCTTGGAATTCAATACGCATATTTTTTTTTTCAGTACAAATGAGTACTCTTGCGATTTACTTACTAAGGCTAACAGTTACTGTAAAAACATGATAAACAATCTTACAAAGCTTCATTAGGCGCACTGTTACTTTTAGTATTGAGTAATAAGCGTAATTGTATCAATAACAAATAGACCTATCCTCTTGGTTCCGTTTACTGGTCAACTAGACCTAAGCCCCCCCCCCCCCCCCCCGACCCCCCCACCCCCACCAGCAATAGCAGCTGTGCATGCTAAAATATCGCACCGCTTCGTCCTTATACTTCCTAACCAAACATAACATAAGAACGAGCCCCTACTGCCCTAAGTACGTGGAGTAATATGTTGCCATTAGTGATTAAATTTTATTTGACTGCCCACAAGAACTTTTTTACACTAAAAGCAGGGCAGTATGTATGTGTCTGCACACGTGCAGCAGATGCCTTGAAATCTGGTTTCTCCTCTACAAAGGCATCCACGCGGAGAAGCCCTCTCCTAAAACCGCTTCACAATTTGTTAGGTTTTTTTTTTTTTTAAACACGATAGTATTTTATGCCGGGCCCAGCAAGATTTACTTGACAACATGCTACATGAACTGGGACTCCACGACGGCGGCTTTCATGAGAAACAAGTTGCATCTGTGCGAAAACGCCGTGGCAGGAACGTCTTTGCCCGCGCATAATGAAACAAACTGCGTGTGATGTTTTGATCACATTTTTGTGACATCGGAAACGCCGCAAGCCTATATGTTAGTGCGCCGGCATGACGTCTTCAGTGACCTCAGTGAAAAAAAAAAGTGAGAAATCTAGGGAATCCACATCGGATAAGCTACGAACAATCACTTTTCGTTCAAAAGCGAACATTTGAAACTTCAGTGTGATAGAACACGGGCAAACACTTCGGTCGCCCGACGTCACGTGTTGTTAATATGTAAATTTCACAACACTGCGGTAATGACGACGTGAGGAAGTTTCGGTAGATGTTTTTAGCTCGTCCATACACCTTTTAACGTTACCGTGCTACCGCAATGTTCAGTTGCGTTAACCGTGTTGACCGATCTTATTTTCTCGCTCGTTGTGCATGCTCTTGCAGCTCCTATATAGTTCTAGCGAGGGGACGCCAACACCCAAGATGCTTTTTAAAAGTTGCTATGGGGTTCTCACACCTCATAGTTGACTGTCAGCATTGTTGACGAGCAACTTGTTGTTCCATGAGTTCCAGGCTCAGTGTGTCCACGTAACAACAACGGGAAAGGAGGGGCGTAGCCTATTTGCGCACTGTAATTATGCAACTTGCTTAAGGACTCTAATGTCCAGCTCTCCATACGTAAACGTTTACGTACTCACGTAACCCTGCACGTTTACGACTAAGGCGAATTCCCAAATGACGATGATACCCGCATTCGAACGATGTTAAATCTCCGCATTGGTATGGCTGACTCGTCCAAGTGTAACAACTGCAACGGTGTGGAACCTCTTGACCTTGTCTTGTGCCACTGTCCTGACTTTGAACGAGATCACCATACCCTCCAGTGCACTTTGACTAGACAGCATGATCGTCCCTTTCTCAGGTAGATCATGGGTGCGTGGTCTTCAAGGACATTAACCATGAAGGCCATACGAGTCCTTCTACAATTCTTGAAGGCGCAACACCACTGAGCAGCCGCCTGTGAAACCTTGCACTGTGTGTGTGTTATGTGCAATGTTTATCTCCTCTCTTTTTCTTACTACAGAACAAAATATACCTACCAAATTTTACAGTGTAAACTTCCATACCACTTAAACACGAATAACGTGATAGCACATTCCATGTGTTTGTGTGAAAGAGTGAACATATGTCTGCCTCGGCACGTACGCATGTGGTAGTGCCTGTTATGCGGTATATATTTTTGTATAAAAATCTGTTTCCACTTTTTTCTATTTGTTCTGTCTGTCAACATTTGTATTGTCACTCGAATGAAAATTTGACTTTGCTTACTTTCGAGCTTTTCAGCATGTATACATATATAATGGCGAGTACAATTTATAGGTTTGTATAACGTATATAAGGAGTTGTGTCACCGAGCTTCTAATTTCCGTTTCCAGAGTTAAACTGCTGTTCTCACCTGTTGTTTGTTTCTGCCTAGAAAATCGGGGCTCTGAACCTCGTCAAGCCTTGCTGGCTTTTTGTTCATGGTCCTCAAACTTATATAACTTTTGAAATAAAATTTAATTTCAATTGAATATTCCCCTCTCCCCAGGTGTAAAGCAGCAAACTGTACTTAGTCTAGTTAACCTCCCATGCCTTTCTTATTATTTCTCTCTCTATCTCTCCACAGCTTCGAGAGCGTGAGAGAAAAAATGCAAGAAAGCAAGCGACGCCACGACATTCGGCACGCGAGAAGCAGGCGACGCGTTCGAACGATGTCACGTCATGGGCGAAAAGAAAACGGAACGTGGGCACCGCTTCTCGGGCGAGAAAGTTTTTCGGGCGTTGGCGACGGCGACGACGCCACAGAACAATAGAACGCAGGCGTAAGGCGGTTTTGTTTCTCCCGAGACACCGTTCACTCGCGCATGCATTCGCGAGACAAGCCAGCGTGGGGTTTAGAAAAGAGGGGCGCACGCCGGGCGTCGCATTGCTTAAGGATAAAGAGAGCGAGCGTGAGAGAGAGAGAGAGAGAGAGAGAGAGAGAAGAGGACGTAAGGGGGCATGCGAGAGCTCGAAAGGGCTCAAGGACCACGTCAAAGCCGTAAGAAATAAACATGAAACAAAACACATATAATTAGGGGACCATAAAGCTTCACGTTTGGGAGTTCAACGCCATAGTGACATCCTGTTCCTATAGTGCGTACTTCAAACACTCAATGCGTGAAACCTTTCCGAATTTGTTATGCACCCGCTAAAAGAGAGAGAGAAAATTTTATTGCGGAAAGGCAGGGAGGTTAACCAGAAAACATATCCGGTTTGCTACCCTGCACTGGGGAAAGGGTAAGGGGAAAGGGAGGAAGAGAAGCACAAACACACATACACACACTCGCACACAGTAGTGTCACAGTCATTCTACGAGGCGGGTCGCTCGCAGAAACTTCATCAGCGCCTTCGTTGCTTTCTGGCGTGAAGCTCGATCTTTCCGACATTCCAAGATTGACTGCTCAGAAAATGGCTGGTCGTCGAGGCGAGCAAACACTGCTGAGAGGGACTGTCGCTGAGAGCTGTACTGGGGGCACTGACATAAAATATGTTCAATTGTTTCGTCATTGTCGCAATGGTCGCATGTAGCGCTGTCTCTCATTCCGATGCGGCAGGCAAAAGCGTTCGTGAAAGACACCCCAAGCCACATACGGCAGAGAAGGGTCGTCTCGGATCGGGGTAGGCCAGATGGAATAGTAAGTCGTAGGCATGGGTCCAGGCGGTGAAGACGGGTGTGGAGAAAACCGGGCGTATTCCGCATAGACCTTGCGACATCCTGCGCAAGCGTATTAATCTTTGCTGCTGCGTCGCTTCTTGATAGTGGAATGGGTTCCATCACTCCATTTTCGTGAGCATTCTTAGCTGCATTGTCGGCATGCTCGTTACCGATGATGCCGCAATGGCCTGGTAACCACTGAAAAGATATGTCATGTCCTTCGTCTATTAGGTGATGGTACAGTTGTCGTATTTCGAGCGCCAATTGATCTTGAGGTCCACGACGTAGAGTATTGTGTAGACATTGGAGAGCTGGTTTCGAATCAGTAAAAATGCTCCATTTTTGTGGTGTCTCTTGGTCAATCCTGCGGAGTGCGCTGCGGAGTGCCGCGAGCTCCACGGCTGTCGATGTCGTCTTGTGTGACGTTCTGAACTGGATGGTTTCGGCTCTTGCTGGGAAGATTACAGCTCCTGCAGATCCTCCAACAGTTGTCGAGCCATTCGTGTAAAGTTTGACATGATCTTTGTATTCTTCGTGTAGCATGAGTAGAATCATCTGCTTTAAAGCTGGCGCCGAGAGCTCCGCCTTCTTGCGAATCCCCGGCACTGTCAAGCGCAGTTTTGGTCGGTCCAAGCACCAAGGAGGTGTTAGTATCCGTTCCGGAGGTGTGTAGACTGTTGGAAGGCACTCACGGAAAGTCAATACTCTCTTACAGAAGGAGGCACTCGGTCGATCTTCTGGAAGCGAAGCTAGGTGGTGGGCAGGGGCGCGAGCAAGGTGTCTAATATGAGCTCTAAGCACCTCCAAAGTAATGTGCACTGTGGCCGGATGATCTTTGGCGATTGCGATGGTTTCCGCTGTTGATGTACAGCGTGGTAATCCAAGACAAACTCTGAGTGCCTGGCCCTGGGCGTTTTCTATTGTGCGTATACTGCTTTTGCAAGCGTTCGTCAGAACCGGCAAGCTATACCGCAGGTACCCCAGAAACAGCGTTTTGTACAAATGCAACATCGCGTGCACTGATGTGCCCCACGTTTTGCCTCCGAGGAACTTGAAAAGTTGTGCGATGGCCGTTAGGCGCTTCTTTAGAGTGGCCACATGGGGACTCCAGCAGAGATTTCGATCGATCGTGACCCCCAAAAACCTGTGGGTCCTGGCGTAGCAGACACTGTGTCCATTGATGGCGATGGGATATGACGTCATTGCCTTCCGCGTGAACGCGACCAGCGCCGATTTCTCAGGAGAAATCTCGAGGCCTTGTTCTCTAAGGTACGCCGATATTGAATTCGCTGCTTTCTGGAGTCTCGCACGTACCTGAGGACGTGTTACACCTGATGTCCAGGCACAAATATCATCTGCATAGAGAGATATCTGTACGGAATCTGGTATGCGTTCAACGAGACCGATCAGAACCAGGTTGAACAGTGTGGGGCTCAATACACCACCTTGAGGAACACCACGGTGTGTATAATGTTCAGAAGTCGGCCCATCATCAGTTTGCATAAACAATGATCTCATATGTAGGTAGCATTGGATCCAGCGGTACACTCGCCCACCCAAACCAACTGACTCGAGGGCGTCAAGTATGGCTTCGTGAGAAACATTGTCATATGCTCCTTTGACATCTAAAAATAGTGCGACAGATAACCGTCTGCTCATTTTCTGGTGTTGTACGTAGGTCACCAGGTCAATGACATTGTCAATGGAGCTCCGAAGACGACGAAAACCGGCCATGGCGTCTGGATATATTCTATGGCGTTCTAGGAACCACTCGAGTCTGGCAAGGATCATTCGCTCCATCAGCTTCCCTACGCAACTAGCCAGCGCTATTGGGCGGTATGATGTCAGCTCTAGAGGCGATTTTCCAGGTTTGAGAAGTGCAACCAACCGGCTTGTTTTCCACTCTCTGGGGACCGTTCCATCTCTCCAAGACTCATTGAATACTTCCAGCAAAGCACTTCGTGCTCGATCACCGAGATTGCATAATAGGCGGTATGATATGCCATCCGGCCCAGGCGATGACAATCGATTGCATGAAGCAAGAGCCACATTCAGTTCTTCCATTGAAAAAGGCAGGTCCAGGTGCGGGTCAAGGGAATGTGGCGTGTAATGAGCAGTAAGGGCTTCTGTGCAATTTGGTGGGCCTGCAATCTTCCTACAAAAATCTTCCGCTACCTCGATATCCCTTCTATTTTGGAAAAGGGCCAAGGCTTTAAACGGAAAACGTTGTTGGGGAAATGTGCGTAGGCCTCGCACGGTTCGCCATATTTGAGAAAGCGGTTTGCGAGGGTCTAGACTCGCGCAAAATTTCGCCCACCGTTGAAACTCCAGTTTGTCTATACGACGCTGGATCTTCTTTTGCATGCGCCTGGCCATCCGTAGATCTTGAATGGATTTTGTGCGTCGATATCTACGCTCCGCACGCCGACGAGTCGCACGGAGTCGCTCTAACTCCATGTCCGTTTCTGAGGGCCTTGAAGAATATGCCAGCGTGCGCATCGCACTCTGCGCTGCTTGTTTGATCGCTTGCTCAATGTCAGAGGTTAAGCCTTTTTCACAAGCGTGTTCAATGTTGGTTTTGAATGCTGAAAGATCGATCTTCCGTACGGTTTTCGGCGGGTGGTCGCTAGCAAAGCCTTCGATGGTGAGATAACTGGGGATGTGATCGCTACCATGTGTCTCGATGTCTAAAAACCACTTAACGCTTGTGGCGAAGCGACGTGACACGAACGTCAAGTCCAAACAGCTGCTGTACGTTGATCCTCGCAGAAATGTAGGGCTCCCATCATTAAGTAGAGACAGTTCATGAGTCGATACAAATGAAGCCAGCCTCCGGCCCGTGGTATTGACTTTTGAACTTCCCCAGATTGGGTGGTGGGCGTTGAAGTCTCCTATAATTATCCACGGATCCGGGACGCTCGAAAGAATGTCATCCAGTCTTTGGCAATCAAAACGGGCTGAGGGAGATAAGTAGGCACCTATTAATGTGAAGGTGAGGGTTTTCTGCTTCACAGTCAGGCAAACATATTGGTTCTCATCATGAGGCGACACAGGTTGAATGATGTAGGTAAGCTCCCGACGAATATACACAATGACCTTGCTGCTTTCGTTTCTGGTTTTGGACGGGATTGATTCGTAGCCAGATAGCCTGATCGGGTTTGATAATTTCGGTTCACATATTACGATGATTGGGAAAAGGTTAGAAAACACGTACTGACGAAAATCGGAAATCCGTGATCTAAGTCCTCTTGCGTTCCACTGGATGACTGATGCTTCTCTGACGTCTTTGCGGAACGATTGTTGATCTCCTGCCATGACTCTACGCGAGGGAGGCGAGGACTGGGCTCAGCGCGTCCAACACCTGTAACCCGCTTCGAGCGGTTGGAGTTCCCAGGCTTCTTAGTATGTCTGCCATGACAGCGACGAGGGATCGTAACATCGGGATGATCTGTCGATCGACCCTTGACACATCCTCAACGGAAGTAGACTCGGTGGAAGGTGTAGGGCGGCGAGGCCTCGCAGGAGGCTCCTTTGCAGGCTGTGTACGCGGAAGCGTAGGCCACTCATCCGCAGCTGTGAGCTTCTCCACTTCTTTTCGCTTCGTGCTTACTACTTCACTCGTGCTCGGAGGAAATGGGTTATGCGCAACACTCTGTCCTCCACGCCTCCGTCGGCGACTACGTCGCCGCCGTACCCTTTCAGCAGCCTCTCTGTGGGTTGAATTGTCCCTAACCATTTGTTTGATAATGGCTATTTCCTTCTTAATCCGAGGGCATTCCTTGGATGCAGCATCATGCGGACCATCACAGTTTCTGCACTTCAGACTTGTTGCCCGACATGCGTCTGCAGTGTGCGGCTCAGCGCATCGGGGGCATACTGTGGTGTTTGTACATACACTCTTGATGTGACCAATTTTCATGCAGTTATGGCACTGGAGTGGTTTAGGGACAAATGGTCGAACAGGATGTCGGAAGTGTCCCACTTTGACATGCGACGGAATGGAATCTCCTTTGAACATTATCTTTACACATCGGGTGTTTCCGAGGCGAAGTACATTCGCGATGAGAACTCCTTCGTTCGCTGGTTTTATGAGAGTTGGGAGGTCCGAGTTTGCTATGGCCAAATCAATGTCGTAGATTACTCCCGCCGTGCAGGCACCGTCCATTGGAATAACCGGTCGTACTTTGATGCCTCCCAAATCTGATACTCTGCGAAGCTTGTCTATGGCGCTGGCAGTCATTGTGTCCACAGCTAGATAGATAGATGTGAATCGTGAAAGTAGCTTTCACGATTCACAAAAGCACACGTCTGGTGTAAGTACATGCTTCAGAATGCAACTTGAAATATCAGCAATAATGTGTGGTACAAGCGTTCATTGCCAGCGGGGCGTCAGAATTTGTGATTATCATAATGTGCACCGTATAGTTGAAAGCTGGTACCCCACCACAAAAGGCACACACGCTACTGCGCCTGTTCTTTTAGCGGGTGTTCTTCCGCGTGTTCACCCGGATATCCTTAATGTTTGGTATCCGGGTGAACACGCGGAAGAACACCCGCTAAAAGAACAGGCGCAGTAGCGTGTGTGCCTTTTGTGGTGGGGTACCAGCTTTCAACTATACGGTGCACATTATGATAATCACAAATTCTGACGCCCCGCTGGCAATGAACGCTTGTACCACACATTATTGCTGATATTTCAAGTTGCATTCTGAAGCATGTACTTACACCAGACGTGTGCTTTTGTGAATCGTGAAAGCTACTTTCAGTGAATTATCAAGCGGAGAAAGTTTTTCACACTATTTTCGAAAGCAGAGGCGCGGCCGTGTGGTGGAACATTGGCTTGCCACGCAAACGACCCGGGTTCGATCCCCACTTGAACGCAAACAACCCTGGTTCACTCCTCACTCTGCTCCTTGACGTATTACCATTTATTTATTTTATTTGCATCGTTCTCGACTATATGGTCACGCATAGGACGATGATATTTCACTCAGAACCAACGATGCTCACGCCAGACTTTCTGCGAAACGAGTTTTTTTTTTTTAGCGCTATCGCGTTAAAAGTGAGGAGTTCCCCGCCACGCTGGTGTAGTGGCTATAAGGCACTCGGCTGATAACCCGCTGGTCACAGGATCGAATACCAGCCACCACGGCCGCATTTTCGATGGAGGCGAAAATGCTGTAGGCCAGTTTGCTCAGATTTAGGGGCCCGTTAAAGAACTCCAGGTGGTCGGAATTTCCGGATTCCTCCACTACGGCATCTCTAATAATCATATTGGTTGGGTACGTTAAACCCCACCAATTATTATTATTATTATTATTATTATTATTATTATTATTATTAAATGTGACGAGTCAATCCCTCTGGCAACTCGAACGAGCGTTCACTATCGAGTCGTAACGCCGAAGGACGCTACCCGCTTATGTATCTTCATGATCTTCGCTTCTTCTTAACGTGCACAAGCGGCGCGCGAGAAGGCCACCTCAAACTGCCTTCGGAAGAGAGGCCATTCGAAGAAGGGCAGATCCAGATCCCGGATGCGTTGTGGTTAAGTCGCTTGAAAAATAATCTATAGATGTTGTCGTGCCTCAGACAGAGCGGGTGCGTCTTGAGACGCACCACCCAACTATGATTCCTTGAGCACGCTACGCTTACTGCATTAACGAACATAGAACGGCATTAACGGCGTCTAACCATAACCGCTTCTAAACCACCACTCCTACGGCCTGCGCATTCGCAATGGATCATAACTCTTTTTTTTTTTTCTTACCCAGAGATCAACGAACGATCGAACGGCTCGTTAAGAAGATGAGACAGGCAGCCACAACACGCTGCAACCAGCTATGCAGGAAAACTATGCGTACCGACCCCATCACTTCTTCTAAAGACAGAGATGCTTTCACTCGCGGTATGTCGTGACGAAACATAACCTGCACTCAATTTCTCCAGCACGCTTCCGACGGAAGGCTACCTTGTACGTGCGCCACGAATATTCAACCATTACGAGCCTCAACGCACATCAGAATATAGCCTTCACAATCTTTTGTGTACAAACGTAAATAGACCTACCTTGATGTTCTTCCTGCTATGTACACCGTTCTCGTTCAATGATAGTCTGAGCCACTATAGCGCTAGACAGTGACCATGTGGCCGTAGACTATCCTTTCAGAGTGGAGCACTTGAGGGGCCCGGGCAGTCACATCCTGTCGTATGCTGTCGCATAGGCGGAGAGTTTTAACATTCCCGTGGGGGGCGGGGCACCAGACTTGCTCTCACAGATTCCCTGTCTCTCCCTCAAGCATTAAAAAGACAAATAAGAATTCTCTGTTACAGAAAAAAAACTTTTGCTTCCTTGATTCGTACATTCTGTACTTATTTTGCGCAAGAGCCGGGCAAACGCCGCAATTTTCAACGCCACTAAATTCAACTATTATGTCGACGTTGATTGTTTAAGAGGCGGTCCAGAAACCTCGTAGTGTTATTTTTGTGCCACGGAGGGCCTATTCTGAAATAAAATCACGTCTTAGTGCTCCGCATCGGGTTAACGCACTTCAAGTTACCCGCCTCAAGAAGAGGACCGACCGGACCGACTCCCGTCACTGTTGCCGTGCACAACGTTGCCCGGCTTTCTGCACTAGTAGCAGCAGACCGAAAGCAGCGGGAGCCACAGCAGCAACTACGGTCATTGATCAATGTCTTGCCGTTGCCTTCGAGATTGGGGACGCTTTTGTTTAATCTGCGCCCTGATAGATGGCACCACCTGTCTCGTGTAACCACGCGAAAATTGAATTTTTGAACACTCGTGTCCTTTTTCATAGTATAGTCTGGCGGTTCTTTTTTGCGTGAATCAAACAGAAACGAACGAGCAGCATTTTATCGCGTCTCTTGATGCACGGAAGGTTCTTTATTTAGTGCAGCTAGATCGATCACTAATGATTAATTGTAGGTGGTCCGTCTGATGTCATCGGGATCATTTTGAAAATGTCCTCCTGCGGCGCTTGTGTTCTTGTGCATTTACCTTAATTTCTCGGTAAGTAGGGCACCATTGTTGATAATATTGTCGTTTTAGATGTTGTCATGCATTGAGCTTTCACTCTTACGTAAATTTTTATTTGACTGTAGTGTCCCTTCGAATACAGCTGCAAGACAGAATGGCGATCAGACTCTTGGCAACGGATGAGAGCCTAAGCCAAGCCATTCAAAAACACACCGAGCCAGCGCAGGAGAAGAGGGGGTGGGGCATAGCCTTTTCCCCCCTTCTTTGTAAAGCAGTTCGGAGGGAGCCTGCTGACCAGAGGTCACGCGTTCGATCTCGGCCGCTACGGTCGCTTTTCTACAGAGACAAAATGCTAAAAGCCCTTCTATTGGGCGATGTCATCACACTTTAAAGAACACAAGATTGACAAAATTTCCGGCACCTTCCACTACGGCGTCGCTCATATCTTGGCTAAGGAACATTTCGCCATGTACTATTATTACCTAAGCGTGCTATTGAAAACGTTTAGCCAAGCCTATCAATTTGTTGTGTTTTTTTTCGTTAACCGGAATTCTCGTTACCGGGTACACCGCTGACAAGTTCCTACTTGTCCCCACAGTAGGCCCGTTTACATTGACCCGACGAGGGCGCGTTGAGTCGAAATAAACAGGTTTTTTGGACTCGCCCTCCCCATGTATAAGCGGACGCGTCGGGGCGGAGAGTCGTCGCGGCGAGTCCCATCGACCCGGAGACAGGGGGTAGGTTCACCGAACTCGCCGCGCTCAGAAAGGGCATGTATAACCGGTCGCGCTGAGTTGACGGCTCGTGACCTCTCCCGTTCGTCGCGGTCTCCGCTTCCCCTGTCCCCATCACTCCGACGTTGCTCTTTCTCTGTCGGCCGGTACGCGCGCGCTAGGCATGATGACATCCTCGCGGGCTCCACGCACCATGTGGACAGATGATGAAATAACGACGTTGCTAGCTTTAGTCAACGAGAAAAAACAGTGATTTGCTCGATAGCAAGCATAACAGAACGAGGACATCGTTCTGTTATGTGGTAAATGCAGATCACTTTTACGTTTAAATCTTGCTTGGCACGTCCTACGAGAGCTTGTTGGTTATCGTTCTCACGACCGGCTATTTTGCTCTGCCCGTAGCAGGAAATCGGCTTGTGTGCCAGAAATCTCAAATACGTGCACATGAACGTTTTAATAAAGTTTCTGGTCACCTCGACATCAGAATACATTTGCGTAAATTCACAGAATTGTCTACTAGTGCGCAGCATTACAACTCCGCTTGCATTTACTTTGCGTTCTTCACAGCCAGGTTCGACTATGAAAAGGCAAATACTTTCGGGTATTTTATTCTTTGTAAGTTTTGTTTTGGGTTTTTTTTGCAAGTGGTGTAAATTGACTTTATCACAAAAATTAAGTTCCTTTACGAATACATGTAGTTTCCACCAGAGGAAAAGTGTAGTCCAGGGTTGGTTTCGCTCTGAAATATTGAAATATTATACGCAGCACGGTAAAACGATTCCAGTCGGTAGGAAAAGAACCGCATCTAAACGCATTCACCACTAGTGTATGTTAATGTGCTTTGCGGGGAAGCAATGCAGTGTTCTTCACCAAAGTCAGAAATTTTTACAGCTTTTCAACTTTTCCAGAGACAACGCAGCTGCATAGCTTGCTTGCATTGTTGACGGTAAGTGGTGGAAAAACACGAGTCGCGAAGACAGTAGTTTGGAAGCGCTGGCACATGAACTTTGAAAATTTGCAATATTGCTCATGTTCAGGCACTTATCGGTCTGTGTGGCGCTCCATATAAAAATATACGCTTTGGATCATTTCAAAGGGTGCAGAAACGATATTTATTTCTGTAAGTTAAATACGAATCTTTGTTTTACGCGAGAAAATATTATTTATATTGAGCTGCCCCCAAGGCTGTCAACGGCGCACCGTAAGCGCACTTTACTGCACCGAGGGTTCCTCGGCAGCCTCCTAAATGCACCAAAGCCGGCTTGCTGATTCGTGCTTCATTTTCCTGCGCTTACCGCCAGTAATAGAAACAAATTATGCAGCTGCATTATCTCATAAAAAGTTGTAAGAGCTGTAGAAAATGTTTAAATATCGCCCAAGAACAACGCATTGCTTCCCCTCAAAGAACATCTTGAGACAACCTAGTAGCTGTGAACGCGTTGTGCCAAGGAAACGCTGTGTTCTTCCTACCCACGAGTTTTTTTTCACAACCTAGTTATTGGGTGCTGCCAAGATATTTAAATTGCTCTGAGATACTGAGAAAAAATACCAAGATGGGAGCGGAGATAGCCATTGCGGTGGCGGAGCGACAACTGCGTAAACAACCGCAGCCCACAGCGGCGAGAGCGCAGGCTTGGAGGAGCGGAAACCGGTACCGGAAGACGGGCTTTCGGCTCGCCTCGACGCAAAGCGTCGCTGGGATCACCGCTCACCTCAACTCGTTCGTGCGAGTTCATATAAACTCGGGCGCGTCGAGGTAAGCTGAACCCGCCACTCAACTCAGCCCGCCCCCGTCGCGTCCATGTACACGGGGCTAGTGAACCCTGTGAGCTTCAAACAAGCCGGCACTTTGCTATGTGAACCTGCGGTTCCGTGCGCCCTCTATGCGACTTCGGCGAAGTAAGAGAGGCTAGACGAGAAAGCAGCGTCGAGGTCAAGGCCTTGTCTGCCAGACAGATCCCCAGCGTATAGCTCTCTAGCCGCTGCACAGTGATCGTCACAGGGCACCTTTCGCGACTAGCGCTTTATTTTTTCTCACAGTTTCGTCAGTTGGAGCACCGCACTTTGTCACGTAGAAACGCGCGTGCGTACATATCCCCTGGGAGAGAGACACGGCACCACGTCGATCTCCTGGAACTGAGGTGAAGAAAGAAAGAAAGAAAGTAAGAAAGAAAGAAAGAAAGAAAGAAAGAGAAAAAGAAAGAAAGAAAGAACAGTCACTGGAACTGGTTCCCACGACATGCGACGCTACGCCCCTGAGCGTCACACGGGGACGCTACCACAACCTTTGACAGCTTCATTCCGCTGGGAAGAGCGAGTACGGCATCGAGAACTCGATGCGAGGCGCAGCGCCGCTGCTGGCTTTAAATACGTGTCACTTCACCGAGACGCAACCTATACGCTTCACCATGGCCGGACTAGACAGCACCTGCAGCTACAGACCACCCCGGCCACGGTTTTACGTATCATTACGAGGCACTATTATAAAACATAGAGAGAGGCCGGGGTGAGGCTAGAAGTTAAAACACAACACAAACTTCTGGTCTACTGTCATACAACATACTCGGTTTAAACCTAAACAAAAGTGCATATTGTTCCCTGCAAATTTTACTAAAGGCAACACTCACGCTGCGATCGTTCAGCGACCGTGAGAACGATAGGTAGTACGCGCAGTTGCCTAGTCTTCGTGCTTGAGGCTTCAAGCGCATGCACTTGTGGCTTCATTTATTGTTGTGTTTTAACGTTTGTTTGCGATAAAACAGTTGATAATTGTGATCTTCCGGACCCGATTTGAATTAGCTATAGCTTAAAAAGTCAAGGTGGCAAAGTTTAACTTCGTCTTGTGACAAAGCGGCTCCAGGACACCCCGAGCTAAACGGATCCAGCCGAAAGAACGAAGCTTATGGCATCTTCGCGTGAGCTGCACTGGCACCTTGGTGGGGGAAAAGTTACATCAAACACGGCCCAAGTTTCACGCCCCGCTACGGGCCAGACGAACGTGTGGACCACAAAACTTGAATCCTCGACAGCAGCGCCGTCTGTGAGAGACTCCATTCGGCTGACGACACATTTCGTGATCACCATGTTTGCACCAGTCACACCCCTTCGTCATCCATTGACGTCACGTGATACAATATTTGGCATATGTGAAGCTAGCGAAACGGCCACGAGCGCATCATGAGTGTGGCATGCAGTCATGTTGTTACATGACACGCATGTCATGATTATCATGTTTGGATGTGTAATTTACCTATGTCATCCGTTCGCGTCGCGTAATACCGAGTTTGGTACATGTGAAGCTAGCGAAGCGGCCGCTAGAGCATCATGAGCGTAGCACGTAGTCATGTAGTTACATGACATGCATCTCATGTTTATCATGTTTGCATCAGTATCATACCTTCATCACCCATTCAGGTCCCGTAATACCAAATGTGGTATAAGTGAAGCTAGCGAAACGGCCGCGAGCGCATCATGAGCGTGGCATGTAGTCATGTTGTCACATGCAACGCATCTCAAAATGATCATGTTTGTACCTTTCACATACCTTCGTCATCCATTCACGTACCGTAATACCAAATTTGGTATATGTGACGCTAGCAAAACAGCCGCAAGCGCATCATGAGCGTGGTATGTAGTCATGTGGTTACATGACACGCATGTCATGATTTTCAGGTTAGGGCCTGTCGCTTGTGTTCGCCATGCAATCATGCCATACCATTCCAGTTTTGCAGCCTAACATGTGAACGAAACCACCGCAAGAGCTGCAAGACCATGAAATGTAAATCATGACATACATATCATGATTTTCATGTTATGACAAGACAAATATGTTCTTCATACAGTCATGTTATGTGATACCAAGTTCGGTATTGATACCATTATCAAAACGGCCAGGAGAGCTAAAATTCGTAGGCGGATAGATAGATAGATAAATAGTAAAATAGTAAAATAGATAAATAGATAAATAGATAGATAAATAGACAGACAGACAGACAGACAGACAGACAGACAGACAGACAGACAGACAGACAGACAGACAGACAGACAGACAGACAGACAGACAGACAGACAGATAGATAGATAGATAGATAGATAGATAGATAGATAGATAGATAGATAGATAGATAGATAGATAGATAGATAGATAGATAGATAGATAGATAGATAGATAGATAGATAGATAGATAGATAGATAGATAGATAGATAGATAGATAGATGATACGGTCAAAGTCGATGAAGTTCTCTGAGATATGCTTCGCGTTTAAAACATAAGCACCGCCCATGGAACTGCGGGACGCATGTACTCCACATGCAAAAGACAGTCGTCTTAGCTGGTTTCCGGTCACACCGGGAGCACTTGTTCTCAGCTTATGTAAACACTACCCTCTAAACGTGGTAACCGACAAATGTGACTTTGCACGCATGCATTTGTAGAAAGGGTGATGTTAGCTTCGAGCGCATGCATTCTACACTTAGTAACCCTTATTATCGGTGGCAGCAAAAATCGCATTCCTCGGCCACCACGTTTGCAATGAAATCCCGTTAAGAGTAACAAATTCATCATTGCTACCTAATACACTACGTTTAGCGGAATTTCACGAAGACGTTCAAGTTTCCGACCTAGAACAATGGCGACACAAGCACGTGTCTGTAAATGGTAAATGCCATTTTCTGCAACGCTCCAAAAGTGTTCGACGTCACACAAATTAATTAACGTTACAGGGTGATGCAAATATGCAAATTACTTGGGGTAAAGGCCGTAATATATGTGGTGCGAACTGACAATGTTTAGCTTGCAACCAAGTATGAGAGAATGCGGAAAACATGGCCAAGATAAAAAGCGTAGACAAAATCCATGTGGGTGAAGGAAAAAAAGGGAGGGGGGAAGTGTTGAGGAACGGAATATATACAATCACTTTCAATAACGCACCCCTGCCGCGTAAAATAAAAATTTCAACACAGCCTTGACCGACTGCCGGAGCGACGACAACTTATAGGTCGAATTCTCAGATTTCCTACTGCGAAAGCAACCTGACGTCAAGGCGGACCAAGACGATCGCCAGCAACGGCCTCTTCGCGCTGCGTAGCGAGGACATGTAGCGGCGAGAAATCACGTTTGATAGATTCCTCGCGACAGCAGGGATTGCAAGCGGCACTATTTCTTATTACAACGTAGAAGATTAACGGTATCGATATACTGCTGGGTTTTCAACGAAGCCATATATAAGGCGAGAGAACGGAGAGCCGGCAAAAAAAAATTAAACAAAAACTCACAAAAGCTCCATAATGCATTATTTAAGACGACTGGAAGGCGCCTCTTCGCAAATGCGCACTTGTGGCAAACATGGTAAGCGTAAAAAAAAAGAACTTAAAAACAACAAAGCGATAAGAAATTTTAGACTTGCTCTGAAACGCTTCCACATCACCCACACTTAACAAGGCTCATTTTAGCTATGGATGCGTCGGTTCATAAACGAACCTGCGGCCTAATAAAAAAATAAGAAAAAAAACGAGTCCGATAATGTTGTCGTCGCAACAGATCACGTCTCCCATGAAATTATTATACGACGAACCACTCACTCAGAGAGAGTGCCAAGGAGAAGATCTACCATAAACGAATCTTACGGATCTTTCTTTTTGTGCTTGCTTTTTTGTTTCGCTCGATTTATCAATATCCGCAAGGCCCACTTCCAGACATTCAAAATGACTTCCCTCCCTAACTACGTTCTTATGCCCACGACACCGGCAGGCTCGTTTTTAACGGCCATTAATATGTCACCGTGACAAGGCCATAAATTGACAACACACGAGGACTTCGAATCGTTTATCGTACAGCAGCGCACCGCCTGTCCTGCCCCCAAGTTTGAGATTTCCGCTTACGTACGCACGGTAACCGGGAACCAATTCAATTATGTCAAAGGCGACGTGACACTGCAACTTAACAAAAAGAAAGAGCGAAAAAAAAAAGAAAGAAGAACTTTGAACCGCACCTACACTCTTACTATTCTTGCGGAGACCGAAGCTTCCGCTTAATTGATTATTTCTTCGATCTCCGCGTAATCGACCGACTTGGCAGCGTGTCCTTGAGAGCAAAGACTTTTTACTTCACTCCCTCCTTTTAGATATTTTACTTCACTCCCTCGCATGGCCGATTATATGCGAGACGGGCGTACTCCTATCTCAAAGGTTGTCCACAGTAGAGCGGAAGCTGCAGTCAAGGTTTGGTTTCATTGAGATACAGCCACACAGTCAATTTTGTTTTTAATTTTTTGAATATGTTTCACGTCTATACTAACAATAGCCCTCCTCGTAAACACAATGTGTAGAAAAAAATGTATGCACGCGCTCCCGTATTTTGAACAGTTACAAACATAATGGCAATTTAGTAATAATAACATCTGATACGCCAGTATGGAGGATTTCCGAAATTTTGACCACCTGGTGCTCTTTGAGGTGCACTGAAATCCCAGAGTACACAGACTTTTAGCATATCGCTCCCATCAAAATGCAACAGTCGCGGCTGCCATCCAACACACGACCTTTCTGTAAGCAGCCGACATACCACACTTAAGCTCAATCTGACGCGGAACATTATTGCCTGCATTATAGGTACGTGGAACGAAGTCCAGAGCTATGCGTAAATTCTGGCATAATTTAAAGTGTGTGTTTTTTAAGCATAATTATAAACATACGGGTACCGGAGCCGGTAACCGTAGAAGAGTAGTTTCAGGCCCAGTGTCAAAAATAAAACAGACTATAGGTCAGGTGCAGAATTTAACAGCGCGGCATATTTAGTTCATATGCGCACATGCGGCATGATTAACGACTTAGTGCGTGTTTACCCGCAAGTCATTCGAATGTACGGAACATGATTCTATATATTTTCTGATCTCGAGTTCCATTCAGCGAAGTGGAAAATAAATGCAATCACGCAGGCCCTTTACCTGAAGCCTGCAAGTAACGTGATTAAACGCGCGCGGATAGTACCTATCAGCAAGCGATTAAAAAAAAAGCAATATCGTTGACGCCCCGCTGCACGCCCCATGCACGACACACTCAGTGATTTGTGCATTCACTGCATATCATTGGCGTACAATTAACGAAACCTGCTCCTACGTGTTATATGTGACACAAAGCCGCGGCTCCCGTAATTGACTCACTGACAACAATTCCATAGTATTAGCTCTACTGCACGCAATCGCTGAAACACAGAGTGCAGAAATTCAAGAGTCACCACACACTAAACAAAAATGACCTGAAATAACCTCAAAAACTGGTTAAACCATTTGTCCTCTAGCGCACTACCTTTCCTGGTTTTTTTTACCACCTACTACCGAGGTAAAAATTTACTCTCGTGCTAACTGAGTTTTTGAACGTAGCGAGAGTAGTAATTATTTACCCCAGTGAGGTTTTCAGCGAGTATAGAGAGAGTAAATTTTTACTACCTTCACAAGGTTTATGAGGTGATTACTGGGAGTTATTTCTGGTGGTAAAAAAAAATAAAATGACGGGTGCATTCGCCCAGAGTCGACAAATTTATTGAATAGCAGAATTGATCGAATTTATTAAACGGCAGAATTGGTGACACATACATTCACATACAGACAAACACGCACACACAACAAATGCAGAATAATACACCACTAGCACAGACTGCACGCGTTGCTCGACTACACTTCTACAATCCGGTATATATATAGGCACGACTTTTTGACCGGCAATGTAGTACCGGTAGGAGAGCTCTTTTTTTGCATCGATTAACAACAACGCTTGAAGGTGCAAGCGTAAGCTTCAGGTGGGCTGCAGGGCACCAAATGTCACACGAACCTTTTATTATAAATCTACACGATCTCACCTTTTTGATTATCCAATATTTGCTTGGCACACCGGGCTCTTTGCCCCACGCGTGTTAGCACTGCTGGTGCACAAGTCCACAAAATATACCTAAGTACGCACAAAGCATGGTAGCTCAATGATTTTCATTCAGCGACGGTGCACAAACACAGTAGCAGCACGTATTCATCACAACGGGCGTAGAAGAGTGGTCCACGCCTGCATACAAGCTGCTTACCGACGGCGTTCTAGGCCTTTTTGAGGAGCACGGCTATCCGATAAAACACAGCTGGCGATCACAGAACACATATCCTGTGCGAATTTCGTCGTCATTTCAGACACAAATGAACATGTCACCGCTATCTTACGGGGACGGGGCGGTGTATGCACACTTCCAACGAAAGACCACCATCCGGGTTTTCGTGCTCACGGGCAGCCTCTTGTTTCCGTCTGCCTCGTATCAGCTTCGCGCTACATGTTTGAGAACAGTTGGCGCATGAGGTGGACAATTCGGGCAGCACTTTACTCATACAGACATCGCCTACTGTGGAACAAAATATATGCGATGCTTCTTTCACCTGCCCCGGCGACACACTCCCACTGGTCACTGGTGGCCACGGCTCGGTGACGACGACAGAGTGAAGCATTTTGCTTATTGCTTCTCCAGCAGGCAAGCACGGACGATGACACCAGATTGATTTTGTTACCACTGGCAGATCTTCACGATTCGGCTCGGAAGTGAGATATCCACGACGTGCAGGTTCGGAGGCGCTCGGAAGAGCACGGTCGCTCGGTGATGTGGGAAACACGTGAGATACATCAGCCCAACCAGACACACAGATACCGAGCTTCTTGCACTGTCTGTCTCCAAGGCCACCGCCGAGCAAAAGCAACATTTTGCGAAAATATGCAGGACAGCTTTCCACAGCAGGTTTTCTTTCTCTTTTTTTCTCTTTTGAGAGCCCCCCCCCACCCCCTGTCTTTTTTTTTTTTCGTTCAAAGAATGCCGTTCTCGCTTGTTGTGCTTATGCTGCCCCCAGTTCCAGTAAAAGTGCGCTGACTCGAGGTGAGTCCAGAGACACGGCGATTCAAAAAAAAAAAAAAAAAACATCTGTGGGCTTCGCGTACCTTCAGTATTCACTTAGAGCGTCACAAGGGGGGTATGGGGCAAAAGCCGCCGAAGCAGCTGCACCTTGCAGTCACGTGGTGATAAACTCTGAAACGCAGGTTAAAAATCACGTGATAGAAAACTCCCCAAGTGGTAAAACTGGATTTTGACATCCTTTTACTACTTGCCTGAGAGGTGGTGGTAAAACTATGTCATGTACCATCTTTCACTACTACGCGAGGTAGTAATTTTGAACCCGAGAGAGTTTTCAGAGGTCATGAGCCGGAGAAACCCCAAACTCGGATAGTTTTTGCTTACAGTGCATAGCGCAAAGTCTACCGCATCGCACAGCTTCACGTAAAAAAAAAAATGGTCCTGTTCACGAAAACACCTTAGGCTGAAGACGTATAGAATATTTCAGCCAATAACGATGCGGGTAGTATATCGTTAATGAAGTCGGTTCTCTAATAGGGAAAACCCACCAACAGCTAATAAGTTTCGTTGAATCATCCCAAAATCACTGCCGTGCCATGGCCGACGCCTTGTCTTTCGGTATCTGGAACACGGTCTCGTAACAGATCGCACGACATGATGAGCCCCGTATATCCTTCAGTGCACTGCATGTAATTAGTGAAACGCAGCGACGAGGAACTTCAAGTTCCGGCTCACTGGCCAGTTTCCAGGCAGTCTAATTTACATAATTCTCGGATATTTCTTTTTATAATACAACAGCGCGCATCCGTAGGAAGCTTCGCTCTTTTGAAATTCCTCATTCATATTCACCACGACTAACTTTTTTTATTTAATCGTGGGCGTGCTGTAAAGGCACAAAGATGAACAGGTATGATTTTAAGAAAACCTAGAAATGATAAGAGATTACAAAAAGAAACAAAGAAAGAGCGTTGCAAATTTGTGACGTCTTTGGACAGCAGCGACCTCAACACAAGGAAATAAAAAGAAATTCACAGCCGTCTTTTTTTTTTTTGTCAGCTTTCCGCGCCCAACGGAGTTCTGCATGGCCTCCAAGATCGGCGATACTTTGCGTAGTTTCACATCGCCTCCGTGATCAGACCAGCTTTGACCTATATAGCGCTAGCCATGGTTTCCATGGCTAGCGCTAGCCATGGTTTCATACCATGAAGTCATCATATGACGTCCCATCACCGGACTTCTCAACGACGTCTTAATGAGACCTCATATATTTTGACATGTGACCTCCTCATAACGTCATCACATGATTATGTGTTGCATCCTTCGTCCCCGGCACCGCCGGACGCCGACGGTCGAATTCCGTGTTCGATGAGGAACTAAAGGCTTTCGCCTTAAAATATGGAAACATGCGCCCCAGTTAGCGATCACCGTACCGCTGATAGTTAAAAACAAAACATCCTCAAAATTGACTATACCATTCCGCTCTAAGCTCACGTCGTCCTCGCACACCATGCGCGACGGAAACTGAATTTTCCTCCTTCTGCGTGCGGCGAACAGAGGACCCAACAGTCAATTGTTCCTTGCGAAGCACACTTTGTCACTCACCTGCTGGACAACAGTCATGTGGTACCCGTACTAAACATGGATGGACCAAATTTCCAGATAGGTTAGGAACTGTGCTACGAATATGACGCAAGCACGAGCTTCCAGAGCCGCTGAAAGAAGCCCTCTCAGATATTTTGTTCATCATATCTTTCAATTGCCTCACTACCACTGTCTCTTTTGTTGGGGAATACGCGGGTGAAGTAACAGCGGACAGTTCATGCAGGAGTGCATTGAAAATTTCGATTTCATGAAAGGGAAGGGGTTGTTGATGAGTGCTTATATACTAAATTGATTGGGGGTCCTCAGTATATTAAATATAGTTTTCTCGCTCGCTCGCACGTGTGTGTGTGCGTGTGTGTGTTCGTTGGAAACAGCGTGAGAGAGGGTTCTCGTGCAACTGGACCTACTTAAAGTAGTGTTCATTATGCAGCGGGTATATGTCGATGATGATCCTGATAGTAACGACGTAGCGATGGTCAGAAGCTATCTACGTAGATTAACAGCACAAATAAAAAGTATAGAACAGACATACATAAAACTACTCGACGGAAGTGTCCGCAATGCGTCCATCTTAAACTTCGAAATTCACCTGCCGAAAAGATATCGACATTAATAACGCGGATTTTGAAACCTCAGACGAAAAAAAAATTCTTCCCGAGAACACAGACCCCGATACGGACGATGCCGACGGTACAGTGTGGTAAGAATCAAGAACTCCTCGTTGACGGCGTATTCGGAGACAGCCAGATAAGTGCCGCGGGATGTTTTAATCTTCCGAGACTCGAAATAAAAATGAAATAAAAGAAAAATGAATACCGGAGTTAGGAAGCTCCAGCACCGATTTTTCGGCAGCGTTACTCAATGCACCAAGATTCCGAGCTTTACTAACTGATGGAAAAGAAAGAAAGAAAGAAAACAGAAAGAAAGAAAGAAAGAAAGAAAGAAAGAAAGAAAGAAAGAAAGAAAGAAAGAAAGAGAGGGGTCAACCAGGTCCGAACTCGAATGTGGCCGAAAGAGTTCGTGGTACGCATAACGTGATGTGAAAGCACTCCGGCCACTTTTTTTTTTCCGAAAGAGTTGAAAGCCCCGGATATCGAAGCTCGACCTGTTCGGAACACAGCCTCACTCTGCCAAGCAGTCCCCTCGACGCCGGATCAAAGCAACGTCCGCGTCTCATCCATACAATATCGGCCAACAGCCTTTTTTTTTCACTCCTCGCTGACCACAGTATGATAAGTGGACATCGAGCCGCCAGTGAAAGCCCCCCACCCCTTTCCGACCACCTCTTTCATCCCTCCCTTTTTCACTCTAATATCTCATACTCCTCTCAATCCTCCGCTCCACAAATAAATATAAAAAAAAGCAGCGGTGTCGGCTGAGAACAAAGGCATACCGCATGCTGGCTGGCATCGTTGCTCACTAAGAAAAAGAGGAGTCATTTAAATCTCTTTCGAGAGTTCTCCCTTGCCACGTGTAGTATGACCGACTTTAAAGAGGCACGTCAACTCCCTTTGGGGAGACAGTATACTTTCTCATGAGAGTCGCGTGACCCTGAAGAGAGTTAACGTGCGCCATTAAAGTGAGTCATATACAGCGAATCCAATGACCTCCCGAAGAGAGTTGACGTGCTTCTTTAAAAAGAGTCACATGCAGCGAGTATAGTGAATGACTTCCGAAAGAGAGTCGACGTGCTTCTTTAAAAGAGTCATACACAAAAAATATCACCCCCCCCCCCCCCGCCCCCGATTAGAGTTGACGTGGTCCTTCAAAAAGTCACGTGGCTTGTCACACACGTGACAAAATGTTCTGGCTTGTCACACACGTCACAAGCCAGAACTCTCGAAAAAGAGTCCAATAACTATTCTTTTTTTTTACTTATAGTGTTCGACCTATGATATACTGGGCGTGGCTTTTATATTCTGTGGCTCCCCTCTCCTTTGCTGGCCTGCCATATATCCCCTGAACCACCGCTACTGTCACCCCCCCCCCCCCCCTGTTCTCTTCACACACCACTATGCCACGCTTCTCGCACAGCCGAAGCTCCGCTATATACTTCTTCCTATCCGGGAATATCTGCGGGAAAAGATTTATACTCATAGAAGCGGCTTTTTCCCCTTGAAGTGCGCAGCTCGGAAAAGGGGAGGCGGGGATCCCATGAATATGCGGTGCACCTCCGAAAAACCCCTCTTCCCGTCTCCATTTTTATCTTTTTCTAGTTCCTTTTCTGTCGCACACGTAGCAGAAGTTGTATATCTGACCTGAAATACCCCCGTCTTTTATTTCTGTCGCTCTGTTTTTTTTTTCTCCTTTAATTCCTTATATTTCATCTTCCTCGTCATTTCCTCTTCGGTAGCGGAGATGTTCGCAAGGTAGCCGCTTTCACAAGCGAAGCCAACACGAACGGGAATTCGAAAATTCAAAAACTTGCAACACGCCTCCGGGCTTTCTCAAACCCCTCCTCACACTCTCTCCTCTTTCTTTCCTCCCTTTCTTTCTTTCTGTCTCCGTTTCTCTCTCTCTTTATTTATTTATTTATTTATTTTTCTCGGTCATCTAGGTTCCTTCAAAGAATTTATGCCAAGCCCGAGCCGACTTTAGAGAGTGAGCGGTCACCGCGACGGTTCGGCAGGCTAAGCCATTTCAAACACAAAATAATAAACACAAATGAAAGTAAAGCGGAATAACGCCAATGATACCGGCTGATCATAGTTAGGTTACGTTATATCTCATACATTTGCTACCCTTCGCTGCGACCATGCAGCACGCGAAGCCTAAACTGACAGATGCCTTTTTTTTTTCGTTTTTACAGCGACGCCTTTGTATAACTAAGTCATTAAAAATCCACTAACAAGCCCCTACACTACAGATAACTGTCATAACCACGGACAGCATTTACCTACTTCAGGTTAAAAGAAAAAAGGCGACTGCGGGCACGTACCTAGAGACAGAACATGAAAGATATATATATATATATATATATATATATATATATATATATATATATATATATATATATATATATATATATATATATACCACTGGCAAACTGAGCGGATCGATTGACGCGGCTTCCCCTAAATTCGGCCTAAACGGTGTCCAATATCTACTTCCTTCAAACGCTGCTGCTGGACTAAAGTGAATCAGGCATATGCCGCGTGACATTTTAAAGGAGATCCATCGCGATGAATCAGACGAGTTGACCTCCAACTATCAGGCTTCCCCACCCGAGAAAGTTCGTCGCGAACTTACACGGCCAGTGACTGACTGAGTCATCGATCGACTGCCCTTTCGCGCGAGCGTATGTGTTGGCGATGACACAGTGATTGAGAGGAGGGCAGCCCGGTGGGCCAGCGGGCGGCCGAAAACAAACAAAAAAGAAACTGCCGAGGCAACAGCAGCCTACACGGGAAGCTAAGAACAAACAAACAGAAAAGGTGGCGTTTACCGAGCTAAAAGGAAGGTGGCATCCACCGAACCAAATCACTACAACCTCCCACCCTTCCTTTTTTTTGGTTGCTTTCTATTCGGAAGTGCGTCTATTCGGTTACACCGGTGGTGCACAGTGGCAGCTGGGTAACACTACTACGCGCGCTCCTCCGGCGGACCCAGTATAGCGACTGGGGAGGGGGTTCACAGAAATCGATGGGTCGTCCAATCTATCGGGCCGTTTTCGGCTAGCAGACTGATTGATGAGGCCACCGCGGAGCCAGCTTCCCGCCTTCAGTCTTTTTCCTCTTACCATCTGTCCAAACAACGTCTCTCGCTCACAACACACACACACACACACACACACACACACAACGCAGGCATAGTGTTGTTGAAAGAGAGGAGAAATAGTCGCTATTAACGGGTGTCTGGGAGCACGACTCGGCGCCAGCGCGAAGAACACATCCGAAAGCGCTATCTCAAACACGCACTCTTTTAGCTCCGCCTAACACACCAAACAGCAACACAGACAGTACTCCCTCAATTTCTCACCCGACATATAGGAACTTTTCCCCTGACGAACGCTATCGGCAACATTCCCTGAATTTTCCCACTCATACAAAACGTACACACTGTCTCCCTAATGCACGCAAGTTTCTGTCTCTGTCTCTCACTCTTTGCAAAAGTACGAGCACTCTCCATCGCACGAGCCCACAGACGCGCGCATGCCCTCGCACACTCCCATGTCTGCATGCAAATACGCAAAGCGCTTTCGCGACATGCTGTCGCACTCGCCGACTCTCAAACACGCGCACACACACTCAACTATTTCCCAAACGCGCGGACGAACAATCTCTGACACAGCTCACACACACATACACACACGATAAGCAGCTGCTCTGTGTCGTTTGTTTCTCCTTAGTCGTCTACCCAGGGCCCCCGCCAGGAATTTTTTTCGGGGTCGAGGGTGGGGAAGCATTTGCTTTAGACCTTGAGGCTAGGAGGGCACTTCCCTTGGCTACAGGCCTGCGTCTCCCTTTATGATGACAATGATGATGATGACGGCCTATATGTATGGCAACACCAGCTCTGCGGGATTGACCAAGTAGCGAATAATTAGGCATAATCTCATATCAACTATACATAATGAACTATAAAATGGTTGGAAGAAATTAATGATACTAATTTAAAGATTTGCGACCAGAACCACCCTGGTTCGATTAGGAATTTTTCTACAGCTTGACAGAGATTACGGCGACACTGACCTAATGAGGAGTCTCCTAAGGAGAGAATATTTGAAATAATGAAATTCAATTCAGTTAGATTAAAAGCCACTTCATGAATATCTCTTATAAGTAAATTGAATCGGCAACGTGATAACAAATAATGCTCACTTATGAGAACAACGTCGTTCTTCTATACGTTTGCGTATACTCACCCTCCACTATATCAGCTTCTTGTTCAATTCTTTTTTTTTTCATGTCATTGCCTTCCCGCAGTACACCCGCAGTACACCCACAGTACACTGAAGGAATAGGGCAGCGTGACGGATGTATGAACTGACGGCAGATAAACAAAAAGGCGCAAAGTCGACCTCCGAGCACGGTTAACAAACTCGCTTCTCTTCCACGGGCCCGAAAGCGGCGCTATAAGGCCCTTCTGCGTAGATTGCCAGCGGGGCCCACTGTTATATATATATATATACCGCGTGATGGACAGCATGTGAACGGTGTCACAAACCGAGCGCTCAAAAAAAGGCGCGCCGCCAAATTCTCGCGACGAAACGCCGGAACGCCCGAGTGACGCCGCGAGGTCAACGATAAAAAAAAAGAAAACAAGCATCCAAAGACTCCCCGGGCACGCGTCCCTCTCATCTCGGATGCGTAGGTTCGCCGACGAACCTCCTCACCCCACATCGGCGGCCGAGCAAGCCCTCGAAATTTCTCGATGGAAAGGGGCGTGGTGATGCCGGGTTGAGTCATCCGTCGCGGACGGCCCTCGTATCGTCTCGACCTTTCCCCCAGCCTTCGCTGCGCATCGCGCCGACGAAATGATGAGAACTTTCTGGAATCTCGCGCGGAAGGTATTTAATCGAGCAGCCGAGACGAGAGATCAGGAGAAGACAGAAGTTAGCGCCAAATCGCGTAGGGATTCCGCCGTGTAGTCGGCGAAAGTTTTGTCCGTAGGGACAAAGCAGGAGAAGAAGAGGATTGCCACCTGAGGGGTGAAGGCTCGAGCTACAGGCAAGAGCGTGTCTACCGCTATCGAGTGAAGACGCGTGGCAACAGCTGCGTGTGTGAAGCCAACGTGTTTCCGGCGAAGAAGTTTGAAGCTTGGAAAGCGGCCAAGTGAAGACGTGAGGTTTCCTGGAAGAGAAACTTCGGGGGCATCGGAACGACAGAGGTTTTCTGGAAGAGAAACTTCGGGGGCAGCGGAACGACAACAACCCTGGACTTTGAGTGAGTGATTCTCGGAAGAGTATCATCCAGACTTTTATTCCAAGAACTTTGGACTGAATAGGTTTTCTATCTCTTTAGTCTTTAAGTGTCTTGGTGGTTCAATACATGCGACTGCATTGTAGTGCGTATTGTTGTCCGTGTCCGTTGTTTCGAGTGTGGCTGATTGTACCGTGTAGTACGTTGTTTGCTTGGTGACATATTGTACTCAACTATTGTGGAGTGTGCATACTTGTGTATTGTTTTTGATCTGCCATTATTGAGAATATAATTTTGTTTTGTTTATCAACTCTCGGCTCTGACTTGTTCTTTGGGCCACAGCCGGCGTCCGCTGGCGCGCCAAATAGGACCACTTCTAAATTGTCCACGCTTTCGTGGTGCGGTTCGGGGGGCCGATACTTCGGCGCTTGGAATTAGCCCGGCGATCGCCTCCCGAATTAACGGGACTTGTGACAAACGGCGCCTCGGGTAGAATGGGCGAAACGGAAGGGCGCCCTTCAGCCGCAGAACGCGCAAGAAAGGGGCAGGCTATCTGGGCCTTTGCTTACCTGACATTCAATTCACTTACGGCGATGACCGAACGCGCAGCACAAGGAGATCTAGCATTTCGCTCCCATCGAAACGCGACCGCCGCGGCCGAAATCGAACCCACGACCTTCGGTTCAGCAGCCGAGCACCATAAACCCTCTTCCAACGAGGCCGACAAATCCACACAACAGGAACTGAAATAATATGCGCAAATCAATAAACGGCCATCGAAAAACTAGCACACGTGGTAACTCCAAAGAGGCAGAGAAAAAGGGATTGGGCTAAGTTGTAGTAGAAGTTTATTTATTTATTTATTTATTTATTTATTTATTTATTTATTTATTTATTTATTTATTTATTTACTTATTTATTTTCCAAAATGATATTACGTGCAAATTACAGCTTGATATAAAGAACGCAAAAAACGCGAGCAGTAGCAATGAACGACTGTACGACCAACGCATCGTCGATTGATGCTAAATAGAAGCTTGGATTGAATAAAGCTTGACGATGAAGTTATCGATGCCGCCAATACTGAAACAAACGGGATTTTTAAGGGCGAAGCTCCTTAAGGCGTGGGTCTGTCCATGCCTTTTATGTATGTATGTATGTATGTAGTACGTAGCCACCGGTGGCACATACCCGCTCTATAGCGCGTATGTGCCACAGGGGATGCGAGATGAGAGATGGCGGTACTTGGAGTGTTCACTAGATGGACGACGGACAGACGAACAGACATACTAACAGACGGACGAACGGACGGATAGACGCGCAGACGTACGGGCAGATGGATGCACACGACTCACGGACGGACGCGCGGACAGACAGACGGACGCATGGATGGACGCGCGGATGGTTGCGTGGAGGGACGGAAGCTAAAACGAACGGACGGACGGAAGCACAGATGGGCTAACTGACGCTTCGCCCCACTCATCATCATTCACTCCGTGGATATGATGTGATTTTTCGACAGCATACACGCCACATTATTTCGTCAATAGGTAGCTGCTCTAAGGCTGATAGGCTTGATAACGTAAAACGTTTAATAATATTAATGCGTGTCAACCTGTATTCATTGGATCAGTCAGTTCTGTTCGTTCAAAAAAGAACTGTAGATAAACAAGAAAGCTGAGCTAAAGTCCCTAATATATCACATTGAAAGCACTCCCACGAGCAATATTCAGTATCCCCACCTCTCAAAAAAAAAAAAAAGATAGACACACCGACACGTCTTTCTCATATGGCAAAAACTTCAGCCAATCGTCGTGCCGAACGTATGGTGAGCGATTAAAAACAGCCAGCGAGTTGCAGAAGCCTTGAAATTGACGGGACAAAAATCTGACAGTGAAAGCCACCTTATTTTTCGTCTTATTCTATTTTACAGATCCTTTTCCGCGCTCCTTCAAAGCTCCCTTGCAACTAAAGTCGCTTTGCATTGCCTCCAAGATTGAAGGCATTGGGAGATTTCTGCACGTCCCCTGGTTTTGCACGACCTCCGCGATAGGCCCGCCTGACCGAAGCAATACAGTCACGTACAAAGTCACCATCATGTGACGTCACAACACGTGTATAGAGTGGTGTCGTGACGTGATGTCACTCCAGGAACGCTGACTATCTGGAACGACATTGCGTGCTGATTTTTTTTTTTTGCCCCACTCGTGTTGATGCCGACGACAACGACGGTCAATTTTTCGTGTGTGAGGAGGCAATCTATGGTTTTAGCCTTCACAAAGAAATCTTCGAGAATTGGACGCGAGCTTTGGTGCACACGCGTACGAAGAAGAAAACTAAAAATAATAAAAGAAAGACTCGTGACGTAAAAACAACGAAGAGGCGCCACCTGAGTGCGACGCAAACGCGGTCAACAACTACGACAGAGGGCGCGCGCGCGCGCGTCGACGTATCAAGACGCCGCTGACAACCACCGCAGTGCGAAAAAAAGAAAGGAAGAAAGGGCTTCCTTGCTAAGTGAGCGATTGAGCCGCACCGGTTGCTGCTCTAGATCGGAATCACGATGAAAAAGAAATAAACGAACAGAAAAAGTAAGAAGGATTGACTAAAAGGGGGGAGACAGGTCGGCGAAGACACGACAAAACGAAACTATTCGCCAACGAATAAGAAGTAAGGAAAAGCCTAGCCTAAGAGAAGTTCTAGTGAATAGAGCGTCAGGATCGACTTAACCCGGTCGTAAATAAAGGCTGACGCAGAGACGGGAGAGCTGGAACCGTTGAGAGCGTGTGAACCAAGAAAAGAAAGAAAGAAAGAAAGAAAGAAAGAAAGAAAGAAAGAAAGAAAGAAAGAAAGAAAGAAAGAAAGAAAGAATAGGAGAGCCATCTAAACGGCCGGCGGCGCAGCGCATCAAAGATTAAACCCGAGAGCGCAAACACGATCTAAGCTAAAAACACAAAAAAGCAGGCAGGAAAGGATTAAACACGAAGCGGAGCATAAACTTTGGATTTAGCGCCCATAAGAATCGGGCTCCCACGAATCGGCGCGAGGAGGAAAGAGAGGGAAGGTTTGTTGTATAAAAGCTTATCAATCACCGACTCCAGATTTCCGCGCCGGAACCACCGTACAGGAGGTGAGGCCACCGCGAAAGGCAAGCAAGCCCATAGCAATTGAGAACCCGATAAACAGCCGCATCTTTTCTTCCTTTTTTTTTTCTCGTTCTTCATGGAAGAAGACTTAACCTTTTATAGCTCTCTCTTGTTGACGTTTGCGTTAAACTGGAGGTTGAGAGATATTGCAAGCAATACATGAAAATCTACCTTTTATATTTTCCGAAGAGAGATGAAGAGGGAAAGATGAACATGTCAAAGCAAGAAGGAAATGTTTTAGCTGTATACGTGACTTAACTGTTTTCGAAGACCCTGAGCTCAGACAGAGTACGGGTGTGAAAGTGGCAATCAATTTACCCAGCGAGAGTTGGCGGCACCAAGGATTTCTTTTTTACGATCCAGACGACACGTCACGGGGCCTGTCGATAAGTGTTTTGCGCGTTTCAATCTCTTTAACAGTGATTTGTTTTGCGTTTGATGGAGGCTGTATACATCCAGCCGTTGTGCACCACCCGGCTGGCTTGCTGTTTATTGATGTTTATTGATGTTTATTGATGATAGTACGGAGGCTCAGAATAACGTTCGCAAGCGCTGCGGGCTTTGCGGGCGTATAGCGGGCGACATATGAGATTTAGAATAACGTTTGCCCCACCTAGACAAAAAATCGGGGGACTTTAGCCGCCCCGAAAACTCAAATGCACGGAAACTACACATAACTTCGACGCCAGCTCGCTTTGCGAGCCTCGCGGACCGCACGAGCCGCACGCTATTTAGGATTTCCTGCGCGCGCGCACCGCGAACGCAAACGCCGACTCGCGTTACGACGCATGCGCAGTGGCAGCGACCGCACAGCGAGGCTTTGCGGTGAGCTTTTCTAAACCTCGCTAATAATTGCTCGGGTTTAGCGTCTCAAAAACCACGATATCATTCCCTTTCACTGTTTACACAGGCCCATGAAGACATCCGGTTTCTTCCTCCGATGTGCCTTAATAGCATCGGTGGTCAAGAAGAGCGTTAGAAAAGAGCCCGCTGATTTTCAACACTTTCCTTACTTTGTTCGGCAAAATCAATTCAAATAAATGTTCTTTTGAGCTACATAGAAATACCAGAGATTGCTTTGAACATTAGGCAGCAGGGATTCGAATGCAGCTGCCGCAGCCGGGATTCGACCCCGCGACCTGCGGGTCAGCAGTCGAGAGCCTTAGCCACTAGACCACCGCGGCAGGGGGCGAAATTTGACCGTCGGCGTCCTGCGGCGTCAGGAACCACTGATTCAAGAAAAAAAATCATCACGTGATGACGTCACGATGGGTCACCGAAATTAGTGACGTTACGTAACACGATGACGTCATCACAAGACATTGTAGCTCACTCCAAAGTGGTCTGATCACGGAGGCAATGGCAAAACCAGGTGATGTGCCTCCGGAGTTTGAGGGAGTGCAAAACTACATATATAAAATGCAGAAAGATTTCGAAGGGTGCATACACAGGATGAATACATCGACAACAGAATCAATACATCCAATGAGAAAAAGACGGCTTCCACTTTAGAGCCGTATCAAGTAAATGCAGAAGGGACCTAATGAGTTTTTTGCTCTGTGTCAAAGCGAAGCATCCGCTACGAATGAGATTTATTGATTAATACGTGAGGTTTAACATTCCAAAACTACCATATGATTATGAGAGACGGCTTAGTGAAGAGCTCCAGAAATTTCGGCCACCTGGGTTTCATTATGTGCACCCAAATCTGACAACACGGGCCCATTTTCGACTCCATCGAAAATGCAGCCGCCGTAGCCGGAATTACGCCCCGCGACTACGATTGAGATAAAAATCATCTTGATCGTCTGCAATGAGGCAGCCTAACAACGCCCCCATCCCTCTCCTGGAGATATGAAACCCTATCGTTCTTGCGTGTCGCGTTCTATGCTGTCATTGACGTGTTCAAAAGAACGCCAGTTCATTTGCAGCCCCCTATTGTTTGCAGCAGCTATAGTTCAAAAACGAGCTCAGTGGTCGCTTTCATGGTCGCCAAGAGTGTCGCATCGACGTCGTTTCAGTGTTCGAAGCGCGCACTACAACAGGTGTAAGCTTGGCTTCGTGGCAAAAAATGTTGACGAAGCAAGGGTATCCTGGAGCGTACGCTGGTAACCTATCGCACCTTCCCCAACAATGATGAAATTAAAGAATCAACTGCAAAAGGGACAAACTCGAAAACCGCGTATACACTTCAGCAGACAACCCGCACTTCACCAGACAACAACAGACAACACCGGGGGGTCGAAATTTCCGGAGCCCTCTAAAAATTTCACAGGTAATCTTTCATGTTTTTAATCATTTTTATAGGGATCACAAAACAAACTGTGGCTCTTTCTTGTGTGCATACGGTATTTCTCTTTAGAACCTCGTAGTGCACAAACGGAACCATTTTGTGTATATAGCAGGAGTTAGGATCGCAGAATGAAGCATGATCTATCATCGGAAAAACAATTATGCACACGCGGAACTTCTTTCGATCGCGAAAAACGAATCAATTATGCACCGCATTCAAGGGCAACGTGCAGCACGTGCGGCTATGAGGAGACAGAGACGGAACGAGGCGAGAGGGTACAAAAAGACATCTGCACGGAAAACAAGGCGGCCGCCGTGAATAGAGGCAAATGAATCGATTCACGGGCGAGATTCACTTCGCCCAGGCCAGGGGTCTGAAACACCGAAGGTAGTTGGACCGCAGTCGCGAAATCTAGGCCCGTAAATGCTTGCACCGCAAGAAAGGCTCGGGAGAAAGGAGCAAAATGTCAGCTAACGTTGCAATTTTAACTAGGACTTGTCTCACCGATCATATATGGGTCAATTGTAAAGAGCATTTGCCACCAAAATTCGATAAAAATGCCAATATTGAACTTAAGAATGGCTGAAACGTGGATGCCACCTACGAAGTATAATTTTTTTTCTTTTTTAACTGTGGGGTTATGTTTGAACACGGTGTGACTGCATGGTTTGCTTGCCCATGAAAAAAAAAACAGACTTGAGACCTGTCTTGTCTGTTTGGCTCACCCGAACAAAGCGTCATTTGTGGCAATGAGACAATCATGCAAGTACCATTTAGCCAGAACCGATAACTGCTTATTCCTTGCGAAGCACAGCGTAACTACTAAAGAAGGCTAGACCGATAGCAGGCTAGAACACCATCGGTCTACAGCCTGTTAAGCTCCTTTCTGCGAAATAAAATAAAATAAAATAACACGAATACAGTCTTGTGCGCGCCAGGCCTCTGGCGACAGGTCGGCGGGCGGCATGTTTAAGACTCGTGGTATAGTAGTACATCTACACAAGGAATCAACCATGCACGTGCACGAGAGATAGACCAGACATAGAAAAAAAAGTGAGTGTGGTGGGGGGATGTGAAGAAACATGCACTCACCGTCACTCGGAAAGGTGCTCAAGCGACTGTTGCAACAGCGACCTGAAAACAAAAAACAAAATAGCCGGTTAGTTAACGGCAGCGCGGAAGATGGGCAGTTCGGCATACGCTTTCGCAATGTATAGCAACCGACGACGAAAAACGGAAGCCCCGAAAACAGCGACAAAGAAAGGAGAAAAATTGCAGCCTGCAGTGTCATGCTGTGAAAAACGTATGGACAGCAAAGCTTTCACAACTTCCGTCGGAAACGGCCTATATAGTCGCGGACTTCCTTTGGCAATGAAGGGAAGGCTACAGGGGCGGAGTGACAGCACACGTATACACTCTCCGCGTAGTGTATATAGTCCGGTTCGGCTCGCACTTCGAACGACGGCCGTGTTCGAATAATACCGTTGCATTCTAATCGCTTCGTTTGCTTAGGCAGGCATTAACAAGTTAAATTTAATACAAGTTGCTCCGGCGAGTCGTCGAAATAGCTGGCGGGCGATGAGCGCTCGCCTGAAGACGAAGACGCCGATCTTGACTGTGAGATCCTTGGTAAATAGAGCAACGTTTCCATACGCGCAAAAACGCGAAATAGCACTGCATAAATTAAAACAAATATGAGTATTTCCTTCGTCCGCACTGTGTCTATAAACTGCATCCGACAGAAAATAAAATAATGCTCTTTTTTTATGTTTCACGCGAAAAACATGGTCGTAAATTGGAACTACATTCTTCACCGATGGCCCACGCCGGCTCCGTAGCCTTCCTTTCGTTCCCAAGAAATGTTCCCCGAGAGTGTAGCTACAAGTACGCTTCGGCAAAGTTTTTCCCATATGATTTCATTGTTATTTCGATCTTCCGGTGAGCAATGTAAATCTGGCGTGACGATATCCACGTTGACGGTTGCGTAGGCGCGTTCCCGTGCGGCTAACGTTCCAGTGCGTCCGTGACCCATCAGAGCTAACCAATCAGAGAATTGTTTAGAAAAAGCTGTTAGCGATTTAGAATACTCTAATACGGGAGAACATGAGGCCGTTTCGTGGAGAGGGATGAAGAATGGACACGGCCCAACTACGTCAAGTGCATATGCGGATGAGCTGTGTGTTTAGAAAACGTGTTCAACGATACCGAGTACCTAGTAATGGAGAGCAGTCAGCCTTCCCAAAAACAGGTACAACATTCCGTCCACCAGAGTGTTTAGAAAAAACGATTTAGAGTACTTGGTACTCTACTATGGAAGAGCACTGGGTCATCCCTTGGGCCTCGTGTTTATAAAAAATGTTTGACGATTTCGAGTACTTGGTACTCAACTACGGGAGAGCATGAAGCCGTCCCTCGGGAATACTACAAAAGATCGTAACGGTTGTGTAACCTCGTTAGAACTAGCAATCCGCTACTGCATCGTCCTCACGTCCGGCTATGGGCCTACATATTTTCCACGTCATGCTACAGACCCACAATTGTGTCCCTTCGTTCATTTCTAAAACTTGAGCGTCCCGCTGAATTTCGTTCGGTATTGTGGCATCATTTGGCATCCAGACACAAAAGTATTAAAAGTAACAACGACCCTTTATACAAAATTATGTGCAGCGCCTATATACGTCGGCAAACAGTACTTGCGGTTTGAACAGAAACATGCCGGCGCGCCTGCCTTTCAAAGAATGGCGGGAGCGCCGGAAAGCGATTGCACGGCAACCTGTTCGGACGGTGGAGCGTTCCAAGAATGCATGTGCAACTCCCAGATACCTATGCATGCATAAAAAACTAAAACAAAAACAATGGCACAGTAATTCGAATGACCACCGACTTTAGCCGAACACATTTGATTGATTGGTTGATTTATTGATTGGTGGGGTTTAACGTCCCAAAACCACGATCTGATTATGACAGACGCCGTAGTGGAGGGCTCCGGAAATTTAGACCACCTGGGGTTCTTTAACGTGCACCCAAATCTGAGCACACGGGCCTCCAACATTTCCGCCTCCATCGGAATCGCAGCCGCCGCAGCCGGGATTCAATCGCGCGACCTGTGGGTCAGCAGCCGAGTACCTTAGCCACTAGACCACCACGGCGGGGCTAGCCGAACACATCTCAGATATTGGAAAGTGTCCTTCAATTTCGCACACGATAGTCTTTCTTGGGATACTTCAACGCAAGAATTTTGATGTCTTTCCATCCATCGATGCATCCGTCCGTCCGTCCGTCCGTCCGTCCGTCCGTCCGTCCGTCCGTCCGTCCGTCCGTCCGTCTGTCTGTCTGTCTGTCTGTCTGTCTGTCTGTCTGTCTGTCTGTCTGTCTGTCTGTCTGACATACGATTCAGCCACCAGGCCAAACTTTATGCACTTGCTGAACACCCAGCCATCTCGAACATAGTGACCATTACCGAGCAAAAATCAAATATTACGTATACCTGAAGCATAACATCAATACGCGTAAAAATTAGGTAATGCGTTCCTTTTTCTTATGCCTAGTTCACACTGAAACATCCGCTTTCTACAGCGACCGAAATTCCCCTGCTGCCGAAACGCAGCGTCGTTCGCACTGGACGCGCCCCGCGCCGCCGAATAAGCCATCTACTACGGGGTGAACGCGTGATGGATGCGCTGTCACCCGGTTGTTGTCGCGGCTCGCAAAGGTCACTAAGCTATCCGGTGGTGTATACTTCGACGATTCTCGTACGCAAGAAAAGACAGTACTGCTTACTTTGCTGGCAAGTGGCTGTCTTGTAATGCACGAAGAGCAGAAAAACCACCGCACCAGCGGCGTTGGTGGGTTCGTTTTGCTCTGCAAGATTGCAACAAGCTCGGTCACGCGAACACCAAGCTCGGTCACCTCTTTCACGAAATACGGAGGCGAAGTAGGCACAGAGTAGGTTAAACTCCCGTTGGTTTCAACATTCAGTTACGTGCACTGCGGCATAACAAGTGAGTAGGGCTTGGCCACCATTTTAGGAGCGAAGCTCCTTAAGGCGTGGGCTGTCAGTTCTTGCAGTGTTCACTAGATGGCGGTACTTGTAGCAGACGGCATCAAGTATTACGCTAGCCACCGCCCGATCTAAAGGGTACAGCCATATCCATCCGTCCATCCGTCCATCCATCCGTCCGTCCGTCCGTCCGTCCGTCCGTCCGCCCGTTCGTTCGTTCGTTCGTCCGTCCGTCCGTCCGTCCGTCCGTCCATCTATCCATCCATCCATCCAAAAGATGCAAGATGTTATAAACTAGACGGCGGTACGTGTAGCTGTATGTAGCCACCTCCCCCTGTATGTAGCCGCCTCTAGTTTAGTTCTTGCAGTGTTCACTAGATGGCGGTACCGTCTCCTGTATGTAGCCACCTCTCGTTTAGTTCTTGTAGTGTTTACTAGATGGTTGTACTTGTAGCTGATGATGAAAAGATGCAAGATGTTATAAACTAGAAAGCGGTACTTGTAGTTGATGAAAGACGCGAGATCTTATAAAATAGGAATGATGTCACATATGACGCGTGTCATTGGTTGAAGGCAATCGTTCGATATAGTGCGGCGACGTACGCTAGGGGGAGCGTTGCAATAAAATCGAGTGGGCAAAATGTGCGGAGGATTCATGGTTTACCAGGTTTACCTCCGGAGCTTCGCCCACTCATCATCATTCACTTCGTGGATGTGGCGGCACTTTTTCAAAATTGCTTGACTAGCGCTCCTATTGGTCCGCGGTGACCGATTCGGCGGCAGACGCCGCAAAAATCGGTCCGAGAGCGATCGGCGCGGAGAGGGCTCTTTCGGCAGATCTCGCCGCCGCCGAACCGGATTCGGAGCACTTTCGGCGGCCGGAATGCTCAGTGTGAACGCGGCCTTACGCTGCGCTGAAAATACGACGCTATGTACAAAAAAAGACGACCGGGAGAAGACTACCGTCTTTAAACGACACTTGCAGCGAAGCACGCAAATGAGCGGTCAATTTTCACTATCGCGGCTGCGATTGAACGCTACAGAGGCGTTTCGTTGTCATGTGTACATTTTGATGAAAGGGACGTGACCCGCGCTATGTCGCGGTAGTGTTACTGTATATGCTACCTTTATACAACATCATCATCCGACAGATAAAGAAAGCGAGATCGATTTTCGCGTCATCTGTTAGGAAACTAAAGAAGCCATGACCATTGGACGAGCGCTGCTGAAGGGTTCTCCCACTCTCGTCTCTCAACGGGCGATGCCGCCAAAAGCGGATGCGCTTTCTTTATCAGCTGATGGTGCCGTAGGCAGCCGCCACAGAGTGCAGGCCAGGCGCTCTGTTCTGTTCTGTTTTAACTGTTTTGCTGTGGAGAGGTTGAGGTGCCTATTGCCTGGGCTACTTCATATCACAAAGTTCTGCAGCGAAAAATAAAATAATACTACAGAACGGTACCCAAAAATTAAAAATACGAAAAAGAAAAAAAAAACATAATAGCACACTGAAACCAGTTCAAATATCATGCCAATAGAGAGTTTTCTTCGCGCAGTTCACGCAGTCATAAACTACTTACACGCACACCTTACTAATCTAATGTCAGTATATACATGACCACATTTTACATAATACACATCTCTGGCTATCAGTCATAGGCGCTTGTCCAGTCCGGTCTCCACTAAAAAGTCTGTCAGGAAGATTATTGCCTTTTTCTGGAGATGCATCTCAGGCCATGGTCCAAGTAGTTTCTTTATTGTGAGGGGCCGTCTGTCCAAACTTGCTAATTTGTTCTTTAATTTTTCTCTTTCATTCGCGTATTTAACGCACTCCAAAAGAATATGGCGAACATTTTCTTCTGCATGACCACAATGGCATTCCGGTGAGTTGGATCGATGTATCTTGTGCAGGAAGCTGTTTGTGGCGCATGCATTTAATAAAAATTGATACTGTACGTAGTAAATCAGCAGAGCTTGCGGGACTGCTTGTGTTACAGTCAAACTTGAGCAAGCTGCTTCAATGAGACGCATGGTATCACATGCTTCACGGGGAGGCAATATCAACCCCATGTGTTGAAATTTGATGTTTATGTTAATCACATTCACAATTTTAAAATTTTCTTTTCATTAGTTAGACACATATATTACTTAGTTTGCTGTGATTTTCTTGAGTCAATTCGATTCGATCATCTATTTGGTTTCTTATACACATGTGACTTCCATATAGCAACTCTGCCTCGCGCCGTGGTGGTTTAGTGGCTAAGGTGCTATAAGCTGCTGACCCGGGGGTCGCGGGATTAAACCCCGGCTACGGCGGCTGCATTTTCGATGGGGGCGAAAATGTTGTAGGCCCATGTGCTCAGATTTGGGTGCACGTTAAAGAGCCCCAGGTTGTTAAAATTTTCTGAGCCATCCACCACGGCGTGTTTCATAATCATATGGCTGTTTGAGGACGTTAAACGACAAGTATCAATAAATCATGTAGTAACTCTCATCTATGTTTATTTCCTCATTAGCCGTTAACCTTGCACTGAACAATGTGTCACTTTGGTGGGATTGTGGGTTTACATGGGCCAGACGCCTTGACAAGCTGTGTGCTTTTCACCGGTTGCCCAGGCAAATTGTGCCTTTTAGGGGCGAAGCTCCTCATGTTCTAAGCTTGTCACGCGTAACCGGCTGTACCTCCCGGCAGTACTTGCCGTAGCCGGCACTACTTGGAGTGTTCACTATAGATTGAGGGACGGAGTGATGGACAGACAAACAGACAGACGGACAGACGCACGGACGGAAGGACAAACAGACAGACAAACAGTACGAACGAACGAACAGACGGACGGACGGACGGACGCTTCGCCCCACTCATCATCATTCACTCCGTGGGTGTGCTGTGAATTTTTTTTCTGCTTTTTTTCCACAAATAAACTTGAAAATTTTGCACCAATCTTTCTCCGTGGTAAAGATAAGCTGCTCTCGCGAAGTCGACCGATAGAAACGGTGTTCTTGCGCGACAGATTTTGTACGCTTCTGCGCCTTTTTTTTCCCCTTCAAATCGCGCCGTCCCGTTTCTCACGTTTCTTCTATCCCCTTCTCGTTCGCTTTCGCGCGCGAGAACGAGCGTAAACGGTATCTCCTCAACAACCAAAACAAAAACAAGAACAAGAAAACGCTCGCTTTCGCAAAATGCTCGCACATCTCCCTGACCCATCGGTGCAGACTGTTTTGCCCTCAACCCTGAACGGAACACTGAGAACAGTTTTTGCGCCGTAGGCAACGCCCCTCCCCCCCCCCCCCCCCCCCCCCTCACCCCAGTTTTTTTTTTTTTTTTGCTTTGAGACCTTCGCTTTTTCGAACATACATCCAGAGAGCATGATCTTTTACCCTTCTGACCTAATAAACATACGTGCATCCTGCAAAAAGGGCCCCCAAAAAGTTCTCTCTTCTTCAACTTGTTCTACTTTGCTACCAATCTCTGTTACTCTTCTCATAGACGTCCAACTTGAGCGACGCGTGGCCCCGAAATGCCGGCCGCGTTCGCCTCACTCCATTCTTTCCTCGTCAAACCGTGAAATGACCGCGCCGCAAACTGAAGAGGACAAAGAAGAAGAAGATTATGGCACCGATGCGCGGGCGCCCAAGACTCCCGGCGTTCATTTTATTTTATTTTATTACAAGCGCATAAAACAAATCGCTTTTTTTTTCTCTCCACCAAGGTGGGGTCACCACCCGTGACCACCAACTACGTTCAAACCGTTTGCCATGGTTCTCTGACGCGCAGGCCGAATTTGGGAGCGGCCACGCAAGACAAGCTCGCACGCGTGTCGGACAGAAAGGAGAGAGGGAGGCGACTCGAACTTCACTCGATAACATCTTGGATTTCTTTTTCATTTTGTTCGCCTTTCTCTTTCACAAATTCTGGAGTGGTTTCGCAGAGAAAGGCGCGACCGCGGGCGATGCCACGCGCGAAGCACGGCATTCCTCTTATAGCCGCATGTAAAGTGTCAGTTTTTTTATTATTATTATTATTAAAGGGAACACGGGAGCGCGTGGCCTGCACGCTCCTGCGCCAGGCAACGCGCTCTTTTCGCGCCATCTTTCGCGCCATCTCGCGGCGAGCAAAGCTACCATTCATTGCTGATATGGGACCAGAGGCAAGATACCACCCCCTCCCCCTCTATCAAGGTGAATAACGCAAGAAGTCAGTAATCACCTTAAAAGAGGAGGGGTTTGCTATATTGCACCTTGCCACCGGTTCCATATCAGCAATGAATGGTAGCTTTGCTCGCCACGAGATGACGCGATAAGAGGCGGTGATTGCTCTCGCTCCCGCTTGAACGCGCTGCCAGCAGCCGCCGGAGCACGCAAGCCACGCGCTCCCGTGTTCCCTTTCATAAAAAATTGACACTGTACTATCAGCGTCAAATGAAACCCGCACAGCGGCAAGTACAAGCAGTGGGTGTAGTACGCGCATTCCAGTCGCCATCACTGACAGGCAGCCGCGGTTCGCCAGCACCGCGCATACGCGCGCCTTTTCACTGTGATTACTGGACGGCGCGCACTGCACCTCTACAAGTGCCTGCCACTGCTCGTGTTTCATTTGACACCGGTAGTACATGTATATGTCTTCCGACATCTTGAAAATGGCGCAGAAAACGACACGGACAAGAGCCGACCGACAAGAAACCACAGCGCTGTGGTTCGTCTAGTTTTCTCTTAACTGTCCATGCCACATTTGCGCACTCTTCATCAACTATTACCATCGATCCCAGCTGCCACCTCTTTTATGTATAGTACTGGCCAAGTGAATCGCAAAAATCAAGCGCTAACTATTTAAGACACTTTAGTTACGAGCATCTACAGTTCGTGCCGCACCAGCGTAATATTGGCTCGAACACCTGAATCAGAGCGAACTTTACATTAGGCGGCCAGATTTTCACCGTGACTTCGTTATCACGAGCGATGGTATTCCATTTGGTACAGAGATCATCAGCGCTAGTCTCCGAAAGATGAGCAAATGTATCGGAAGAGAAGCCCCACAAAAAAGTCACAGTGGGAGCGTTTGCCCTCTAATGCGCTAGAGTCTTACCTCTTATTGTGTAAAGGTACCAGGCGACTAGTTAAATCTCATCACGGCGACTATAGTTGTGCAAAAAAAAGTTCACCCTATAAGGTGCTCCAACCAACCACACTTAGCACACGACGCACAGCGAATTGTGAGTATGTATCATGTACTATCTGAGTCAAATGAAACGCGAACAGTGGCAAGACTTCGCGATAATATAGTGCCCGCCGTCCACTTATCGCCATGGACAGGCGCGCATATATGCGCAGAGCTATCGAACAGTATGCGCCCGCACTATACCATCGCGAAGGCTTTCCGCTGTTTGAGTTTCATTTGACGCGGGTATTTCATGCACTTTATATATACCTGCACAAGAGAGAGAGAGAGAGAGAGAGAGAGAGTGTGTGTGTGTGTGTGTGTGTGTGTGTGTGTGTGTGTGTGTGTGTGTGTGTGTGGTGTCACTTTCAACTATATGACTTACAGCAGCACGCTGTCTGGCCTTAAAATGACGCCAGTACTGCGAATCGACACCAACATTACAAAAATATTTGCTTAATGACTCTCTGAGTTAGCGGTAATTTCTGAAACAATTTAGCGATCGTCATTTCAAAATTTTTCAGGCTTGGGGTCACCTTGACCACAGCCAACGTGCTGCAGCTCCTATCGAGCGCGACTGTACATGCATGCATGCATGCATGCATGCACGCATGTATGTATGTATGTATGTATGTATGTATGTATGTATGTATGTATGTATGTATGTATGTATGTATGTATGTATGTATGTATGTATGTATGTATGCATGTATGCATGTATGCATGTATGTATGTATGTATGTATGTATGTATGTATGTATGTATGTGCACAAACGTACTGCCGCGGTCAAAAGTTCCCAGGCCAAGCTGCCATGTATGAATATATAAAATTGTGGCCCGCAAACTTCTGACCAGCCCTGTACACTTACATGTACATATACATTTACACATATACTTGTACATACATACATGTAACATGCATTAACGGCCAAAATATGCAACCTAATGCGGCCCAATATACGAACGAAGGAAAAAAAGGGTAAAATAGCAAAAAGTTTCGGGGGAGAAGGGTTGAAATGACTCGAGTAAAGTAGGCGGGTGCGGAGAGGACTCAAAAGGAAGCCATTACAGGGAAGCATACGCTTCAGCCGGATCCTACTTTCTCTTTTCCCTCTCCTAAAGAAAGGAACGCCATCAGATACAGGCGCGCGCTGCCGCGAAAAGAAAAGGCGGCGGCGCTTTCCATTTTTCACGCCGCGGTGCGCGCCTGCAGCCCCCCCTGCCGATTTAGACGAGCCGAGTCGAAGACTCCACAGCGGCTCGCTCGCTGGGGCAAATGTCTTCTTTATTTAGATGACACCGCCGCCACTCTTCTATCGGCGCTCGCAGACGTCTTCCCAGCGCAGCACTCCTGTTTTGTCCTCTCGAAACGTTCTTATACCATGGATCCATGGTTCCTTCCCGCAAAAAGCAGCAGCGGATGACAGGGGAAGGCATTAGGCATGTCACCACCTTAATGATACTGAAGTGAAGACGATCCGATGCACTAAGCTCCCAGTTTCCGACCGACTGCGCACAGAAAGTGCGCGAAGGACTTAAATGTGCACAAGTGCACAGTTGAGTACGTGTGTGTGTGAGTGTCAGAGAGAGGGGCCAGTTTATTAAGCCGGCCGTATTTCGAACGTCTCCAAACCGCACTCACGATTCGCGATACCAAGAGCTATCCATAATCGGATACCGCTTAACTATAGTCCGGACAGGCCCCGCCCAGGCAATCGAAGCGCGCCAGTCCATCGTATACGTCACAAAGGAAGCAGTCCCACTCCTGTAGTAGACAATGTACTCCGAAGCCAGATATCACTGGAAGTCCGGCTCATGACGTCACTCTGAAACGTGCGCCCATTGGTGCCCGTTGGTGCGGCATTTTCTCCTCGGAAAATGCCGCAGACTTACGTCCGACCATCGATATACCCGAACAGCACGTGAAGAATATGAAGAATGACTTTCTGCATATTTCTGCTTGGATTTCTGCTTGGATTTCTGCTTGGATATTTCTGCTTGGATTGGCGATTTTTTATCCCAGCGTTCGCAATTCGTCCATTTCAATGAAGCATCATCCGACATTGTTCCCATCTCATCTGGTGTACCTCAGGGCTCGGTCTTGGGGCCCTTGCTGTTTTTAATTTATATTAATGACATCATCACTAACATGGAATGCAACATAAAGCTGTTCGCAGACGACTGCATTATCTATAAAGAAATACTGTGTTACGAAGACCACCACACCCTGAACAGACAACTTAACGTGATAAACACCTGGTGTGAACAATGGCAAATGTCTATTAATACCAGCAAATCTGTGTCAATGACGGTGACAAAAAAGAAGAACCCGTCAGAATTTACTTACTCACTTAATGACACTGAACTAACTAAAGTTTATGAACACAAATACCTAGGACTTACCCTAGCAACCGACCTCAAGTGGAACAAACACATTGCCAACATATCCTCAAAAGCTATCCGTAAGTTATTCTTTCTTAAAAGGTGCTTGAAGTCTGCTCCCACTCCTATCAAACTCCTCAGTTACACAACCTTTGTGCGGCCAGTGCTGGAATATGCTAACACTGTTTGGTTCCCTCACAATATTACTAACATAAATCAACTAGAAAAAGTTCAAAGAAAAGCGATACGGTTCATCCATAACAAATACAAACGTACTGACTCGCCCACTGAACTTCTAGCATCATCCGGTTTAGACACACTGGCAGGCAGAGCAAGACAAGCTCGGTTAAAATTCATGCATAGCCTTCTGCACAACCACTTCAACATAATTTCTTCCAAATATATCACCTTCTCTAGATCCCGGATATCGCGTAATAAACACGATAAAATGTTAACTGAATACTTTTGCAACTCCAACACGTTTAAATACTCATTTTTTCCTACAGCAGTTAGGGAGTGGAACAACCTCGACCCAACAGTAGCTGCCATAGAATCATCATCAATATTTTGTGACGCGATAGGAAATAAGCCCCAACCATGAAAAGGGAAAGGAAAAGGTTTCATATTCATGCAAATTCTTTTTTTAATGGCTTCTTTGTGTTCCATTGGATTGTATTAACCTTGATTCTTCCGTTGTATATACTAATGTTGTATTAGAGAGAACACTTCTTTGTATGACATGCCATTGTACTGTGCACTGCGTGTATTCTGTTGCACTCACGTTGTTATCTGTATGCCCACCTGCTTTGGTCTCCAAGTGAGACTGGCAGTATTGAAAATAAATAAATAAATAAATAAATATTGTTTATAACGTTGAATCATTCACCCAGTGGGCACTTTTTATTTCACGCGATTCTCCCCCATTTGTTCCAGTTACTCGATTGAGCGCTATCACCGGTTTTGTCCCCAATCTACGTTCATTGGCTCTTCAATTCACTGCGGCAGTTCTTATATAACAGTGGCGCCACCAGAGTGGCAGGGGCTAAGTACCCCCTCTCCCCGTTCATTCATTTTTTATGTATACAGAGTGCGTATACAGACATACTAACATGCTTCAAAGGCTGTCGGACACTCCCTGAAATAAATTACTCAATCCATGCGCCTTCCTCAAGCCCTCCATTGCGAGCCAGTCACACCCAAGAGTGATAATCGTTACCATCAAGCCGTTCAAGCACGGTCCAATCATGAAAGGGACAAGTCCCGGTAAAGAGTGCTTCATCATCGATAAGACTAGGGGATATGTAGCGTGAATTCCTTTATGCCGACCATAACTGCGAGCGCAAATGTCTGTATGAAGCTTAGCTATTCCCGACATTGTACGAATAGCTTGAGAACTCCCACTCCCGCATTACCTATGTAAGCGTTGATGTGCGAATGATATGGGCTATATCACTGGCTGAAATTCACGTAGAATTGACGATGACTTGAATGAGATCGAGTACAGATGAAGGGGGCAACGAAATGGCTAAGACATGATCTGTAAAGAAAAGGGCGCATTTGTTCGCATCGCAAATGGCCACATTGGTTATTCCCTTCGAGAACCCGGAGAACGACGTTTACCGCCTGCATATGCGCGAGGCCTATAGCGAGGCCGAGGCTCTGATGATGATGATAATGATGATGGCGCCGACCGGAGATTGGCTCCCAAGATCGGCGCGATATAAATGTTCCGTGGGCGTGTACGGATACGAGACAAGACAAAAATGGGGTATTAGGAGGCGAAAAGACGTAGAAGAACGCAATATGGGAAAATATTCAGCTGACAAATTTGGCATACAGTCCAGTCATTCCACACATTATCCTTGTATCTCTACACGTATATGGATTCCTCATGCACTCTGTTTGTGTTCAGTATAGTTCATGTGCAAAGCACGTGCAATTATTGTAACAAGGAAAGAATGCCAAGTCGTTAAGCGAAACGACACTACCGAAGCTATTTTTAATATAGTGATTGAGGCCAACAAGGAAATATATATCACCCAACCTTTCTTTTGAGTGATTACATTCTTTTGAGTGATTACATTTTCCGTTCAATGTAACTCTCATTTAGTAATCGACAGTCTCACGGGGGCGCACTACGACGTGACCATTATTATCCCCGGTTTATCCACAAGAACATGGTAAATATCCAAAGCATGGAAACGGCGTGATTTAATAAGCATTTAAAAACACGGGATCGAGAAAGGACGCAACGTTGTGTTCCAAATGTCATTGCGGTATCTTCGGCAAAGACCTCGCCGATGAAGCTGCCAGAAATGCACACTTGCAAACAAACCTCGATTCCATACTTTTATCCAAGATTGATGAGGCTCGATATTTAAGTAAGCTGGCGCAGAACATGACACTCGAGAAGTGGCAGTCATCACTGTTCACACATCATCGACTGTATTCTCTCGACCCATCTCTACGAATGCGGCTACCCTCTGGTCTTTCTAGGGAGAAAGGTACAGTGTTGTGCCGTCTACATCTGTGGCGCAATTATGTAAAAGTTCCAAATCCGGACAAAGGCGGTCTCTTCCATTGAGTCGCACGCGATTGGCCCATAGAAGCTGTGACGAATGCTGTGACGTTATGAGTGACGTGGACTGGGGTGTCACGTGACTCTTTTTTTTCGGTTTTCGGAGAAAGGCGATGGAACGGTCGGAGAGACTGTCCGAAAGCAACCGGATGGATTGAAATGGCTGCAAGGTGGCCTGAATTGGATTGAAATGGAAAAAATGCGCGACTTTTCGGCACCGGTAGACAACATGGCGTTTCCCACTGACACGGTACTTCGCCTTGCCTGTGCGGTAGCTTTAACCGAGCAGAGGCGACGACGCGAGGTAAAAGATGCATTTGAAGAGTTCAGCGAAGAAGAGATCCGGCAATGTTTTCGTCTGTCTAAACGAACAGTGCGTAGCTTGTGCGACGAACTTGACCCTATCATCGGATGCCAGCGAGCCAGTGGCCTTTCCACAGAGAGAAAGGTGTGCGCGTTGCGATTTTTCGCCACCGGTAGCTTCCAGAAGAGCATTGGTCGCGAGGAACACATCGGCATGTCTCAGCCGGCGGTGAGCAACACCATCCACGAGGTGACGGAGGCGATCATTACCGTGGCTGCTAGAAAAAAGGTGGCGGACTTTCTACTGACAACAGCTGCTAAGGATGAGGCAAAGGTGGAGTTTGTGCTACGCGGTTGCATCCCAGGGGTGCTGGCGTGTGCCGATGGCACGTTGGTCACCATTCGCAAGCCAGAGGGATTCAGACTAGCCGACACGGCGAGCTTCATGTCCAGAAGGGGCTATTATGTCCTGAACGTCATGATCGTAAGTACTGTTAGGATCGTTTATTACTCGCCCTTCGGAGCAATTGTTCAGTTGTGACGCCAAAGCTGGAAAACGTAATAATGCAACGAATGAAAAAGAACCTGCAGGGAATTGTGTGCGAGCTAGATAATGGCTCGCAAGGCCTCGGTAATAATAAGTGGCAAGTGTTTTGTGCGTGAGCCAGTTGCCGTTTTTGCACTGGCATGCATACGCAATTGAATTGTGCATTTTAGAGGTAATCGGTAATATGGGCAGCAGACGTAGCAGAGGTATATACACGACAGGGAAGTATTTCCAACACGAAAGTGCTTACAATCACAATTGCACGAGCTGGCTTTGGTATTTACGAGTGTTCTTTCCCAAGAGCAACGCGTAGCTTTTCGCTTATCGATCATTCAGTGGAAGTCGTAGCCATGTGTACAGTGGAGGTGGGGTCGTTGCCCCCACACTCCCCCCTCCTCAGTGTGCTACACCCTGTGTTTCCTTCTAAGTGAAGCTCCTTGTACCAATGACTGTACTAGTACGCATTGTTTCCTGCATATGCGTAGAAAAAAGGGATTTATTCTGAGTATAAATGCAGTACTATTTTATATCGCTCCTCATCGCAGATGTGCAAAGCGTGGCTGCGCATCCTTGTCATAGACCCATGATTCCCAGATTCGTGCCACGACTCCTGGGTGTGGGAACACAACCCACTGCGTGCACGCCTAGCTGCACATCTACAGCCTTGCGAATATCTGCTTGGTAAGTATTAATGTGTACTATCTGGGCAGAGCACTCAGCTTTTATGCTTACATTGCAGGAGACGCAGGCTATCCCCTCAAGCCATGGCTCCTAATTCCAGTCCTTGGCAGTCAACCGTGCAACACTTCCGAAGGCCGATACAACAAGGAGCACGCATCCATGCACAATGTTGTGTAAAGGTGTATCGCCGTGTTGAAAAGCAAGTTCCGCTGCTTGCAGCACTTTCGAACGATGCTCTACAACCCCGATCGGGCAGCGCAAATCATCTATGCTTGCTTTGCTCTCCACAACATTGCGTTGCATGCAGGCGACTGGACCTTGGACGAGTATGTCATGGACATGCCACCAGCTGAGGATGACGATGGAGAGCCAAGGGGGAGCCATATGCTCACACCACGCAACGTGCTGCTCAGAGACGGCAGCAGCGCTGTCTTGGACCTTTTTTGAAGTACACAGGAACGGTGAGTTTTCATGTTTTCATATCCCACACATAATTTATTTACACTGATTCTAGTGCATATAGACATGAAAGGGCTGTGTTTGCCACATTTGAATACACAAAGTACTTACTTGTGCTTCAATATGAAGCAAGGTGGCAATGTCAAAATGCTGCATTTTCTTTAAATGGCACATGAAATATGCAACAGAAACACCCTTTTCCATATTAGCGATCACAGTCACAACAGACTAGATTGGAGCAAGCATATATGAGCGGCGCTCTGTGCTGAATGTTGCTATCACAAAATTGTGCGAACAATGCAGCAACGTCTCAAAATTCTTTTCACCAGAACGCATAAAAATCGAGATTCTATTAGTAACATGTTGTATGAACACATGATACATAAGTCCATATCTTGTCATAGTGACTGACTACAAGCATTCAATTGTGCACGCCAGGCTTGACGAGCAATTGTGCTTGTCAAGTTGTGCTGTTTTTTGCTCATTGTCCTAAACATTGTGTGAATGTTAAAATAACATTTAATTTGAAATCACGACTGCATTCATGCTGCAATGCTAAAAAATATGCAAATCAAGATGGCAAACAACAGGCGAGTTGTTTTGATAACATACAGCATGAATAATTCGCTCAGTTATCTCGCGACTCCCAAACCATACCACGTTCGAAATTTATTCCCGCAAAGAGTCGTTTACAATGAAAACTAGATGAAATCAATCGCTGGCATGTTACTGTGATAACCATTTTCCTTTGTGAAACTGTGCGAGATGACCACTTACTAGCTTAGCGCTCCCAAACAAGATTCGGAATGTAGTTGTTGCATCTTAGCCTCATTGTGCTGAAATGAAAATATCACAGTGAACTGCAAAACAGTGTGATGAAAAAAGATATCACATTACTACACTATGTGGTAATGCTGAATAAAAATCACAGTGAGCTAGAAAACACAGTGGGACAATACAAATATCAAGGAAACATTAACAGAAAATGTCAACTATACACTCGTGGTCTCCGTGTGAATGACTAGACACCTTTGAAATGTGGGTAAAAAACACTGCCACTAGAACAGCTCGAACATACATTAAAAAATGCATATATCGAACATAAAAAATGCTGCACTCCTTGTACAAAGTAAATGCTAACCTAAATCTAGTAATATGTACTAAATGCAAACAAAAAACGAATAAAATAGAACATGAACAGCAACACGTAAACATATAAAAAACACTAAACCAATTATGAATGATAAAAAGTTGAAAACATGGCGAAAAACAAACTAAACTATGTGTATGTCTCCCGAAGCGTATAAAATTGAACATGAACAGCAGCACCTAAACACATTGGAACCGACAAATCTATAATGAATGATGACAAGAAAAAACATTGAACACATGACGAAAAATTAAACTAAACTACGTATCCCTTTCTCGCAGAAAGCCCTCAGCCATGGCCAGTGCCCTCCTGCACCGCTGCCGCCTTGTCCTGTGCCGCTGCCACACGCCGTGCTGCAGAAGCGATGCGGGTGGTTGATTTTTCATCTCCCACAGCACCTGCGATGAATCGTCATGGTGTAAATGTTTAAGTGAGCTGCCGGTAAACCCTTAACCATCTCGTGGCTGGAAGCTGCTCCTGCTGCCAAGAATTGCAACGGGCACAACAACTTCCCCTCAGTTGAAGATCAACTGGCCTGATGGCATCCTTTGAAAGTGGGAAGCTTTGTGTACAAGCTATGCCCTCCTCGTGCGGACCTACAAACATTTGTTGAAACTGCTCTTTATTAATGTCCTCAAATGCATCTCTCACCATGAAAAAGCCCCAGGGCTAACCAACCTTTTTCCCGGCAGTTTATCATTGCAGATACCCGATACCATGCCCTCAATACAATGCATGGTTCTTGTTTACAACCCAAGTTGGTTTCAGTCATCATAATAGAACATGGTGAATGCTTATGCCCCTTATGTAAAATGTAAACAAAGGGTCTACTCACCTTGAGCACCTTGTCGCCCTGCTCAAGGTTCCAGTCGTGCACTCAATAAAGCACCAAGTTCTCAGATGCTTGCGTGTTACTGTGTCACTGCCATCTACGGCCGCTTCAGTGGCCTCCACATCTATTTCCACTGCAGCAGTGGGAAGATTCGCCTGCTGGAAAGCGTAGTAAGCATGATCTTTCAGAAAGTGGGTATTCGTTACTCTGGCTATTTTGCAACCTTAAGTACTAAACATCTGCGAAAATGTTCTGCAGCTATTCAGTGGTCATTGATGTCATGTATTATCATTTTAGTGCATGCACTTGCCCGCAGTCATTGCGTGTTTTATGATAAATTAATACCCCTTGTACTGCAAGGGCTGCAAACTGAGATTTTAGTTAAACCTACCCACTTTTGATTACTTTCTCGTGTGCTTTATTCACGTTTAACAAGGTTCCGCTAAAGGCACCCCTTCAGATATCAAACTCTGTCATGGTACCGCTCAGGAACCCGTGATACTGCGGCGGCAGAGTGCTTACCTGTTGATAGGTGAGACCAAAAACGCCACTGAAGCGTGTCATTCCAGTCAACTGTAGAACTCGGCCGCGGAAGCCAAGCAGCCAACCCCCTACAGTGCCCCTGGAAATATACACTAATGTCACAGAACAAATTGCCCGTGCCATTTGACAGTCACTCACGTTTGTGCGTCTCTGATGGCGGCGGTGTCACGGCGGGCCTCGTGCACCGGCCTGCGCCACCAAGCCTGCCATTCCTGCGCAGGCACTTCATGGTTCAGCGCGTCGCTGAGCTCTTGCCACCGGTCGGTGATAGTGACGCCGTGCCGCAGCTCGATGGCATTCGCCACGAGCTGGGGATGTTCGTCCATAAAGGCGAGCACCAGCGCGCGCTGAGCCTCGGATAACGCCGATGAGCCGCTGCTGCTGTTGACTACTGGTACAGTTGACCTCCGCCACGATTGCGCTCGACTGAGCCAACAACTTCGAAAGTTGCGCCGTTTAGGTTTGTATAGTGGAGGAGATATGAAAACAGTAACTGCTTGAAACGGGGTTGTACTTAGCGTCATCACGTACCGTCCCGCTAAATTTAGCGTTATTTCACAACAATAACAAGAAAAATACGTTTATATTGTGCCGTATTCCTTAATAAACGTTTGAAAACTTGTGCCAACACAATTTGATAATGATTAGTAGTAGTTAAACATTTTTCAACACGTTACAAACACCTTTCACTTTGCTATACGGTCCCCAAGTCCACGTCAAAATGATGACGCAAGGCTTCATTTCGCTCATTGGCTGTTCACTTCCCTTCGTCCTTGCGACCGCTGCGGACCGCTCATTTTTTGACGTCACCGACAGACCGCCTCCGTCCGGATTTGGAATTTGTATATAATTGCACCACTGGACGCAGCTTTCACCAACGCCTACTCATCTAAGAATGAGGTGGCCGACAACGCGGAGTTACAACGACTGTGCTCTCGATGAAACTATTGAACACATTTTGTATTACTGCCCAACATACGCAAAAGGGGGCTACGCCTCCGCAGAGAGATGCGCGCCTGTCTCGGAGGTGATAAGGTGTAGAACGCAAAGCGACGGGCAGGTGCCACCACCGTGTCGTTTTAGCAAAGCGTTGGTAACACTTGCCTTTTTGAGCATCGCGTTGCACTGCCAGCGCAGCGTGTTTAACGCTACGGTCCCTAGAATTACTTGTAGTGCCTTCTCTAGTATAAAGGTACACATACAAAACATCGACGTGTTGTTATGGTACCTCAGATATGCGCACCGATTGCTTTTTACTCGACGATCGCACAAGTATGAACGCTAAATCTTGAGCAATATTGGTGGGCGCTGCGGATGGGATCGGCCGTTTGTGGTATCGTTAAGAGAAGACGGACAGACAGACAGACCAAAATTTTTCCGTCGAAGGTTCCCAATAATGACTATCGTCTTTAAAAGGACGACGACGTGATGAATGAGACAGTGCGAATAGAACCTTCAATGAAGAAACTTATTAAAGCTTCGCCTGACAATAACCGCAACAGCGCTTCATTCTCTTCATCGTGATTGCACCTTTGCAAGCTGAAAATGCAAACTGTAGGACCAGTTGCACATCAAAACTAACGATTACTTCATCAAAGATTGGTGCTGGACCACGCTCATCGATTTTAAAAGAATAGACAGTATTTGCATGTTTCCCGACATTATTTTTACGTTTACTGACCCGTCCCACCGACGACCACTTTCTAGAGCGATCGCCCAGAGTTGGGCTGCTCCATTACTGGAGGAGAAAAAAACACAAAACGAATGAACACTAAACAAAAGAGCAAACTAGTCACCGCTAGTGCGGCGGTAGATTGCGAAGCTATTGTGTCTCGAAGAAATGGCGATCAGGGAAAGTAGCACACTGCTAAGACAGTGAAAAGTTTTAGCGGGCCATAGAGAGAGAGAAAACAGACAGAAAAATAGAGAAAAGGGTTATATACCCCAAAGGTAACTACAGCAGGGCTCGCGACGCAAGGGCAGGTCAGGAAGGAAAGACGGTTTCAAAGTGGAAAAGAAAGACCCGGTCCGGCCTTGAACTCGCCCCGCACAATCACTCCTCTCGAGACAATGAGGGCGTTTGTCTGCAGAGAAATGCGGACCGGCCGTTTAGGCGAAAAGAAAAATAACTTTCGGTTGGGCGCCGATGGCAGTCTCATTCTGTAGTGAGAAAGTAGGGGGCGTCCTTCTGGCGGGACCGAACTGCGAAACTTCAGCACACGCCGTTGAACTTTCTGTGACAGCTTAAAGCAATATTACTTAACATGCGTGACAGCTAACTTAAAAAGAGTAAACATGCTCACACACATTCAAAAAAAAAAAAGCCGCCCAAATCTTCCCACGGGGCGAACTCGAGTAAATGCGTCGCAGAATGGTGGGGGTCAGCGGAAAACCTGAAGTTTCCTGTTGACAGAGCATGTTAGTTACCGCGACCGATTTTTTTTTTTTCTTTCGCCCGACCATGCTTTCTTCGACGAAAATATAGGCGCGTTCGAGCGTCGTGTAATCATTTTGCCGAAATACGGGAAACGTAGAGCACAGCAGACACGAGTGCGGTGCTATTAGCTGGAATATGCTTCCTTCGCCCTCTCAACACTAATTTTTAAGGCCTTTTAAATGCCTAACCAAACACGAAACTTGACTGTCGGCGTCCCACGTGCTCGGAGACGAGTAATGCCAAAATTCATCATCACGTGACGACGTCCCTAATGATGTGACAATGACGTCAAAGATTGCCCAAGAGAAAAAGGTGAGGGGGGGTGAAAAAAGGAAAAAAAAGAGAAGCCCTCTTTCACAGACCCCGCGGTGAGACAATAGCTTCCCCAATAATTGCGAGTGCTTCGTCAAAAATGCCTGTCATTTGTGGTGAAGCCCACTTTAGTGACCCGATTCGTATCGTCTGTATAATGACAATGGCATAAAGAAAAGAAAATTTCTGAACTATTTCGACAGTCTCATTTTTTTTTTCTGCGTACAATCACATTAGTCAAAAAATAACTAGGCGAGGAAAAGCACAGGAGACATTATTTGCTGTGATTAAGTGCAGTGCAGTCATTGCTACCAAGATAGAAAAGAATTTCGTTGTACTGAAAATCTAAATTTCGCGTCACCCAACCCACAACCTTCGAACCTGATACTCTCTATATCACTAGTATTACGACGGAAAGTGCTTCCCCGTCCAAAACGTACGGAGAAGCGCCAACGTTGTTGATTCAAATCCCACCGACAGAAACAGCAATTTTCACTTCAATTTAAATTTACGTGACAATTAGCACATTGCAGTTAACGACAGCCGTTAATGTTCTCCCAGCTTTCCCTAGCCTTATTGGATGTTCGGTTCTTCCTTGTCTCATCCCATTGCGTATATCTCATCCAGGGGATTAACGCGACAAGGACAACCTTTCTCCCCGGCAGGCCGCCTTTCTCGAAGCGCCGCGAGCCAGCAGCGGCTTAACGCATCTCTGGATGACCTCGCGCAAGCGGCGTATACAGGCGGGAGAGGGCTCGGAGAGGGCCTTTCCGCACCAGCACATTGCATTTCAATCGCGTTATTGGCGGGTGCCCGGCGGTTGCTAGGCCCGCGGACAGCCAGGCGGCGTACGCGATCATCCGAGGCTTACTTATTGCGCCGTTCAATTTCAAAGGACGACCACGAAGAAGATTATGAAACGCTCGTTATGCGCGAGATTAAAAGCGTCCGGGATACACCGCGGCTGAGAGGTGCTCGCAGCTGCGGCCCTTCAAATGGGTCCCGCGGGCTGGAAGTAATAGAAGAGACAATAACCGAATAAAGATGTTTAAAAAAAAGCGAGAAAGCCTCATTGAAAACGTGAAACTGCGACGCCGTAATAAAAGCCTCGGCGGGTGAAGGTCAGTGGATTACTTAAAAAGAATAAATGAAAGGAAAGAAAGATAGCTTTGCGGTGGGGCTATTTCGTAAGCGATCGCAAAAAGAATAAAGTGACAGCAGATAAGGGACGCACGAAAGCCGTTAAGACTTTATGGGTTGGCCGCTCACCATTTCGTTTTCGAACAAAAAAAAACGAAAAAGAAACGCTGGCATCGACACCGGTACAGCCACAGCAGACACATGAGGCTATATAGGTAAAGAGAAGAGGTGAGAAGAAAAAAAGAAGTCACCGCGCTTACTGCAGTCCTTGATCTGGTGTCGACACCACGCATAGGAAAAAGACGACGGAAGCACCCAGAGGGCAATAATCCAGCCCTCCATAGGAGGGCAATGATTGGTTTTACCATAAAACGTCTCCCTTATCATATATATATATATTCTGTGGGAATGTTCAGTAGGTCTGGTCTGTATAAGCAAAGAAGCTGGTACACGTACGAGAAAGCAAGCAATTCCTTCATAGGTTTACGTTTCGGCTGTGGCACGGCCTTCGTCCGAAACGTCCGTTACGAAGGCCGCGCCACGGCCGAAACGTAAATCTATTAAGGAACTGCTTGCTTGCTCGTACGTACGTGTACCAGCTTCTTTTCTTATATATTTATATAAAGAGAGAGAGAGAGAGAGAGAGAGAAAGGGAGAGAGAGAGAGAGAGAGAGAGAGAGAGAGAGAGAGAGAGAGAGAGAGAGAGAGAAATACGGAGACAGTTCTCGACGATGGTGCTGCTGAAATAGAACAGGGGCTTTAAAACCTCGCAGTACAGTAATTTAGGGCTGTCAAAGACATCACAAGAATAATAATATAAAAGCGTATGTTTCCGGCAAAGTGTGCCAAGTAGCGTACGCTGATCAACTGACGAGGCAAGAGTTGCCGAGATAAGCGGCGTGTGTCGCACCGTCGGCAGCACCCGCTCCACTGTCGGCGCGCTGGTAAGCGTCACGCTAGGACGGCGACGACCTTGCGCAAGGTCGCTCAACCCTCGCCGCCAATCTGTGGGCGAGACGCTCCCCGCGTACACCTCCAACGTACGCACCCTCCACAAGTGATAAAGCTCGGCAGCGGCTCCCACTACATGTCCCGAGTGGCAACGTCCCGCGCATACGAAGGAACACGACCGCTCGGCGCGTGTGGACGGTAGTGCGGAATCGGGGATTGTACGACGAACCTTTTGAGGCCACGAATCACTCGATGCAAAGTGAGCAAGCGTTTAACTGAGTGCGACAACAAGCACGAAAGCTCAAAGATAATCGCTTATTCGCAACCCGTGCGTCCACTATTTTAGCGAACCACACCAAGATTACTCAGAACACGCTTAGTACAAACGCTAAGGTGGACTAGTTGAAGCTGGCTGCATCTATTCATTACGCTAGCATATATTTTCCATGTAACTGACTAACGTTTACATAAGAGTGGAAAAAAAAACGACAGGCCTGCGTGGAAGGCACAGCACAGTCACAGCGAAAGCAAGAAGAGCGGCCTTTCAGAGCCTCTTCTAAGCACTCATTGGGAAACAGGCTGCAAGTACACTTGCTTGATACCCACTACGCCATTTAGAAGGTCGGCCTTCGCTATTTTACTTTTCGTCCTTCTTCTGAGAAGCGTGGTATCCGCTAAACCACAACGGCGCTGCGGGAGAGCCGAGTTGTGATATCATAAGCTTTCACTGTAAAAAAAAAACAAAAAAAACCCCGGAGATTAGGAGATTATTATAGGAGTCTGATTTTTATTGTTATTATTATTTGTATGCACAGAGAAAAGACGCATATAACTGGCTGACAACTGCAACCTAGAGAATCCAAAAGCAACGCGAAAGTATGCAGAGAATATATGCCAGAAAGGTTCGGGTTTCACGTTTCTATATACTAGCGAGGTGAACGGTTCGGTGCCGTAGATGCTCTTAACGTCGAGAGTTCGAGTTTGGTCACACTTGGGCTCAAGTCGCTACTCCTGTATCCTTAATTTGATTGATATGTGGGGTTTAACGTCTCAAAACCACCATATTACTATGGTTGGCGCCGTAATGGACGGCTCCGGAAATTTCGACCACCTGGGGTTCTTTGACGTGCACCTAAATCTGAGCACACGGGCCTACATACTTTTCGCCTCCATCAAAAAATGCAGCCGCCGCAGCCGGGATTCAATCCCGCGACCTGCGGGTCAGAAGCCTTAGCCACTAGACCACGGCGGCGGGGTATACGCTGCAAAGTTTGCGAGAACCATTGTGTAAAACGAGACAAGAGCGTTCCGTTTACGAGGCTGGACAAGTTCAGATTACTCGGCTGGCACATCCATGCATCATAAGCATCCTCATCCGGGGACACCGTCGAATGGAGCACTCGAAATTCGTTCCGTTGAACGCGATTTCGCAACGGCACCGACTGCGACAACGGGGCAGTCGTTGACAAGCTATCGCAACTCGAACAAGTGTCAGAGCCCTTGATGTATATCGGTCACGCATGACGGCACACCTGATAGACGACGCGCGCGTTTTCGAGTCTATTTCCACAAGCGTTCGATCACCGCAAAACAGAGTGGAACTCGTGGCGATTCGCTTCCAAAAGGTTTTTGCGCCGTCGCTCATCCCGCTACAGCACGTGCAGTTTTTCCCCCAAACCCGTACACCCACACCAAAAAAAAAAGCAGCCGGCAGTCTTTGCATGTAGAGAAGCTGTGTGGCAGAACCAGAGGCGGGCGCAGAATTTTCTGTCTACCTCGGACTACACCGAAGTAATTTGAACGTAACGTTCCGCACTACAAAATCCTCAATCATAGCTTTACGGCAAAGTTCCTTGTTGCGACGACCACAAAGTGCGTCCCCGCAGCGGTTCCAAGACATCGGCATCGACGATAGCCCGTGTTACGCATTTCACGCGTCGCCTCAACGCTTGGCTTATTCACACCGCACACATTCCCGAGCACTGCGCCCAACTAGCGAAACGTCAAGCGCTCTCTGCAGAGGTTAAACTAGGCTACACGTCACAAAGCGTGTGCGACTGCAGTGACAGATAGATGCACGCGCGTTATACGCCTCCAAAACGGCCTCGCGTCACGCACAAAACGGCGACGAGAACGCACGGTGGCGCCACTGGCCGAGCCACCTAGCGGCCGCGACGGGCCGTGACGCAATCGCGCACCAGCTACGGCACACTACGGCACCAGCTACGGCCCAACGTCGACGGGCCCACACTCGCCTACAGGTGCACAGCTAAGGCACACAGGGACAATAACAAAATCGAAACACGGGAAGGTATGCGACGCTAATATGCACGCATACTAGCCGTGCTCACACACCAGAAGCCACGCAACACCTACAACAACGACAAAGAGGACGCACGCATTCGTATAACTGCCTCGCGAGGCGGCCTACCTGTCATACGCCGCGAACATACACAGAGCTCAAACGCACGCACGCAAGCGCACGCACGTTTGATCACGTCGGGGCCCGCGCGGAACGATGATCGTCTCCTCCCAACGAGAGCGCGCGTCGGAGAACGAAACGACTGCGACGACGACGTTTCCAACCGTTTGACACGACCGTAAAATAAAGTACAACAACAAAGGAAGACGACAGGAAGTGAGAGCAAGGCCGCGTGCCCGGCCGATAGTGAAGCTTCGTTCAACTCGCGATGCCTTCAAGGGGGGAAAAAAAGCCAATAAATCGAACACGCACCGCCTGCTTGCAGCCCCCCCCCCCCCCTCGGTCGATCTCGCTCCCATTGCTCGTCATGATTAAACGTTTCCGCGCGTTCACCCCCCTTCAACCCTCTCCACCCTTTTTTTCCTTTTCTAGATTATTTTTTTCTAGTACCTGTTCTCGTACTCTCCCTTATACTGACGAACAAAAAAACGTACAGTGACACCACGTAAGTGCGTCAATGTACTTACTACGGGCAGGGGGCGCGGAGGAGCCAAAAGAAATAGGGAAGTGCGCCCGCAACCGTTAACACCCACCAGTCCGTTCTTGCCGACGACAGCGCTCGAGCATTCTTCCGCTTTACGTCCCTCAACGGTTTTCCACGGAGTCATTCTTTCTCTTCTTCTTTCCTGCTTTAAAAGAGTCGTTCGAAATTTAAGAAATGTTGGGTAAGAACTACCCCGCTATCTCTCTCTCCCTAAGTGAAGTGAAGTGCGTTTGAGCGGGTCGAAATGCTCGATTTGTGATCCCGCCAGTGTCTACCGCACCAACGACAACGACGTAAGACCATTTCTGTAAACGTATATATATCTACTTCGCGGGCGACACGTGAGCGCCAAGGAAAATGGCTCGCCGGACGACGTTGTTCGTGTGTGCGAGATAACACCGACTGTACCTGTGTGTGTTTCGGGGAGGGAGGCAAGAATCAGCTGACCAGTTAATTGCACTAGAGAAGGGTCGTTCGAACCGGCTCTCCCTGTACGACCACCATTCGGCCGCGGCCGAATATAGAACGGACAGTGTCCCCAGCTACGAATGTCCCTCCCCCCGTTAGACGGCCGAAGACGATAAGGCGCCGTGCAGAGGGACTGACGACCTATACACCGGCGAACCAGTGCGCCCCGACGACCAATCGATTACGCTATGTAAGTAAGCATCGTGAAACCGTTAGTTTCGATCCGATCAATTGAAAAAATAAACGCGAATGTGTATAATACATAGATCTAAACATAGTTTCTAGACGAAAGTTGTTCGAAGCTGGGCTAGGCAAACGGTTAAAAAGACTACGAGAAAAAATCAAAATATATATAAATTTTCTTGACACTTCGGCGGGGGACCAATCAGTCGGTCACAACGACGGGAGTGATTCTTGAAGAAAGACCGGCTCCCGGCTGAAACGTCAGAATAAACATTCTTGCGTTATGTGCAGTGTGGAGCGCCGTATATATATATATATATATATATATATATATATATATATATATATATATATATATATATATATATATATATATATATATATATATATATATATATATATATATATATATATATATACAGCGTCAACATAGGGCATGCTTCTCCTACGTTTCGAAAGAGCCTTCGCCAGAAGTTTCCGAAAAACTTCACAGCCGTATTAGAATGCGTAAAGTACCGCCCTAATGGACTGTTCGACATATAATGTGTACGCCACGGCATACACGTCGCAGGTTTCACGTACTCACGTATATAACTTCGCTCTTCGCTATTCTCATCTAAGATATATGTATGACGCTAAGCAAGCGCACCATCAACTATCTCCGACTCACACTGTAATAACACGCCTACAAAGCTACGTTTTTAGAAATTTGCATTGATTTTCAGACAGGACACTAGGATAACGGTATGTACGGGAGCTATGGCTAATACAGTAGAGGCATACATTTAGGTTATAACTGACAAGTGTCAACTAACAACAGCGCTGCCACCTCACCTACACCAGACAACGCCGAACCGCAGCCGCACACCACTCTGGTGTCTGCGAACCGCGCAAAGTTGACGCGTCAGGAACTACACTGCGCGCAAGCGGTGCCACATCTTTTCTACCGCTTCCGCAAAGAACAACGCACGCGGCAGCACCGAAGATAAGTGAGACAGGTTGACAAGACGCGAACAGCTGAAAAACGTCGTGACGGGAGAGGTATAAGCGACCGTCAACCAACGTACAAAGTCACCCGTGAGGGAACTATACGGTATAACGACGACGGAGGGCGGTTTAAAAGGAAAATAGTGTAGCGTTGCGCGTATGTATGCTTCGATCACGATAGTGTCGACTACCTCTCTCTCCCGGAGAAATCTCGAACCGATCGGTTCGTCCTTTCCTCGCACGAAAAGCCCGACGACACTTGAGCGGCTCGATCACCGCTAAGCGTGCACACACAAGGCGACAGCAGACGACGAAGCTGCAGCTTCCTTATGTATAGTATGTATCGGCGTGTCAGAGAGAGAGAGATTAATGAAAGAGGAAGAGACAAAAAGGACGCTATTTTCTGCCTCCCATCGCGGGGGCACGGCTCAGCGCCTTTAGGGATCGGGGAAGGGGAAGTAAAGATGATAGGAAGAAGAGAGGAAGGAAAGAAAAAGTGAATGTCATGGCAAGAGAACGTCTTGTCAGTACAGTCAGTAGTGCGAGTGAAAAGAGTCCGTCTATAAGGCGGCGAGGTCCGCGCAAGCACAGAACTCGAGGAAGGCTCGAAGGGCTTTCGTCTTCGAGCGCGCGGGAAAAAGTATGTCTTCCATTGTTTCGGCAGGTAGTCCAAGCAGACGATAGCGGCTTACCAGTGCGCAACGCTCAGTGGCCAGGTCAGGGCAGGAGCAAACAATATGCTGCAGCGTTTCGTCATCACCGCACCTTCGGCACGCTGGCGATGAAGAGCGACCCGCGGAATACATGCGTGCCGCAGGCCAGACGCTGCCAGTACGCAGGCGAAGCAACAACCGCCGCTCGCATCTGTCCAGGCCGGTCTCCGGAAGGGATGGTGGAGGTTTGCCGCTTGCCACCCGTGTGTCAGGGTGGGCCGTTGGTAAGAGCTTCCGCAGTCGCTGCCGTGAGTAATCCGACTGGGCTACCGCCTTAGTGACTGGCGTGTCGCAGTGGTGTGCTGCCTTAGCGGCGGCGTCAGCCTCCTCGTTGCCAGCTATTCCAACGTGCGAGGGAAGCCAGTGGAGGGACAGGCGCACACCACTCTCTTTGATGGCGGTCAGTTTTGCGTGCAGCAACGCCACAGTTATGCCTGCTTGGTCTGGTTGGAGCAGCGCTTGTAGGGCTGGTCGGGAGTCGCACAGAATCGCCACAGGCAACTGGGGTAACGTGGCAGCAAGGTGGTCGGCTGCCAAGTGAAGGCCGGCCAATTCAGCTGCAGTGGAGCTGGCGTGAAAGGGAAGTCGGCAGCGGATGGTTGTCCCAGTCGATGGTATGACGCAGGCAGCCGCGGCCGAATGGGGGCTGTCCCGAACGGACCCGTCCGTGAATACCAGGAGCTGCCCCTTAAGTCTTTCATGAAGTTTCGCCACGGCTGCCTGATGGAGCTCGCATGCCGGTGTGCGCCTTTTTCTGAGGTTGTCCAGAGTTAATTGTACGTCCAGAGGCTGCTGGTGTGGTGGAGGGGGTTGGATTGGACTGGGGGGATCGGGGACCAGCTCTTCATAGAGAGCGCAGATCTGTGCCATCCGTGACGCTGGTCGGCTCCGCAGTCTCCGAAGGAGGGCAGCGCCCCCGAGGGCCCTGTGAAGGCGATCCACGTGATGCAGCGCCTGTCGTAGCATCAAGAGTGACAGAGGCCAGGTCTGGGCCTCCGCCAGGGTTGCAGCTATGGGTGACTGACGGGGAAGTCCCATGAAGCGCCGAATTGCCATGCGATGTTGCCGCTCCAGTTGCTCCTTGCGGTGTGGCGCTAGCTGCACCAAGGGCAGTGCATAAGTTTGCGCTGTCGTTGCAGCCCCTTCGTAGAGTCTTAGAGCCAGCCGTGAGGTGCACCCTTGGCCCCTGCTGAGCAGTTTGCTTACGGCAGTCTCGACCCTGGTGGCCTTGAGGACGGCGAGCTTAACGGCTGGTATCCAGGTAAGGCGGTGGTCGATCCTTAGCCCCAGGTACGTCACTGCATCGCTCCACGGGATAGGTCGGTCACCTAGCACAAGCCTTCGGACGGCCCTCCGCGCAGTGGCTCTGGGGTGAACCAGCAGTGCCTCCGTCTTCGTGGGCGAAACGTTCAGTCCGATTGCCTTGAAGAAAGAAACGACGGCATCCAAGGAGCGCTGCAGGGAACGCCTTATGGCCGTGAAGTTTTGCCTAGGCCCCTTAACCCACAGTGCCACATCGTCTGCGTACAAGGAGCACTGCGTGGGGTAACGCTTGTCTGCGGGCATCGCGGTCGGCAGCCCCGCTAGCACCAGGTTGAACAGAAAGGGGCTCAGGACGGAACCTTGTGGAACGCCTGCTGTCACTGGCCGTGGATCGCTGAGCGCGCGTCGTACTCTAACCCGGAGGGTGCGTTTTGCCAGAAAGGCACTGATAAAGGTACGTAGGCAGCTCACGATGCCGAGTGTGTCCAAAGCACTCTCTATCGCTATGTGAGGCAAGCTGTCAAAAGCGCTCTGTACATCCAGCAGGACGAGGAGGGCCACTTCGCCGTTGCGCTTGGCCTCCTCCAAGGTAGAGACGACGTCCGCGATCGAGTCTGCTGTGCATCGGTGGCGTCGGAAGCCCGTCTGCTGTTCTGGTAGGAAATCCTTTGCCCCCGCAATCCAATTTAGGCGTGCCAGTGCTATGGCTTCCATGAGCTTGCAGGCAGCAGAGGTGAGAGAAACGGGTCTGTAGGACGTAATGGCGGCACAAGGGCGGCGAGGTTTCCGGATCGGCACCACAACAGCGGTCAGCCAGGCTTCAGGTAGGTTGCCGCTCTGCCATATTTCATTAAAAGTCCTCAACAGGTGTCGTCGTGAGGCCATATCCAGGTTGCGCAGCATCTGGTATGTGATGCCGTCGGCACCAGGGGAACTGCGGCGCTTGGTTCTGGCTAGAGCAACGTTCAGTTCGTGTTCGAAAATAGGGTCCTGACACAGAGATGCGATCTGGCTGGCCGTCCAGGCAGGGTGATGACCTTGCGGTGGCTTGGGAGCAGGCGTGGCGATGAGGGCTGAAGGATTGGCTGGTGGGAGTTCTGTGAAGCGATCGGCCAGTCGCTCTGCCAGTTCTTTTTCACTAATGCCTAAGTAGATGGCCACCGCAATGACGGGTTGCCGCACCATTGGTCCAGTGACGAGGGATCGTAGAAGTCGCCATGCTTTTGCGCCACCTCTTGCCTGACTCAGGGAGAGGCAGATGCCTTGCCAGCTTTGCCGCCTGCGACGGTTGGCATGTCGCCGACATACCGCATCCACACGATTGAAGAGTGTACGTTGAGCTGGGTCATGGGATTTTAGGTACCTTCTCTCAGCCCTGCGCCTCGCAGCCCGTAAGTTCAAGTGATGGAGGTCTGGCACAGGGTGGTGCTCTGGCACCCTGGTCTGGATAGTTGCCGCCTGCGCTGCCACTGCTACCAGATTCAGGAAATCCTGATCCTCTGGGACGTCTCGAAGCTGCCTTCGAAAAGCCCGCCAATCGATCGTACTACACAGCCTCCTCCTTGGGATCTTTCCGCCCACAGGTGAGATGACGATCGGCAGGTGGTCTGAACCCCAGGAGTCAGGCTCCACTGCCCAATCGTACCGGTCCCCTTCACTGGCCAAGGTGACGTCAATGGCGGAGCATGACGGTCGTGCTGTTCTGCGGACGAAAGTGAAGGATCCGGTGTTCAAAACTTGTAGGCCCAGTTGATGGATAACGTCCACCAGATCCCTTCCTCGAGAGGAGCAGGTGCTACTCCCCCACATGGTGTGATGAGCATTCATGTCCCCACATATGAGGTAGTCTCTTCCGAATTTAGCCGTGAGCTGTAACAGCATGGAGGCGTCCCACCGCTGTCCAGGTCGCACATACACAGAGGCCACTGTCGTGTCCACACCGCGAAGCCGCACCGTCACGGCACAACACTCAAGAGCCCCTCCAGTGACATCAGCCACGTTTATGTGCACATGTGGTAGTTCTCGTCGCACGTACACTGCACAACGTGGTCGACCCTGGGGATGTGCACTCGCTATGCACGGCGCGTCCTGGCACGTGTCTAGAGTACACGACGTGATACTTTGGTAACCGATGTATCCGGGAAGTCGCAAGTCGGTCGCTGCTACGTACACTTCCTGCAAAGCAAGCACATCATACTCGCTCTGCAGGAGATGTGAGGAGAGGTCTGCATGCCGCCGCCGCAACGAGTGAGCGTTCCATTGAAGCACACACGGGCGGCGGCGGCGGTGGTTCTCTGCAGCATGCGGATGAGTGTCAGCCATGGTGGCTGCTATGAGGGTGCGCGCCACCTGCCTGAGGGCAGATGGAGCGCAGCTGGTTTTCAGGAGGCAGCAGGTCCGCAACTGCTCTTAACAGGAGCCTCAGGTTTGCATTTTCCTGGTCCACACGAGGCTGGGAAGGTACCTTCGCGGGTGGACGAGTCGTGGTAGAGTCTGGGTGCTTGAGACCAGCCGAAGGGCCCCGTTGTTGTACGCCTGTCTGGCCTGGATGGGTCGAGCTGACCGTCATCTTGGATGGTGATCCCACTGCGGCAGCATAGCTCTTGCCCGTGGTCTGCTTCAGCTGAGGACTATCAGTTACACTAGGGCTTGCCCGCAAGACTGCTTGAGCCTCGCGGTGAGGCAGGTAGGTGGGAGCTGATGCCTTGATGGTGGCCAGGCGCCGCTCTCTTTGCCAGAGCTGACAGTCTGCGGAATCAGCTGAATGTGGCCTGCCGCAGTGCAGGCATCTTAATTTGTTGGTGCAGTTGGCGTCTTTCCCATGGTGGCCACCACATCGCAGGCACCGCTCTGGTCCTCGGCAAGTGACGGCGATATGCCCATAGCGTCCGCACCGCCGGCACTGAAGCGGGCGAGGTCGGGATGGCCTCACTTCGAACACCATGCGAAAAAGGCGGACCCGGGTGGGAGGCACGGGAGAGGCGAACCGCAAGACTAGTGATGTCCCTTGTCGCCTGGCTGCAATCACCGGCACATCGGACGACACGGCGGCCAGGAGGGCTTCGTCGGTATAGTCGCCATCGACGCCTTGCACCACGCCACTGCTTTGTGAACGGTCAGCAGGGAGGCGGGCAGTCACGGGTATTCCTGCGAGCTCCGATGTTGCTAGTAGGCGATTCATCCATTCTGGTGTAGATGCGTCTGCTGCCACGATGTTCTTTTTCGTGTTTACTCTCACCTCCTTGACTCCGGGCAGCGCAGAGAGAGCTTGCGCAATGGCAAGACGAGAGGTGCGGTGAAAGGAGGCGCTGGCGTTTGCTGGTCGAAAAAGAATAGTGCCCGAGTCTAGCGACGATGAAGCAGAAGCCGGCATGGTGTGTTCAGTGGCGCGTACCCCTGCAGGAGCGGTCTGGGTCGCAGTGGGCGCATTAGAAGTCCCTGGAGCAACGTGGGCAAGCATAGCCGTCGATTCAGTGGCGGGACGAGGACCAGTGTGGGCAGCGGGTCCTTGAGATGTCGAGGCTCGCTGTCGGCGCTTCTTAGACTTGGAGAGGACGGTCTGAAACTCAGACTGACTGATTTCGTCAGTTGCATGTGTGACGGCGTCTTCGTGGGCAACCGCATCATTTGACGTTGGGGTAAGACACGCAACTGTGGCACGTTCAGGCGCTACTGCGTGCATCTTCCGCGAGCCACCCTCATCGTCGCTGCCCGACTCGCTAGGACGCGAGCGCTTACGCGTTGACGTAGTATCCATGTCTGCAATATCAGGTTCCTCGTCTGACGGCAGTGGTACGTTCTGCGGAACGGTGACGTTCACGCACAGAATTGACCCGGCATCTTCGAGTTGGGCTGTATGATGCGCCGCTACAGCGGTCGAAGATGCTGTGGTGCTAGTGGTAGGGCTGGAGGCCGCCGAGGACGTCAGGCCCCTTGCAGTTGTCTCGACGTCGGCAGCAAGCACCGGTAGGCGAAGTGATGTCGGTTTCTCGCTGACGACTCTGCACAGTTTCTGTGCCTGTTCATGATGCAACCGCACCGCTTTGGCACTGGAGATGAGGTTCCACAGCACGCGGGTGCACGCGACGCTCGCTGAGCGTCTGTGTGACGATGTGGGAACCAGGGAACGCGACGGGCGTTCCAATGGCGTAGCCGAGAATGGAGGGGACTGCTCTGCCATGGTAGTCGGGATGACAGCTGCCCCAGCGACGCGCAGGAGCAGAGGACGCTGTCACAGGGCTCAGGTCACCGAAAGCGGTGGCAGGGATCCAAGGGCATAATCTGTAAAGATTACTCTCCTTGACAAGACTCGAACGGGTATGAGAGTCCAGGAACGCGAGGAGCACTGCGCGGAACGCAATCGCGTCTCTCGCGGGCTGACGCGGTAGCGTCTCTCGCAGAATCGGGAGCACCGGGCAACACGTCTGCTCTCTGTGAACGCTCGAGAGAGACTCGGCGTGTCACATCACCCAGCCGTCCATAGCGCGGAGGAAAACCTTCGGGAGACAGAAACTCGGGAGCCCGTGTGTAAGAGAAAGAGGGGGAGGGAGAGCAGGTTTAAGCGAGCGACCACTCGCCCTAATATATACGGCGACCGTCGAATTTGCTCTTTTTTTTTCTGCCCGATTGTGGACGGGATATCGCACGTTCGCCAGCAACTGACGACACAACGGCCTCTCGAAGCTTCAACTGTACAAACATTCGACCTTCTCCCCCCCCCCCTCCTCCGCCGAAGCACGGGTGCTTCTTCCGAAACGACGATTTCTGAAAAGAGCCCCGCCAAGGCCAAAAGGCTCCCTCCGCTTGTTTTCGTTTCATTCTTTATCGCTAGGAGACGCGTCCGAGCACTCCAACATCGAATACGGTCACCGAAGAACTACCTTCCTGAAGATATACGTCGCGCACCTGGTCAATATCAAAGTGCCCGCAGTCCATGCAGCTACTTCGACCTCGCCCTATAACGAGAAGTTCGAACAGCCACCTTTCGCTGTTTTTGTCTCAGATCGGATCAAAACTGCGCGGAGGGGTGTAGCAGGTAGCGAGCCATCGAGCGGCCGGTCACGAAGCGAGGAATCTGCCGGCTGCAGAATACCCGGTCGTATACCAGGCGTCCAGGTCAGACTGGGGCTTGTTATGCCAGCGAGTCCTCGTCAAACGTCCGTGCCTCTGAAAAAGGCAATCTGGGTTAAGGCCAGCCCGCAGTCCGCCCGGACGCGAACATCTCAACGGCGTGAACACGCGCGGCGCCTCTCTGGCCCACGTGCATTGAGTCAGCGGCGCACGTGACAGCGAGCCGGCGTCCTCGTGTCGGGTGGTCTGACGCATGGCGCGGCGACCCCATTGGAGGAATCTGCCCTGACGACCAGCGGCGCTTCTGATTGGACATTTTGGTTGGACCCGGTGTAAATAAAAGAAGCCCAGCGGCGCGTCGCGAGCGGCGGTCCTACGAGAGAGGAGTCCCCATGTCGGAGAGCCGACATGTGTGTGAGTCGGCGGTCTCAGGCGAAAAGTTGACCTATGTATTAGAGAGGAGAGCTCGGCTCTTCGAGTCTCTGTCGGCCCCAGTGCCGAAATTGTAACGCCTCTGTATATATGCTGTACATAAACCTTATTTAACTCACCGTCGTCTCGTCCGCTCGTCTTATCAGCTCTGCGCAGAAGCAGTCGCGAGCTGAGAAACATACGCTACCAAACGGCTGGTGACCTTCCCGGCGAAGTTGAAAGCAGTGGCGCCTTCGGGGCCGTGTCGGCGTCGCCGTCTTTCGCAACAGTGGTGGCTTCGGCGGGATCGGTCCGTCTTTCGCAACAGGCTCTTGCTTCGGTTCAATGTCGCTACGCCAACGTTCGTTTCGCGAGCGATGGTGTCCGGTCCCAGTCAGAAACCACAAGACCGAACTCACGTGGGCGAGCGCAGGTCGCTCGCTTTATGCGTACAGGTCACGCGGCTGGACTTTCTGCAGTTCCACAAACCGCCAGAGGAGAGCGTTGTAAAATTAAAGCGACAACAGTGTCGAGACAGCCTTGGCGAATCGGTAAATCTTCACGGTCGCCGTCTGCAGAGTTCCCGACGGAACATTAACGAGAGGAATGGTTGTCCTGCAACAGCCTGGCACGGCTTTCGTTAGGGGACGCCTGGAGAAGGTAAGTGGAGACTATACCCGAATCCACGGTAGCTTTCGTCAGTGCTTGTCATCAGCGGGACAAATAAAAAGACCAACAGCTAGACCTGTTTCTTTTTTCCACTGCGGCAGCGATTAAACGAACGCACCACACCACGCTAGCAGTGGTCTTCATGTTAATAGACCACATTCTGATCGCTTCCGGCAGCGACAAATGACGAAGAACCGGTTTTCGGCACCAACTCTACGCGCAACGTTCTCAGGTTGAGCTTGACGCGCTGTGACCGTGGACGTGCTGTGGTAGCTACCAGAGACTTCTAGGTTTATTCTTCGTTAAACGCGCTGTAATGAGACAACCGTGTGTCGACCTCATTGTTCGTCTGTGTTGTTGCGAGTGTAGTAATTTCGTAGTGCGCGTTACAGCGCTAATCAAATTAATAAAATGTGTACAATGCAGGCAGCATAACGTTTGACAGTAGGGTTGAGAGCTGGGCTAGTTGGTGAGACATCATTTAACCATATGGTGTAGTAGCGCAAATTCACGGGGACGAAGAGGGAGTGTCGTGTTCACGGGGAGTGTCGTGTTTTCTTGTCCTCTTCGTCCCCGTGAATTTGCGCTACTACACCATATGGTTAAATAACGTTTGACATCGCATGGAGAAAATCGTAAAGGCGGAGAGCCAATGCCAGCATTGCAAGATCAGTCTAAATTGGCCTGTACTGGTAGCATGCGTGTCTCAATACAGTATATCCATCAACGTTAACGTTGAGGCTATTCCTATTCCACAACACAAGTTATTCAGAGCGTGAATAAACAAAAAGCGAGGCGAGGGGACAGGAATGAGCATTTTTCTGTGCTCCCTCACTTCGCCTTTGATTTGCCGTATTTACTAGAATGCAACGCGATTTTTTTTGCCAGACTTTTGCTAACTAAATTCGGCCCTCACAATTAAATCGAATGCCACAAACTACTTTTCTCCCTGGACGCCATGAAAAGTCGCCGCTCGAGTTGCAATCACGGTCACGTTACAACTGAGGAAAGCGGTATTTTGTCAAGCTGTTACTGTTTTATGCAGTGGAAGTAAAGCTAGCGAAGGTTTCGTGAAACTAGTCAGCCATCAAGTGATGCTGGATATGCGCGAGTAAATGCGGTAGATACGCAAAGAAGGTCTCGTACTATCAACCAACATAAATCGCTGCAAGAGAACTGCGGCTATAAAATGTCCAAGCTGCACACACGTCAAGCTCGGAGAGAAAAAAAAAACATAGTCGACGTCAGTGTCATGGCAAAGAGCGGATCCAGCAGCGTTACAGAGAGTAGGTGGAAGAGTTAAGGGAATGCATCGTCTTCAGTATAAAAACGCATTTCGTAACACTAGGCGATGCTTTCATATTATCCCGCTAAAAAAAAACGAAGTCCTAACCACACTTAAGGCCGTTTCACATGACACAAAAAGTAGCGATTTCCAGGCTGCGAATTCGCTCGCCGCGAAAAAAATGGGCAGTTCGCTCCCGTCGCAGCGGTCCGCGGCGAGCATCCAACATGTTGGAAATTTTTCCTCTGATCGCAGCGGCAGGAGCGATTTTTGGTCGGGCCCCGTCGAAATAGGGCTGGTCCGGCCAATCCGTCGAAATAGAGTCGACGTGTTTGCTTTTGGTAATGGACGATGCTGTGCATCTTAAAATGAATTCAGACTGGAGAGTGTTCTTAAATGACGAAACAAGCGGGCCCTTCGTTGCCGTTCACGGTAACTTCATGATATCACAATGCACATATTATTACATTACATTCGTGTGTGTCGCAATGAGCGGTGGCAAGAACTCGCCGCTCCAGTCGTAGAGCGAAAATCGCGGCCCTTTCGCGGTCCATGTGAAACGAAACCGCCATTAGCGACGGTTGCGAACAGAGCGATTGGAGCGAACGGAGCGATTTTTTTCGCTGCAATCGCGCCATGTGAAACAGCCTTTACGCGCCGCAAAGCGTCAGGACGCCGCGTGTAGACTCGGCGTCGCATCGGTGGGAGAGTGCGCACATAGGGAGACTGCACGCCACGCGAAGACGCGTTGTAACTCGTACGTGCGGCTAGGGCACAAGAGGAGGACGAGGCGCACGATACCATGGGTGTTAGGTGATGCGGCGTAACGAGGCTGAGTTGTAGCTAAGATCAAAGTTATAGAGCACACAATAATAAAATCAAATGTACTCGACTAAATGAAACAAAATACGAGTTCACAGACGCTAGCTTGGAATCGAGAAAGTTTTCAGTAAGGACAAGTGAAAAACAAAGAAATTAAAGGGGCAAGAAATCTTGTATACAACTAAATTTGTTGTGCAGAAAAAAAGGTTTCTCCAGACGCTGAGGCGATGTATTCTAAAAGCTGTCAAACTTTGAAATTTAGCAACGATGAGTCAGGCGCTTTGATTGGCCTACACGTCCGCTACGCAATCCTCTCCGCGATTCGCTGGAACATGACACCGCCGCAAAACTTGACTACGCCAAGGCAAGAAAAAAATAAATGCCCCGGGGCTTCTGTTCTCGTCAACACTCTTGCTAAGTTTTGGTTTTCCCCAACTTTCCTTCTGCTTTTTTTCCAAGTTTTTTTTTTATCGATCACATTTGGAAAGCAGCGCAGCAAATTGGGACACACGAAATGTTTGTCATCGCTGTGACGCAGACCACCCCCTCCCCCCTCCTTTTTTTTTTCAACCAAGCGAAAAGAAACGCACGCGAGAAAAAATAAGAACAAAAAAAATGAGAAGCAGGAAACACCAATGCGCCGCATTCAACCATCGCGAAGGAAGACACGCAAAAAAAAAAAAAAAAACTGCGCGCAGCCGACGCGAGGGGGCACGGGCGTCTGTGTGTACAGCGGCGGAGTTTGATAACGCATCGACGCCTCGAGACGACACTAAAAGCGGGACAAGCGTTCGGCGCGCCGGCCCGCGGCGATGACGACAACGACAAACGCGTCGAGCAAATAAGCCAACTCCGTCTTATTTACAGAACGGAGGGAAGCCGGCGGCAGGCCTACTTCGGCTTTCGCTCGTGTCTTGGCTCGTATGAGAGATAAAGTAAAACGTAGACAAAAGAAATGACGCCGATAGAGAAAAGGCTGAAAGCGCTATAAGCGGGGGAAAAACTAGCGAAAACGAATTCGTTCGGCACACCCGCTCTCCCCTTTTCTGCTCTCTCCACCTCTGGTACGGCCAATCCTTCTCCGTTAAGAGGACATTTCGTTCTTGTTATCTCAGTTATTCACGTCTTTACAGGCTGTATATCCAGCGGTATTTGGCCCATTTTTCATTCTCTCTCCGAGCTCGTCGGGCTGAAACCTGCACCGACAGCGGCATTCCCTTACAGAGTTTTTTTTTTTTTTTTCTTGGGGGGCGGGTCGATAGCTTTAATATAGAAAGAGAGAGAGAGAGAGAGCCTGGGAGAGAGAAAACAAGACAGGGGAAAACAGATGTGATACAAGCAGGGACGCTACGCGGCGTTTTTAGTCTCGCCGCTCGGCTTATACACGGAGCGTAGGGGGGTTCGATTACCTCCATGCGCGCATGCAGCGATCCAGTCCGGTCAACGTTGCTTGCGAACGCTGTTGCACCGAGACGCGCACTGAGATAACGAGTACGAATTCGTTTTACAACAACTACCGCTTTATAATACTATACTGTATCATAATATATTCTACTAAGTACTATACTGTACTAAGTACTATATTACACCGTAATGCAGTTCTCCACGATGCATCATCTGTTACCGTGCTCGGCTGCTGACCCAAATGATTCTGGTTCGATCCCGGCCATGGCAGTCGCATTCCGATATAGACGAAGTGGTAGAGACCCCTGTATACTATATGTGATGTCCGTGCACGTTTAAAGACACCAGTTGGGCGAAATTTTCGGAGCCTTCCTCATAGGAAGTCTCTTATAATCATATTCTGGTTTATACTATTACTGCTACCAAATATTTCATAGGCCTGCAGTATACTGTGCAGTGTCAGTTCTTCTTCCACAAACGGCAGCACATCTTTCGACAAAGCTAAGTTCCTCGGTGAACTCGGAATTTTTATCACGGCCGTAGCAAAACATCCCAAATCCACTGCGGGTTGAAAATGGAACCTTGGCACGCTCGCCAACTGTCGCGGATTTGAGTGGTGCCAGGCGATAAACTCTATTAAGCAAGAGTTGCTTATAAGCCCGCTACTTTCTGTTCAGCGCAACCATGAGCCGTTCAGCCTAAATAATAAATCACTTGGAGTCATCGCGGTATTACATATATCTCTCACAACGCTGGCCAAAAAACAGCTGGTTTGTGGCATACATCTTACCGATATACTACTACTAAAAGTAGTAGTAGCACAGCAGTAGCAGCAGTAGTATGCTACAACTATTGCCGCTACTACTACAGCTATACTAAAACGCCTGTGCGCTGCGCGATGTCTGCGTTTTCTCTTCTACAAGCCATGATAGGGTGAAAATTCCCAGCCTTATGCTAATAACGTGGTATTGACATGTAAAACCCTCGGTATGGTTACTATTAGTACTGCCAATCAGAATACAGAAACCACTTGAGTGTACCTCACGAAGTGCCCCACAGGGCGCAGTTATTTTTTTTTTTTTCAAACAAGCAGTCACGCGATCGGCTTCGCGTAATCCCATTCGCGAGATTTAAAAAATAAAACAAAAATAAAGAGACTGGTGCAACCGCCAGTTCAGTATTACGGGGGTAAACTGCTCGAGGAAGCTCTCGAAACGGAGCTCCATCCAGCAGGCAATCCGAACGATTCCCGCACAGCCGTAAAAGAAAAGGCGGTCACTCGTTTTTACGCTCACTTGGCGGAAAATCGGCGGCCGCATGCTGTGTCCACAAACGCCCCAATTGTAGCTGCCCGAAAGAAAGGCTCTCTTGAGAAGAACGAAACGGTTCTCGTTAGAGGCGTATTCGGAACGCTCTTGGCTCTCGAGAGACGAACGAAATGTAAGACAGTTATGGCTTACCGGGATAGAGCGGGCTTACCGGAATAGTGGGATCGAAATGCACATGCGCTGCACGCTAAAGGACCCGTAGCGTGTACTGTCCGCACGCTATTTCTCAGATGTGGCGTTACCGTGTTTGCGTGGTGTATGTATAGTGTGCGTAAAACATGGTGGCGGTTTTAGACGCCCACTTCGAACTGAATTTAGCATTGGTGGGGATCGATGCACTTTTATAGAGTAGCTAACGACTGTGCAAATCAGCTTCGCTTTCCTTCAGGTATAAATCTTCGACGACTTAGTATTACGTATAACTTAGCCTATAATTTTCGAGATTGCTTCCAATTTCGAACGTCCCTAGCCGAAGATCAGTGTCAACAAATATGCAGCACAAACATTTGCGCTTTTGGGGCGTAGTCCATACATATGTACTTTATTATTACTAAAGAAACTTGTAATATTGATCGCGCTGCGCAAGAATACAGGCAAGGATTCTCAGTTTTTTTTCACTCTTTTTAGTTCAACTCCGACCAATAGGGGACGCCATAAACCCACCTTGGGCACGTTAACGCATACCCCACTAAACTATAACACACTGTTCGCAACGAACGTTTCAGGTACGTTAACGCTATTCCCTTAACTCCTCTTATCACGCTAACTCTAAACTATAACTGTATCTTAAAAGGACGACGAAGTGCGCGATACCAGTTGACGTTAAAGGAACGCGAAAGTGCAGCATCGCGTCACTTTAGACCAATAACTTATATTTTGAACGATTCACAGTCGTTAATGTCAACATCCCTTAATATAAGCGATAGTCAAGGTCAAAGTTTGAGTTTGCAAATTTTACACCAGTCGCCACGGTGGTCTAGTGGCAAGAGCCCCGGCTACGGACCCGTAGGTCGCGGGATCGAATCCCGGCCTTGGCGGCCGCATTTCCGATGGTGGCGAAAATGCTTGACGCCCATGCATACTTAGATTTGGGTGCCCGTTAAAGAACCCCAGGTGGTCGACATTTCCTGAGCCCTCCACTACGGCATTTCTCGTGATCATACGGTTGTTTTGGGACGATAAACTCCAACAATTCTTATAACACTTCGCGCCAAAATTTCTGTGTTACGTCACGGATTTCAAGAACCTTTAGTTGCATTTCGGTGATGCTGTTTAAAGAAACTCCGTTGAACTTGGTATGCTAAGCCTCTTTACCTTTTAAGAGCAAAATCTCCTTCATTATCACTGATTAGGAACTGATGATATGTGGGGTTTAACGTCCCAAAACCACCGCATGATTGTGAGAGATGCCGTAGTACTGGAAGGCTCTAGAGATTTCGACCACCTGGGTTTTACTAACATGCACCCAAATCTGAGCACACGGGTCTACGGCACTTTCGCCTCCACCGATAATGCAGCCGCCTCAGCCGGGATTCGACCTTGCGACGTGCGGATCAGCCGCCGATTACTTTAGCCACTAGACTGCCACCGCGGGGCCATTCTTCCTTCGCTCCCAGCATCGTTATTGACAGTATATGAACAACAGGGCATACCTTTGACTTCTACAATGCGACGACGGTGGCTTCAGAACAAAGGTAGGGTACAAGATAAGTCTTTAAATCATGGTTCATGTGTCACGACAAATCGGCTTGCGACAATAACCGTGGATCTCTATCGGACGTCATTTGATGTCAGCGTGAACTGAGGATGCCACCCGCATAGGTAGCGAAACGTCTATGTAATTTTATTACATTTTGTTGAGTTGAGTCGGAGTGATTCTTTCGGAATCAGTGACAAACACGCGCGAAATTGCGAAGAGTATAAAGTGAAAAAATCTTAATCGTAAACAATAGTTCCTCTTTCACCATTGATCAATACATGTGACTAAGATTTACAGGTGACTCAAATTCGAACGCCTGGTGGATCGGCGAACGCCTCTCAATGTTCCCATCCTAAAAATACACCTTTGATAACGGTCAATAAGAGAGCAGTTTAGTCTCGCACAAAATAAGACTAGCCAATCATGCCAGCCCACGTTGAAAAAGATAAAATTCAATCATATATACTCACTGTAATCCATCACGAGCAAATCTTAATAAAAAAATAAAACGAACGTCTGCCCAAGACACCAAGATGCCAAACCGACATGACACGTACGCGACGCGCAAACCGTCTGCTGCGAATACGACACTAAAGGATAAAAAAGCTACGGCAAGTGAGCCTCCACTGCCCACGAAGATGTTTACCTTGCGCCTTTACAGTGTGGTACATACAAAGCCGTTCCTTCTTGAACGCTTGACCTCGGTTATAAACGCGCGCGTAGCATTAACTCGAAATGGCGGTTACGTCAGGACGAAAGAGGTTACGTGCATACGTGAACGAAGGGAACGGACGATGCTGAGCGAACATCAAGGGGCCTCGACATCGATCAAATGCGAGTGATGCAATGCGAGGGAGCGTCCTCACCGAGAGCGAAAACCGCGGAACTCGTTTGGCCGCCGCCGCTGCTGTATAAATGCGCGCGACGGCACATAATCATAAACACGGTGCTGCGCGCGTGCCAACACGACGGCCCGGAGGGGCCAGCGTCGCACGCCACGACGGCAAGCTAATTTCCGCCTCGCCGCCTTGAACCCTCGGGCGACCCATCGCGGAGGTTACGGTACAGGCGACATGTACGGCTAAACGGGAACACTTCCTCTCTCCCCCACTCCCTCTCTTTCTAGTGTTTCTATAGCAATTTCTATCCTTCCTCGCAGTCATTTCAAACAGCCACGCTCTTCCTCTGAACATCTCACCCTCTCATCAAAGCACGGTATAGAACTTCATGGATTATTAATAATAATTATTATAATAATAATAGCAATAGTACTATTACTAATAATAATATCGGTGTTCTCACTTGTCAAGGTCATGATGTAATTACAAGGCTCAGCCTAGCCGAGGGCTGCGCAGACGTCGACAATCTGGTGTTATTTAACGCACAGCGCGGCATCGCACATTACACGGGCCTCAGGCGTTTCGGCCTAAGCGAGCTGTGACCGCCGCGGCCGAAATCGAACCCGCTACCTTCGGGTCAGAAGTCGAGCACACGTAACCACCACACTACCGCGGCGGACTGGGTAAAAATAAAATTTTGAAGCGATTTAAAAAAGATCCTTGTCGTGGCACCCTCGAAGAAGACAAGTACCCTTGTCGAAACGGTTCCCCCTACCCCGCGTTCCGTGGACGTTTTCATCTCTGTGTCTAAGGTTCTCCGAATCACCTTTCTTTAACCTGTACCTGTCTATCCTTCGTTTTTAGGGGTGAAGCTCCTTAAGGCGTGGGTCGTGGGTCTCCTGTATGTAGTAGCCATCTCTCGTTTTAGTCCTTGGAATGTCCACTGGATGGCGGTACTTGTGTATGATGGATATATGAAGAAAAGGTGCGAGGTGGTGGTACATGGGATGTTCACTTGATGTACGGACGGACGGACGAACAGACTGACGGGTGGACGGGCACATACATACATACATACATACATACATACATACATACATACATACATACATACATACATACATACATACATACATACATACATACATACATACATACATACATACATACATACATACATACATACATACATACATACATACATGCATGCATGCAAGCATACATACATGCATGCATACATACATACGGACGGACGGACGGATGCGGCCAGCGGATGATTCGCGGTTTGCCGATAAAACCCTTCGAAGCTTCACCCCGCTCATCATAATTCACTCCGTGGATATGCTGTGATGCTTGTCTAGCTACATCTGCCCTGTCGGCGCTCGCTGAGACCACTACCACATAGAGGTCGTAGTGCTTCCTGCACAAGTTGTAAACGATCATGTCGTACACCTACAACTTCTATTGGGAATTCTTTATGCCCTGCCAGCGATCCTACCCCTATGAAACGGAGATGGGATCCTTCGGGGCCTCAATAACGTTTTTTCGTCTAGCCATACATCTCGATGCTTCCAAAGAGCAATGTTTCTTAGCCTAGTTGTACTTTTCTCACGAATCAAAACACACACACTTTGAGGGACTCTTAAACTTCGTATTTAAGAGCTAAACGCGATAGCGATATTGTGTTCTTATAGTGCGTACTTCAAAGACTTAGTGTATGAAATCTTCTCGAACTTGCTATGTACCCACTATGTCGCCTTGATGGTGCAGTAGCGTGCCTTCTGCGCTGACTCACTGGCTCCAAACTATGAAACAATTATGATAATCCCATGTTCTGACACCCAATGGCAGAGTACGCTTGTACCACGTATTATTACGAATTATTTCATGCTGTATTGTTAAGCATGTACACAGGACGCGTGTGTTTGTATAGCCTGAATGTTGCTTTAATTGTCAATCCAAGCAGAAGAAGTTAATTCAGTGCATTCACAAGCGGAGGCGTGGCCACGTGGTACAACACCCGCTTACTACGCAAACGACCCGGATTTGATGCCCCACTCAGGCTCCAGAATTTGTTGTCCTTACCTTATTCGCATTTTTGCCATAAAGATGATGACTTTTCGCTCACAACCAACGCCGCCGACGCCCACGCCAGATTTTCTGCGAAACGGAGGAACAACGATAGCTAGAGTGGTCGCCCACTATTCGTGTTCCGTCCCTGTGTGTGCGTTTTCGATTGGCGGTTAAGTTATGTCCTTATGTCTATATAAACGAATGCAACTTTTAAAATACTGCGGCATTTCCTCGTCAACGGTCGACGTACACCAGCCAGCACCCATGGGCGCGCTCTATACAGACTGACGTAATGAGCCGCACTATACCGGGGACCCTGCCTTCGGAGAACACTGGCTGCAGCACAGTACGAGTATTTATTTCTTCAGTCGCAGAGACGATCGGCTGCCACGCTTCGGTTTCCTGGGGACTCTTCGAACTCCGCAAGGGGACACTAAAAAGCAAAACGATTTTTCGTGTATTGTACAGTACAATTTCACAATACCAAAAACAGTACTCTTACCGCGATACGACGATTGGTAAGCGAAAAACAAAAAGAAAAACGCGCGAAATGAAAACGCGGGTGGAGACGCCACCGGGACATTCCCGCACCAAACACTGCGACGTAGTCAATTTTGAAGGCGTCTATCCTGTTTAGCTTCTGCTCGATATAAATGAAGCCCACTGTTATCCGTGGGAGCCGTAGACCTACAGCATACGACGTTTCGAAAAATTTCATCGAGCCAATGTCGCAAAAATACGAAAAATCGATTTTGTGATTTGTTACGTCACGCTCGGAGATTTAGGCGGCAAATTAAAAAAAATTGATATTGAACCTTGATTTTGTCCGCTAATAATGAACTTATGACGAAAGCGACACCCATGGCGTTAGAGTACTTAGAGTGCAGTTTGTCCATCTAAACCAAGTCATTTTAAGTTGTACCAGACTATACACCTCATTCTAGGCATACAGTAGGTCCCGAACGATACAGCTAGAGCCTGAAACATGTCTCTGATGTCATGCGTAACTTAAGTTGCAGCGTTAAACGACTGCGAGACGGAAGAATGACACTGCACTACTGAGCAGAGAGATGGCACCACTCTATAGTTCAGTCTGTTGATACACGTCCACGTTGTATTGACAGTCAGTGCTACTCTTTTGTTTACCTGCATTCGTGCGCGGCAATTTATGCCGTTGTAGAAGGCACCAGCTTAGCCAAAAGAAAGTTACAGAGATGTTCATAGTGCATCGCTAACAGGAAATCTCTCTCTTTCTATGTTATCCCAGGACCTCATTCACGTTTTAAATATTGGTCGAAGAATTCGCCTCTCTCTCTTCTCAAACAAAGCTCCAAGAGCCTATTCCTTTTCAGAGCTTCTACTTCTCTCTCTTAAAACCCAAACCACATTTCACGTTGTGACGTGCAAGACGCCGTCGAACTAGCACACACACACACACACACACACACACACACACACACACACACACACACACACACACACACACACACACACACACACACACACACACACACACACACACACACACACACACACACACACACACGCAAAACAAAAAGAAGAGATACGCCTGTAGAGGAAGGCAAGTTATGTAGCACAGCGGCGATTTAGCATTCGAAGAACAAAATGAAGCGTGAATAGCGAAAGCGAAGAAGTCGTTGCCGCGGCGGCAAAAGGAAGACCGAGGTTGCGAGCAGCGTCTCCAAGAAGAAGAAGAAGAAGCGAATCTTGCCGCATCACCACGCTCGCTTGACCGGTTCGACGAGACCGAACGAAACCTGCAGTCCGCTCCGTCACGTATATGCGCCGGGAGATGCAACTCTCTCTCTCACCGTCATCTCTCGAGCGCCGACATATAACGCGGTCGCCGCTCTTAGCGCATGGCAGGCGCAACGAGTATTACACTGCACCGCGAGGAGACCAGGGCGGCTCGGCACGACCGGGCGCGAATCCAACGCTCACGATCGAAAGAGCCCGCGTTGGAGATGGAAAAGCGTCGCTCTGAAATTTTCGAATACGGTTGTACCGAAGAGGGACTGCCATGCACCAACCAAAAAGAAGTCAAACTGTCCCTTATTCGTACCTCAAGGATTTCTTAGGGACCATAGAGTTTCCTAAAGTTAACTAAAGGGGGACTCTGGCGCTGCGATCGTTCGGCAACCGTGGAAATGATTGGTAGTACACAGATTTGCCTAGTCTTCGTGCTTGCAGGCATCGAACGCACTTGTAGCTTCGTTTATTGCTAAATTTCGTTTTGTTAGCCCTTGCCCTTTTGGGTGACAGTAAATAGCAAATCTTCACCGACTCAAGGTCAGCGGTCAGGGCTTCCGCCTCTGGTTCCGTCTGTGCTGAAGTATTTAAACTACTTAATAATAGGACACTTTCTCCACATACCATTACCCGGTTTCCTGCACACCTCGAACCCCTACTGGACCCTCTCGTAAACCTGAATCGCACTCCTCACTCCCGGGCGCGCGCACTAACCCTCCGCGCTGGGGAGGACATAGGTCCGCAGGTTGGCAGTGAGATGTACAGGTACGCTTTACTTACTTTCAGTGAAGTGGCCAGTAGAGTAGGCGGTCATTTACTTCTCCGCACAGCAAATTGTCTGGACCTCAGGCCATCACGTTTAGAATGCTCCAGACTAGGTCCTGTCTAAGCCTATCTTTCCTCAGCATGGTCTCCTCAGAGGCTTTTGACTCTACTTGTCCTGATTGTGGCGAGGTTAGTGACTTAGCACATATGCTCCAGTAGTGCCCCTCGTTACGGGATCCAAGTCGGCTCACAGAAGGGGACTGGGACTCTGCCTTACAAAGTTCAGAGTTACTACCACAACTACGGGCTGTCCAGAGAGCCGAGCACGCGATGCGGCGGTGAGGCTAGGCCTGCGCGTTCACGTGGGAGCGGCCCGCGACGTTGCTCTAAAAGAGCAGTGTTTCTAAGAACCCAATAATGGTCTTTGTATGTCTGTTTCGAATCGAAGAACGAACTGCCGTGAATTTGGTAATTCGATTTTAAATGGTGAGCCTAAAAGATTAAGATGGTGAAGTGCGACTGCTCAATATTTGTGACAAAGCAACTTGAAGCCACGCGAAGCCAACCGGAGCGGAAAGTACGAAGATTAGACAAATCCGTGTATTAACCATCATTCCCATGCTGGCTGAAGCACCGTGTGTTGCCGCCGCCATAGGCACTAGCGCCGCACTTCCCTCTAGTGTATTTATAGGAAACTACTTCAGGAACATTACATGATGGTTGGGCAAAACGAAACAAAGAAAAAAAACAGCGGCGGTTAATGAAATGATGACAAATGGCCCTTCACGGCCATTTTCAATCGAGCGAAAATAGTTGGCACGGCGATGTGGGCGGGAAGATCCTGCCGGTCACGCACATTATGCATTCGCCTGAGGCGACAGGAAGGTGAAGGCCACCTTGTTTACGCCAATTTTATTCTCGGTTGATCGTGTTAATCTTCTCCCACCTCACCAACTCCTCGAATGCTTTCTGCAGGTCACGTCGTTTTGAACTGCCTCCGAGATGTGCGGCATCGTATTGCAAGATTTCAGCTCCTGACATGCATTTTTTACACAGCCTCCGTGATCGGCACGCATTTGACCGATCGAGGATGTCTCGCGATGACGTCATCCCGTGATGTTACATTATAGTCATCCCGACGACATTGTGACGTTACAATATGGTGGGTATCTGCGACATCATCGTGACGTCATGTTACACTGAGGTCATGAGACTTCAGGTACCCAGTCGTTACAAATACATGTATACTTGAGTCAGGGGCGTAGCCGGAGGCGATACACCGGGCACGTGCCCCCCCCCCCCCCCCAAAAAAAAAATTTTTTCGCCAAGGCGTAGAGAGCGAAAAATGACCATTTTAAGGGGGTGCCCCTCCCGAAATCAAGGTGGTGCCCCCTTCCCCCCCCCCCCCCGGACAAAGAGTTCTGGCTACGCACCTGACTTGAGTGTAACACAACTTTTGACCGACTTTTGACAGCTTTTTTATCTACTTCGTTTGTGTTGACGCCGCCATCAGACGAATTCTCACCAAATCCCAAAATGTAATCGACTCGATGAAACACACAACTACAATGTTTTCGCCTTCAGGAAACGCGCCCAGTGGTGCTACCGCACGATTGCACCGGCGTCCCTTCGTACACTTAGGGAGCGAGAACGAGAAGGGAGCGGCGTCAGAGTATACGCTGCATGCCTCTCGAACGTCGACTGTCTGACCTCCCGATACGTGGCTGGGTTTCAAGCGTGACGTCGGCTGTATGTACAAACGCCACGCACACATGCACGCGCACACACATCAGCGCCAATCATAGTAGACTCGTACGATGTACAGCAAAGAGGTGTATCATTAAAAGTTCTTGCGCAACGCTTCACGACGCCTTCCTCCCACCCGTAATACGTACACATCGCTGCTGCCGAAGAATACGCCTAGAGAGAGAGAGAAAGAAAGATAAACATGAAATATAAGGCCGTCTATGGCGCCTGTATGAATACCCACGTAATGCAAATTCAACAGCCCTGTGGCAAAAACGCTACACACGCTGTGCTCGTATGCTGTTTCTTTGTCGTGTACGATTTCGCGGTATTCCACTTTTGAACATCATGAACCAACAAGCCCAGCAACGTGTTCTAAGCGTCCTACGTATATGTGTGTTCCTCCGAGGTCGTGTTTTTTGGTGCCGCGCTCACTATATCGACACAGTTCCCACTATATTTTGCCGCGCTGTCGGAGCCATATTCGACAGCGAGGTGCCACCGCTTAACCAATGACGTCAATGCGTGGCGTACTGCTGCTATTTCACGTGAGCTCATGCTGTTGAGGAGCAGATACGTATACGCTCTGGAACAGATCCGGCGCCGTCGAAACCCACGACGCACAGCTGACACGTTTCGCGTGCGCTGCATGGCGGCAGACGGTTCCACACAACACGCCGCGCGCTTCAGTTGCCCCACTTGATTTCACTGTCTGACAACGAACGAGCGGGTTAGGTTTGCAGAAGGAGGCCACGCACAGCCAACGCGGTGCTCGCGCTCGGAAGTGCACGAGTCTATACCCACCACCGCTGTCGTGTAAAGTCTGGCGCCGCCATCTTGGCTTGTTAAGCCGGTGTTTTCCTTTTTTTTATATATTTCGACATCAATGAAATATTCTATGAAACGTGGTCTGCACTAACCAAACCGTTTTTATGCGTAGGCGTCTACCATAACACTGTTCATTTAGTTGTTAAAGATGCAAAACACAAATTTAAGGTCGCCAAACATGCAACCCCCGACAAGGACCCGATAATGCGCAACATTGATTGATTATTTGATGGATTGATTGATTGAATAACTAATTGATCGATTTATTTATTTATTTATTTATTTATTTATTGATATGTGCGGTTTAACGTCCCAAAACCACCATATGATTATATGAGAGACGCCGTAGTGGAGGGCTCCAGAAATTTCGACCACCTGGGATTCTTTAACGTGCACCCAAATCAGAGCACAGGGCCCTACAGCATTCTTGCCTCCATCGAAAATGCAGCCTCCCCCACCGGGATTCGATCCCGCGACCTGCGGATCAGCGGCCGAGTACGCTAGCCATTACACCACCGCGGCGGGGCATAAAACACAACACTCAGTTTGTCCATAATATAGTAATAATGACAGTAATACAATTTTCTGTTTAGCGTCCCGAAACCGCGATTACGGCGGACGCCGTAGTACAGGGCTCCTGAAATTTCGGCAATAGTGCTCTTCAGCGTGCACCGACCATCGCGGAGTATATTATATATACACGGACACCTGCTATTTAACCTCCATCGAAATGCCCCCGCAACTTCAGGGATAGAACCCGCGACATCCGAGTCAGCTGCAAGCTACTGTAGCCACCTGTCCACAAAGGCGGATGGTTGCCGCTGTTCCGATATGCGTTTTAAATGACTGACTGGAATAATAGGCACGGTATACTTTAATCACCTTACGTGATACCAAAGTGACATGCCCGTGCAGCCTCGGATTATTCACGTAAAGATGCACGCGATCCTTTACTAAATAATCGGCAAAGCATGTCTGAGTACACCCGAAGACTCCCCAGAAGCAGCTTAAACTTCGGCGGCATTATTTACGCGTTTTCCGCTCTGAAGGTTTCCGAGACGATGACGTCATCTGCTTTACCAGGAAAAACGCAGCGGAGCACGAAGACCAGGTAAAGTTATCGACTGTAAAACAACAACCCCCCCCCCCTCCCGCCCGCCCGCCCGCCCGCCCACCCGCCCACACACACACACACACACACAGGCACACCGACTTATTCCAATGACACCTAGTAATTTCAACAACCCCCACGCCAGCATACAAACGCACATAACCATCGCACATGCACCCAAGCACACAAACAAAAGCCCGCAACGGCCCTGACAAATTGCGACCTGAGCCAAAGTCACCTAGAAAACTATGATTGCCCTAAACCGCACGCGTCAGTTTCCCGGCATGCAGCGGCGCTAATAGGCGAGAAAGGGCGACAGTGACTTCGCCAAATTGAGGGAGAAGGCGCATCAGCGCACCCAGACGCCGGTCGGACCACACAGGCGCGCCCACGCGCCCACAGACGCGTTTAGTCGCGCCGCGAAGCTCCACGTGCTCCGCAGCGTGCATCCTCCGAGCGTAAGAAAGATTATTCCGGAAGACGTGGCATGCGCCGCCGCGCGAGGAGACGAACCGGAACTGCAGGGTTATCCCTAAAAAAGGACCCGCGCAATGCGTGAGTGAATATATATATATATATATATATATATATATATATATATATATATATATATATATATATATATATTATACACACGCACATACAGCACACCACGTGTACGAGATGAGAAAGGTGCGGCCGCGCGTGAGGTGCCCCCGACGACACAAGACGCATCACCACCATCTTGCGGCAGCTAAAGAAACTTTCTCCGCGAAAAGATGGGGGCGACCCCCGCTGACAGCCGGCCAAATTGGGTGTAGTCCTCGGCTATATACGCTAGGCGCGCACAGCCGAGGACGGTACAGCGAACCAACGCGTAACAACCCACCGTGCTGCCGCCTAAGTCATGCAGAGAGGGCGCAGTGCGTTTCACGGACCGTTTCTTTGGCCGCGCCCGCCACTCTGGGAGACGGAAACAAATACAGTAAAAGAGGTTGCAAAAATAAAGGATGGATGGCGAGCCTGTTTCGTCATCTCGGGGTATGCATGAAGCTTAGCATAGCTTAGTATGTAGAGCGTGCAGGCACGTCAGCGCCACCAACAGCCAGAATCCCGCTAGCTTGAGTGGCGAGGCCGACTACACTCAGAGGGGTCAAGCACTATACAGTTATATGTGCATGCGGGCCCATCACTCAACGACGGCTACGCGCGCGTTCCTTGATGATGATGGGCTTTCTCTGCAGAAGGGCGCGAGGCCTGTTTAAAAGTTCAGGCCGACCCTAGAGAGGTTTCTTGATCGAAAAGCGGGCGAAAAAGGAAACTAAATTTGACAGAGACAATACGGGCAGTACACGAGCGCGTGTTGTGTGCACACGTGCCAAGGTGCGCATGCGTCGTACACTATAGAAAGCGTAAACGACTACGCATGAACGCGCGTTTGCCTGTAGCGTGGGACGAAAGTCGTTGCAGCCCTCGCGCGGCCATTCGCCGAGTTAAAATGTATAGCGGAGCGGTCAATGTGTATGGGGCTGGAAATGAGCTAGAAGTATGTGGGCGATGACAGGCGACACGTACGGCGTGGGTGGCGGGTTGCTTTATATAAACGAACGCGATGAATGACGTGGATAAATGCTCGCCGCCACGCAGCACGCAAATGGCAAGGCGTAATGAGTGTTGTCGCTGCGTTGGCTAAGCCAAACGCGAATCCATTTGCGTTTTGTATAGGATTCTGATACAGGGCCTCTCTCCGAACGAGAAAAAAGCTCTTTTCTCTTTTTTTTTCTTTTAACCGAGCCAAGAATCAGTCCTGTTTCTTTAACAACGACTTCCAGTTGATCGCCGGATTTCCGGTTTGACTTCAAGCTTCATTTTTAATTTCAGATGTTTGCTTAACGGCACCCACAAAATGACTTTCAATTGAAAACAAATACCACAGAGTCGTCGGAAACCAGAATTTCTGCGATACGAGCTCTTAAACAATATCACGTTTGTCACACATGTCCCGTTATGAGGGAGGCAATCGCCGGGCTAATTCCAAGAGCCGATGTATCGGCCCCCCGAACCGCACCACGAAAGCGTGGACAATTTAGAAGTGGTCCTTTTTGGCGCGCCAGCGGACGCCGGCTGTGGCCCAAAGAACAAGTCAGAGCCGAGAGTTGATAAACAAAACAAATATTATATTCTCCAAAAATGGCAGATCGAAAACAATACACAAGAATGCACACTCCGCAATAGTTACATACAATACGTCACCAATCAAACAACGTACTACACAGCACAATCAGCCACACTCAAAACAACGGACACAGACAACGATACGCACTACAATGCAGTCGCATGCATTGAACAACCAAGACACTTAAAGACTAAAGAGATAGAAAACCTAGTCAGTCCAAAGTCCTTGGAACAAAAGTCTGAATGATACTCTTCCGAGAATCACTCACTCAAAGTCCAGCGTTGTTGTCGTTCCGCGCCCTCGAAGTTTCTCTTCCAGGAAACCTCGCGTCTTCAATTGGCCAATCTCCAAGCTTCAAACTTCTTCGCTCGAACACGTCGGCTTCACACACGCAGCTGTTGCCCCGCGTCTCCGCTCGATAGCGGTAAACACACACTCTTGCCGGTAGTTCGAGTCGTCACCCCTCAGGTGGAAATCCTCTTCACCTCCGGCCTCGTCCCTTCGGACCAAAAACTTCGCCGACTACACGGCGGAATCCCTACGCGCTCTGGCGCTCACTTCCGTCTCCTCCTGATTTCTCGTCTCGGCTGCTCGATTAAATACGTTCCGCGCCACCTTCCAGAAAGTTCTCCTCCTTTCGTCGGCGCGATACGCAGCGAAAGCTGGGGAGAGGTGCGAGACGGTTCGACTGCCCTCCCCGTCGGATGACTCATCTCGGCGTGGCCACGCCTCCTTCGTTCTAGAAAAATCGCGGGCTTGCTCGGCCGCCGTTGTGGGGTGAGGAGGTTCGTCGAAGAAGCCACGCTTCTGCGGGGGAGAGCGCGCACTCGGGGAGCCTTGGCCGTTTGTTTTCCTTTTCTTTCCCTTTTTTTTTTCTTTTGACTTCGCGGCGTTTCTTCCGCGCGTTACCGCAAGAATTTGCGGCGCGCCTATTTTTAGCGCTCGTTCTGTGACACTGCCCCCCCACTTTAAGAATATTATCTCATAATATTCAAGACCACACAAACGAGCGCGAAAAGTCACCACACACTCTCACAGACTGTAACCTAGTCCGTCGCTCTTGACACGTCACATTCACAATAGATCACTTAATACAATTGTACATTGTAATTCAATTACACAACACGTGAAACATAGCCACAGGTACACGACTACAACACTTCATCACTTGTTCCAAACAATACAAACGTACAAAGTTCTCTCATTACAACAATTATACAACACTATACATCACATCACAGCACAGAACACTTTGACTCGCTCGACATACAATTGAGACACAGGATAGCAAGAACATTAACACAACATATGTCACTCAGCACTGCCAAACACATTCTGATTTGACCTCAGCACTTATCCTGAGTACTTCGAGCAGCGCTTGCGCCCCTTTTTGCGGTGCTCGCTCGGTCTTTTCTTGTGTTTCCACGTTCTTTTTCGGCGGGCCCTTTCCAACGACGATATCTGAGGCGTCGTCTCAGCCATCGTTGTCTCTTCTGACACAGTTATCGGGCCATAACGTTCAACGGGTCCTGTCGGTTTATTTACCCGCTTGTTCATGCCTCTACATTTTGCCCGGCTGGCCAACTCCGTCTCCTTTACACTGTCAGTCGGTTGAGGTCGTGCCGACGTAAGTCCGGTTGCTCGGCCCGTGAACTTATTCGACACGATCGTCTTCTCATTCGCTGTCTCTTGCGCCGCAGCTTCCCCTTGGGCTCTAGTGAGATCCGTCACGGGATGTTCCTCCACTGTATCTCGCGGCCGCTGTGTTGGCGAGGGCTCTATCTTCGGGTCTTCTCCCAAACATTCTGGATCACTTGGCCCTCGCGCCCCGTCGATGTTTCCGATGACAAGGTCATACAGGGGGGTCGTCATGCATAAAGCAGTAACCTTCCCGCTGAAGTACGGGGTTTCAACCTCAATTTCTGCTTCGGGAAGCAGCCGAACTGTACGGTCAATTAGGCAAACCGGTTTCGTTCTGCCTGTCAACTCACTTTCCCGTACCAAATTTCTCCGCACGATAACAGTGGAACTGCCGGTATCTCTTAACACCGTAATCTTTTTGCCCGCAACTTTTCCAGGCAGCGTTGGCATTCCTTTCGTAACACCGGTTGGCTGTTTTGACATTACAGCACCCACAATAGGAATTTTCTCCCCATTCTTCAATTCTACGAATCCATCAGTGACGGCATTATTATCAGATTTCGGTGCCGCTTGCACACAGGATACCTGGTGAGTTTGACTCGCTCCGTTTCGACAAGCGTCTGCTTTGTGCCCAGTCGGACCACACTTAAAACATTTTACTGCCGTAGGGCTCGTAAAGATCGTTCGACAGTTTTTCGCGCGATGACCCACTCGGTTGCACAGAAAACATCGCGGAATGCTCTCTGGTGCACGCTTCTTTTCTTCGGGAGCCAATTTCTTCGAATCATCGGGACAATACTTCTTGACCTTGGCCAAATTAGTGCCACCTTGCGCTTCCAAGAATTGATCAGCCAATTCAAGCATGTCTTCAAGTGAGTCAGCCTTCCTCTCTTTTAAGTACAGTGACAGGCTTGGGTGGCAGCTAGTAAGAAATTGTTCTCTAATTAGCAGCTCTCTAAGCTCATCGTACTCCTGTGCTGTCCCTGAAAGTTCAATCCATCTGTCGAAATAATGGCAAAGTCGGGCGGCATACTGCGTAGCCGTCTCCCCATCAGCTGGCTTTCCTGTCCTAAATCTGTCCCGGAATCCTTCCACGGTAAATCTAAATCGCTTCAGCAAAGCAGCTTTCACCTTTGCATAGTTGGCTGCATCGGTCGGCGTCAGCCTACCGTACACACTGAGCGCTTCACCACTCAAGCAAGTACTCAAAGCAGTTGCCCATTGCTGTTCCGGCCAATTCTGGCTCCTCGCAATCGTCTCAAATCTGTGGAGGTACGCGTCTAGGTCGTCCTTCCTTTCATCAAACGCTACGAGCAGCTTGCTTGGGTTCAAGCGGAAGCCGTGATCTTCCCGTTCGCTGCTTTCAACTCTAGCTTGGACTGAAGTTTCACTTCGCTGTTGCAAACGGAGCCGCTCGAGTTCCATCTCGTGCTGCCGCTGCCGCTCCCTTTCCTCTCTTTCTTCTTTCAGCTGTCGCTCTCTCGCTTCTCTTTCTTCTCTCGCCCTTTCGGCTGCCAACTTCTCTCTCTCCAGCTCCAACTTCAATTGCTGCTCTCTTTCTTCCTTCAGCTGTCGCTCCTTTGCCTCTCTTTCTTCTTTCACCCTTTCAGCTGCCAACCTTTCTCGTTCCAACTCAGCTGTTTTTTCTTCCTTGGCTCTCTCAGCTGCCAACCTTTCTCTCTCCACCGCCTCTTTCTCCTTCTGGCTTACCCATTTCCGTAGTTCGGCGCCGGAAAGACCCATCTTCTCACCAAGCGCAACTAACTTTTCGAGATCCATTGTGTCTCGCAACTCGCAAATAAAACCTTGCCGCGTGCAAAAAGTATCTGCCTCAATCAGTCTATCGGAACACTCCCCTGCACTCGTTAACGAGAACCCTGAACAACACACAAAATCGTTCCGATAGCACTATCAACAACTCGAGGCTCTTTCTCACTACCTTGGACACACTGTGCACCAAAAGGTCCTGTCGCGGACGCCAGATTAATTGTCACACATGTCCCGTTATGAGGGAGGCAATCGCCGGGCTAATTCCAAGAGCCGATGTATCGGCCCCCCGAACCGCACCACGAAAGCGTGGACAATTTAGAAGTGGTCCTTTTTGGCGCGCCAGCGGACGCCGGCTGTGGCCCAAAGAACAAGTCAGAGCCGAGAGTTGATAAACAAAACAAATATTATATTCTCCAAAAATGGCAGATCGAAAACAATACACAAGAATGCACACTCCGCAATAGTTACATACAATACGTCACCAATCAAACAACGTACTACACAGCACAATCAGCCACACTCAAAACAACGGACACAGACAACGATACGCACTACAATGCAGTCGCATGCATTGAACAACCAAGACACTTAAAGACTAAAGAGATAGAAAACCTAGTCAGTCCAAAGTCCTTGGAACAAAAGTCTGAATGATACTCTTCCGAGAATCACTCACTCAAAGTCCAGCGTTGTTGTCGTTCCGCGCCCTCGAAGTTTCTCTTCCAGGAAACCTCGCGTCTTCAATTGGCCAATCTCCAAGCTTCAAACTTCTTCGCTCGAACACGTCGGCTTCACACACGCAGCTGTTGCCCCGCGTCTCCGCTCGATAGCGGTAAACACACACTCTTGCCGGTAGTTCGAGTCGTCACCCCTCAGGTGGAAATCCTCTTCACCTCCGGCCTCGTCCCTTCGGACCAAAAACTTCGCCGACTACACGGCGGAATCCCTACGCGCTCTGGCGCTCACTTCCGTCTCCTCCTGATTTCTCGTCTCGGCTGCTCGATTAAATACGTTCCGCGCCACCTTCCAGAAAGTTCTCCTCCTTTCGTCGGCGCGATACGCAGCGAAAGCTGGGGAGAGGTGCGAGACGGTTCGACTGCCCTCCCCGTCGGATGACTCATCTCGGCGTGGCCACGCCTCCTGCGTTCTAGAAAAATCGCGGGCTTGCTCGGCCGCCGTTGTGGGGTGAGGAGGTTCGTCGAAGAAGCCACGCTTCTGCGGGGGAGAGCGCGCACTCGGGGAGCCTTGGCCGTTTGTTTTCCTTTTCTTTCCCTTTTTTTTTCTTTTGACTTCGCGGCGTTTCTTCCGCGCGTTACCGCAAGAATTTGCGGCGCGCCTATTTTTAGCGCTCGTTCTGTGACAACGTTAAAGTTCAGTAACATTAGCTGAGACGCCCAGTACACTTAAACCTGACCCAATATCTTACCACAAAGTAATGTTTCGCGAAAATCTTGTATATATCCTGTATACGCAAAGGCGCCGATAATGCGCGAAATTCATCCACTGTGTTCAAAATACTGAAAACTTGTCCGCCATGGCGGTGTGGCGGTCACGGCGCTCCGCTGCCAACTGGGAGGTCGCGGGTTCGATGCTGGCGGCGGCATTCCCATGCAATTCGCTTGAAGCGGAGTTCTATAGAGTCCCATGTAGTGTGCGGTGTCAGCGCTCGTTAAAAAAAAAAAACACCATATAGTCGACAAACTCCGGAGCCCTCCTCTGCGGCGTACGACATAGTGATATCGCGGTTTTGTTGGCAGGTAGAACCCTGCAGATATCATTTTATTAAAACTTGGGCTTGTTGACGTAGCATTGTGCCACACCTGCGCGTATTTACGACGATGACGTGAGTTTTTCCTTCCTTCCTGTCCTTAATGAGCGCTGTTTTCCGCATGTGGCGTACAAAACATGTTATAGCTACGGAGAACTCAAATGAGAAAGACTTAGCGATATAGCTGCAACAGGTTCTTTCGTTTCCACCAGTGCGATTAAGACCGGCATGATTTCAGCTCCGCTCTTTAGTGCGGAGCTTGACCAGCCTTTCGTAATTGCGTAATATACCAATGGGAGAGAATGCGCTCTCGGGTTATCCCTTGCGGAAGCTAATAACAAACGGAGTTTGACTTCCCAAATTTACGTTAACATTATGAGGGGCACCGTAATGGAGGGCTTCGGAAAATTCGACCACCTGCAGGATTCGTTGAAGTGCACCTAAATATAAGCACACGAGCATCTTGATACATTTATCTTCCGTCGAAAAAGCGGCCGCCACGGGCGGCATTCGAACCCGAGAACGTTCGAGTCGAAGGTCAAGCATGCATCATAACCACTAAACCACCGCGGTAGGTATACAGGGGGGATCGAAGTTTCTCAGGCCACTATCACGTAAGCGTGGCCTGCAAACTTTTGACCTACACTGTACTTTGTGATTTCTTGTACGCGCTTAACTTATAACGCGACTGCAGAGTTCGTCCAACACCGCTTAACAAAAGAACGCACGCGCAAAGTCAAGCCACGAACTACAGACACCGTTTTCCGCAGCGTTAACCGCCGACTCCATCCTCCGCCGCGCACACCAGCGGGCTTAGCGCGCGGTGAAAGTAAAATTTCGAGTAAGAAGAAATTTAGCGCCAACTCGTCCAGGCAAGCAGCAGCAAAAAGCCAGATTCCAGCCCACGGCACAGATTCTCGTACATCTTGTGCAGTCGGTTCACGCCTATACGCGGGGTTAAGCCGCTGCGAAGTCAGCTGGTTTCACTCGGCGCGCAAACGACTCCAGCTGTTTCCGCATTGGGGATTACAGCGCGGTGGCCGGAAACGCATACTTTTTCTTTTGTTTCTATCCACTTACATACACGCGCCCCCACGTGCGGCCCCATTAAAAGTCAGCCACTAATCGGTTGCGGCGGCATATCGTGGTCCTACGATAAAAATACACTGCGTGTGCGCGCGTTTATAAAAGAGTTCGCGCGTGCGTTTGTTTGTGTGCGAGTTTCATAACTGCATCCGCTCATTTGTACGTTTGTGCGCGCACGTTTTCAGGTGTTCGCGCACACATGCCTGTGATGGAGTGTTTAGGAAGTTCTCCGCAAACGGTGGGCGCTATCGTTCATGTGCTCTCTCGTCATTTTTTTCCCGGTGTTAATCTGCTCTTTGTAATCCATTCTAGGTTCATCTGCTTTTCTATCATCTTGTCTAGTGTTCATCTACTCTTGTATCCTCTTGTATATAGAGTTCATCTGCTGTTTTGTCTTTTTTTTTTCGCGTGTTCAACTGCTCTTTTGTCATCTTTTCTCGCGTTCATCTGCTCTTCTATCATATTTTCTAGTGTTCATTTGCTCTCTTATCCTTTTACAGAGTTAATCTGCTGTTTTGTCATTTTTTTTATACTGTTCACCTGCTCTCTTGTCATCTTTTCTAGCGTTCATCTGCCCTTTTGTCCACTTGTCTAGAGATCATCTGCTCTTTTGTCATTTTTTCTACAGTTCATCTGCTCTTCTATCATCTTGTCTAGTGTTCATGTGTTTAGAGAAAAAAAATGTTTAACAGTTTTGAGTACTTGGTACTCAACTATAGGAGAGCAGTAAGTCGTCTCTCCGACGTGCCATAATAATCTATGTGTTCATGTGTGTTCAGAAAAAGTGGGTAACAATTCAGAGTACTAGGTACTCTGCTATGGGAGAGCATAAAGCCATCCTTTGGCCTCACACTTTTGATGAGGCCCTGAATCTGCGGACAATAGTAGAACCTGCTTTGTTACGCGCTCTTGCATCCTCTTGTATAGAGTGAATCTGCTGTTTTCTGATTTTTTCTTGTGCTCATCTGCTCTTTTGTCTCATATTCAAGTGGTTATCTGCTCTTTTGCCATTTTTCTAGAGTTTATTCGCTCTTTTGTCATTTTTTTCTATTGTCCATCTGCTCTTTTGTGATTTTTTTCTTGTGTTCATCCACTTTCTTGACATTCTTTCTTCCAATTATCTCAATCGTTTTGCGATTGCCGATTTCGTGTTCTATGGTGTCTTTTCTACTGTTATTCTGCTGTTTACAGCTCAGTGCGCCGTGCGTATAACTCAAGACGCTGGTGATTCACCTCCGCTTCTCTCTTGCGTAGACGTGTTTGTAACTCACACCGCTAGCATTTCGCTGGCTCAGACGGACTAATGAGCCCTTCGGCGACGTTGGCGTTCACGGTAAGCAAGCGCCGGCGTTCAAAAACACGCAGCCTGCTCGGTTCACGAGCACCGAAAGTCAGACCTGCAAGACGTCAACGCGAGACACGATACGAAGACAGGGCGGTCCCTTGAAAACTGCTGAGTGATTCTTAAGAAAGAGAAAGGAAGAGAAAAGTGAGCCCCGTTATTGTCTGCTTCAGTGAGCGACACCGCCACAGTAGCTCACGAGGGATGGGGGTGAGGAGGGATAAAAGGGGTAGGAGTAAAGGTGTAGAAAAGAGGAAGAAGAAGCGACAACAAACTGAGGGGATAGGAGAGACAGGAAAGATGGAAGCACGGTCACTGGAGTCCGAGGACGGGGCACACTTGCGAGAGCTCTTGTCGGCGTCTGTAGATGGCGTAGAGCAAGTCCAGTAAGTCAGAGCTACACTGTCGTCGAAGGTCGTCGGCGGCAGGAGGTGACGTAGGGCGAGCCCAGTCAGCCAGAGCTACGCTGACGCCGAAGATCGCAAGCGCGCGGGCGCACAACCGGTCGGCACGGAATCCAGCAAGCGAGTCTTGAAAACTGCTCCGCACTTAGAAGTAATCAGCCATGGGGGTTCCTTAAGTGCCGAAGCCTAAATCATACTCTAAGAACTGTGGCTTTTTTATACAGGTGGCAGTCACATGTGTACCACTCTCTTGAAATAGTCACCTTGACTTTCTATAGAAAAGCCGCGGAACACACAACTCTTCAAGAGTTGATTGATTGATTGATTGATTGATTTGTGGGGTTTAACGTTCCAAAACCCACATATGATTATGAGAAATACCGTAGTGGAGGGCTCCAGAAATTTCGACCACCCGGGGTTCTTTGACGTGCACCCGAATCTGAGCACGCGAGCCTATAACATTTCCGCCTCCAACGGAAATGCAGCCGCCGCATCCGGGAACACTTCAAGAGTCACAGTGCGTGACACTCCCAAAGAGAGTCACACACTGTGACTCTCTTTTGTCACGATGTTCAGGAGAGTCGTGTGACTCTCTAAAGAGAGTCACACATCGTGACTCTCTTTAGGAGTAGTCAGTATTACGCTGTTGTCAGTATTACGGACCACCAACTTATCCCCTCTATAGTCAAAAGACAGGCGCTCTTTCAAGAGTGCATAATTATGAGGCTCGACGTAAACCAGAGAAAAAACGCGGACACCAAAATCAACGAGCCCTGGTCCAACCAGCGAAAACACCGCCCGCTCGTGTTGACCCCGCGACGCAAACGTAGCGCGGGCGTCGAAGGCCCGACAAGCAACCTCGGCGCCCGCACTGAAATCGGAGCAAATATCCGGGGAAATGATTTTTCCTCATTTTTCCCCAAAGGATGCCCGGAGGGCATCGCGGTAAGCTATACAGTCAGCTAGCGAGCCAGCCAGTAAGCCGATCTCCCTAGGAGAGACGCGCGCACGTGTTTGTGCTTCCTCGCTTTCTTTTGCAATGCTTCTCGACAGAACGCGCGTGCGCGCCTTCGTGTCGAGCCGCCAATAAGTGACGACGGGCGCTCCCCTCGAGTCTGCTCCGACGTCTCCATCGGAGTAAACAGCACGCAGAATGCCGAGCCTTCGAAAGCTCCTTCTTGGAGGAAGAAGATGAAGAAACCAGGCAACGACACCCACACACACACAGCTGAGCCGAAGGCGTTGATTTTTGCCCTTCGGGCACACGCGCGCGTCTTCCCTTCTCCCTCTAGGAGGCGAAGGAGAGAGAGAGGGAAGCCTTCATACTCCATCCTTCTCCTCTTCCCCTGCACCCCGGAGCAATAATGGAATGCGCGAGGAATGCCGTCGCGATCCCTCGATAGTGTATAACATACACGAGCGTCGTCTCAATCTCTTCTTCTTACAACCTCTCCCTTTCGTCTTATGCCCTACTCTCTCGCTCTCATTCACCCTCACTTATCGTCGTCAGCGGGCAGCTTAACGTCGCCGAGACGCGTTCGCGGCGTCGCACGCACAAAGAAGAAACGTCGTCGGAGGCGCTCGAAGACGCGAAGGCATTCCGACGATGCGCCCGGGAGGGATAGTTGTTGCTCGCATGCGCGCGCGCAAGAAGCTCGTTCGTCGCACTCTCTTCGCCTTTCACAAGCGCTGTCAATTTGTACGCTTTTTTTTTTCTTATCGCCTCGCCCGATTTGTTTGTGTCGGCCCTCGGGTTTGGCGTAAGCCACAGGGAGCGCCGCGACAAACAGTAATGAAAGGTGAAATGGGATAGGGGAAAAAAAAGAGGGACACTAATTCGCGACGCGACATTAGAATGGCCGCGACGTACGTCGTTCGCAGGGCTGAAAAGTTCTCTCCAGGCGATCGCACATAGTTTCGCACGGGGATTGCCAGGGGAGAAATGTGGCACTGCAATCGTTCCGAACGTGGTGATAATGTGTAGTATAAGAGAGCAAGGGAATGAAATGAATGTATGTTGGAACTCAGACGTTTTCGTCTGCGAGTGTATGCTGCATCATACGATTAACTTGCATACATATGGGGTGGGAACTAAGACAATTTTCTTAGCCGAATAAAAAATAACATAAAATGCTCAAGCACATCCAATAGTGCCGTTTAAATAGGTTTTGCAAAGTGAAGCGAACCCTGGTTACAGCTCTCCTAAAACATGGAACGTTGAGAGTTACGAGAATGCCGTACACCTCACGCATTCACGTAATCCCTGATGATGGACAGCTGCAACATGAGTGTAACGTCATTTTGTTACGTATTAAATAGCTTTGTATAAACTACACTCTATTAGCAGGATCTTCCACGCATGGTTGAACAATTTTAGTTGAGTGTGTGCAGTCCGTACCACATGGACCAGCTTATCGACGCACTGTTACAAACCACTGATTATTATTATTATTATTATTATTATTATTATTATTATTATTATTATTATTATTATTATTATTATTATTATTATTATTCAGCAATGTTTGATTGAAAAAAATAAACATTGCGACTTACCACTTTCACCGGCCCGAAGCAAAGAACTGTCGAATGGGCGGAAGATGCCTGAAGAAAAAAAGAAAAAAAGTAAGAGCACAGCTTATATAACGACTGACTGATATTCTTGGTTATGATTCTATGGGAATGTGTCGTACAAACAAACAAACAAACAAACAAGCACGCACAAAACATTTAAATATAACACCCTGACTAAATAATTTCCTCTATATTAACATCAGAACTACCACAATGTTCGACAGATTCAAATCATAGCGAAATACAGCAACATAAGAGGCACTTCAATGTATTAGCACCGAGCAGTGGGCACCTAAACGAAAACCTTGTAAATCTTATTGTAATCAAACAGAGCGATTGGCTTCGGCGTTCGAAGGCAGGGGAACCTGCAATCGGTGGACGTTGTACGTAGCAGGTTAAGCTGAATTCACATGACGAATGAAATCGCAATCTAAGTCCACGGATTGCGCACCACTTGACCTTACGTCGCCCTTTCCAGCAGTGCTACATAAGTGAGGGCCAAGCGATTCGCGCAACGACGGCGAACCAGATCGCGGCGTTCGGATTTTTGGCGAAAAATGGCAAAATCCCCCACGGTGTGACGAATTACGAGCGGTAGCTGTTGGAACGATCCCAATCGCGTCAAATGTCACGCGACTAACTCATCCGGGATCGCGTCGGCAGTTTGAATACATTTTTAAGCGCGCACGTGCGTACACTTTCACCTTCAACGCGATTCACCAACACACCTTGTAATTCCGACGCGCTCCAATTATTGCGCGTCCGGCGGCGCGATCGCGCATCATTCGTCAAAGCCAGCTTTCCAGCAGCACCGAGCTTTGTAAGGAGAAGCCCACGCTCCAGTGACCACATTCATTTTTCGAGTGAAGCGCGTACGTGCATAACCCGAAATGGACACACCGCTACTACGGTGTACTTCCGGCTTGGTTCGCAAATGAAATCTATTGTCTGCGCCACCAGTAAGGACAGCAGTAATTTATAGTGTATGAACGTGCACTCTAAAGTTAACAATAAAGTTGTTTACTACTACTACTGCTCTAAAGCTAACGCAGTAAAAGGCGAACATGGGGAGCCTTTTCTGCCGCACAACGACAATCTACATCTACCTCCGAGTGCTCCGAGCGCGCGGTACTTCAAGGACGCGAACTCTCATGGCCATCAACGCTACGCACAGCTACCTTTACAATAATTTATCGGGTGCATAGTTTTCAACAACAAGAAAAAAATGCAAGCATGCCAGACAGCGGCTGTTGTTGTGTGGCAGGAACAGTGACGGAAGTGACTTACAGCTTTTCGGAGCAAATTTAGAAGCAAAAAAAAAAAGAAGTCACGATTTTCGCGCCGTCGTATGTGGTATAGGAGCAGGAGAAATGTATTGGGAGCAGCTACCGGTGTTTCAGGATCGGCTGGAAAAATATTTCATGCCACTCCTGGAGTTCAAAGTGACTATCCAGACAGTAGAAGAATGCACGGAAAACCTCAACATCCGCGCTCTTTTCGTCAAAGCCTTCCTTCGATACAAGCTAGCGAAGCTCTTGCGTATTTCCCCGCTTGCCTCAACGGAACTCGCGTACCCTTACAAGGAAAGGACTGGGCCCCACTCCATAGGAACTTCTCTGAAGGCTTCCTGAACGTGCCGTCGGCGATATACACGTTCGTATATACAGACTCCCTGGCAGCACGTTCAAGCACAATCCCCCTCCACTCGCAGTCATGGCATGGTCCACGGTAGCAGTTACATATACACGGTACCACTCCCCACTCATTAGCCAACACACGAGCGCTCGAAGCATCAGTGTAAGAGTAACAGATTCGCACGAAGTGCAGACGCACTGGGGTCCCGCTGTGTATACAAGATGAACGCAGAACCCGCCGAGGTGGATAGTCACGACCGTGGAGGGGGTAAGAGGCAAGCCCGCAGCATAAACAAGAGACGGAGCTCCGTCCGTACGCTAAACATCCCTCCCTGCACTCTAGTGCATTTCCTCTTCCGCTTGGGAGATCGCAGCCAACCAGAGAGTCGACAATGATGAGTAAAGGGATTGAAGGCAGAGATGCTTAAGACAGTGCTAGCTCGAGTACAGGCCTTCGCCAGATAGCAATCCGCACACTAACAGCACTGGAGAAGGTTGGCGTGCACTGTGCTATAGGGTAGATATCCTCGGTTGCGAATAAAGCTGTTCCCTAATTTTCGTTCTCATTTCCATTCTTCATTATTGTTCGATATTCGTATTCAGCCATGGATATCCCCACGCTGTTTATATCAAATCATTTATTCCTAATCACCCACCACATCTCTTCTTTTGTTGTTGTTGTTGTTGTTGTTGTCGCATATGTGGCTGTGATCAACTCCGGCAAAAAAAATATTATTGAAATCAACATATTTGCACAGCGCAAGACTAGGAAGAGTTACGACGTAACTACTCGCAGTCTTGCGCTGTGCAAATATGTCGATTCCCAATCACCAACTAGCCCAAGCATCTGTCTTATTACTGAAAAATTCGTACAGAGAAGACAGCTCATAGTGCCGCTTATAACCATGACGCTAGAGTTATAGGCCGGTAGTCGTCGTCGTGGCGATGTCCGTCCTCCAGACGTCATCGCCACGACGACGACTTTCAGGAGATGTTCGTGCGCCCTTCGTTTTACCGTTGACAGTTACTGTCTGTTGCGAGAACACTGCAGAAATCGTTTCGCGTGCCGTTCAAGAGCGTCGATGTGTACTGGTACGACGCGTATCGCAGACGCGCGAAGCTCTTAACGACGACGTCACGGCGAGCACTGTAACGTCTCAACCGGTCACTTCTGTCTTCCTATCAACGTTTGTTCTATAGCGCACAAACACGCACACACATACATGCACACACAAACACGCGCACACACATATTAGACTCAACGGGAAAGCTGTCTGATTGCGGCATGTCTCTCTCCATTCGTCCACGCTGTATTCCTCTACGGGTCAAGGATGCGTATCCACGACTGCTTCCCGTTGTGTAATTGACCCGAACCCAGCCTCCCGGAAATAGTGCTTCACCTCTTGGTGATGTAGGCAGAACGACGTTCAAAAATACAGCAGTCTCGCGAAGAATGCACGCACAAGTAAAGTATGCAACATGGGAGCAATGTGGCGACTGCTGCCCCACGCACCAATCGTGTTGCCACTGCTTTCAAACGCAAAAAAACGGCACCACAACCACCCCACTACTTGCGCGTGTTTGTGTCTTGGGCAATCGTCACCGTTATTAATCTTTACTGGTAAACCAAGTTGTATATACTAAGGTCATACCTGAAGATCGGACGCGAGCTATGACCAGATTGCTCGGTACACCTTCTTAGCAGACGTACTGCAGCTAGTTCGCATCTATAATGTTGGAGATAGTATACAAATCAATGACGACGCTCTAGGCTTTCCAATATTGTGCGTTTTGGGCTCTGATAGGCGCTTATGTAACGCGATAAGCAAAAAAAAAAAACAGGAAGGCAGTAGATGTCATGCATTCACCTTCCTTGCACGGTAAAAATCACCAAAAAGGAAATCGGTGCTTATCTAAAACTCCGGCAGGATGTTCCGAAATTTCACGTGTTAACGGCAACTGCTACGACTATCATACGCTATTTAGTACCTGCAGTTCAACTCCTTCCACTACTACTGCCACTTGTGCGACTAGCGCACGTAACCATGGGGCATAGTGGAGGGTGTTTTAGAGAGAATAAATAATTAAAATGGGGTTTTTTCAAGGTCTTCAACATCTACCCCTTTACCCACGAAAAAAAAATCCTGCGCTCCGAGGTCGGTGGGATTGCATCTCAACAAAATTTGAATCTATGTCGAAACCTCGTAACAAAACGCCAGAAGGCTAGATGAGCAATTTCGCAAGCCCAATTTGGTCAACCACGATGAGGAAGAAGTAAAGGAAAAGGACTCCTTTAAACCACAGGTGCACGCGGCCGTGTAGGTCACTCCTTAATTCTTGCCCCTAGCGAGAGGTTAGCTTCCGTGTGCTCGAGTGTCGCTACGGGCCTTCCGCTAAGCCACCTTATTACACGAGCAGAAAAGACAAGAGAGGCAGAGAGAGAGCCGACGGGGTCGTGTGTCACGCGCGCGCCTATAATGTCACCTCTCTGACGTTGACGACGCTCGCAGCGACAGGTCGCAACGCGGAAAACCCCGCGTGGCTATAGCCTGCTGCTCTTGTTTCTCCTTTCTCGGCCTCGGCCGAGCCTGAAATCGCGATGACAAGCTAGCGTCGTCGCATCCGGCAGCTGCCCAGTGTATGAAGAGTACTTCGACGTCATCGTGGTCACCGTAATGCCGTGCCTACTCAAATGTAACGCGAGTCTTTTTTTTTTTTTTCAGATGTTCGCTGACCCACACGGAAAAGTAAAATACGTGAATTTTATTCTTTCTACTCCGACACGATGAAGTTACGTCTGGCGTTACAATCGAGTAAATTTAAATAACAAGCCACGCAGTCGCTATGCAACTTGTCAACGACGGCTCTTTGGGCGGTTCTAAACATGCTTGGCCCACCAGGAGTGCACTATTGAGGCTGTGACGTCAGCATCTGTACCCCCGTACAGCCCGAAAGGAGCGGGTCCTCTTCTCCATAATTAAAGGTCTATAGATCTCCACGCGCATAGGTGTGTGTTCCAAGGAGGATTAAAATTTTTTTTTAATTCTCCTTGGTGTGTTCCAATATACTCTCCATACAGTGTTCAAATACTCTAAAAGCCGGACTGCCATCATCTTGAGTTCCATTCCAGCTCTCACGTAACCGGCAAAATGGGCAGCTTCTAGAACACCGCATCAAAGACAAAAAACGGTGCGATTCCACTTTTCCAGTCCAAACAAGGTGCTCGGACAGCCCTAAACTAGCCGATTGTCTGCGCACCCTGCAGCAGACGTTTATCCACACACTCAACGTAAGCTACGTTGAAATTTTGATATAGATTTATAGATTTCAACACGAAAGGGGCCAAACAGTTACGTTTCTTTCTATTAAATAGCTTTCTCTTCTCAGCGCAACGTGGCATCACGTCTCGCAGACGCGACGCACCACCTAGCGTACCTCAGGTCTCCCATTCTGTAATTAACAATGATGATGATGATGATGTTGACGGCAAAGACGATGATGGTGATGATAATGATGATGATGATTATTATTATTATTCTTGGAAGTTTGGCACCTACCCACTCGGGAAATTGGCCAAGAGTCCGGTGGATTACACAGCCTGGCTTTGTAAAAATATTTCTTTAAAACCTAAAATAGGTTAGATATGTAATTTTTAGTGTAGCGTTCATTATGAAGGATTCTAATTTTAGCTTGTCCAATTTTGCATAACCTCCAAATGACCGAAGATATTCCGACTAGGAAGATAGCATAAAGAATCATTATCGGTTGATACTGCAACCAAATCTATTTCAGTCGCATACACACTTTTTGTCAGCGTTCAGAATATTCCTGTCCAAGTGTCCCAGCACAGATGCCCCAAATGACAACAAAACGGCCGACGTAACCGGTAGACTGTAATTGCAATATCCCTGTGCCAGCCAATTCCTTTTTTTTCTTTTATTTACTTATTTATTTACTTATTTATTTACTTATTTATTTACTTATTTATTTACTTATTTATTTACTCACTCACTCACTCACTCACTCACTCACTCACTCACTTCCTTTCTTCCTTTCTTCCTTTCTTCCTTTCTTCCTTTCTTCCTTTCTTCCTTCCTTCCTTTCTTCCTTTCTTCCTTTCTTCCTTTCTTTCTTCCTTTCTTCCTTTCTTCCTTTCTTTCTTCCTTCCTTTCTTTCTTCCTTTCTTCCTTTCTTTCTTTCTTTTTTTCGTTCTTTTTTTCTTCCTTTCTTCCTTTCTTCCTTTCTTCCTTTCTTCCTTTCTTCCTTCCTTCCTTTCTTCCTTCCTTTCTTCCTTTCTTCGTGTATTTCATGCATTGATTTATTTCCCGATTTCTTTATATCTTCCTCTGAAGCAGAAGCAGCGCTCGAGATTGCCACTTCCAACGCGAATCTCGCAATTCCCGAGCGGCACAACACTCGGTCACGAAAAAGCAAGGCTAGAAGATTGCGGCTAGGCAACTAATGAATAACCACATTTAATTAGCAGCTCCTCTCTAGTTCACGTGTCCCTGAGAAGCGCAGGCGCAGCTGCTCCGAGCAGCGTTGTGCCCCCAGACGGAACCCTCGGTTAACCTTAATTCATATAACTACTGTTTAATGCGGCATGTCGCGAGACGAAAAGCACCAACAAACAAAAACAAAGAGTGATATAGAGAAAGAGCCGTAATTGATGCCGCGGGCTGCGCACATGTTGCGCAACGACGGCCTCATAACGCACGATGCTGAAGGCGCCCAGAAACGTGTATCATTCTTACCGCAGCGACACAGTGGGAGTAAGAGCATACACCAAGGAGCAAACAGACGGTGTTGTTTCGAAAGAGCTTTATCGCGAAAATAAGCACAGTCATAACGAGGACGGAACTGCCTCCTGGTTCTGCTTGTATATATAACTATAAGTCAAAACAGTATAATAGTTGAGGCAGTGTACTAGTATATTGTAATCAATAGTAGTAGTAGCATCAATAGTGGAGGTAGGATATTATCAATAGTGTTGGTAGCAGTGGTACTACCGCATTGTTCTGAGTATATATTCTCAGAACAATGCAATAATAATATCCGAGGTTTTACGTCCCGAAACCATGGCATGATTATGGGGGAATCCCCAGTGGAGGGCTCCGGAACTTTCGAGCATCTGGTGCTCTTTAACATGCGCTGACATCGTGCAGTACCCGGACCTTCTACCATTTCGCCTCCATCAAAATGCGACCATTGCAGCCCGAATCGAACCCGCGACCTTCGGGTCAGCAGCCAAAAGAGAGAGAGAGAATAAAACATTTATTTGCGACCAAGGAAAGAGTGTCGGTGAGTGGACTCCTTAGTCCGCAATCCCATTGGCACGGGCCGCTGTCCTCGCTCGTCTCACGAGGTCCTCTTGAGTGTTCGGATCCGAGCTGGGCAGAGCTGCCTCCACCCTACAGTGTTGTGCTACGCTCTGAGTTTTAAAGGTGGATTGCGTGGGCATTCCCATACCGGTACAGGGTGGCTGTTTCAGTGACGCAGAAGCTGCACTGTGGTGCGTATTTGTCGGGATCTATCTTGGACAGCATGCATGGATTGGGTAAGACAAGGTCTGCAGGCGACGCCAAGCTATACCTGAGATTCTTTACTGAGCTTTGCCCCCACACTGTAATCGCTATATACGCGGAGGAAGAAGAAAACAACGGCAAATATTCACACAAGGCTGCAGTGTGAAGGTGCTTATTTTGGCGGTACTCGGCGATAATGCGAAACCGGTTTCGGCATTTTTTTTTCAGAATGGTGCCGAGAATAGGACGACACCTCGGAAGAGGACCATCGATTACAGAGTTCCACGTGTTTGGTAACAATAGTCGCATGGCATAGTTCACGCTTTCTGCTCGTTGAAAGAGTACAATCGGGAGGAGAGAAGGCAGAAAAAAAAATGCTCAGGAACGAAAGGTAGCGAACCAGGTGACGTATTCGGTTTGCTGCCTTGTACTAGAGAAGGAAATAACGAACGCTATAAAAACATGCAAAAACATACCTTTAAGTTTTACCATAAAAACAATGATACGATCGGGACACCACGTGACATTTACTGCGTAGAGGATAGTGTAGGGAAGGGGGATGTATAAAGCGACGCCACTGCTTCAAACTGCTTCGGGAATAAACACGATATGAATGTTATGCAGTGAAAAAGGCCTCCTTCATACATGTAATATTGCGTGGCAGAACCGTAAGATCGCACCAGGCGTCAAAAAAAAAAGCGAACTGCGCAACGATTGGGCTATATTAAAGGCCAGCCCCTTAACAAGCACTCGGACATATTTATTCATCATCATCTGCAGAGGCATCAACAAAGTGAGCAGCTGCGGGGGGTGTGAGGTTCGCGTGTTGACATACCGTTGCGACGCTGGTGCCAAAAGGAAGAATCATGGTGTATTGGGCACCTAAGAGAACCTAAAAACCTCAGGGCGAACTTGATAATTACATAGTGCAGAAATTTCGGGAACAATTTACCTTCTACTCAGCCAATCTTCTCCAAAGGAATGTGCCATGTGCGGAAGACAAGAACAACGAACTGTACTTGCACTAGCCCCACTAGGGTTTTTTGGACCCAGTTTGACAGTCCTTTACGTGCTATTGGACTGAATTTATCCGTGCCCGTGATTCCACCTTGTGGAGCCTCTATTTCTGTGTTTGCCAGTGCTAAGGTATGCGTGGCTGTGCGTAATTATTTAAATGAAACTTAAAGACTCGCAAACTAATCTATACTATTATTTTTCTGTGTCGACGCATGCATAACGTTCACTTTATTTATGGTTTTTTTTTCAAAAAATTAGGGCGTTGACTCAATTTATTATCTATTACTAATAAAAAACCTTTAGGTTTCGTATATCTGAAAGAGCATCAAAATGTCACTCCAAAACTTGTTATAGATTTATTATATAGCCTCCATTACTCTAAAACTTTATAATATTTTAAAGGAGCACTCAATTCTTGGCCAATCCCCCACAGTGGGTATGCGCCACAGTATAAAGTGAACAATAACAAAAAATGCTCATAGAAAAAGTGCCCTGCGCTTTGTCGGCCAATACCCCTGAGTGGATCTGAGCCATGGGTCCAAGGAAAGAAACAAACAAACGAACAATAAAGGGCCAATGTTACGCGCAGAGCGGTTCGTCTTCTTGCGGCTCAGTTGAGACATGCGCTGACAAGCGGGTCGGATTACCTTACCGCTTCAACTATTGAAGGTGAAGCCGAAGCGTTCTCGAAGTTTTGTTCTGTTCACTTTCTCTCATCACGTAACGGGGAAGAAACGATTTGATTGATTTGTGGGGTTTAACGTCCCAAAACCACCATATGATTATGAGAGACGCCGTAGTGGAGGGCTCCGGAAATTTTGACCACCTGGGGTTCTTTAACGTGCACCCAAATCTGAGCACACGGGCCTCGACATTTCCGCCTCCATCGGAAATGCATCCGCCGCAGCCGGGATTTGAACCCGCGACCTGCGGGTCAGCAGCCGAGTACCTTAGCCACTAGACCACCGCGGCGGGGCAACGGGGAAGAAACGAAGTGCGCAATATATATATATATATATATATATATATATATATATATATATATATATATATATTGACAGAGACAACAGGTAATGAGGGAAGCCTTATTGTTCCCCCTCGAACGAGTAGCACCTCCACTTTTGTTTCCTCTCCGCGCGAAGAAGAAAGTTGGACCATCGTCTTGACGCGATGGAGCGGCGATAAAAAAGAAAGCGGGCGTCCCATCGGTGGCTCCCTGGAGCGCCCGGTGACGCGCTGTACCTGCGGCCGGACCGAAATTCCAAGGACGGCCAAGGACGCCCTCTTTGCTTCTCTTTCCACGCAACAGCGGCTCCACTCCACACGCCACCGTGGAGAGACGAAAGGTGCCATCAGTGCGATCCCGCGGAGCTGCCGCCATGCATCGTCGCTAGCAGTAGTAGTAGTAGTAGTAGTAGTAGTAGTAGTACAAAACTTTATTATATACATAATTCAGACAGGCTTGAACTCCAGTGCCCCGAAGAATATACGGGGTGGAGAGCGAAGTCTGTCCGGCAGGGTGGTGCCCCTATTCCAGGGCCCCACTGGCGCGAGCCATCCGTTCAGCTCTTTGGATCAGTCGCAGCTGATCCACTAGGGCTGGGCTAGACAGCAGCGCCTCCCATTCCTCCCACGTGCCAGTGGTGTCGTGCTCTTCATCGTGCTCTGCACACTCCCACGTGATGTGAAAGAGTGTTGGGGTGGCTCCACACCACGTTAACTTTTAAGGCGAACTGAGGTTCGGACGCCCCTTCATGAAACGCGAAAATTGACCGTCTGCTTCTGCATCCCGACGCGTCGGTCACAGCGCGAGCGATGCGAAAAATCATCATCGCGAGATGGCGAACGTTACTTTGCGGATGACGAAATTTTGTGACGTCATCACGACGTCACGAGATTCTGACAAACATCTCACGATGCCGTCGTCACAGCACATCGCAGCTTCGCCAGGGGTGTGCCCATCACGGAGCAGGCGAGGTGCACAAAGCCTCCGGGGGGGTGGCGTGGCAGGATCAATACGTCGACTGAGAAGAGAATAAAGAGAGTGGATTTCGACTTCCAGAGGTCTTCATTGAATGCATAAGGAGCACTGTGTTTTTCTTTCTTCCTTTTTTGAAACATATTTGCGTTACGCTGCTTCGATTATATCGCTATTACAGTCTTCAAACATACACCGCGATCCGAAAGCTAGCGTTGTAGTAGCAGCCGTTGCGCTGGTGGTGGTGATAGTAGGGTCAGTATTTGTAGTAGAAGTGGGATTTTTTCTTGCGTACGTGGTTTTTAAAGGAAACAGAAGAGAAAAGTGAGCCCCGTAACTGTCTGCATCAGTGTGCGACACCTCAACAGTAGCTCACAAGGGATGGGGGTGAGGAGGGATTAAAAGGATAGGATTAAAAGGTATATAAAGAGAGAGATGGAGGAGAGAGCGAGGCGCAGGGACAGCGAGCGACGGAAGTAAAAGAACATAGGAAAGATGGGAACGGTCGCAGGAGTCCGAGGACGGGGCACCACTGGACGAGCGCTCTTGGCGTCAGGAGATGGCGTAGAGAAAGTCCCGTCGGTCAGAGCTACACTGTCGTCAAAGGTCGGCGTCAGGAGATGACGTAGGGCGAGCCCAGTCGGCCAGAGCTGCACTGTCATCGGAGATCGCGAGGGCACAAGTGCAGTCGACACGGAATCCAGCCAGCGAGTCCCGTAGAGGTGGTGGCGGTAAGATACTACAGCAGTAGTTATTGTGCTACTAGTAGTAGTAGCAGAATCACCAATAGTTGTTTTGGTGTGGTTGTACCGGCAGTAGCAGCAACAGTATCAGTAGTCGCAGTACTTTTAGTTACAGAGCGACGTGTATATAGCTTCCACAGCTGTCGACTTTAGTGGCAATAGTTCTATAGTAGGAGAACTGTGACTGTAATAGTCGTACGCATAGACATCGTGAAATGTTCAGTAGTAGTAGTAGTGGTAGTAGTAGTAGTAGTAGTAGTAGTAGTAGTAGTAGTAGTAGTAGTAGTAGTAGTAGTAGTAGTAGTAGTAGTAGTAGTAGTAGTAGCAGCAGCAGCAGCAGCAGCAGTGAGGCTCCGTACTCCACCGAATAGTTCCCATTCAGAGACAGGAAAATTCCCTATTTCAGGAATTTTCGCTGCAAACGTTGCCGAAATACCCCGAATATTATATCCCGGCACACCAGTGGTAATTTCCGCCCTCATCCACGCACACAAATGCTGTAACTACACGTGTCTCACGTACTGGCGACTTTTGAAATCTTAACCAGCCCCTCCACTGCAGCACAACAAAATCATGACTTTATTAGTTCATCTACATTTAGTGCACTGCATATTGTGGCCTTCAAGTATAACACCAATAGTGAACTAGAAAGCACTCCGCGAAAACATAATAAACGAATCCCAAAGGCTATGCTTGCGTGGTGCATGCGTCAGAACCGACTACAGCAGATGAAGGCGCACTGTGACCGCTAATTACCGGTAGTCATGGGAGAATTCAACCATTCCTGAAATTGCCTGCAATATCACGAAGATTCCCTTTTTCCCGTTGGCTCAAAATGACAGGCGAAAATTTTCTCCATAAAAGAAAAAATTCCCTGCACGTAACATCACTGAGTAATAGTAGTATAGTAGGAAGCAGTAGCAATAGTTAAATCTTCTGTATACTATTACAGATGGTGGTACTGCTGCAGCCTTTAGTACAGGAGGCAGCGTCAGTGAACAACATTGTGATGTGACCCCCCTTCAATTGTTTTTTTTTTCCTTTCTCTATGAGTTGCACTTCTAGGTGGTTGAAGCCATGGACCTCAAGCTAACTCGGTCGACCAGGCGATGCAATGAGCCCTATACACCTCGTCGTTGCAAAAAGTCCCGCCTACACAGCAGCGTAACACGAGCGACAGAGACTGGGGAAAACTATGCTCCCATCAAAAAGAAAAAAAGAGAAATATTCAAAGCGTGGAGGACGCTCTTTGCGTGAGTGTTCACAGACTGCGGCCGCCCAGAGGCGTCGATGACGCATACCACGCGCGATCCGTCAACTCCGTCCATCCACCCACCGCAAGACGCGCGAGAGTGCTCGCGGGTGTAAACAGACGTGACACACTTATCCGCGGCAGGCCGCCGCCGCAACGCCCGCACCGCGAAGTCTTCGGCTGCGCGAGTCGAGCGCTCGAAATAAGCAAACAAGATGGAGTGAGCTGAAGTGAAGGCGAAACAGTGGCCATCCAGCGAGAGAGAGACCACAGTGTAAGAAAACAGAAAAGAAATTGAGAGAAGTCCGGCGTCGAAAAGGGGGCCGCACACCAGCCGCCCTGCTCTTCGCCCAGGCTCGTCCGTCGAGCGGCATACCGTGGCGTTAATATTACCGCTCAGCGAGCGGCAACATCCAAGTTGCCCTCGCGGCGAGGTCAGCGCTAAGCCGTGAGAGCGACGCGCCGCCGGCCACCGCGGCTATGCGGCGGGCCGACAGGAAGCGGCAGGGTCCAATTATGCCCCGAGAAGTGAGGGTGGTAGGTCATCCCCTTCTTCGCGTTCCGGAATATGGGCCATCTCGACGCGGCCGTGCCAAAGGCGCCGACGCCGATTAAGGACGAGCATCGCGCGCGCGCGCGGATGGGCCTGCCGACGTCGTTGCGTTTCGCCCCGAAGCTATGACGCTGCTGCACGAGCTGATATAGAGTTGTGGTGCAGGAAGAGGAGAGAAACGGGTTGGCTCGGTAGGCTGTAGCTGTGTGCATTGGACGGGAACGAACGTCAGTAGAAATGCAGCTATATAAAGGAGTTTTAGAGTAGCTGACGCAAAGCTTCGCGTTAGGGTATTTTCGTCACTGCGTAGGCGTCGACCGATATTCTCGTGCGATCCTCCGTTGAGTGATGGAAATGACGGGTGGCCGCAACGAATGTTATCTTTATTGTACGCTACGTGCAGGGAGTATCACTTGTTATGTTTACTTATTCAGTACAATGCTGATGTTTATTGACTATCACCTTTAAGCGTACCAGAAATTTGGAACCACGTTATTGACCGATGAGCAGCCGAAATATTCAGGATCCCTTTAGAGTGCTGATGCGCACGTTAGCCAGGATCTTGCTTGCCTAGTGTCGTTATCCTTGAGTAATTATTCAAGTAACTAGTACCCACAAGTGTTATTGGCAACAGAGGAGAGAGACGCCCTATATCCGTATGGGTCATATATAACTATATAATGAATAGTTAACAAGTGTATTGTTACTTCTTGAAAATTAGCTAAACGTGAGCTGAGGCATCGCATACATACGTGTGCCCATTTTTCTCCGATCAGAACTACAAAACTCTCTTGGTTATTACGTTTACTTATCCGGTAATGATGCGGGTTAAGATGCCTTCAACCGCTTAAAATATTATAGTCAGTTCCAAAGGATAGAATTATTTAATTACTGAAAGAGTAATACATACCAAGCGATTTCCTCGTAACCCATGACTCACTCACTTCGCTTTTCTGTGCAAAGCCAACTTGCCCCAAAGGTTTGCAAATATATCTCTACGAAAACAGATACATAAGCAACACGACCTTTAAGAATACAAAAGTTTCGGAAGGCGCAAAGTTCAACAACAAATTGATAAGAAAATAAAACAAGAGCTAATGAAGGCAGTCTACAACGAATAAAAGGGCACACGGGCTTCACGGATATATATATATATATATATATATATATATATTATTAACACAATACTTATGTGCACTATAACTAATGCGCTCTTACTGTGCGAACTTTACACAGTTCCAAGCTACAGTCACGGCCCATACCCACGTATACGCTACTGGAGATAACGGGCTCGCAAGCGGAAACAACCCACAGACACGGAACATGCAAGACGGTGCGAAATAAATGAATGAATTGAATGAAACCCAAAGTAAAATGAACTGATGCAAACATGTAAAATATGCCGAACCCTGCGGGCCAAGAAGCGGTTATCTTCCCTCCACACCAAAGCTCTCGGCCGCGCAATGTATCACACACTTCGCGGCCGACGTTAATTGCGGTCATTAAGCATATGTGATTACGTACGTCGGCTGGGAGATGAAACGAAGGCGCGGTGTAGATGGTGCGGTGTGAGAATGCCTGCGGTGTCTAGCCTCGGCACTGTATAATGCGAGATTCATTCGTAACAAGCAGCGGATGCATGGTTGAGTAAGCGCCTTCCAATCAGAGTGCAAGCCTCGGACTGTTCTTTTTTTCTTTACTTTAGACGAGGATAGGATACCTACACATTTGTCTTTAGTTAAATAGACGTCTTTTCATGTCTGCAAGCGATAACCTCTTGACGTCACTGTGTCGATACTGAGTTAGCGACGACCGGCAAACAGGTTCAGATCACGCTATTAATTTCGTGCGTCCATGCTTGCCGGTATCCTCTGTCGAATTTTGCTGCAGCGTAGTTCTGGCGTTAATTTCTCGTTCAACGACCTAACCTGCCGACCCCGGTTAACCGAGACGCGATGCGAGTCTCCAAAAGACTCAAAGGCAAAGTTACCAGGACCAATCGATCTCAAGAACCCGCTCGAAGACAGCAACACGGACACCTGAACATATTTTACGATGACGTCAGAGTACAGAGCACTATAGCTGGTACGTGCCAATAGGGGGACACTCCCTGTGACTCCGACCGTCAGAAATACGGCTACACTAAGTCACCCGAAATTCTCTTCAATTATGTTTGAAAAAAAAACCTTGGCAATACAGTCTAAAGTATCGTGTCAGCACTTTAATTCAATCATCACACTTTGCTGACTGGACATGTCCTGCGAAAATAAGCGACACATTACATTAAACTGCGTTTCATTGGACGCCTAACTGATGAAAGTTCTACAGCATTCCAATATAGTAACAATTACGTGTTTACACATAAACAGAATGTCTACTGGTGCGAACACAAGCTCAACATAACTTAAGCGTAGTTCGCCCTCGCGCTGTCAATTCCTAGCTTCCCGGTTAGCTCAATCGGTGGAGCGACCGCCCCGCAAAGGCGTTAATCCTGGGTTCGAACACCGGACCAGGACAAATTTTCGGTAACCAAGCAGCTTCTTTTTTTTTTTTTTGGGAATTCAGTATGAATTTCCTTGTGGCTGCATGACGAATGGCCGGATGGGCGTCTTCTTTCCCGTTCTTAAACGGTAGTTGTTATACAGACACAAGAATCACCTCATCAGGAAGTCACGAGAACGGAAAGTCTAACGTTAGCGCAGCGTAGTTACAATTTCACTAATATTATTCCATTCTAACATAAAGCTTACAGGTATCAATGAAAAATTCATACGAAATCGGCATTGCAACGCTGGTGCCAGACGACCAACAGAAAATGTAACATTATTACCACAAGGAGTTTTGTAAGCTATGCAGCCCCAATAGGCCGTAGCTTCCACTTCCGCTCTGTCGATCAATCGATCAATCACTTGCTGGCAGAAATGCAATTTCGACGCATTTATTAAGCTGATGTATTTTCAGGGGGAGACTCGAAACTAATTATAACACGTAAAGACTAAAAATAACTAATAGACAAAGTGTTAACAAAATTAGTGAGCACAAACCATACGCAGCACCGGCGCTGTAACGGACTTGGCGCAAAAAGCACACGGATCACAGGCTCCTCAAGCAGGAGCAGATGAGGGCTACATAGGCCCCTATAGAACGGGTTAAGCACATGCAGAACAAAAACAAAACAAAAAAACACCGAGACAAAGTATGTAAAGGGTGTAGAGAGAAACTATCGGAACGATAAATGAGCACTTTAAAGCCTCTTGGCCCCGACCGCGGAAAACAACGAACAAAAAACTGAACGGCCAGAGATAACGAAGCTAAAGCAGACAAGAAAAAAAAAAGAATACTGCACAAGGAAAGGGAGATAACGAAACGAAAGTGCACACACGCACCCACATCCAACGAGAAACACGCACCCACATCCAACAAGAAAGAAGTGCCGGAGCGTACAGAGACGGCTGTTTGTCCTGCCGCCTCCGTATACGTCTTTCCAGCGCATAGCCACACACGCCGCTCGGTTACAGCCGGGCCGCAATATTTTACAGCACTGGTCGGGGCGGTGATTAAGAGAATGCGGACAGCGATGATGATAATGACGATAAAGGAGACGAGGTAAGAAGAAGAAGAAGAAGAAGACATCGACGCGGGGAGCAACAGAGGAGAAACCGATAAGCCTCGAGAGCGGGCTCGGTTTCTTTTTTTTTTTTTGTTTTTTTGTATTAATTGTTCTCACTCCAGGTTTATTCTTTTCTTCTGGGCCGCCGTCGTCACCATTGTAGGAAGCAACAGCAAGCAAGCAGGGGAGTGCGATGGATGCGATAATTACAACACAAGGTCTCTTCGTACATTTGTCTTTGATGCATGAAAAGAAAAAAAAGCTATCAACCAGCTATAGCTTTGTAGCCATAAGATAAAGCGGGAAAATGGTGCGAACTTTTTAGACGAAAAAAAAATTCTATTTCTTTCCACTCCGGGACGTGAAAACGGGACAAATGCCTCTCCGGGCCGGTCACGCACGCATGGCCCCATACCGATTTATTATTATTTTTTCCTCTACGTGCTATAAGAACGTTGCGTTCTATACAGGTATATACGTGACAAGTCGTTTTTGTTTTTTTACGCACCTTCTAATACCATTTCCCAACTCTTTCCTTGACATTACTGTCAGTTAGTTCTCACTAATATTGTGTCCTACAGAGAAACTATAAGCCACTAAATTTACACTTCTTTCACCACCTAGTGAAATTACGCAATGTACTTGTCTGGCCCGCATTCAGCTCATAAATAAAAATTTTGCATTAACCTCACAGCAATAGGCCGCTAAACCTACAAAAGTGGATATACGGGACAGGCATCTTATTTTTATTTATTTATTTATTCATTCATTCATTTGTACATACAGCGGCGATGTACTTCGTACAGTACACAAACCTCCCAATATTTATATATATATATATATATATATATATATATATATATATATATATATATATATATATATATATCATTCGTCGGCACAGTCAGGTCAGCCGTAGGTACACTCCCTCATATGTTCGATAACGTACTCACATCAACATCGTCGAATGTGAATGACAAAAGGTTTGAGCAGACACCGGGCTAAACATGAATGATTGCCTGTGGGGGTGAGAATAATACTGCGAGTAGCGTACGAACCTAAGTGAGCACGTACGAGCAAAGTTACCCTCGAGGCTTCACGAACACATCGCGTTATCTCTTATCAATTTCTTTGTCATCGAGTGGACAGAGCACTATAGGGTAGGTATTGCAATTGACACTGTGTTTTCTTCTCTGTCCCGTCCTGGATGCGCTATAACTCGAACAACATGAATAACCAACAAGCCCACCGTGCAACCTTAGTCGACTGATAGAAAGATGCGTTCCTGTGAGAATACACGGCGATATTATATTAAAGCGGTCACTAATGAGGCACAATAAAATTCAGGTTGGACGGACAAATTATTCCAAATACACAGCGGCCTCATGCAGGGGAGGTCGCTGATTTATGTATTCTACAAGAGAGCACGGCAAAACGAAGTGGAATATACAGTGAAAGATAGCTACTAAATGGAGAGATGCAAAAATGAGCAGGCGTCACAGAAAGTGGCATTCGTTTTCCGAGCTCCAGAATTATGGACTCTGCCTGACAAGGTTAAGGTATGCAAATTTTCAACTAAGACTCCCTTAGTGCCGCCACGTCTCCCCCGCCAGCCCCAACCTCTGGGCTGCTGCAAAAACCCGTAACCCTCAAAAATGAACTTCCAAGGCGGCGAAGTCAGAGTGAGTCAGCAGGTGCTCTCTCGTGCCACGGCCCACAAAATAAAATCCCCCAGACTGAGATGAAAAGGCCTAGAAACTAAGTGCAATATCAGTATTTCCACTGGACGGCATTGCGCTCTCCCATAGTAGAGTACCTCAACATCGTTAACCACTTTTTTTTTTCTAAACAGTATTTCCTACATTTTCACCAAGTCTTGTAAATTCTGTCCATATATCATCATGTACATTGTCCATATTGTGATTAATGTATATATGTACACTCTAAGCCAAAATTAGGCAAAGTTGGACTAACTGCAGTCGTTAAACCAATTGACGAACGGTTCGTCCAACAGGGACTAAATGTGTGACAATGCGTGTCTTGCGCAACCGCCCGGCAATGAAGGGACCAACGGGGAGGGCAATTGCGCCGCGATCGCCTCCTGTTGATGCTGCACTGCAATGCTCGGCGTGGTCGGCGATCATGAAAACAAGTTAAATAGGCTATACGCCACTGTGAAAGTGAAGCACTATGAAACGAATAGAAGATGAATAAAGGTAAGCTGTTCATCAGCGGTCGTCTACCCACACAGTGACCACAAGTTCAAAGCGATATATAGGAAAAGTAGGCTTCGTACGTCATCGGTATCAAGCGGGCTGCCGGTGTGAGTGCATTGCCGGCACAAGCGAAAGAAACGCCGCGTACAAGTTCACAAAAATAGTAGCTCAGGCAAACTTATGTCTTTTTATCCATGCGACAATCTTTATCAAAAATCCAACGTGTAGGCGATCGCGGATACGACTAATCGTGCGGCCAGCGGTACACAGGTTGTGCCTTACCAGCATGATGAAAGAACCGTGCCTGCGAACGGTCTCGTCGCTCTAAGTATACAGATATCTACATCACTCGGTAAGGCACAGCGAACATGGGGCACTTACCTATTGTTCAATTGTAACTATAAAATAACGACGACGAAAATTCCACGCGAGCCGCATGTTGCGATCACCGGCGGTCGTTGAGTCGTACTCGTCGTAAGCCTAGCGACGCCGTCGGCAAGCCGACACGGTATGGCATCGGCAAGGCACCTGCGGCTGCTTCGCCGGCTTTCGCGCACAAGTGCCGCTGCTTTGTTTGTGTTTGCGGACTCGTGCGCCAGCACTGCGAACGCTGGTTCGGCCGACATGATCGAATACCAGCTGATAATTCGTATTCTCGGGCTGAAGGCATGCTGAAGATTAGATGGATCCATATTAAAAGATCGATGCGCATCGGTGCTACGAATAAGCCCATGTAAATTTTCGCGTTACGGCGTCAATATTTATTGTTTTCTTAAGCCGAGTAAAAGTCGCCCACTGGCACTAGATGGGAGGTCAAAATACTGTGCTATATATACCCGAGAGTCTGTTCTCTGTAGTACAGCGCGGGCAGTCAGTGTTTGCGGTGTTTTATTTTGAAATAATAGTGCGTATGTATGTATGTGTGTGTGTGTTGCATGAATAACATACTATGATCTTCAGTGTTGATTAAATTGGAATGAACATAAAATATACTGCACAAACGCAGTGTCGCCATTTTTTTGCCATTGGTCCAGACGGTTCAACTGTTAGTCCAACTGGAGCATTCTACTGGGGCCAACATTTAAACCAAGTGGAGTAAGTGCTTGGGGTAACAGTTGAGCCCTTGCAGTTACTCCCGCAGTTAGTCCGAAATTGGTTCAAAATCTGTGGCAGCGCATTTAGACCCCTAAAGGACCAATGGCATACCCCACTTTAGTCTTTTTCGGCTTAGAGTGTAGTGTATGTAGTTATTAGTACCATGGACTATGGACACCCTACGGACTTGGACACTTTCGTTCAAATGTGTAATGTATCTTGTGCTTCGTCATTTGTTTGTTTTTGTGCTTGTTGTACAGACGCTCGTTCCACAGGTTTGTTGCGTCCCATGATTCGAGTGTCGTGTGTTCTTGTCCTCTTCGTCCCCGTGAAAATTGCGCTACTACACCATATGGTTAAATGATGTCTCACCAACTAGCCCAGCTCTCAACCCTACTGATACAATAAACTTTTTTCAAAACAGCTGGTGGTTCCATTGTTTTACATTGAATGTCGGGACGGCATTATGCTCTCCCATAGTAGAGTACTATGTACTCTAAATCGTTAAACTCTTTTTCTAAACATACATAACATGGCGCCTGCCATCCCAGTGTAAAAAAAAAAAATACACCAGAACAGGCAGGCGCCTTGCAGCGCTGGGAGTCGCCCCTAGTACCTCCGTTGCCGGAGGCGGATGCTGTATAACCCCTCGACCAAAGCTGCGGTGTGCAGTAGAGTTAGCGCAGCTGTGCTGCCCTGCCCGCGTGTTGCAAGCGGTTGCAAATCGAGGTGGCGTGAGTGTAGGGCAGAAATGAGGAAGTCTGCGTGTTAACCTCCCTCTCCTTTGTGCGTTCTCCTTCTCTCCCCCTACAGATAGAACGGCCTGCTCCCGTTTGTACTATACTCACCCCACTAGCATGTTGTACAGCTGTGCAGTCGCAGCGACCGTGTTAACTTTAGTAATTTTCCCCCCATTTGTAGTTTTACGCGTAATTATCTGTTGCAGCCGCAACGGCAACGCGCGAGCAACGTGTTTACATCGCCGCGTCACGCAGCGTTGCGCGCGGAGTTTCACTTCGCCTTCTTCGCCCCCCCCCCCCCCCCCCTTTTTTTTTGCCTATTACCTTTTCTCTTCGTTTTTGACTTTCGGTGCACGCCATTGCGCCTTTCACGCAACTACCTCAAGGAAGGAAGCGATACGGCAGAAGAAAAGCTCGAAGCTACTTCAACAGCAACGGCATGCAGCCGTCTTTCCGACACGCTTCAGTGATGATGACTGCGTATACGAGCGTGACCTTCTGAGGAGCAGTGAGGAAGCGGAGGGCACACTCTTGTCTCAGGTTTTCGCGCACACCAACGCAGCTTCTTTCGCGCATTCAAGATTCACTTTATACCTTTTCCGTGGGCGTCTTACGCAGCCGTGCAGGAAGCAAATGAGAAGAAAAAAAGATGGCTGGCATTACGTCACGCCGACTAGGAAAAAGGGAAGCTAACACGGCACCCCTATCATCTATGAGGACTCGCGCAACGTCACGAGAAACGAAAGCGAACGTAATGGTCGAAAAGATATCGCGTTAAATGACTTGCGGCGCTCTGAAGGCCTATATATACAGCCAAAAGTACTGTGTAAAAAGGACAGGGATACACAGACGCACAGAGCGTATACCAAGCCAAGTTTACTTCCTTGAGCACACAGTTTTTTATGCAGGCGCACCAGCGCCATCGGACCGGTAGTGACAATCAATTTGTAAGAACAACAAGCTTTTCGAAGTGTTTCCTTGCTTTTCCACAGTATTTCTTCAGGAATTACGAAGCATAAAAGCTCAGCTGCTCAAGCATTAAAAAGCCCCGCCGCGGTGGTCTAGGGTACTCGGCTGCTGACCCGCAGGTCGCGGGATTGAGTCCCGGCTGCGGTGGCTGCATTTCCGATGGAGGCGGAAATGTTGTAGGCCCGTGTTCTCAGATTTGGGCGCACGTTAAAGAACCCCAGGTGGTCGAAATTTCCGGAGCCCTCCACTGCGGTAGCTCTCATAATAATATGGTGGTTTTGGGACGTTAAACCCCACATATCAATCAATAAATCGTAAATATCGCGCAGGCATCATATCTGTAGTTAACGTCACGACAATCTTGCTAGGATTTGTATTCACGACGCCTCCGTAAGGCTGATATTTCGTCCGATGAGTTATGACCGTATAAGTCTTTCCCCTTAAACCAGAGAGAAAGCAAAGCGAGAGGGAAAACGCCAGTCTGAAGACACGCTGAATCGCTTCCCCGTAGTAGCACTGTGCAGCAGTGACGTTGACGAGAACCAGATGCCGTCGTGTCTGGCGGCTAGCCTGCGTGGGCCTCGGTGTCAGGTGACCGCGACTGTTGGCCGGAATAAATCACGGGATATGGCGGCGCGCGATCTTGCCAACTCATTTCCGCTGCCGCTTCGTGTACCGTCGGATACGGCCGTAAAAGAAACAGGAAAAGAAAAAAAAGGTAAAAAAACGGAGTAGGGAGCGTCACGTGAGGATATACTAAAGCCTGTAGTCATAATATTTGTACGTAAGGGAAGGGATCGAGCGAAACAGGCGCTCACGTCGTGGTCAGGCAAACCACAACTTCTATCTGGCAAGCAGCGCACGGAGGGAGATGGTAAAGCCGGTTGCGAAGGCCTGTTACGCGTAGGAAAAAAAAAAATGCTTACGAGGAATCGTGATGCGTTCGCTCTCCAGACGCGCGCGACGAGCGTTGGATTCTGGGAAACGCTGCGTACGACGTCTGGTTCGTTGCAGACATGAGCGCAGGTCAGCACAGTGGTCTATACGTATAGACGATCGAGATTTAGTCACCTATATTTGAGAGCACCGACACAGAATACCACAAAAGTGGAGTCTGAGCGCTCGTTGTGCCTCTCGCTGTCCATCTATCTGGCGAATACCGGTTCCACGCAGCAAGTACACCCCAATGGACTCCGTACCAAGTGGTCAGGCCCCAATTGCAGCAAATCCTCACCAACTACACTGGTTACGGAGCTCAGCTTATGACCCGCATGTCGCGGGTTCGATGCCTATCGCGCCGGTCGCACTGCGACGGAGGCGGAACGCTGGTGGCCCGTGTACTGTACAACAAACGTTAACGCCCACGAAACGGTAGAAATTTCTGAAGTCTTCTACTACGACATGCTTCTTAACCATATCGTGTTTCTGGCACAAGAATCAAATATTACTTGTTGATATCTTACGTCCCGACAACACCGCATGATTACGAGAAATGCCATAGAGGAATAGCCTGGAACCTAATACCACCGTGATTTTCTTCAACGTGGACACAAAAAAGAATACCGCGGGTCTCTATAGTATTCCGCCTCCATCGAAACCCGGCGCCCAGGACGTAAAAGCCCAGAAATTTTCACTATTACACAAACATCGACGACTATACAGGTGGTTGCGCAGCAAGTCGAGTTTACTAACAAGCTGAGATTCGTCAAGAAATAAAAGTTAACCTTTCCCTCAGAGCGGTGAGCCACCATCGCCGCGAGGCGATCCGACACAACTTTCCTGTATTCATCTGCGTCAAAACCGGTCGCACGTACTGAGGGGCGTGCGGGGTCAAGCCAGATCTACTCTCGCGGGCGCACCGCGGGACCGGCTTCAATGCCACCGCCTCGATAGAGAAAGCGGACCATTGTAATCGGCGCGGTTGCGGCAATGGTGCCGCATTGCTGCCAAAGAACGCGGTGTCGTAGCAGGCATGAAGGCGCGAGGAACACGCAAGGACTCGCGCCCACCGCTGCCGCGACACTTCGTCGGCGTCGTCGGCAGGTCACGCGCCCGCCCTTCGCAGTGAAGCCAAACCCGCTCTTTACCTTCAAGTCGCCGGCGCAGTCTACTATAGTTCGGTGCAGCACTAGCGGCAGAGTCGGCGATGGACGTGTGCTCCAGATCGACGCCCCAGCGGGAGCGCAGCCAGGGAGCGACACTCCGGGCCCATGCCTCCCCTCTACCCTACGGAATTTATTTCGCCGTGCGCACATAGCGCGAAATGACCATTGCATTTTAGATTAAAGAGGTCCCCATCTTTACCCCCAAAAAAAAAAGATATATACAACCCTGCGTCCCAATAATGATATTGCAGCCGAAGTGGTGTCCCTAAGCCCCAGCTCCTGTTGGATGCATGCACATCATGGGCAGCGTCTCAAGGACTAGAAACTCATACCCGCCGTTCTTTAGGTATATCGTTATGCTTCAATTCATGCAGGACTTCAAGCAAAATGGTACGACTGCGGCCAACCAGTCATGTGTTGAAAGAGAGACCATCACTTTTGTTAAAGTTTTGTAGCTCAAAAGTGTGAAATGCTACACAAGTCTGCACTAAGATAGTGCTGCCTCATATCTCCCGTGGTCTATGTATCTAGCGCGCAACGTTCGGTTGGCTTCTAAAATCTGTCACCACAAAAAATCAAAAATCATGAGCGTATACCTGCAGGTGCACATATAGAAGAATCATGCTTTAAGCAGTGATAAGTAGTAGTAATGCTTCTTATTGTGTCTAACAAAAAAACAAACGAGGCGTTAAAATTACACTTTCCTTTATCTTTTATTGTATAGGTAAGCTCTCGTAGAACAATATTTTAGGCTAACGGTATTATCTCAGTTATTAATTGCAATACATTACTCCAAGGGATACAGAGGCACTCTTCAACACGTGTTCTTCCATTACGTAGTGAAACGCTGCGTATAAACTCTCAAGGTAGATGTAAAACACAGAGCGAACAGAATGAAAAAGATATACACAAGGAAGACCCTCTAAAAAATATGAAGTTGATCTGCATAGAATAGTCGCCACATTTTTTACGTCAAAGCCACCCGGTACCTAACTAAACAGACGCATGCAGTAATGCGAGGGCACGATTTAGCACAGACTGCCCAGAACTAGCCCTTAATATAGCACATAACCGCGGAAACGATCGAACTGGCTCAAGGTCGAACATCACAGAAGTGGCTACGACCACGCCGAAATCACTCGTTCCAATTGCACGCTAGCCATCGGCCCCGCCCTTTGAAACTAAAAAAAAAAATGAGGGCTCTAGATGATGTACTCTTTACTATGCAAAAAGCGTAAACTGCTTTCAAGTGAATAGCAAACACAAGCCCGTTCATACGTCCCAATGTCACACTCGTATTCGACGTTCAACTTAATCACCAGCATCCCGTTTACAATTCGGGCTAAGGGTACGTAAACTACTCTAAACATTTATAACTATTTCTCTCTAACGGTTTTGTTTCTGCTTTTCGAACTCGAGTAAGTACCACATTTGCAAGAAGTTCTAAATAAGGAAGTCTAATTGACTGGCGCAAATGCTCGGGCTAGGTCAAATAACTCAGTGCCCGGACAAGCTGCCCGAGCATTTCGTGCCAGTCAAATCAACTTCAGCAGCTATGCCGACAGCAAACGCTTGATTGATTGATTGATTGATTGATTGATTGATTGATTGATTGATATGTGGGATTTAACATCCCAAAACCACCATATGATTATGAGAGACGCCGCAGTGGATGGCGCAAGAAATTTCGACCACCAGGAGTTCTTTAACTGGCACCCAAATCCGAGCACACAGGCCTAACACATTTTCGCCTCCATCGAAAATGCAGCCTCCGCAGCCAGCATTCGCGACCTGCAGGTCAGCAGCCGAGTACCTTAGCCATTAGACCACCGCGGCGGGGCAACAGCAAACGCTGCTAAGCTCTGAATAATGTTTAGACTAATGCAATCGAGACCGTCAATTTGTGAACTGCAGAAAGCCTTCGATATGCAATGAATGGTTACCACGTGGACGTCGTTGTAGCGCGAACTGAAAGCTAAACACAACAGGAAAAGGTACCCGCGGACATCACGAGCGCTACTGACTTCCGCTTTGCGCTTGGTTTATTTCGCTTCGACGACATCGGCAGGTGTTAATCGACCATAGCACAGTAACACGTAATCCGAAATATCGTTACTAGTTGCAGTCAAGCTTTACTTGTAACGGTTATAAACGTGAAAGTGTGAGTTAGTTGGTTCTCCAATTCATAATACATGGACAGACAGACAGACAGACAGACAGACAGACAGACAGACAGACAGACAGACAGACAGACAGACAGACAGACATTACTAAGGTCTATCAACATCGCAAGAAAAATAAACTATTGACGTAATCGAGGGGCGACAGACAAGTTGGGAGTCTGCACTTATAAGCGTCCCCTTGCTCAGTCCTCCTTTAGCTTTTTTTCCCATTCGCGCTGTTAATGAATTCTGTCTGCCTATAAGCCTGGCTTTGAAGAAAAAAATCTTACATTATCGAGAAATAGCATGGCAAGCGTGAGAGGGTTGTCTGTAATATATATATATATATATATATATATATATATATATATATATATATATATATATATATATATATATATACAGCACACAATGTAAACCAACCTTCGGACCCCATCTGAGACGTCGCCCAGGGCTGAACACAATGTAGACGTTTTACTGCAAGCCATTTTTTCTTACACGTGGCCTTCACTGATTTGGACCTTCAGCGGTCACTCTCCGATCACTCTCAGTGACACGCCTGGCCCTGCTACTACATCCGTGTTTCTCTTAACAGGACGGCGCGGTGCACGCAACTAGCGAGCCCGGAGGCTTGCTAGCAGGGTGAGAGAGGGCACGCGAAAGCGAGAATGAAATGGGGGAGAGTAAAAGGAGGCAGCGACCGGCGGCGCCCTGCCGCAGAGAGGTCGCGCGCTCCCAGACGCCCTATCCTTCGGGGCGTCGGCGTCGTCAACTCGAGCAATGCCTTCGCGCGCAATGATCGCGACGGCGTGGGCTTCCAGAAGGGGCAACGTGGACGATGGGACGGCCCAAATGACGGCGGCGTGTAAATGGGACCCCTTGGCGCGGTCCCGCCACAGGCATGACAATAGTTATAGCGCGAGAACAAAACGACGACACAGAGACAAGAAGGACATCTCTGTGTCGTCGTTTTGGTCTCTGGGTCGTCGTTTTGTTCTCGCGCTATAACTATCGTCATGCCATACCAACTAGCCCAAGCTGCCACACTTCCGCCACCGGATTCAGGAAACAACACCAGAAGCACCGTACTCTCGAAACGTGTTGTTGCGCTGGTTGGTTCATCCTTCATAAATGCGGTGATGCACAGTAACGAACCCCTTTCGTCTTGGACTGCGTCTCAGCCATTTCGATTTAGCGCCACGTTGATTCAATATGGTTTAGAGACATAGTTTCATATAGGGCATTAACTCACAAGTTTGTCCGGGCTAGTCGGATCATAGCAAGGGCAATCGTAATTTGGGGGGAAGGGGTGGGGGCAGTGTACAACCACCCTTTATGTATGTCCGTGCACGAGATTGTAGCGGTGCGGTATGTCACACACACGTGCAAAATTCTAAACATTTTAAACGGGATTTATGCCCCACCTGTTCGGCTGCTTTGCTGTTGATTAAATTACATACCCTACCGGATGACAACGAAGCGTAGTAATAATGAGAGCAAGGCAAATGAATGCCGACGAAAAAAAGACTTGCCACGGGTGGGGAACGAACCAAGGACTATAGCATTATAGGCCCAGACTTCTCCTTATTTAGTCTTTGCAGGGGAGCTCCTTTAGTCTACACTGCATCGTCATCCTTATCTTCGTAGTAGTAGTAGTAGTAGTAGTAGTAGTAGTAGTAGTAGTAGTAGTAGTAGTAGTAGTAGTCGGCATGCCGGTGCCGTGACCAGGGGGGTGAGCTAATAAAGAAATGAACAACGCGAAATAATGTTCATGCTGCTCGCAGTCATGACATTCACGATGATCACTTTTGGTAAAAAATAACGGGAAATCAATTCACACTTTCATAGCATTAATTGGAGACTTAGATTACCTGTAACACACGAAGACAAAACACGTAACGCAAGGTGTTCGCCGAAACGCCCTGGCCATAGTCCGCACGTCACGTGATCTCGTTTAGCCCCATCAATGCATGTGCTTGAAACGTATAGCGGCGAATGCTACGGGGACGCGTGATCTCACCAACCAATCACATACACCGGCGCACTTGCACCTTCACTGCCCCGTGGTCATCATGGCCGACATCTTTTGTTTGATCGTTTTCCCACGTCGATCTTGGGGGCCGAGCAACAAGAGCTTGTCACGCCACACAGTGCCCGTGCACTGCACGCCTTCTTCTGACGCGCCGTCCAAGGGCTGGCCTTGTCAGGATCTTTAGAAGGCCGCGGCCCGCTCAAGTCCGCGTGCGACAACTTCGCCCCAAGCTGCGGACGCCTGTCACCCGCAGATCTATTTACGCGTCGTCCGGAGTCCAACACACCTCGAGACGGCCTCGACATCAGCCTCGAGTCTCCACGCGAGCGTAAACTTGAAATGCGACGCTCGATCACCAAGGCGAGCAACGTGTTCTCGGAGGAAACACCACGATACGCAACTTTTCTACAGCGATAGAATCATTTGGCATTCCTTTATTTACTCCGCTGCATTCATCACGTGTAGAGGTCGGCAAACTCACTCGTGAGACTGCTCCCTTACTCCCCCCCCCCCCCCCCCGTATTCTAGAACCTCCCTGCACTCAACGCTTCGTCTTCACTTTAGAAAGCCACTGGGAGCGCCATCTCTAGGCACGGCAAGTCACTACATATCAACAATTGTCAGCGGTGATTCTCGGGTAGCGCAGCGTCAATTTCAGCCGAGTGGTGGCGCAGCGCTCGACTCGGTCAAGTGAAGGGTGAAAGTCGCGTCGAAGAAACGTTTGTGAATACGCGGGTCAGACTCAGATCGAGCAGCAAGTCTGAACGAATCTGGGTGAGTACTACTTTGATGAGCTTGAGTCCCAGTGAGTCCGGATGAGAAGAAGTAATCGACAGATCCCACGTACCTGGAAATCGGCGTTGCGCGAAGCAGGCGAAGGGAAGGTGACCATGTTGCAATTTTTTTATTGAGCGACAAGCCATGAAATGATGCTAAATATAAAATGTTTCACACACAGACATATGTTGAAGAGCTGCAGATGTTTACATGACCAGTTGTTTCCGCAACGACGCCAACTAGAACATGCGTATTAGCAACACCAGAAGCTGATATGAAGTGGTGATGCTCGCGAGGATGCTGACCATGGACACTGCTACATAAATCAACTTCAGCGCATGGCAACTAACCACAATTCAAGTTAACCGGACGTGGCGGCTGTATCAAAGGAGTACATATGTAACGTTTATAAAATTGGGCAGGCAGCATTGCAACCACTATTGACGTTTCACGAAGATTAGCGTCTTTTTGAAAAGTATATAGTTCCGAGACCTGGCGTAGCTCTGTGGTTGAATGCTTGACTGCCACGCAGAATTCCTGGGTTCGATTCCTGCTAGGACCCTGAAATTCATTATTTGCATTCACGGGGGGTCAACGCTGCATATGTCGGGTTTTCTTAACACTGACATGTATTCTATGCTTTCATTGATTCGACGCTACCGATGTCGGGTACAGCTTAACGCATTAAAATTTCCCATGTGTTTTATCGTCGTTCCTGGGGGTAGATACTAAGTTTCAATCATTTTTGGCACATACCCGCATACCAGCGGCACATACTCGCACCTGGGTATGTGCCACTGTTTGACCGGAAATGTTTGACGACGTACGCGACGGGACTGCGACATTATTCATGTCTTGACCAGCGTATCATATTCGTCAAGCCATCTTAACCTCCCATGCTAATTTTGGTTCACGCCAGGTTGAGGGGGTGACCACGAGAGCACCCAGGCGTAAGCGGATAGATAGATAGATAGATAGATAGATAGATAGATAGATAGATAGATAGATAGATAGATAGATAGATAGATAGATAGATAGATAGATAGATAGATAAGCTCAAAGTCGCCGAAGTTCAAGAAATGTTTCGCATTTAAAACGCCAGGCCTGCGCGGAAGATGCAGCACAGTCACAGCGAAGTTGCATGATTTATGAAGCAGCGTTCAGAGGTATACCATCCTCGCAAGCACCAGCGCATCATATCAGCTTATCACTCCTGGCGTTGGTAATACTCACAATCCCGTAGGCATCCTTGCGCAAGTGCGAACAACTTGTCATATAAATGCCTGCAACTGTTCACCATATGTCTGTGCGTGCGACATTTGTACATATCCTTAGCGTCATTTCATAACGCATCACTCAATAAAAAAGAATTACAACCCGGTCACCTCCCCTCCGCATGCTTCGCATAACGTCGATTCTCAAGGCACGTGGGATCTGCCGATTTTTTCGTAAACACACGGCTGACTGATCTGCCATTGTGGAATATAAAAAGCGCTAACCACTTCTGAAAACAGCGGATATGTAGTGCACTGAACTGCTGACATTGTATCCCAAATATGGTGTTGCGCTACCAAATTATCCAAATGGAACCATGTCACCCCGTTAGAGTTTCGACGTTCTATCGGTTAGACACAACCAAATGTATCTAACAAATAATTAGGTAAAGGAGGGAAACGGGACATTAATTGCTGTCAAGTGCAGACTACCGTATCCACTTAAATGTAACGCGATATTTTTTTTCTGATTTCAGCTAGCTAAATTCGACCTTCGCGTTGCAATCGAATACCGAAATGACTATTTTTCCATGCTGGGCGCAACGAAAAGTAACCCCTCGCATTACAATCGAGCGAACATGGTGTTGCTTACGACGTGCATTCGAATTAACATAAGTGGACTAAATATCACGCTATCCGCAGCTGGTATTTGAGCCCACATCGTGTTAGGGTCCTGGATTAGGATGCCGTGCGCAAAAACAGTAATTTTCGCCCGCTTTAATCGTCCCAATACCGATTATGAGGGCCAACGTAGTGGAGTGGGCTGCGGAAATTCGAGCCACCTGATGATCTTCAGCATGCAATTAAATCGAGGTACACGGGCCTCTATTGTATTTAACCGTCCTCCTTGCTGAAACAGTAGTTATGAGTGCTTCGATGCAGACCCGAAGGTCACGTGTTCGATCCCGTCTACGGCGGTCGCATTTCGATGGTACGGCCCGCACACTGTGCGTTGTCACGTTAAAGAACGTCAGTTGGTCGGAATTTCCGGAACCCTCCCGTACGGCGTCTCCCAGAATCGTATCGTGGGTTTGGGAAACGAAACCCCGGATAATAATAAAAATATAGCATTTCACATCCACGGAAACAGGGGCCGCCACGGCCTAGATTCGACCGCGCGACCTTCGAGTCAGCAATCGAGCACTGTTCAAACAGTAGAGCACAGCACCGGATAGATCTCACTCTTCTTTTTGTGTATTAACAAATAAATAAAGACGCAGCTGTCCCCATTTTTTTTCTTTTGTGACGGCTACCCTTTACCACTACATTTTAGCGGCAACAAATTAAGAAATCAGAGTGATATATACACATAAATACGGTCCTGCGCGTGGTCAGTTCAAAAATTCTCGTTTGAAGAGAGCACTCGTACAATCACAGTGCATTGAATGTATTTCACTCAATAGTCTTCAAAGAAAAAAAAGATGAATACTCTTTCACTGCTTTGCGATTTATTCGCAATAGACATGGGCCCCGCCCGTATGCAAGCCGGGGGGTAAAGTTTGCTCGGAGTCCATCGAGGCTCCTAACCAAGCAACGATCAAGGTGGAAAAAACACCACATGCTGAAAGCTCGATTTTGAGTATAGAGTCAAACGCCCTCATAACGAATTGCACGGAACCTTCAAGATAGTTCTTTAACACGTTACTTCATCGTAAAGATCGCGCACCGTATCATCACTGGCTCTACTTCCACGCGTGATTTGACAAGAATCCTTCGCGCAACGGGCACTCCCGTCGAACAGGCGTTCGACTTAACTTCGATGCCGTTGTTCGGTCGAATTCCTCGGCACTCCGGCCCTGATTGCGTCGTGTTCTTCAGAAGACGGCCGAACTCGGGAACCACGCAAGCTGTATACGTGTGTCTTGAAGTCGGAACTCGCTTAGAGAGTTCGATGCCAGGAGGCGGAGAAAGAAAGTTGAGTTCCTGTGTGTGAGCTGGGGGAGGCGGATCACGCGTCCACGCTGGCGGGTAGACTACAGGGAAGTGCCACGCACAGATGCGGTGTCCAGTCGCGTCCGATTCTCCAATAACCTGACCCGTCGGCACGTGGCGTCCAGACAGCGTATACGCTGCACTTCACTGACAACGGCGTCGTGTATTTGGTGACGCGCGCGCCCCAGCTGTCGCCTGCCCGCGAGAACGTCGACGACTGAACTCCCGTTTCGTGTCATTGGCGGGAAAGGAGGGGAAACGCTCGTTCTTCCCTATCGAACCCTTACGAACTTCGGAGTTCCCTCCTCCTCATTCAAGCCCGCTGTCCCCATCGGTACTCCCTCGAAGATCGCCGGTTTAAGGTTTTCGTCCACGGCTCAGATTAAGTGTCACTCTGATCGGCCAGGAAGGAACTTGGAACACGTGACAGAGCGCGCAAACCTTGCGGCGAAGATTCCTCTCGAGTGTCCTTTGGGGATATAGCAGGCAGCTTTTGCAATAGCCTGCTCGACGATATAAGGTACATTCCTTGTTTTATCAGTTCATTTTTTTTTCTAATGTGAATCACTTTATAGATGTTAACGTGGTTTTCATAAACGGTTTCTGGGTTCACACAAAGAAGGGGAAAAACTTGTACCAGCCCACAATAAGAAAAAAAGAACACTGGTAATGTGACGCGGGATATTACCATCACGGAAAACTATTATTGATTAGACACATAACCTAAAACAGTAATTATTTCGTAAGAACACTGCGTTGACAAGTCTTTACAACCATTAAGTCAGCTGGTATACTGTATTTGAACCGGTTCAAAATGACGTAGTTTGAACTTCATGTCAGCTATTTGCTGCAATTTGCTTCAACCTACTTCATTTTGTAAGTTTCTAAGCGCTGTTTTTTTTTTTCAGCCGGCGAATATCTGCAGTGTACACTGTTCCCGTTTGCTTGCTTGTTTAAAACTTCACTATCTTTCTTTATGATGGCGTTGTACGCGCCATAACCACGACATATCAGGCACCCCGTTTAGTAGTAGGGAACTATGAATATAATTTCGACCACCTGGGCTTCCTTCACGTTCATTTGACTTCAAACCCACGGGCTTTTGGATGCATTTCGCCTCCATCTATAAAGCCGGCGACGTGACCGAGAATCGAAGCCGTGCCCACGGAGACACAAGAATTCTGGCTCCGTGCCCGTGCCCTCGAGCTGAGCAAGTCGACACCTAAGCTACCACGGCGACTCCCTAAAGACCTTGAGTAGTTTTAGTTTTAGTAGTAGTAGTAGTAGTAGTAGTAGTAGTAGTAGTAGTAGTAGTAGTAGTAGTAGTAGTAGTAGTACAGTAAGGTCATCTAATTATAAATTTTGCATTCCTCGTTTCGACTACCACACCCGTCAATTCTCACGTTTGGTGAGAAACCTAAAGGTTCGCCTAATTAATTTCCATACCCATCCGAAAGCGATAAAAACACCGAACGCCTCAGAATAGTCTGAGCGGTGTATAAGGGATCGTTCGTTTGTCAGCACTTGTTTATCTTATCTCGCCCTGTCGCCAGGCCCACGAGGACATCTAAAGAACCCTCGCCGGCACATCGGAAGGTAAGAAATTAAGACACGCTCCGTTCGCGACATCTTTTTTTCGAGTTTAAAAGAAAGCCGCGGATTTGGAAAAGATAGGCGCACGCCATCGTGTCGCGTCTCCTTCTCCAGCGGATTTCGTGCATGGCTCTGAAAGCAGGGCGTCAACTGCCCTCTTTCCGACCGTACTTTTTCAACCTCTTCGTGTCCCGACAACAGGGAGGGGCGCGGCAACCGCGGTTTTGGCGCCACACGCGGGAGCCGGTGTGGAAGAAGAGGAGGTCGCATGTGTCGCCGTACGTGTTTGGAACCGTTATTCCGTCGTGCAGTCACGGCTCGCCGCGTCGTAACAAAGAGACCCGCCACGATTCCCGGGATGCGGATTGCAAACTAAGCCATAGGTGACGTAGGGTGCGTTGCTCTAAGGGACGCAAACGCATTCAACACAACATGTTAACGCGATATGCGCATTTAAACGCGCGCGATTCCATGCATTCGCTTGATCGACGCCTGTCTTCCGTTTCGCGCTTCAGTGTGTAGCAGGGCGCCACAACTTGACAACCGGACTGAAAGGCGAAGAACGGCGTACATGCACAAGCGTTGCCTTGCAGCCCGGTTGTTTTGTTGTGGTGCGCCACTGCACTGAAGTGTTAACCGACAAGAACTCACTGGGGTTGCCGTGTTTTATTGCCGTATTTCAAATAATATGCGTCTGAATGGTTGGCAAATGCGTGCGTGCGTGCGTGCGTGTGTGTGTGTGTGTGAGAGAGAGAGAGAGAGAGAGAGAAAGAAAATGAGCGAGTGAAGGACCACCGAAGAAACGGAAAGGCAGGAACCAGAAACGCGTTCGGTTTTCTACCCTACACTGGAAGAAAGGAAATAGGGGATGTAAAAATGGAAGATACACAAAAACCAACAGTTGACGGTCCCCCAGAATTGCATATTGATACCTTGTTCATCATTTAGGTCTGCACACGTCGGCTTCTGAGATACATACTCTTATCATGACTATCTGAATCACACGAACAAATCATGCGCGGTCTTCAGAAACATTTATAAACGAACACTTAGCGACAAACGTCGCATGCCGAACAATTCATCAAGGTGCATGCTGCACCAATCCTTGAACATGCGAGCATGACGGTATCGTAGGATGCCCCATCGATTAGAAGGAATGTACACAAGAGTCGAAAGCAATAGAACGCGACACACGCATTGTAAAAGAGGTAAAAAACACTGCTGTGCCAACGGCACAGTCGTGTCGTTTCATAACACTACTGTCTCGTGCGACCAAAGATTCTGTGGTGCATGCGGAGAGCCGTACATGAGCTTCCGATACGGAAGTGCTCGAGAAAAAGGAAGTGTTGACGGTGCTTCGTTAGGTATACCTTCTGAACAATATGTCTCGTACTGCTACTTGTGTTCTAGAAAAGAACAAACAAGACGTATCGACTGGCCCAGTTTACAACTCCGTTGCAGTTCACTTGTACTGATTCGGTGGCAGTTCGTCAGGGTCGAATCATGAAATCGCTCAGAAGATGAGATTGCAATTCATCTCCCTAAGTGCATGCCGGGCCACTTCACTCGTCGAAAGTGTGGCTTCCAAGAAGAGACGTATAAAATATATAAAAAACAAAACAAAGAAATCGCGACGTGTCAGCCGCCGTCCTCATTACAGGTCGATCGATTAGGCGGTGGTGAGGTGCTGCCGCCACTGCATTGAGACAGCTGTCAGACCTCCCCTCGCAGCGTGTCCCGCTTCCCAGCAGTTTCTCTCGAGCGGGACCTCGGCGAGAACGGCGGCGGAGTGTGCATACTACCGTGCCGGTCAGAAGCACAAGGGGACGAGTTCCAGAGCGTGTCGTCAGATGCGCCGTAACGTCTTCGTAAACACGCACTCACACACACGCACGTACACACACAAATAAAAGCACAGAACAACAGGGTGAGGAGTCTTCCAATGTCCGCTCGGGTAAAAGAAAACAAACATACGCGTACTTACGGGGTGAACTTTGTCTGGCAGAGTCCTGAATAGTTTGCAAAGTTAGTCGGCGCATCATAGGTGGTGGATAACCAGAAAACGCGCTGTAAACAGAAGCGGTACGTTGGTTTGGTTCGTTTAGTTTTTTGTCGTTTAACGTTCCAAAGTGACTGTGCTACGAGAGACGCCGCAGTGGAGGAACTCCGGACAATTCGGGACGCCTGTTTTTTTTTTTTTTTAACGTACTTTCACACACTAAAGTATCATTTAAACTCCATCGAAACGCAGCCGCCATGGCCGAGAGTCGCAACCGAGACGTCCACCTACAGAAAAGCACGAAGCGAAGCAGAGACGGGTGCCAAACGGACGCCTCTTTCAGCTTGCACGTGACCGATCTCAGCACCGCGACGCCGCCAAGTCTCATTGTTCGAATCCGCACTGACAGCAGCAAGAAAGAAACTATATATATTCATAACGCTCTCATCCCAAGGGCGCCGATTGCGCCTTATTGATCGAAAAGTCGGCAAGACACACAATACAGAAAAAACTATACCGTAACCGGTTTCGAGGAAAAGCTGTTAGGGTGAAAGCTCTTATTCGTATTCCTGTTTTTTTTTTTTTTCCTCAAAGCATTGCGGTATTTAATTTCGGGGGCTTCGTTGGCGACTTTCACTAAGTGGCACAAATAGAAAAAAAAAGAAATTAAAACGTTACTTCCTCTGGCACTCCTTTGAACTCTCAGTAGGCGGCAAATGTCCTCCGTCGGTGTTATTTATTTTCTTTTCTCGATTTTTTATAGGAGGAAAGGAGGCGAGCGCGGCAAAGCGGCAGGGCATCCCATCGCGAACTGGTTTTGCAAAGAGCAGTGAAATCGAAGGGACCGATAAAGAGAAGCGCTCCGCTCTCCAGACCGCGCGCCGTCTTCTAGAAAAACCAGTAACGCCGCACTAGATAGTTTCGTGCAGCGCAGCGAATGCTACACGCACAGTCAACCACAAAAAAGTTTTGCGGGACGTTGGATCCATGACGAATGCGGCTTTCTGCTATATCAGTGCTTTAATGCTTGTAATCAAGCTGCTGACTGGGTTAGACCATTCCAGCGACTATAGGCGGCGCAACGCGGTGCATCGAAATGGTGGACGAGACGGTGATGTCGCGAGCGTCCACGTCAGCGTCGCAGAGCGTGAAGACGCGTTCGTTGGTTCATGACTAACTGAGAGACAGAACTGCGTCGTAGATTATCGCCGTGTGACAGCTTCGGAGCGCGGCTGCATGGCGCCACCTGCATCGCTGGAATCACCTTCTAGGACCGGAATTCCAAAGTACAGCAAGGGACATTTATTTGCTGGTTACATTGCAAGACAACGCGAGAATTTAAGCTTTATCGAACATATCGCGTCCCGCAAACTTTTGCTGTTGAGTGTACACCATGAAACAAGGACTAGAAACAAAGTAACCACGGAGCCAGCCCACCATTGCTCAAGGACCAGAAGCACAATAATAGTAATACAATATTCCGGGGTGTGGCGTCCCAAAACCACGCTACGATTACGAGGGACGCCATAGTGGGCCGCTCCGGAAATTTCGACCACTTGGTGTTCCTTTACCGCGCACTGACATCGCACAGAATGCGGGCGTCAGTCATTACGCCTCCCCCGAAATGCGGCCCGGGCTCGTACCACGCCCTTCGGGTCTTCAGCTGAGCACCACGACCACCGGCCCCGTCACCACTGATCAGCCGAGGGCGTTCGGGGAGCAGAAGCGAGGCACGCCCTCTGCGCATCTCTCACTGCACCGTACTTGTTCTCAAGCACGAGACATTCGACTGCATTTCTATGGAAAATGTACGCAACGGAACGCTAAGATTGTGCAAACGCTACATAATGTTTACAACGGCTATCCAAGTGCTTGTGAAGGTGGGACGATTGTTTAGGCGAATCGATGATAGTGGGAATCGTGGACAGTGGGAATGATAGTGGAACAGTGGGAAAGTGATGATAGTGGGACAGTGGGAATCGATGATATGCGAAGCACGAATAAGGAAAGTTTATATGTCAGTTTAAAATCAGAACAACGATACGAGGCGGAGGTAAATTCAGCCGTACATAACTTCCATGTCATAATTATTATGTTTAGACGTGTCATTTACCTTCATCATCTATTCACGCCACCTGATGCCCAATTCGGTATATGTGGAGCTAGCGAAACGGTCGCGAGCGTGCTATGAGCGTAGCACGTAGTCATGTTTTACATGACACGTATATCATAATTATCATGTTCGGACATGTCATTTAACTTTGCCGTCTATTGACGCCATGCATACTAATTTGATATATGTGAAGTTACATAAACGACCGCGAGCGCATCATGAGCATGGCATGTGGTCGTGTTGTTACATGACACGCATCTCATGATTATCATGTTTGCACCAGTCACATACCTTCGTCGTCCATTCACGTCCCTTAATACCAAACTTAATGTATGTGAAGCTAGCGAAACGGCTGCGAGGGCATCATAAGTGTGGCTTGTAGTCATATGTCATATGACACGCATCTCAAGATTATCATGTTTGCACCAGTCACATAGCTTCGTCATTCAGTCGCATCACGTAACGCCGAATTTGGTGTATGTGAAGCTACCGAGACGGCAGCGAGCGCATCATGAGCGTGGCGTGTAGTCATGACTTACATGACATGCATGTCATGATTTCCACGTTAGGGTCTGTCACTTATGTTCGCCATGCAGCCATGCCATACCATGCCAGTTTTGCAACATGTCATGAGAACGAGACCACCGCAAGAGCAGCAAGACCATGGAATGTAAATCATGACATACATATCATGATTTTCATATTATGACTAGTCCAATATGGTCGTCATGCAGTCATGTTATGCCATACCAAATTCGCTATCGATACCATTATCCAAACGGTCAGGAGAGCTAAAAGTCGTAGGCGGCTAGATAGATAGATACACTCAAAGTCGCCGATATTCGCTAAGGAATGCTTCGCAGTTAAAAATATTCAATCGTGGAACGCTAAAAACAGGTGAAAACGTTGTAAATAGAAAACAATCGCTATAACATAACCGAATGACTAAGCCCAATATACAAAATACCTTTTAAGAAAAATGACGATTTTTGATATGACGATTTTTATGAAGTTCATACAAGACTTGGTGCGTTTATAACATAATTAGTCCATCGTGATACCAGTACAAAACCAACAATAAGAAACTGTTTCCTGTAAAAATCGTGTGTGTTTAGAAAATGCCGTTAACGATTTTGAGTACTTGGTACCATTACTTTGGGAGAGCTGAAAGCCGTCCCTTGGGCCGGAGGGAACGGGGGGGGTAGAAAAGTGGGTAGCGATTTAGAGTACTTTGTACTCTACTATGGGAGAGCTTAAAGCCGTCCCGCCCCGAGGCGTGTTTAGAAAAGTGTTTAACGATTTAGAGGAGGCGTAGTAAAGTGAATGTTTATTGTGGCATGGCTAATACTGAGTTAGACGAATAGCTTCAGCCGAAGTACGGAAAAAGAACCGTGACAAATGCACGACCATAGACCCTCTTCATAATCCGCGTGTACGTTTCCCTGCACAGCATACCACCTAAGTGCTGGCGCCACATGTCTATCTTCGATTGTAGTCGAGGCCCTTTAGTTGAACGTACTGGGATTTGCATACTACCACCGTTTATGTTGATAGAGCTGCAATCTATATTTCCCGCATGACAACGCAATCAAACCGCACTTGAACACGCTGTTCCCACTTACCCCCGTGACATGAACTTGACTTGGAACCGCCTTCAATGCAGCGCGTTCGCAAGGCGTTTGTGCTACCTTGGTACGGCCTAAAGAAAGAGCGCTCGAAACGTGTTTGTGCGGCATTGAAGTCGGTGGCAAGTCACGATCAAGTCAAGCAGCGTTTCTGAATACGGGTGTAAGTGACAAGCCGCCATCCGCAGGGCTAACTTCATCGCAGGAAAGCGAGCTAGCTTCGCAGTCATGAAAGGGGTGTATGTACAGTCGGCCACAAAAGTTTGCGGACCATGCGAGCGTGTGCCAAACTGCCTGTGGTGCGCCACCTAGTGGTGCGCCATGTATACCGTCGACCGCAGTTCTAGGCCGGAAACGGGTCGTCTTCTTATTTCACTGGTCTTTCAGTTTTGTACTGCCGCGTTAGTTCGTGGTTTTCGCGCAAAGTGCTTATCTGCAGTATCACCACCTTATTGCTGTTTTCATAGGAGGATCGAAACTACCACGGCGTGCTCAGGAAAGTTATCAAGAAGGTCCTGGGCCTACCCATACATACCAGCACCGAGCGTCTGCTTGAGCTTGGCATTCACAACACGCTCGAAGAAATAGCAGAAGCCCAAGAGAGAGCACAGTTTGCAAGGTTATCTACTACAAGGTCGGGGAGAATGATCCTGCAGGAGCTGGGCCAAAACCCAATAGCAATCAGACGCAATTACAATGATATCCCTGACAACATCAGGGAGACTATCACGGTATCTCCTATACCGAGAAACATGCATCCAGAACACAACGTCGGAAGAAGAGTAGCGAGGGCCAGGACTATACTTCGTCAAGTCTCAAACGAGGAACGAGGGGTCGCATTTATTGACGCGGCTTCCTACGCCAATGGGAAAGCGTTTGTGGCAGTGGTAGTCGATGGGGCTGGCCATGTCGTCACCTCAGCGACGGTCAGGACGAAAGACCCAATCATTGCGGAACAAGTGGCCATCGCCTTAGCACTCAGAATGGATAACATTGAAGTCGTCTACAGTGATTCCATGGCAGCACTACGGGCGTTCGCCAAGGGGACGGTCTGTGAACAAACGCAAGGCAAGAACATAACACATCATCTTCTGAGTTGGTTCCCAGCTCACCTTGGACAAATCAACGATTCCCCTCCCAATCTCAACGAAGCAGCACACGAGGCGGCGCGAGAACTCTCCAACCGCGCCTCCCCGGGGATGCGTTCTAGCGGTGACGGGGATAACCGGGAAATTCTTACAACATATAACGAGCTCACTAAACATTTCTACCTGTCTAGAAGGATTTTTCCTCCACCTCACAAAAATCTAACTCGGCCCCAAGCACTTACATTAAGGCTTTTGCAAACGCGGATGTACCCTACTTTGAAAATGTTACACATCATGTACCCTGACCTATATCCAAGTAATCTTTGTCCACATTGTGGGGAAATAGCTTCATTAGAACACATGCTCTGGCAGTGCACCAAATTCGCTCATTTATCGCACATCACCTCTGCCAGATGGGAGGCGGCAATCCGCAGCTCGTCCTTGGCAGATCAGCTCTGGGCTGTCCACCAAGCCCGCGAGGCTGCTGAGGAGATTGACATCTCCGTCCTCACGTGGGAGCTGCCCGCAACACAGTAATCTGTGTTTTGGACGACCAAATAAAAGTTTATCCAATCCAATACCACGGCGTGCCTCAAACGGCGTTCAGTTGGCTACGTGTCACTTTGTGATAAAGGTTGCGACTGATAACAGTTATGCTCATAGACTGCTGGCCAGGCACAAGCTTGTAGACTCAGATGCCAAAAGCGAAAGGTGAAAATTATTGTACCCAGTAAGAAAAGAGACAAGCCATCGATTAGAGGCGGGAAGCTTTGAAGGCGCTGCGGTGCTGTCGACCACCGCTGACGTAACGGAAGTGTCGCGAAGAGGCTTTCGGCCATGCGCTCGTGTGGTCCGCAAATTTTTATGGTCGACTGTACGTGCGCCGCTAGTCGCCGTCGCTAATTTCATACAACTATAGCCTGTGGCTCACTGCAATACGCCACGCGGTTAAGATGGTGAAAGACAGCGAATAAAAGAAGTGAGCTTAACTTAATGCAACTGTAACACAATCTCGAAGAAACGACACACCAGAACTGCGGTAGGACCACAATGAAGCGCACACATTTGACAAAAATCGATTATTTAGTGAGAAACTGTAGATGAGGTAGACAGTTGTTAGTTCGGCGCGCGGCCTGCGTCGTCCTCCTAGTGGTATACGGTCTTTTCGCGTTGATTGATTGATATGTGGGGTTTAGCGTCCCAGGACCATCATATGATTATGAGAGACGCCGTAGTGGAGGGCTCCGGAAATTTAGACCACCTGGAGTTCGTTAACGTACACCCAAATCTGTGCAAACGGGCCTACAACATTTCCGCCACCATCAGAAATGCAGCCGCCGCATCTAGGATTCGATCCCATGACTGGTGGGGTCTTTTCGCGTTGATTTTACCACGAAGATAAACCAACTAGAAGCCCAGCTTTGTACGATGCTGTAGCCAATAAAGTTTGGCAGTATTTGAAGAGTGTAGTGAGGCGATGCTTACAGCTCCCGATACGGAGGCGCAGAAAAAGAAGAAAGAGACGGGATACGACGGACGAAAAAAAAAAAAAAAGATCTCGTTTATCGGGTCGCGAAAGCTGAAAATATTAAACAAAAATCGCGTAGAAGCAAAACGATTTTCAACCGTTTCAACACCTCTTCTCCTACACTATACCACTTTAGTGCAGCGCAACACCGTCGTCTGGCGGCCCGCTGGGGCTACAGAGGGCAGTGTCCTCGCGTATACGGCTCCCATGTGTGAACACCACTAACAGGGAGTACATACGGGAAGGCGGGTTCCTCGGCATTCAACGGTGCCGACGCCTAACGACACCGACGCCTTCGAGGTAAGCGACCGCTCATTTAAAGAGCAAGACCCAGCGGCGCCCCCAGCGGGCGCGAGAGGCAATGATCTCGCAAATTATCTCAAGGCGTCAACTGCGCGAGGCTTCCTCCCCACGTGGTCAGAGGCCAAACCCGACACAACCCAAGGCGTGGTTCATTTTGCAACGAACACGCACAAACACACACAGAGAACCAGGTAGGAGGCATGCAGTTCATCTGCGCCGGCAGGAAACTAACGGAAGTAAAAAGTGAGAGCGAAAACTTGAAAGCGCGGTTCGACAGAATAAAGACACGCGAACCAAGCCAACTCGGGAATAGAAAGAAAAACAGTAACGCCGCAAATCGGTATCATTAAGATGTGTATCAACGGGCGACGGGCGTGATCGTTTCGTCTACTGCCTCGCAGGGCAGTGGTTGCGCCCGGCAGCCACCAGGCGAGTCGCGGCAATTCGCCACAAACGGAAGCCCTAATTACACTGTCACTGTATACACGCGAATACACCTGTCGGATCACCTACACAGCCGCCTGCGTGTCACTGCGTACGAACCCTCCGGCATCTTGTGTAGGTCTACTCCCCTTTCACTTCCATTACCGTAGAGTCTTTGCTTGGTTAGCCTGATGAGCGAGCGAAAAAGACAGAAGCTCACAACTTCCTGAAGAGAGGGCCACCTAGTTCTTGCGTGCACTGTAGCCTATACTTGCCTCTGCTTTTAAACACAAGACAACAGTACAGACTACGGCTGCTGGCAGGCTCTTTTCACACATCACACGCTGCGGTGGTATACAGTGGTTACGGAGCTCGGCTACTGCCTCGATGGTCGCGGGTTCGATTCCAGCCGCAACGGTCCCAATAGGCTAGGGGCCGCCCGTGTGCTGTGCACGTTAAGAAACATTGGGCGGCTCAAACTTCCCGAGTTCTGTAAAGCGGCGCGCCTCATAGTCATATTACGGCACGCACAACGCAATAGGTATAAAGAAATTGTTATTGCGCCTCGCACAACTATGAAAAAAAAAAAGGTACCCCGCATATTTTAACGAGAGAAATATCGGTGCGCATCACGCGGTGTGAAGAAACGTTAAGCTTCGTACTTAGATGTCGAAGAGTGCGCATTAATATTAGAAAAAAAAACGCATCACAGATCTGAACTTGCCACAACGTGGAACCTACGGAGCGACACATTTGTTCAGACAAAGCCCGAGACCGCATAATGGCGCACCACCATACTTTAAGACACATGGGAAAATAACGCCCGGACCAACGCACAGAAAGCGCCGTAGACCCTACAAAACGGTACGCTCAAGGCCACACGGAGGGATTTACGTCGGGGACTTAAAAGAAGTCTGAAGACGCCCCGTACAGACGACCGAAGTGGCAGGGGAGAGGGGGTGTACCCCGCATTGACAGCCCTTCCATTATTTGATTGCCGTGTCGTGATTGACAAGATTAGTCAATAATGCATAAGGTACAAAGGTGGCTGGCAATCCTGGAGGCCGTTTCAGACGGATCCGAAAGGACGTGATGGCGCAAGTCGATCTGCGTAGCTCACTGCTCTTGCATAGAAAAAAATAATCTGAAATTAAAGAGGAAGTGGCACAGCCGCCCCCGTTGCACCACCCTGCGAATGCCCATGCACGTATACTACGTGCGCGACCTCTGTGTCATCGTAAGCATGACACGAAACTTGAGCACACGAACGGGCTGTGCTGTCAAGGCCGAGATTGTCGTTTGCAACTTCCTGTCACTAAGTAATCGTTTGGCTGTCACGTACCCAAAACAAGCGCAACATCTTCAACGAAATAGAACCAAGCCTAAAAAGCAATAATCGTTAGAGGCCCACTCCCACTCACTCTTTATTTTCCCGCGTCGAAGGACACCGCAGTAATCTACGTAACAAGACCAAAAAGAAACAACGAAGGATACAGCAATAACGCTTCAATGACGAGTCTCAAAGGAACCCAGGCGATAACGGTTTCGCCGTAGGCCCGGCACCACGATAGCCGCAGCAATAAAGTGATCACGGCTATACATATATAAGGTCGTCGCAGTCATTTCAAGCATCTCTAGCGGTTTACACGGCGTGTGGTGCAACGTCGTATAACTCCCATCGCCGTATAGCGTGCGCGCCCGTCAACAACAGGACACGGTCGGCAAACAAGCGGCCGCGCAAAGATAAGTAACTCCCAGTGCAAACACTACGCGCATGCGTGGAAACTGGGGGGGTATACTAGCGACGTATCAAACAGGAACATCGTATGAACGAGGAACTACCGACGCTAGCCTGTTTCAGTACGGGCGTACACTAGATCGCAAAACTATCTATATCGCCTTATACCAACGACTGCAGAAGTACACAGCCGTATAACACCAGCTCCCCCTCCGAGTTGTTTGCGCATGCGTGTGAGAGAACAACGTCTTCTTAAGCCTACACCTATTCTATTCGCAATAACGCAGAATGCCGCCAGCAATGATTTCTTTGCACCGATAAATAACGACAGAATTGGACTGCCGCGTTCAGTTGCATGCTAGCAGCGTGGGCACTTATTTCACTAATCTGCTTCATCTGTACAGTATCATCATCATCGTGTGTGGATCATGCATCCTCATCGTTCTCGTGTATGAGCGTCATCGTTGTTGGTTCATCGTAGCTCTTGGCTGCTGGTTCCTCGGGCCTAATAAAAGGTCATCCAAAACCAAGACCTTTTAGCAGCGCTAGCTGACACCAGCTGGCTTAGGCCGAATCATGGATTAACGTTGGATCACGTTGTCTACGTGCATGATGGCTTAGGTTAGTTAGTGCTGGGTAGTCTTGGCTAAATGTCGTCTTCACCGATGCCTCATTTGATTGATTTGCACCGCTGTGAGCCTTTCGGGGCTGTTACACGGTTTATGGCGAAAATGCTCACCAGGATGAAAAAAGCTAAAAAAACCCGAAAGCTAACGAAAAGTAGTGTCAGGCGATTTCCGCCGCGGTGGAGTAGTGATTGTGGTACTCGAAGGTCCCGGATTCGGGCGAAATTTCTGGAGCCCTCCACTGGCGTATGGTCATATGGAGCCCTCCACTGTGGCGTCTTTCATAGCCATATGGTTTTTTGGAGCGTGGAACATCGATATTATTAATGTTAGGTGATCTCGACCATTCTCGGCAGTAAACTATCAACGTTGTCCTTATTCAATCTCAGCCCGTTGACTGCGTTGTCTACTATTTTTGTTAGTAATTGAATCTTCTCATGGCGTGCGCGATTGATCAGGCGGTGGCGTAGCGGTAATCGCGCTGTACGATCTACGGTTTATCGAGAGCGCAAATAAGGTGCCAACATTGTTGCCAGCTTTGATTGGTGCATACCATCTTCTCGCAACTAAGCAGACAAGGTGCGTATCATTAACGCAACCGCCACGCAAACATCTGGGCGTCTAAAACATCGTTTCTCCCTTGGAACAGAGAAAGCAGCGTCTGCGACACCGCATGTCATGTAAGGTCTCCCTATACGTCTTGTCTGTCACGAGGAGATCAAGTACAAGTATGTGTTTAGAAAAAGTGGGTAGCGATTTGGAGTACTATAGATACTCTACTGTGGGAGAGCCTAAAGCCGTCCCGTTGGCATCACTCAAGATGTGTTTATAAAAAGTGGTAAACGATTTAGAGTACTTAGTACCCTACTGTGGGAGAGCTGAAAGCCGTCCCGCGGACCTCTTTAGCGAGAAGTATACGCTGAAGGTGAAGAGGCGTGAAACTCAAGATGTATGTTTAAGAGCATTTTATTTTTGAAAAAAAAATCATACATACACAGAAGGCATTTATGTGTTACATTGTTCGTTCTCACGACATGCTAATACATCTTAATATACATTCAAATGCACAACAGGAATTGTTTGTACCTGTAAACCGAAATTAGCATTACAGGTATACCAAGATACTAAAACGAGTCGTAAACAGTACACGCACGTCGCTTCTGACTTTTTCCAAGCTATAATTGTATACAAGAAATTTGATTCCCAACTTTAACTATTAGCGTCTCATATTCCCAACTTTAACAGCGTCTCATATTTTCCACACTTCCTACATGATCACCGAATCCCTTTTCATTGAGAAGTGACTCGATAAACGACCATCGGACAAACAAGACCTGGAAAAGTAAACCATTTTATGATATGTGTAAAGTGGTAGCGAGAAATCGGAGCCAAGACGTCGGAGATAATGGAGGCTGATTTGATTTCAAAAGCGTGCCGGCAATGCGTAAGCGCGCCTTCCATTATTTCGTTCTCTACAGCCGGTTCACGTGATACCAGCATTACAGTCTTGTGACGTCATGAAAGAATGTGTCCTTATTATGCTGTTTTGTGAATAAATAACCATTTGAAAGCAAGCGCCTGCGTTGGTATCACTTCACTCTGTATTTGCGTGCGTGCTTTTTAGGTGTCCTGCTGTGGCAAACCAACTCGCCCAAAAATCAACACTTCTTAATGTTACACCCACCAGATAACAGGTTCTTAGTTAATTTAATAAAGCGATCGCCAAAATCCCTTTGCGGCAGTAACTGTTAGCAAGCACCAACCAACGAAATACGAATCGTTCGGATACTACCGAACGTTTAAAGCCCACTTATAAAGGGGCAAATTCGCAATAGATCGAAGCAAGCAGCGCGAAAAGTAGAACGCGGAATTAGAAAGTACCGTCGCTGAATTAAACACTCCGTTTATCCGGAGACCGAAGCCGCGTTACAGTCAAGCGGTCATCGATACCGCCCAGCAGTTTCTTACGTAAATCTTCGTACTTTACGTATCCCCGATGTCACTTTGGTTCCTGCAACACATTTGTTAACAACCGGTTGTTACTTTCACGAAACGACGGTATGGTTAAATAAGCGCGGCCGTAGTGGAGGGTCCCGGAAGTTCCGAGCACGTGGCGATATTTAACACGCACCAAAATCGAAGCACATGGGCGTCTATCATTCTGCCTCAATCGAAATGCGGCCGCCGCGACTGGGATTCGATCCCGCGACCTTTCGGCCAACAGTCGAAAACCATAATCACTAGAGGACAGCGGCGGATAACTATGCAACCGTATTCTTTGATTTTTCAGGTGCGCACTCATCTAAAGTACGACATGGAGAGAGAGACAGAAAGGAAGAAGAAACCCAACCATAGAAGCGATATTTTCAAATCTTTTATCCATGTCCGCGAAATTGTCACGACGCAACGCATTCGCCTACGACACTCAACTGCGACAGACACCCCTGCATGCCAGTTGGCGAGAGGAACGGCATGTAAGCGGACTCAAAAAGCGTCGACGAATTCCGCGGAGATAACGTTACAATAAAGGCGCAATAAATTGGCGACCGGGACGGAAAGAGAATTTTTTTGCGTGTTTTTATGCCGCTAACCGGGCATCCCGTCGAAGACAGGATATCTCTGTCTCCCCTCCCTTTCCGAAGAAGCGCCTAACCTTGAGACACGAAAGGAATCAAGTTTTTCCTTTTTATTTTTTTACAGCGTTAAAGACTTAAGATCCCGCTTGGGCGCATTGAAATTCTGCGCAGCATCATTGGCAACTGATTCCAATGTCGCGCAACCAATCAAGGCCGCTAATAGCGCAAAAAGAAAAAAAAACTCGAAACGGATTCCCCCCCCCCCCCCTTTTGGAACGCAAATTTTTACGACAAATCGGCGTTCCTGCGAGATCGACTTCGCCACTAAGCGCAAACGTCCGGTGGTTTGCGGAGAAGCTGCCAACACGGGCCAAACGAAAGTAACTTCGCTCCAGTGTGAAAAAATGTAGTCGCACACCTCGGCTCTCACGAGTGTCCGTTCAACAATGCCGCATTGTAAAGTAAGACTGCAAAGGCGACCTGGTCAGATTTTTCCCGGGCACGACTGCTCGCAGACGACGCTCAGACGACAGATGTTTCCGCGGGCGCCAAGGAAAAGAAAAAAAGAAGGCGAACCCCAGCCCGGTGGCGTTGGAGTTGCTGTGGTAACGCTAAGCTTCAAAACAACACGACGCCAGAATGCTGTTCGAACGAATCAGACTGAAGAGAACACACACGGGACCTCACCTGGCTACTTTGAGCGTGCAAACCGGGCCGGCGGCTTTCGGGAGCACGGCGAAACACCACGACGACGAGGCGCCGGCGCGCACCGAGCCGAAGTCGTTCCCGCTGCCGATGAAGAGCACACAACACACCACCACCAACACACGCGCACTGCGCGAGACGAAACCGCACTCAAAACGCGCACCAGCGCTCACGGTTGCACGCACAGGCGTCGATGCACACCCACACGGTCGCACGTCCACGGGAGCAAGATGCAAATTGCACGGGCGCGCGGCGAAAGTGCGGAGAGATGCGGGCGGTATTAGGCCTAGCGACCGTCCTCGGGAGCGCCGGGGCCGCACTCGCCGTCGACGAGCTGCCGGCACGCACTGTGGATGAACGAGCGAGCGGCCGGTGGCGGCGTCATCGACGAAGGCGGTCGCGAGCGCCGCTGAGAGGGCGCCACCATACGGAGCGCGGGACTTCAGCGCGTGTGCCAGCGAGGCGCTTCGGTCTGTTTGCGTACCGGTCGCCCTGCTGTCGAGTGCGCGCGCGCGCTACATTTTAAGTGAAAGTGGGCGCACTGCTGCCGCGCTCCATTTAATAAATTCCGATAAGAGTCGGCAGCATTGCTTCGAGGATTGACTTCCTCTTATAACGTCGGAACTTGGACAGGCGGAAACGCGCGTTTCACGAGGACGGCAATGACAAGAACCGATAGGCGTGAAATGCGCCAAGAAGCAGCAAAACAACGCGGAAAAAGGAAGTTCGTAAAGAGGTCTATCGAACGGAAGTTAGGTAGGTAGTAAATAGCCCGGTGCTATATGTACGACAAGGAGCGGGTTTGTGAAACCGCCCAACGCGCGTTACAGAGAGTTGAGTGCATGGTTGAAAAAAAGACAGAAAAAATCAGTTCCTGTACTCGGAACCGGCTTTAACCAGTTGGTTGCAGTAATCACGGGCGGGTCGTTTCGTTATAAACTATGAACTGTAGTCTGCATTGTTGGCACTGTTATTGTGACAAAGTAAAAGTTTACTCTGCATGGCAAAGCTATGCAAAGATTATGATTTTTCAAGAATCGAATAACTCGTGCCCGATTCTGCACAAATGGCTACTACCACCACGATGAGAAAGCATGATCGTAATGACGAGCACGATATAAACACTGATGACTGCGGTTGCCAGCAGCATTCGCTATCACAAGTGGACATCGCTTTTGCCGATTTTACTCGAAATGCGCGGTAATTATTGCCTAACCTGATGGTTTATTATTAAAAGGAAAGTACTCTATGAAACTCACCTTTGAGAAGTTTAAACAGCGAAGCTAGTCAGCCAATCTTTCCTTGTGAGTTGATCACAGAAAACGGTCACCATTCTAACGGGTATTTGGCGCAGAAATTAAGTTACACTATTCACCACTGGTTCACTAAAAATGAAGGAGGCAACAATAATTGGCTACGAAGCGACGGCGCGAAGTCGAAGACCGTTAATACGTACAACAAATGGCATTTCTCATTCTATATCAACCTAAAACACTGTTTCCAATCTGCTCAGTTGTGTCAGCCGATGACCGTATATGCGTTCTGCCCACAACAGCAAGATGGTGTGCATCCATGTACCCACAGGCAACGAACCGAACCAAACATGTAAGCTCAAGAACGAACTGCCATGCAAGAGGATCGCTGTAAGATATTGCCCCAAACAACAGATGCGCGATATCATTTGCGCACCGCCGAAGACCTGCGTGGCGGCGTATAGCCTTGTTCCTCAGCGGCGCCGCAGTGCAGAAATTAGGTGCCTTTTCTCATCTTCTAACCACTACCACCACCGACGGCGCTGCAGTGTTCGCCGAACAGACGACGAGTTTGCGGAAATGTCCCGCGAAACAGTGGCACGCGTTGATCCGCACAAAGTAGCGTGAACTGACCGCTGTTATTCTGCGGCTCGACCGGCGTCATTAGCGGTGTGGCCGGCCGTTTACACGGATGGCAACCTAAAACGGGACCCGTTTAAACGCTCGGCGAATCGCAGAGCGCCGGCATGCTGAAAGGTCCCAAGTGTCGTACGTGTCTTGGTCACCCAATTGAGCGATTACGAGCGCCCGGAGCCTAAGAATGGCACTGATGATCGCTTCATGGAAGCTTAGCATTGCCAGACAGGAGCACACACATGCATGCCAAATGAGCGTTCAAAAGATTCAGAATTAGTTCTGTGTGTGTAAGTTAAAACTTACAGGGCCTCCTATGCATTCGGCTAAGCCAAACTTGAAGGTGAAAGTCGTGCTTTTCCTTCTCAGTCAATGTATTGATCCACCCTTCATTTCGCAACCCTAGACACGGACGAAGAGGAGACCGAAACGACACATGCGCGAACTCACAACTGGGTAAATATAAACAAACTAAGTACATCGTCATCGCAAGCGCACCTCGTTTTGCGCGGTGAACGATGAATCGATACCAGCTCGTCCAACTATTCGCAGTGAGCGCAAGCCCAAATGAAACGTTAGAATTTATAAGAATGAAATACAAATTTTACTCGTTAATACCGATGACAGTGGGCTATTCAAGCATTAGCTACATATATCGCTGAGGTATTTTGGTGACAGGAGAACACTAGCAAAGGAATGTTGGAGCAGACCCAACCACACTTTCAGTAGTAAAACCACATCTCAGTGTCACTTCAAGTTGACTTGACCCTTTCAAATAAAAAAAAAATGCCCCCACCTCACCCAAAGAAACGTGAGGAAATACGTATGCATTTCTTGCGCCGAGAGAGCGTACCGTTGCCGTCAGACATTGGCTGGCGATCGAGAGTGAGGAGCAAGCGGACGGGAGAGATGGGTGCAGGGAGGAGAGAGAACTAACGACTAGAGAAGGAGCGGCAAAGCACTGCACTTTCCCTTACTTACACTCACTCGCACCACGTGCTCCGCTTTCTAGGAGCGAGGATAGCGCATGCCCGCAACTGTTGCTATGGGAGAGAGGGTGAGAGTGGAGAGATAACACCTGCCGGCGCGCGGACGACGCCGGATGCCTGACATAGCCCGGCTATGTCATCAAAAAAAGCATCACTGATCCCTCTTTCTACGAACCCGTATACACCAGAACAAAGCTTCAGTGCTTGGTGCCACATTGAAAAGCGCGTGGCGCCATCTGTTGCAAGCGTGGCGAAACACCCTCAACTGCCACGCGAACAGACGCTCTGCAAATCAAACGCAAAACGTCACAACACGAGTGCGGCTGCAAGCATGCTTCGCACTGTTCCTGTGCTGGAATCATATGCTGCTTTTGTGTGAAACGTCGAGGAGACCTTCCTCGACAGTCCGGAATGTCTGCAGCACATGCATTGCAGACTGTGGAAGCAACTTCATTAGGTACGTATTAACTGACTGAAAGAAACGCGAACAGTGTACATCGCGGCCTGCCTTGGCTGTGACAAGGAAGAATTTGTGCTGTAAGCCGGCGTCAACGTAGCGCTAGAATCTGGCTCCAACTTACGCTTATGCACGAGCATGTGTATCGATTGCCAGTCCTGTCGGGCACTAGGAACACACACGCGGTGCATAAGTGCCAATCAGGATAAAATTTCAAAATGCTACGGTGACACCAGTCGAAAGCACAAGTAGATTCGCTTAGTGACCGACAAGATATGTCGCAGTTCAACCGAGTCGAAAGCCATGCTTTCCGCACCATTTACACCTTTTTGCATGGCGATAATAAGCCGTTACAGTTGTACTAAGCATGCGTGGGGCGTGCATCCACGCGTGAGTCGTAATAGGTATATCCCATTATTGACATGCGGCCAGCGAAAGAGTATACGGCAATATTTTTGTGCCGCATACTGCAGGCATACTGCACGCGAATCGCTGCTGTAAAGTCGAAAAGCTGAAGCCGCGCTTGAATAAAGGCAATAATTATGTATACTTTCACATACACTTCACTGGGCTCGTAGTTCTTCCTGCTGATTGAGATTATATCTTAAGGCGGTGGAGCTCGGTGTTTTTCGTTGTCGACGGAAATCTGTGCAATCGCAAAACGTCGCACCAGCACGATTCCCGCGATGCGTTCTGAACTTCACGTGCAGTGCTCAGCAATCTCTTTCTCTGGTTTGTCGCATCAGATGACAGCGCAGTGGTACCCAGATGACATTTTATAAGCAGGCACAGCATGAACGGGCGCTTTTTCGCATTTTGAACTCCCAAAGCCATTGCATGCCATGCAAGCGAGGCGCGCCTTGGCAGTTCCAAACAAATTATGGCGTCTCTGGGAGCGAGAGCTAGTATACCGCCAAAGGCGCCTGGGTGCGAGATAGGCATGCTCTCGTCTATATATCACGAGACTAAAACGTGTGTTCACAGAGGAATTTGAGCGTTTTTTGTGCATTGCTTCACCACACTGGCGAATGAATGAATGCTACAGCAGCAAATTGCGAAGCCTCAGGTGAATAGTGACAGCATCTCGAAATTCGCGGCGTGCACCTCAAGCAGAATACGCACGAAATGAGCCTACACGGGACGAGCGTGTACGAACAACTGCCACACCTCTACACTTAAAGCGCGCTGTTCAAACAGTAAGAAACACGCACGAAACGAACGCGGAAGTATATACACAAGCGCGAAAAACTGTCACAATTCATGTGTGAGCAGCGTGCTCCTTTCGTAAACGCGGCCGCGGCAGCATGCGAAGTGACCTTTGTGCCCTCTTGGATCACGAAACTGAAAAGCGCGTGCATGGTCTCACCTGCAGGTGAGACCATGCTCCTTGGAGCTGGTGCTCATCGAAACGCGAGAGGGGGCGACGACGGCGCTGAACGCGAGAACGTCGCGGTACTGATGACGAAAATGCGCTGAAGTTGTGGAGCTCTTGAGAACCTGCAGTCACTATATGGCGTATATAAATGGCAGTGCCACCACGAAGCGATGTAAAAGATGGTGATGTGATACGCCATCCCAATGACGTTACCGATCGCCAACGTCTGTGGCGTCATTGAGACGTCATAAAGAGTTCACTACGAAGCCTCACGAGGTGACGTCACATTAGGCGCCTCGGTTGTTTGGTTATTGGTGCATCGATTCCGGAGGCCATGCAGAAGCAGGTGAGGAGTAAAAAGAATGCAACGCCTCCGATCTAAGAGGCAATACGAAAAAAAAAAACATTAGGCGTGGAAACCTTTCCAAGGGCATCAATACAATTAACTGAGAGGAGAAAGCAGACAAGATGGCTTCCGCCTGTGGCTTTCTCAGGTGAATACATAAGGAGCCGTGCGGCTTCCTTTTATTGACATTGTAACCTTGCTATGCTCACATCTCATGGTAGGCATTGACTCCTTTCGAACAACGCGAGTGGACGATCGAACGAACGTAAGCAGCCGGTAAGACACCCCGCCAGCAGGAAACCTGCATGCGGGTTCGACATGCGTAGCTTCTGAAATGGTTCTGTCCTCCACCGAACCGCAGAAGCGCCGTGTCTCGTGTGTGTAGTGCTACGGGTCAGAAACAATGCGGACGTCCGCGAAGATCCCACGCAACGAGAGGAGCGGCTTTTGCATACATTACGGCGCACGCGAAACACGCTAGCGTGTTGTAGTACATCGCGAGAGAAGATGCGCATCGTTTGAAGGCGCGTCTTCGAACGATGACGACTGCGAAGCAAAGACAATGCACATGCTCAGTAGGAGGGAGTTTGTTACTCGCTACACGCACGGCGAATGCGGCATGTATGGTGCATAGTCTTAAGAGGCTAAGGGAAACTGGAGGGGGGGGGGGGGGGGGGTTAACTCTTGCAAAATGAAGGCACGCGCGGTGAAAGCTAAGACTACTGTTGCTGCTGCGGTCTGCATGCATGGTGACCTCTCGTTTCTGCTGCTGCTTACGATGAGCGGTAGTTTAGTTTTTTTCACAGACACAAAAGGCACAGAAAGGTTAATTGGGCGGAACAGTTGGCCGGGGCAGTCGTGATGAGTAATTTGGCGGCGGCGCGGCTATCTACTCCGTTCGCGATGATGCAACCAGGAAGAAGAGTCCTCGGCGCGAAATTTAAAAACAGAAAAAAAAAGGCATTGAGTGAGTTACTCTGCGTTGGACACGAACTATAACGTCCAACTCGCGGTGGCCTAGCAGCAGCGTGCGTGATTTCGAGTGCGTGCACCCGTGGTTATTATTGCGGGGCCCCGGAACAACAAAACTGGACTGCACGAAGAAGGACGACGAGGAGGACGATGAAGACGACAAAGTGACCACGTGGTTCACTTAATCACGAACCATTATCGTCGAATTAGGAGGGGACCAGAATTTCGGAATACGGCGCAGGAAGCGGTTGTGTAGTACGTTGTCGTTAGCTTGGCTTTTGTCTAGTTCGTATACATTCGAGTCGGGAAAATTAAGAGCTTACACATAGTGAGGAAGCCTTTTTTATCTTTTCATTTCTTTTTGTTCGTGTACTTTCATCACCGGGACGCCATTGGTAAGGCTTCCGTTGGTGACTGTATACATTGCGCCAGGTCTGGTGGGGAGAAAATTCAGGTTAGTTCAACGGCTACTTTCTGGCTACTTAGCTGGTGCACTTCGGCGCACTTACCATAGGCATTTTGTTTCATTTTCGCGAATTATTGGGCAGGCATGAACGTAAAGAGAACCGAACGAGTCAGAAAGCATTTTTTTTTTTTTTTGCGTGCTGCCTAATGCGCGCGCACGTTCTCATCGAGACGCCCCGAATCGAGGCGCGGCTACAAAGACGGAGAGACGAGCACAACTTTCACACGGGCACCTGCAAACACCCTTTTTTAACTTCTTCGACAAGAGAGAGAGAGAGATAAAGATGCAAGGAAAGGCAGGGAGGTTAACCAGACGAACTCCTTTGACAAAAAAGGTAAAAAAGATTGCGGTCTTCACTATAAGGTGCCTTTACTGAAAACGATATTAGTTATTGCTGTATAAAGAAAAAAGTATTCACAATATTGATCATGTTCTGTTTGGCAACAATGTTAATGAAAGATAACTATCCACTGGATAGTAAAATATATCTTCTCTAACGAACCCTCGGTTGAGATATATCTATGCTCCCCACCAACGGGTCACAGTATCCTAGATGATATCCGGGATTCACCGTTCCAAAATCACGTTGTGATTTCGAGGGACGCTGAAGTGTGTGTGTGTGTGCGGGGGGGGGGGGTCTGTAAATTTCGACCTGATCTTCAACGCGTACTGACATCGTATTTCAACCCCCCCCCCCCCCCCCCTCGAAATGAGACCGCCGGAGCCGGGATAGAACACTTCAGGCACCAGGCGAGCACACCAACCCCTGCGCCACCGCAGTGGTCATAGAGTCCTGCGTGGTGAGTGAAAGTATTTTCGGAAATTTGTATAGAAGTCTAACGCTAAGGATAAACGTCTTGACTACGCTTATGTTGCAGTCGAGTTGGCGCTTCTTTTCAAATCTTCGCAATTGCAGAACCACTGAAATATCACATCACTACGAAAGTATACGACGACCGAGAAAAGCGATGGACATCTCTGTACGTGGTGGGTAGTTAAATGTGCGCCGCATCCATACTATACACGTGCATGGGAAAGGCCACGCGGAGAAACGTCGACGCGGTCCACGGCAGCTTAGCGCGGGCGCATTTATACTTCAGAGCGTAGAGTCATCGCTCTGTGTGTGTGTGTGGGGAGGGGTGGGGGGAGATGCGTTCGCAAGAGGCGCTCTAAGCGGTCCGCCGGCTGCCGTCGTGCGTCATCGTGACGGCTCCCGCGCCATTCTTGTCCCCGTTCACACGAGAATTCTGCCGCATCACCGCCGTGCCATCTGTCTGCTGAGGTCGCATCGTGTCTTTAACTCGACGTCTTACTCCCCAAATATTCAGAACCAACCGCCCACTGCAGTGGGTTAATTAGCGTCCAGGTTCGCGTTGTGCTAGTTCGTCTTCATTTACAGCAGCATAAATCCAGAACAATCACGAGGGGGCAGACAAATCAGACAATGGGGGCAATTTTATTTTTTAAATATGGGTTTGATATTTATTTACATCAAAAGTAAAACATGCTTTGAAATAAATTTTCAAAAATGAGCATAGGGTCCGACCTCGAGTAACTGCATCGTTCTATTCAATCTCTTTTGAACCGGCTGAGTTGGTTTTCCTATTTACACAGTTACAGATCTCAGAGGTATTTAACATACGTACGCAATAAAAAACAATCAGCCTTTAAAAAATGTTGAATGCTCTATACTTAACAGTCAGGTAAACTCACATTATGTGAAGCTAAATCTCAAGGGCTGTCCGCCGAGGGTCCAGCCTGAACACCACGGGGTCCGGACCCCGTTGCACCCCCCCCCCCCCCGCTTCGTGCTTCCCGCCAATGTTCATATATATTGATGCCACGCTTGGTGAACGCTACGTAAATGCAGAACTAAATGCAAAAGAAAGTGACAGATGGCGCAGACTGCCACTTGCCCCGTTCTACGCCTGCGTTTGGTTGAGTTTGTTTGTTTGTTTGTTTGCTTGCTTGATTGTTTGATTGCTTAATTCCTTGTTTGTTGAAGCGATATTCCTAAATGCCACGTGAAATATTATCATCGTTGGCGTCGATATCCGCGTGAATGGTCCTGAAAATAACGTCATCACAGATGACTTCAAATTGTCGCCGCAGACCACCACAATAAGCGGCGTCGTTGTGCAATCACTACGAAGTCTTATAACGTGGAGTCACGTGAAGACGTCACCACATGACACCATCGCTTGGTCAGTGGTGAGCCTATCCCGGAGGAAGAGGAGCAGAATGCTTCAAGAATGGGGGCAGAGGTGGAAGGGTATGATAAATGCCATCGATCGAGAAGAGAAAAATGAAAAATAAGGTGGTTCTAATAAATGTTATAGCACCTCTCGCAGTTGTTCGGCGTCCTTTGTATTATAGAAACAACTAGCCCAAATATATGCACTCTCATAGTGGAAGCCAGAGTGGCCTCATGAGGGTGGTTTAGTGGGAATAATAAACCACAGTACCAATTACAAATCGCCTCAGTACAAGTGACTGCTAAACCCGAAGGCACTGTGAATGACTAGTGTAGTATGAGAAAATCTCGCCTATCACTACAGAGGGTCAGTGGCTCCATAATTTCAAGTAAAAAATTTTCCATCCATCCAACAAAAAGAAAAAAAGAAGTTTGCTTTCACCTTAGGGCCATCCTAGATCCTTGGACGTAAGCGTGGGCAGGGTTCCTCAACAGGGGAACCTGAATGAAACATTGTAAATAGTGTAGTTTACATGTGTGGCTGTATGTATTATGTGTTTATCCCTACATATGTCGTAGTCATCACGTAGCACCAGGAGTAGCATGTCAGGCGAAAAGCCAGACAAGCGTCTCCAGCTCTCCATAAAATATTTATTTATTTCTCTTTCTCTCATCAGGGGGAGGGGTGAATGTTCATCACAGTGCCCCCCCTCCCTATGAATTCAATGTATGGGGTCGACTTTGCGCCCCCTCCCTCCTCTTTGGTGAATAGAGGGGGCGAATGAAGGCGTAACGTACCGCGTTTGTTTATTTGTTTATGCGCGCGATCGCAGTGAAACCAGGGTGAGGGAAAGGGCCGCCGACTTGCAAAAGAAAACTCCAGAGAGAACGCTCCCGTGGAGCGTCTTTCTTCGTCCGGGACTAACGTCGTCGACAACATGCGTCTCGGATGGCCGGTTCCCTGCGGGCGACGAAGCGTCTCCGCGGGGACAAGGCGCGACAGTGGTGACGCGAAGAAAGCTCGACGGCGCGCGAAACGGCTTCGCCGTAATTGCACTCAGAGACAAAACGGATCTTCGCCGCCGCAGCGTGCCGACCTCGTTTCCTCGGCCAGAACGCCGATCCCTCTTCGTCTCCCTTTCGCTGCATTGAACACAGGCTTCCTTTAGCTCAGCGCCCTGCGGTGACCACAGTACGCGCATTCAAAAACCGTGCAGTGACGAGAAAGCTACATTGCGGACGTCCGTTATTGCAAACCTATGAAGAGCAGAATACAGTGTGTGCATGCTAATTACATATAGTATAAACACGTTACTGAAAATCCTTGCGCACTGCCGTTCACACCTGCGTATAGACACAAGACAGTGCTCTCAGGGCCTTTTGGTGAAGAAACCCGACCGTCTGTACGCTATGTCATGCCGGCGGGCTGGGAATGTGTATGTCATTCATAACAGACTGATTTGGAACAGCGAAAGTTTCGGTCGGTTTCACACCCTTCGAAATTTTTCCAGTTTTGCGTGTGTCTGTATACACGCCGAAATACAAACGCTTGCATGAAAATACATTAAGTACGATGGGAATCCCCCCCTCCTCCGCTCACCGAAAAAAAAATTCTGGCAACGCTATGGTGGATACTGTGTTAATGAAGCCGATGATCTTCGGCCAATCAACAACAATTTACCTGCGTGAATAACGATAGAAAACTTGGCTTCTGATAAGTTGAAGTTTTTAAAGAGGCCTTGCAACACAATTTAAGCGTGTTGTTTTCATAGCTTCTCCTGGAACTACGGAATGTGCTCATATTATTAGGCAAGTGGCAACGCAGAAAACAAAGCTGCGATAATTTTATATATATGGAGAATCCACGTACGTTTCTGGCTACATAGAGTGGCCCACAACGGCTACGATTGTAATCGGAAGTGACGTCTTATCACGTGGGAGTGAGGACAGTGGCCAGTTTCATTGGTTTTCATTGGTTTAGTCGGTTTGACGCGACAAGTCGCATGTAATAATATTCATATGGTCTCAGCTAGGCCTCACTATCATTCACTAAAATATGATAAAAGGAAGTCTTACACTTGCTATACAAAATGAATTCATTCTCTGGATGTGAAATTTTGAAAACAATCACATAAGGATGCTACATTTCGGTGCACGACTGCCACCTCGAAGCAAATCTTGCGATCTGCCTTTGTATATAAGAGGTGGACTGCAATTGGAACCAGCCCTGGTCGTAAGTGGCAGAATTAAATCCGAAATGGAACGTCTTTTCTCGTCATGTTCTGGCGTATTGCAAAGTCTGAACACTATTAGCTTCCGTTATCATGCACCAATTTCAATATTCTTGTTGCGTCTATCTCGGTATTCAGCCCCACACACTGCAGACTTCAACGCTGCAGAACACAGACGAATAAACGTTGCAGGGCATTCAGCTGTTCGCAATGCTGCGTGGTTTTCTTCAGGAAGGACGCAGCCCTTCTTCCGTCACTCCCGTTTCCTTTCAATCAGCAGTGACCTCTTTGACCTCCCGCACTCTGTAATTACGCTGCATTACAGCGACTAAAGTGATGTCAGCCGTTCCAAGCCACAATCGCGTTCTGCTGTTATTCGTGGAATTGTTGCTGTCGTGCCACAAAACGTATGGAGCAACGCTTGCGCAAGTAGTCTGGAGTGGAAGTTTGCCTTCTAAGAGGTTCGTATTACGGTCCACTCGAATTGCATCTAATGTGGCCCCACTGGCCGAGTTCTCGCTCGGGAGTTTTTAATGAAAAGCGTGGCGTTAAAGACCACTTCAGCAAGCGTTGTTCAACTTGAGAAAATGGGCACTTTTGTTCACAGAACATTTCTCACGGTGAGGCTTAATATCGAGCAGGTTATGGGCAATTGTGGCGTTGAACATATTCCATTACGAAGACGTTGTGCAATCATTGTTTTTGAATCAGAGAAAAATCTGGTGATAGCGTTTATGGTGTCTGCAATGGACTGTGCGTCAGCCAGCATGGGAATCATCGCTACAAAAGAAACTGTCTTATCTTCGTTCCTTCGGCTTCGTTTGGCTTCACGAGACCTGGAGGCTTCCAGGAGGCCTGGAGGCCGAACTCGAGGCAGCCAGGCCTCCAGTTCAGCGAACGTTCAGCCGTTACGATTCACCATTTTGACTCTTTTGGGCGCACCTTATAGGAAACTACGCGCAGAGTGCACTGAAAGACAAATAGGAATTTTGAGAAAGAGGGAGAGAGGGGAGAGAGATAGGTCAACTTTATTACTTTCAGGCGAATCGCTGGGCTGGGCTCCCACCTAACGGAAGACCGTGTCTCCCGGCAGCTTCCTCGGCCTGCTGGATCACCCAGAGTTTTTTCAGGCCCGTACTCTGCCGCGCAGTCCGTAAACGCACCCGAAAGTCTTCATTGGCGGCCGCTTATACCGCTAGACATGTCCATTGAATACGGACAACAGGGGCTCTGGTGGTACAGTACTGGCATAGACTAGTCCTTATATACTTCGGGATATATGTGGTGCATGAGAACGATCGACTGGTTATGGGCTGCTCGACGGACGCCATGTTGGTCTGGTATTAAGCAGTAACAATAGAGGCTGCAGAAGAAATTTTGAATCCACCTATTCAAATCAGCTCACGAGATTCACAATGGAATTGTGAATTTGACTTTGTTTAAATAAAAAAGTCAAAAACACAACAGCACTCAAAGGTACAGGAGTGCTCGAAACTGCAAAGACGAAGACCAAAAAAAAAAAAAAAAGCTCGTAGTGGACAATGCATGTAGAAGTGGTATTTACACTCCGCTAACGTCAATGGAAAACCGAGTCAAAATGCAGCTTAGCTCAAACTTCTAGTTCTTCTTCTATTTCTCTACATGCCTGGTTTCAAGTACGTGATGGTTCTGCAGCAACACTTACATAATCAGTTATTTGTTGAGTTCACGGTTGCCTTTCACGTTTAGTGGGCGCGTTACCCAAATTTTGTAAGGCTATCGGTTAATGATGGGCCATCTCTACGTGACGCACTGTGACGACATTAGACGCCGACACGCCGAGAACCTAAGTGCATCGCATCTAAAATCCACGTGCTACTCATCATTCTCATTGTGTCCAACCAATTGCACAGCCACAGTCCCCATAATATCTGGGGTTTTACGTCTCAAAGCCATCATATAATTAGAAGAGACGCTGTAGTAAAGGGCTCCGGAAATTTCGACAATCTGGCGTTGCTCAATATGCACTGACATCCACATTAGAGCACGGGCATCTACCGTTTCACCTCCATTGAAATCAGATCACCACGGCCGGTATCGAACCCACGACCTCGGGGTTAGTAGCCGAGCAACGTATAGCCACTGTTCCACCGAGGTAGACAGTGCCCCCTAAAACAAATATTGTAGGCAGTCCTGTAACTACACGCCCAACAAGAAGAATGTAATGGTATACTCATTAACGGTTACAAATAAAAACAAAAAGTTTATTATTAGGACACAACCCAAAGAACAGAATTGAAGGAACCTTTCTGGCCATGACCGATCTCCGAATTTCAATATGGACCACTTCGAAAATTGAAAGCAGGTTGAAAGCTAAGTATATATATATATATATATATATATATATATATATATATATATATATATATATATATATATATATATATATATATATATATATATATATATATATATATATATAGGATCTTGTGCTTTAAGTAAAAAATCACAGTTAATTCGATGAGAGAATAGCAAGTCAATTTACGCTCTCTCGCCTCTGTATGCCCTCACCCCCCCCCCCCCCAACCCACCCACCAAACAAAAACAAAACGTTACTAGGTGTTCTGTGCAGAAGTTTGGGCCACCGACAACGTTCTGGGTAAGCAACGTCAGAGGTTACTCGCCGTCACGTCACAGGGCCGCGATTTGTGCGAGCGAAAGAGTGCGACTATAAGTCGTGAACAGTTGAGAACGCGATCTTCTTCGCCCTGCGCATAGGCTATGGCCCGCGGAGAGTCCATAGCGGTTCGTATACTCTTCACATGCGCTCCGTCGTCTCGAGGCGTTTAGCATAATCGAGGAGCTCGCATACGGGCTTATCTACGCGCCATTGTTTATGGCGTCAATGTAATTGCGCTCGTTCGCCACACGAGAGGTCTCTCGAGGGTGCGTGTACACAGTGGTCTATAATGACCGGGAAGTCGGTCATCTAGTCTTGCTCTCTCCCTCTCTTACATGTACACGCCATGATTAGGGCAGGTGCGAATTGGAATTTCATCGACCGTGACGAGGCATCGGCATCATCACGACGGCATACCGAGAAAATCGCATGAGTAGCGGTGGAGAGGCATGCCGACGTATACAGCGTGAATGACGGAACCAAATAACCACAGCTGACAGAACAGATCAAACAGCATAAATGAGGGCCAAAGCACAGCACCCGGGTGGTTAAAGATGAAGTACCTAGATTTTTCCATGTTCTTTCTCAAGTACCGACAACCATTGAAGCGCGCATCAACGCGCCTCCTTGGCTATAAAACTCGTTTTCGGTAGCCATGTTTTTTCTAAGGCTTTTCCAGTAGTTTGTGTACGCATTCCCACCTCACTAGTGACAGGGAATTGACAGGAGGAGAAAGGCACTTCGCGTTAGCATAATGTCCGCTGAAAGGTGCGTGGCTAATGATCTTAGACGTACGGGGTTTAATTTTGTAAATCTTCCAAGGTAGGAAGAAAATGACGGCTCATGCTGGTCTTGCGAGAGCGACGACCGGGAGAGGAGGCAGTTGCCGGTATTCAAGTAAAAGGGAAAGATCTAGGGACTCAAATAAAGGTATAAGTGTGCGCACGAAGGGGGGGGGGGGAGGGGGGGGAGGGCTCAGTGTCAGCCTCACGCATTGACGTAGAGTTGTCCACCTTTTGCTCCCTCGTCCACTTTGTAAATCCGTAAAAAAGTGAGGGTGGAAGCGCCCTTCGTCGCAGTTCGAATGATAGAGCACTGGACGCGTGATTCGAAGGTTGTGGGTTCGTGGATTCCACCGACTCAATGATTGATATTGCGCCCGCTTTAATTGCTTTTAATGAATGAAAGAATCATTACATTACAGTGAAAACCCGCAAAAAATGACTCATCTGTCTTTCTCGGCTACTGCGGGGCTAAAAATTGCTCGCGCCCCTCACAGGACCTTCGATTACTGTCAATAGATTTTCTAGAAAACACTTTAGAGAAGCGCGTGGACGCTCAAGCGGGAAGTAAAGAGAACTTTTGCGAACATTTTTGTTAGGGTGCAAGACGGCCTGCTCCAAATCAATTCCTCGTGCGCTTCGGGCTTGAGATCAAGGCAAGGCACCAAGGGAGGCACAGGAGAAGCGAGTGTGGTCAAACGTTTTCAGGCCATGGCACACTGCCATAGTAATACATGAGGTAGTGGCTCTGGGAACTTTTCATCAGCTCTGCACGCACTTTCAATGGTTTCGTATTTTCTTATAGTTGCTAGAAAAGACATTCGAAAGAAACTAACATAGAGGACTTATATTGCGCGAGCGAGCCGATAAACTCTCCTGATAACTGACCTTGCTATGTGCGTTGAATTGGACGGTCCCGGTAACAGAATTGTTTTTCGTCAAAAATTCGGCTCCTTACAAAAAAAAAAATCGCCAGGCACGCGCGTATTGCGCAGCACAGTGAAAGCAACAGCTGGAAGAGGGGCCTTTCAGAGACTTTTGAAACACTTTGGGTAACTGCTACGAGCACGTAGGCGGGGTACCCACTACACCATTTATTACCACAATTTTTCTGTAGTAAGAAAGAATTCACTATGCCATCCTTCGCCATTCTTCGGAGAAGCATGGTACCCGCTACATACTTGCAAGAAAGTTTGTGCAATTTTTTGATGCTGTGGCTGGCCAACAGGAAGAATTATACTTCAAGAGTTTTTAATGGGTCAGTGCATTAGACGACCTATTCGTTATGCAATTCGCATTGCGTGATCACTGGTTGTTCCTTAGCTGTTCTAAATCTGTTTATTGCTCAAACTACCGCGATTCCTTTCTCGACGTCAACCCTGCCAATTTGGAGCGTAGTTTGAAGCCCTTGCGTAGCCCTGTGGTAATATACAGGGCTGGCACGTAGGGAACCCGGTTAGAATCCCATTGTGTCCTTGGTGTTTTTATTTAGCTTTTTTTATTTCGCACGATAGTGGTTACGGACGCAGGCGTCGGTGGCAGCGGACAACTAGGGAGCACGTGATCCTTGCTGTGGTCTCATAACAGCTTTCGCTGTAAGAACAACATGGAGAAAATAGCGAAAGTAAGAAAAGGGCCTCCCGCTCTATATGCGAAGAGAACAACTCGAAAGAGCGCAGCCAGCAGAGAACCGGAATGCGGTACGGGTGAAAACTCGCTCGCCCGACCCCGCGTGCCCCGGCTTCCTGAGCCGGTTAATCACCGCTCGCAGAGGCTTCATTCGCACGCTGCTGGTACGAAAGCGAATCGCATGCCGCTCTAGCATCCGCCGCCCCGGTAGACGCAGTTCGCGCCGCTCCGTTCGTTCCCACGCCGATTTACGCAGGCTGAAAGAGATAGCGAGAGAGCAGGAAAGAGAGAGAGGATAATATTTTGACATAGGGCACACACCAACACGAGCAAGCGTGTGCACATACAGATATTCACGCACAAACGTATGCACCCCTTACGGCCGCACAGAAATGCGTAACGTATATAGGCACGTACACATGCTAACACAAGAACACATAAAAGCGGGCGGAAGAATAAGAGAGAAAAAGAGAAAGAGGCGGCAGTCTTATCTCAGAAGACGCGCCCGGACACGACCAGTTGAACGCACGCACAGACATTGACGCACAAACACAACATTCCACAGTGTATCCCCGCACGCACGCACAGAGGTTCGTAACATACGCACGTACGCACGCAAACACAAAGATACACAAGAGAGAGAATAAAAAAAAAGAGAGAGAAAGTAAGCGAGAACTGAAAGCACTCATTACGTCGAAGACGGGTTCGAATTCGCACCATTTCCACGACGCACCAACTTCACGCCTGTAGGGCCCCGGAGAACATAATGGTCGCGTTGCTCTTTGATCGCTCTTCGCGCCCAGCTAGTGGTGAAGGAGAGATCCGGATGTTGCGTCAGCCGAAACACGTAACACGTATGAGCGCGGGAATGCTCCATAGACTAATTAGGAGAGCAATAATAAATAAAACAACACAACCCGATCGAGGAGAGCCGCTCTTGCCTCAAGAGGGAAGATGAACGCGACTTCGGAAGGCGTCCTTGGCGCATGCGCAATATCACGAGGATAATTGGTCCCGTTAGCGAGTCACGCTCGAACAGCGAAACAGACAGTCGTGCATCATGAGCGATGCGCTCAGGGCGACGGGAGGCACCGAGAAAGGAGCCGCAGCGCCACCTGTGTCCAACACTCGCGCGCCGTCTAGAAGGCTGCGCACTTTCCGATGTTAGGACTGCGCTTGCCTCTTTGTAGGTTGCGTAAGAATTCCGGAAGTTGGATGTTCACATAAAACAAGCTCTGTGGTTTTGCGTCCCAAAACAACGATACGATTATGCGGGACGCATTAGCTGGAAGGCTTCACAAATTTCAACCATGTGGTGTTCTTTAAAAAGCAAATAAATATAAACCCACGGGTCTCCAGCATTTCACCTCCAACGAAATGCGCCCGCTGGGACCGGGATTCAATCCCGCGACCTACTGCAGCCATAACCACTCCTACCACTGCGGTGGTAGGAGTGACGCCAAATGGCCCTTACACCACTTCAAGTTTAAAGAAGGAGGAAGTGTAAATTTAAGGGCTCAAGTCATTTATTACTCTTACACAATAAAATGTTATTAGAGAAAAAAATATACTGAGTAAGGGCCCAAAGTCAAAGACTGCAGCGGGGCTCTCGGTGTTTCTTTGTTAGGCACAATATTATATAGATAGAAGACATAATTAATCGAAGATAATAAACGGTTCTGCACCTGCGATTCTGCCGCACTCTCAAATAGCAGACATATTCAGAACGCAATGGTTAGCTTAGTTACCAATCTCCCTGCCCTCCTAAAGAAACTCTATTTGGGTTGATTCCTAGTGCGAAAATCCTGGCACAGCCAACGGCGTTTACCTTTCACTATACGATTGCTGCAAGCTATATACGTTGGCAATTTCAGCCCTCAGAGTTGACCTCATTAGGATTTTGGCGATATTAGGCTACATGCTGTTACTATCGTTTGTCCAGTGAAAAATGCTTAAAGGGCCACTCACCCGGCCCCATACCGAATTTTAGTTTGACAGTGGAAGTTGTTGGGTGACCGATGAGGAACGTTTTGCCACGAAAATTTTTCGAATCGGTTCATTACGAGCGGAGAAAACAGGTTTTTTTGAAGCAGCGCGAAACGAGGATGAGAGGAGTCGAGCTCGATACCCTTGCCGCTCTTCCGCGTAGCCTTCGCAAGCCAAATCTCTTCCCCACCCTCTCCGGCATCCGACCATGAGGTGACGTGCTCATGACGTACCCAAACAAGTGCAACCCCCGAGCTCACGAGCAGCGTTGCTTTGTTGACAAGCGTTATTTTGTGGTCTTCTGCCTGTTTCTACGGGATGGTTTAAAAACGCTGGCTTCGACGCGGTAGAGTAGATGAGCACAATGAGTGCGCGAACGCCTAGGAGCGTTCCACGGTGGTCGTCTGCTCAATGCGCTGACCGCGGGGACATGAACGCATGCGAAACGCTGGCACATTAGCCCCGCATCTTGCAGCATTTCACGGTTTAAAAAATGAAAGAAAAACGCCCACATTTTTATTGCGTCTCACTATTTATTTCAAGTTTTATTAATCTCTTAAAGCAACAAATACATAAACTACTGATGTTGTGTTAAACAATTTTGCCATGTCACGTGGCATACTGCTGACAACGTCAGAGTAGACTCGTATACGTAAACGACCAACGTCACTGCATTGCCGTGTAGGTAGGGCCATTCCTACGCCTAATTCATGCCCTCATTCTCTACGCGTACGGCGGCAGAGGGGAGGGGGAGTAGTTTTAATTTTGAAATTTGACCCGTTTCCGCGGCGCGTATCGTTGCAAAGTTCGGCAGACGTGATTAAGAACGCCTCGTCTACGCATTGCGCTTGTCAGCTCAAAATTGTCAAACTTGGTGAGCGGCCCTTTAAAAATGAAGTCATCCGAACGCACACGGTAGTCATGTGAAACACGAGCTTATCAAACCTACGGATAACGAAGCTGAGTGTTCCGCCCATGCCATCATGACTGTGGGAGGCGCCGGCTATCGATCCCGGGTGCAGCCGTCGTATTTCGGTGGAGCCTAAATGGTAGAAGGTCCGTGTATGTACTGTGTAATGTCAGTGTACGTTGATTAACACCAGATGGTTATAAATTTCGGTGCCTTCCACTGCGGTGTCCCTCTTAATCATATCGTGGTTTTGGGACCCCACGTTGAACTTCACAATATAAAAAAAATTATGGCTCTCTTAGCTTCATTACGTGTTGGTTTCGTTAGGTTATATCTAACGAAAAATGCCCTCCTCCCCTCCCCGAAAGGAATCGCGAGGAAATGCGAACGCATTTCTTGCGCCGAGAGAGGGCACCATTGCCATCAGATACCTAAGGTCCCTAGATGAAACAAGTTTCCAAGGTAGCGACATCCTCCCTTTTCCTCCTCGCTTATTTGCCTGAAGCGCCCCCTAGAAGGTTTAAAACTTTCATCCAAAAGCGAATGTTTGGGTTCTGTTGCTACGGTGAATAGATGGAAATGAAACAAAATGGAACGAAATAAGACGTAGAATAAACAGTTACCTTTATGAACATAAACGGCACAACACAAGAGCAAGCGGGATGTGCGTTACTCAACCGGCAATGTTGTGCAGTTCTATACTTTATACCACTAGCCATGGCGTCTCGCGTAGTACATTTTAATTCCACGGCCGCGGTATTTCGTCCAGTTCTAACTAGTCCACTTCTCCGATTGTGTTTTGTTCATGCTGTGACACAGTGAACGTGCTTCTTTCTGGATAAGTGGCCACAGGGCGTGACGTTGTGACGATTGATTACAACCGGCTTGTGCACACGCAAGAAAAAAAAAAAACTACGACCAGACTGGTACGAACACTCGTTCAGCAACACTACGATGACGTTTTTTTTTAAATGTGCCCATTTGGACAATCGTGATGCCAAGTGATTCTGATGCGGTGCTGGGAACTTCCTGAAAAGTGAGAGTTCTACTGGTGAGGTGTCTCGAAGCAGCGCGTTTCGGCTCAAGCGGGAACTGGTCAAGAGTGAAATGTTTCTGAAGGTGCGTTGATTACAACCTACAGCTGCTCTGTACACGTGCATACCCACATGTATTTGTACCAACTGGCATGCACTAGACACGCATTAGACGCGCGCCTGGCGTTTCAATAAAAACCGACAAGTGAACTCGCTTCGCAGATCCGCGTCGACATACGTTGACGGAGTTGCACGAAAGCATTCGCGTGAAATGGTTCATAGTTGCACTTCATGGTGCGCTTCATCTCGGAAAGCACGAGGTAAGTTGAAGAGAGCGAACCATTTTCTGCTGTTTACGGCAACGCAGCATTGCTGAAAAACGCAGATGTTGCATTGAACGAGCATGGCGAAACAATCTTGGTCGACTTAGCGCACACCGAAACGCTCCTCCTCTTCAGTTTATGTTCTGGCTACGATTTTGTCTTTGGTTACGGCGAGAACCCGGCTGGAGCCATATGCGCATGCGTACTCGTTTTGAACCTTTTGCATAATAATAAATAACACCACCAGCCATTTGCAAGATCACGTGCAAGTAATGCACCTATTACATACGCGGATGGCAGAGAAAAAGAGGAGTAATCGAGAGAGTGAGGAGGACGGCTCGAGAGCAATGAGTGACGCTACCTTGTTTCACCTAGGGACCTTACAGATACCCGCCTTCACCGACTTCTGCCATCGCCTTGAGAGGCGCCCAGCCAGCGAACGGTCAAGAGTGAGGAGTGAGCGGATGGGAGAGGGGGTGCGGGCGTTCTCGGCTCGGCGTTGGCGTTTAACAGCGGCGTTTCGAGCACACATTTCCCGATGTTCTCAAGAGGCGCCCAGTGAGCGAACGGTCGAGAGTGAGCCGCTAGAGGAAGGGTGAGTGGGGCGCAGAGAGTAAAGAGATTGAATGGCGAGAGAGGGAGGGGCGAAGCACTTTACCTATTTTCTCCTACACTCTCTCGCACTACATGCTCTGGTTGCTAGGGGCGAGGAATACGGCGCACGCTCGCAGCTGTTGGTAAGGAAGAGAGAGTGAGAGCGGAGAGATAACACTTGCCGGCGCGCGGACTTTTTGGAAACACAGTTTCCGCATCCATAGGTGTTCTTGTATATAAATTTTTCATGCCATCACAATGTAATTATGTAAATAGCCTCCGCTATTACATCTGGTGTACATATATACTTCCATGCTCGTGAAGGTATGTAATTGTGTGTATACATCGTCCTGCGAATTGTGACCACATTGTGTGTAAGTCCATAGTATCACGTGTTTCACACATCCCGTGGGCTTCTAAATTTTTCTGATAATGTTAGCTGTACATTGTGCATACTCTTTGTGTGTGTGTGTGTGTGTGTGTGTGTGTGTGTGTTCATTACTCTCCTTGCTGTAGATACACAGTGTCCAATTGTTTGTTATGTACGACATCGAAATGAACTTTTTCTAGACACAGCACTTTTTGGCCCTCACTTGCGGAGCGGATCAGTGCTATTCTTAACACTACTACTACTATTAGCATCTACTACTTAGCGGGACAACTGCGATTAGGCTTTCGTCCAACTTTTTTGTTAATTGGATGGGCGAATATGTGGGGTTTAACGTCCCAAAACCAACATATTATTATGAGCGCCGTAGTGGAGGGCTCCGGAAATTTCGACCACCTGAAGTTCTCTAACGCGTGCTCAAATGTGAACATGTGGGCGTACAGCATTTCCGCCTCCATGTTAAATGCAGCCACCGCAGCCGGGATTCAATACCGAGACCTGCGGGTCAGCAGCCGAGTACCTTAGCCATTACACTAACGCGGTGGGGCATCCAACGTTTTGTAAATGTGGCTGAAAAAAGCTGAGGTTTACCGTAACTGAGGTCTGTGCACCCGCGGAGCTGCGGTGTAAATTACTAACAATTTTCGCAAAAGTAGACTCGCTGCTCTGGTTTGTCTGAGTTCGTTTTGTTCTAAATAAAGAGACTCCACTATTTGTAGTCCCAGGAACATCTCACCGCTCTCTTATAGCAGTGTACGAAAAACTCCAAATCTTCAAACATAGTTTTCTCGTAAAACAAAAGCAGAAGCAGATCATAATAGAGAACGCGTCGTTAACTGGTTTTAAGTGAATGCCTCTTATGGGATCCGTCTTGTCCTTCCAGCGTCTCATGTCGCATGGTCACGCCTGCAATAAAGTGCTCTGTACACAGCTTTAAAACAAAGCTAGCAATGTTCATAACAGTGTGAACAAAAACAAAAGAGATGTAGAGTAATATAATTAATAAAAATAAACTTCGTAATCGCAATAATAAAGTAATGTCACTAAAGACGGTTCGCCAACATGCGACTAACACGCGATCCGCGCAAGAGAGGGCGCCACCACCTCGCCGAACGCGCGGCTACTCGTCGCTATATCTGATGGCGGAAGCAGCCTGGTTAAACTCGCTGCAGCCGATACGTATCTCAACTACCGTAACAAGCAGGAAGTCAACAAAAAGTAGCGCTCATGTCGAGCAACAACTTTGCGAGGCTCTCTGCCAATAGTGTTCGCGTCGGGAAAACTCTATGTCCTTACTTCAAACACTGACGTGATCGACGGTTTGGCAAACAGAGCAGTATGAACTCTATCAACAGGAATGGCTGACTGCCCATGCTACGCACTTTCTCGGTATTCATGGAGCTGCATTTATCGCAGGATTATTAAATACACTAATTGCTGCACAACGACGGGTTGCCTTCTTCCCAAGCGTTCATATTAGGCAACGCAATGACACCACAATTACCACTACCGTCAGACTGTTGGTGGAGTCCTGTGAAGAACCAGGAACTGACCCATGTTTAGACTGAGCGGGTGGTCAGGGCCGGGACATTCTGCACAGAGCCACTGTTTTGTAGAATAAGGATACGCCACGTATCTAGGGTGTGGGTGTGCTAATAACTCTTCTAAAGTCGTTTGCACCTCGTGGCACACACCTGTTTCGCGGATAGCCTGCAGTTAGGGTTAACAGCCGCTGAGCGGTAGGTGGCGCAGCGCTCGCACGCGATCTTCACCATCATCATCATTATGGTAAGCGCGTAGCGCCAGCAGTGACAGCTGGCGGCGTGGCTAGGTGGGCCAACAGAAAATAGTGGTGAGTCTGGCGTGTGGGGGCGGGCGCGGACGGTTATCTACCGCGGCGGGTCCGTGGGATCGGCAACACGTGCCATCTCTCGAGGGCCCCTCGTGTTGAGTCGAGCGTTGGCGATGCTGGCTTCACCCTACCATGTGTTTGGTTCCTATGTTGATTGAGTGTCTTCGAATATTGTATAAGAGTTTGTCTAGGACGATAATCGATAGCAATTTGATTTGGCTGACGATATTGTCGAGGTAAAAGTAATGCAATAAATTTGCGTTCTTTGGTTGGGTCCGACAGCGTCTGTTGTGTCCGCTCGCTTCGAGAGAGTGCCTGAATCGGAGACCCTACAAGAGCAGCATCGCCTTGTCTTGTCGCACCAGGAAAGTTCATTTCTCCTTATTCGCCTTTTCCTTTCTCTCTTTTGTAAGAGGAGGCCTAACTTGCTATTCCCCGATAGAGTTTACTAAACTTAGGTATAGAGGGGGACTCTGGCACTGCGGTCGTTCACCACCATTGTAATGATGGGTAGAACACGGACTTGCCTAGTCGTCGTGCTTGTGGACTTCAAACGCATTCGTGGCTATGTTTATTGTTATGTTTTCGTTTTGCTTCGAATAAAAGAACAGACGGTTGCGAACTTCGTGACCCGATTTGATTTGGTGAACCTAGAATGTCCACGGGGTGAAGGGCAACTGATGAACATTTGCTGATTGTCATCTCGTGAAAAGTGACTCCAGGCCACGTGAAGCCGAAGTGAGCCACGTGAACGAATATTAGCCAAATCCGTGTGCTACACATTATACCCATGCTCGCCTAAGCGCCGCGCATTGCAGATCCCATAGACACTAGCGCCAAAGCTCCCTCTAGTGTATAAATAGAACACTAACAGATCCCCCCCCCCTTTTTTTTAGAAGACCTATAACACAGAGGACTTGGTATATCAAAACCTTTGCTAAATTAACCTGGAATGCAGGACCGTCTTGCTTCGTACAACGTCAGCCCAACTATCCTGAAACAGAAGTCACTCAAAACGAGAAAAGCGAAAAGAAAAACGCCACCCCCGGCAGCACGAGTGCTGTAGATGTGTCCCACGGTCGACATTCCGTTCATTCACTTTCTAAACACTCGCGTTCTGCTTTCGTTTCTCTACGCATGCACGCATGGACCCAGAAAAGGCGAAAGCTAAACGGTCACTGCACGTATGAGAAACCACACACGAAAAACAAAGAAGAATGCTATTTCGCGCTGGGTGCATGACCTGTACTGGACAAGTGCCAGCACTTAAAAGTCGAGCGCTACGCTGGAAGAGTCGCGACGCGACAGTGAAATTGCAGTAGCTCACACGCGTATGTCAGTGACGGTGTCCCTTTGTCCACTAGCCTACGGTTCGTATGTATTCACGTATAAGGTCCACTTTCATACTATCTATAGAGTGGCACACTGCTATGCGGTATTCTTCTAAATAATGGGGGGTGGGAGAAGGGGGAACCCCTCATTGTGTGTGGGGAGCGTGCTGAGATCTGAGGTCTTCTCATGGCATTTTGGGCAGGGTGAATTAGCCTACATGTTGAGATGCACAGTGGGCGCTGCACTCGACTTGAGACGTTTAGAGACAGCGCACCGAGTCGGACCACCACGAACGCGGAAACCCGCAATTTTTCCCACATGAAAATTGCTATATGTGTAACTTCGGTGCTACGCAGTGGTTTGTGAGAGATGCAAGTCTGAAATAGGCTCCATGCTTGCACACAACGCGGTTGCGGTTGTACCAGCTGTGGTTGAGTGTGGTTTATGCATGTGCTCCTAATCCAGTGATGCTATCCAGTGATGCTGATCCAGTGATGCTAATCCAGTGATGCAGAATCATTCTCTCTTTAATTGCTTTCTTCCGCTTTCTTTCAATACACGAGAGAGAGAGAGAGAGAGAGAGAGAGAGAGGTTTATTTACAGAAAGGCCGAGAGGTCGGCCTGAGCGATGGGTTGCTCTAGCCTACGATGTTCAAACACATCCGGGCCCCTTCCAATGGCGCAGGCTATATGCGTGCTTTGGTTAGCAGGAAACATAAAAAAAGACACACGATGTCCATTGACATGGATACGATCGTTATTCACATACGACATGGTCTGACCAAACACATACTTACGTACAGTGACCATTTTACCTAGTCCGAAATGAATGCATGCATGAAATGCATGCATAAAGTTTTGTCACACTGGGAAGGCACAATGCATTTGAGACCTCACGTCTTTGAACATGTCATAATACTAGTACTTCGTAAACGTCGAAGATTGTGCAGTCAAAGACTTTATTTGATATACTATCTAAAGGCAGTATACCACAGACGCTTAAGTTGGTTGAATTTACCGCAAAGTACCACACCTAAGGGCTGACTTTAGAAGTTGAAGGAAATAAATCTTGTCTAATGATTTTTTACAAACCAGCTGAAGCAAGTTTCTTCGCGGATCCCTATGCGAAGCGACATGCAACTGCTTTGTTTCCAATTTAATAATAATAATAATAATAATAATAATAATAATAATAATAATAATAATAATAATAATAATAATAATAATAATAATAATAATAATCAGTAACAGTTCAACAAGAAATAAATCCTGCATTTTTCGTGTGCACATAACTTCGTAAACAGACTCGCCATAAACACAACAAGACAGGTGCTTTTGACTTGAGCGGTATTGCGTGATTACTTTCCCGGGCTTAAGGTAGCCACCTGTTCCTCAACTTTTCCGGTTTTCCGCCTCACCAAACGCTCCGCTCACGGTCAGACTGACCTACTAGGCATTTCGGGCGTCTAATCTACATACTTCCCGGCTAAAAGGCAATCCTACTCATTCGTAACGTAGCCTACTTGCGTCGGACTGTCGTTGAAACGTTCGAAACAAAACACCAACACACACCCAACACCGACCATCGGTCGGACCTGCAGCGAACGCAGGCGAAGTGATCCCCGCACGAGCGCCAGAAGAAAAGGGTGAGGGCTGACGGAAAGAGGGGAAGGGGAAAAGAAGACGAGTGAAGCGACGACGACGTTTCGGCCACTTTTTCCCCGTTCTCCGTCGTCGTGACTGGCGAGATCGCCTCGAGGGCGCGCCCGAAGCTCGTCGGCCGTGATCTCCTCTCCGCTCCCCAGCCAGCGCTGCGCGTGCGGATTATCTCCTTCTTTTTCCTCTCGTTGGCTGTCTTCTTCTGCTTCTACTTTCCTTCTATTCTTTTTATCCCTCCTTCCCCCCACCCCTATAAGGCACTGCGCCGTGTCGCCTGAAGGCAGACAGAAATTAGGTGCCTTTTTCCTCTTCATTGTAACCACTACCACCACCACCACCACATCGCGCTCGGAGCGCAACGCTCGAATGCAAGGCCGCCGCTCCGCGCGGCGCGGTATGCCGATTAGTCTGAACGATATGACTGGCGGGCTCGTAGCAGCGACCGCCGCCGCCGCCACTGGCGTCCCTCGTTTGCATACCGGTGCGGTGGCGCGACGCTAAAGAGGAAGCGCTGTGCCGTGTTTGCCGGCCTATAATAATCGCGGCAGCGCCGTTGGTGAAAAGAATGGCAGTTGCGGCTAGCTGGCGTTCAGTGAATTGGTAAGAGCATATTAGGTGTAGAAGAACAGATTCTCTCGCGAGATTGTTCTGGCTAGCGGGCGTTCCATGGAATGGAAAAAGCGTATTAGGTTTGGAAGAGCAGATGCTTGGGCGAGATTGTAAGGATGTATTATAGTTCATATGATCACAAAACACACACACACACACACACACACACACATAATATAGACAAAAAGCGTCTTGTGGGGTTCACCCCTTTTATACACGTGTTCATTCTTTCTGCGTTTTTTAATAGCATAAGAGAAAGAGTGCAAAGGCGATAGAGACGCTCGGCCGCGTCTATGTTTCATGTAGCCTTGTGTCCTTTCTCGCACTTTCAAGATTTTTAGATCTGTTTGTGTCTTGTCCGATGCCTTTGTGGCTTCACTTCGATGTGTTTACTGGAACAACCCTTCACTCATCAATGTCTTTTTGAAACACCACACGCGGAAACGTACTGAGACAACTCATCTAGTTTATTGATGTTTCTAATTGGAACATATCACTGCAGACGTACGGATTATTCTGCATTGTTTCATTCATCGAATTGGCACAATTATGTTGGCAAAGTGATAAGATGCGCAGAATATTCTATGAATCACAAATATGTTTACACTTATTCTGACGGATTCATGTCCGCTCGTATAGTTTAAGTTTCATTTGATCGCAGTGTCACGTGATCGGCATTAGAAACTGGCTGAGATTTTGTAGAAAAACGTCGATTTCGTACCGTTTCGTTTTATCGTTCGCCTTAATAAAAACTCTCATGCCGTGTTGCGCAAATATTGCCCTTTGTTACATGACTACACATACGGACAAATAAGAAGGTGGGTAGTTTGTTGGTCAGCCTATTCACCTTGATAGTTGGAATCAAGACCAAAACCCTCCAATATTGAAGTACTTGAAAGGTAACTGGGGTGTTTAGTTTTCAATTAAACAACCTACGAGTCGAGTGAGTGTTAGCCGTGTCACACGGTCGTTTGGATGACCTTCCGACCGGTTGTCTATTGACACAATGTGGTATAGCAAAGGCTGCAACGCGGGACGTTTCAAGGCTATCAAGTCAAATAATTTCCTTTAATGCGTGGTGTTTTACGTCTCGAAACCATAATATGATTATGGGAAAATGCCGTAGCGGGGGGGGGGGGCTAAAAAACTTTTGACCATCTGGTGTTCTGTAACGTGCACTGACGTCACACAGTACGCGGGCCTTCCACATTTCGCCTCCATCAAAACGCAACCCCCACGGCCGGGATCAAACTCGCAGCCTCCGGGTCAGTAGCCAACCACCCTAGTCACTGATCCACCGAGGCAGACCAGGCTATCAAGGTAATGTCTGTCGAGTCAACGGGGCAACAACTCGATCGAAACTTCGATTGTCATTGATAGTGGAAACATCTTGAAGGTAATCTCTCGTTCACATTGTGCACACAGATAAAACTCAACCTTTCCCTTCAAACTCTAAGTAATCGTCATGACATGGCACTCCTATCGTTACTTTATAGGTATGTTTACCAAAAATAAAGGCATCAAACTTACCATTGGTACGCGCGTCCTGCACATCACGACGTCTTTACAACGATGTAAGCTACAATCGCATATATGAATGAAAACACTCATGCATTTAATTTCTCGGCTTTACCACGAGTCATTCGCCTATGAAATGCGCTTTCAAGTGACACTGTTGCGCAAACAGATGAGGATAAATTTAGACAACTCTTGACCCGACAGCATTCATCGTAACAAATATTCACAATCATCACACTATACACATCGAGCCGTATCGCTTTTTTCGTTGTGCGAAGTATGTGCGAAGCTCCGTGCTACGAATGCCTTTCTACTTTGTTTTCTTGTTTCTATGAGTGCACAAGTGATTTACGTTTTTTACACGACTTGCGTGCCGCTCTTTTTGCAAAAAATGAGTGTTTTTTTTGTTACTTTCTGAGTTTTGTTTTCTTAGTATTACTTCGTTATTTAAAAGTTTGTGGCTTATTTTTACTTTTCCTGAGTATTGTTTTCATATTATTGTGTTGTTAGTATTTGGCGTTATTCTTAGTATTACTTTGCCATGTAATTCAATTTGTTTCACCGTTTTGTAAGTACGTTACTGTTGCACTATTCAGTCTCATGTATCGCATTCTTTTCAATTTTTTTTTTTGTGTGGTGCTCCTCTTACTTAATGTCCCGAGGAGCCTGTAAGGTACTTGTGAACATATAAATAAATACTCACTAATGGAAAAATGGAAAAAGGAAATCTAATCAATATGGTTTAAAAGTATTTTTCAGTGTTTTGAATTATTTATTGAAGTATTTTTTCCACTTGAAATGTGCGAAATGTAGACAGTCTCCGCAACAGCGAAGCACATGCTGCAATACCGTATTCTTTTCGCAACAGTTTCGTGACTAAACAAATTAAAGACAAGATATGTATTGGTAACTGCGTATAAACAGCTTATTAGAATTTGTACAGAAGAACAACAGCTTTCGAGGAAATCTATATTATTTAAATTTCGAGGACATTAATACTAAAATAATATTCCGGTGCACACCGCACATATTTTTCCCGAGAAATCCATGAACTACTACCGAACCGTCTTGAAAAACTGCCATGTAGCAGGGCGACAACTATATTGAGTCGACAGAGTTGTGGCATTTCAGTGGCCATCGACTCGATTGCCTTATAAAAGTACCCGCGTGACGCAGTTGTAACGGGCGCCCTACACAGCAATGTGGCAAAATTTCCGGGAAAGTATATTCTCAGGTTATCTTAAGAAACGTTGAAGCAATGAAGAATATTGGGGCCAGGCGTGGGTAGCCGTTGGTAGCTACTTTGCGCCAAGTTGGCCACTTTTCGACCTGTTTGGTGACGGAAATTTCCAGTCGGCGCCAGTGGCCATTTACTGGCTACTTTTACATTTCGGGTTCTACTTATTCAAAATGGTTTTAATCAATAGTAAACACTCTGTTCATAACAGCACTTCTGTTCTATTGAGATAACAATTAGGCAGTAATAATCATTGACGTGGCTACATTAACTATATTTGGCTTGAGTTTTTGCAACCTTTCAGCAACGGCAACCGTGCGGCTAGGTGACATTATAACAGTGACCGCAATTGGTTATAATTGGCTATGCAATTAGTTTTAAGGGTGCAATCCGGTAACCATTGTTTCGCAACCAACGTATGGTGACCAGTTCTGTGGAGCCATGGCGCTGATAAGAAAGGAACCACTAAAAGACTGCAGGGACCACAGACAGCAACCACTTGTTCTGTGGTCCCTGTCTTACCAGCGCCATGACTTCACTGAACGTCACAAACCAACTATCCTAAATGTCGGTTCTCTGAAAAGCAGTGTCGGTTAAGTTGGTAATTAATGTCAGGTAACCGAGGTCCAGCAGCCATCATCCGATCGCCGGAGTATAATGGCAACGACCCAACTCCGGTGACCTGGCATTCAGTGACCCCGCTTTCTGTTACACGCGGAAACTGTTGCACTGACCCCAGTGCAGAGACTATCTACAAATATCAATGAACACGCCGAGAGAACGACACACGTGACGAAGTGTAAGGATAGGCCCACGAAGTCACAACTGGTCTTTCATTAAGCTGTCTCCGTAATTGGCACTGCTTTACGGTTCGAAGAAGCGCAGCTTGAACTTTGCTCGGCGACATAGCCGGCAGCGCACTGCTGGGGTGGGGCAAAAGTCATATGGAAAGGCAGCTTCCATTTATTACGAACAATTTTATGCTCATCGAAGATAAATATAGAGCAACAAAGGTTAATGGAAAGACAGGGAGGTTAATCAGAAGAGTTTTTCGCTTCCAACCTGAAACCAATGACGGCAATGCTGAAGGTTTTAAGCTCAAACCAGCCTCGCTAGACGACTACGACATTACCATGCTTGAGTATGTCTGCGCTTTTCTTTCTTTTTTACCCTTACGTCCACTTTTACTCTTCTTTAAGTTTCTAGTTTCCCCTTATCAAGTGCAGATATCAAGTGTATGTGCATTGAATGCACATACAGGGCCAGGAAAATGCATGCTACAAGGATGTACTACGAGACGCCGCAAAGAGAAAAAATACTGGACTGGAGGAACAAAACGAGCCAGCCGAGAAAAGTAGTTGTCACTACAACGAAACAAACAAACTAAAGAGTCAGTATGCACGCTTTCCACGATGCGAGTTGGGAAGCAAAAGGGAAGTAATGGAGACACGAATTGGAAAACGGGGAGCAAACTGGGAACTTTTGGGTGTGAAACAGGAGCACAAATAGGGACTAACGGGAGGCACGGGCGATTCCTAGTGCGAACCGCTCGTGCGGCTAATTGGAATACAAGGCGGGCGCGATTTCTTTTCTCACGCAGAGTTCGCGACGGCAAAAATCGAAGAGAAAACCATCCCGACCAGCTGTCTTTCTCTTCCCTAGCTGCTGCGTTTTCCCTCTGTCTCTCTCTCACTTAGGGAAGACTCCAGAACAACGTGCACAAAGTTAGGGGTTGTGGGGAGGCAACGCCACGCTACCAAATCATAGCGCTTGATTCAATCCCAAGGTTGGTGCGCAGGGATTGCGAGATGCAGGAATGGGTTTAGGGAGTGGTTGAACTTCCCTACCGGCGCAGCCGAAACTTCCGGCAAATGCTCTGAAACGAGAAAAAGGCTGAGATTAGAAAAGAAGAAAAAGTTTCGAGTGAGGAAAAGTGCGGGGGAAAGACAGGAAAGGGGGTGAGATAAACGGGGGAAAACGGTGACAAAGCTGTTCCCCCTTTCCAAAAGAAATGGATGCGGGGAAGAAGGGAGGGGAAAAGGTCGGATCGGCGTGTCTCCCTCCTTTTTTGTAGTGGCTCCCGCACCCTTTCACGCCTGGGTTAGCGAGAAGTCTTCCGATCGAATCCGACCTCTGATAGTTTGGCGGGCGCGGGAAAAATATAAAAAAAAGAAGGACGCGAAGTGCGAGGAAAGCCGATAAGCGCGCGCGCGGCGCGTCGAAGTCGTTGTAGACCGCCGCCGCAGGGCGTGGTGGTTCCAAAAAGGGAGGGAGGGGGGAAATAAGGAAGATGAGAAGAAGGAAGAGGCTAGAAGCTTGGCGCAAAAATAAAAATTGTTGCGGGAAACGAGGGAAGAGTTCGACGGTGCAGCCGAGCGAGTTAGGAGAATGAAAGTGCGCGCCACCGCGAACACTGCGGATGGGCCATTGAGGAGGTTGCGCCCCTCCTGTCCTCTCTTTCCCGACATCGATGTGACTGTTGTCACACTTTTACGCAGCTCAACGAACGCGAAAACGGGGCTTGGTGGTTAAGTAAAGGAACGTCTGGTTCTGAGGATGCGCTGGAAGTGTTAGGTAGCGGGTTAACACTTGAAGTGACACGTGAAGTGCTGGGAAACTATTTAGGAGATTAGATACGAACCACATTCGTGTTTATTAGGCAGAAAGAACGGTTTTTAAGTTGTCTTTTTCGGATTATACGACAATAACTCACGCACCTGTTGTAAAAAAATTAAGGGGCTATTCTCTGCAAAAGTTAACGGCCTGAAGGATATCTGAAAGAAAATGAATAACAAAAGAACAAAGAAACCACTTCCTTTTGCCCTTTTTCCTTGCTTTCGCTAGAGCAATCAAATTTGAAGGATATGATTTCTTGGGTCATCTAAACAATTTTAGTTTAGAGATGAGTAATAAAAACGCCAGCTCTCTATCTAGCCTGGCTATCATTTACGCTCGTCAAACATAAGGATTAGAGAACAAATACAAAAAAGAATGCGCAATCTGTCAATCGTCACCATGGAAGCTGTGCCATTCTGCATCCCGAATGACCGAATGAAGGGTGGGAAAAAAGAAGTAAGACTCTCACAATAACTTTCGTTGTTTCTGCAAGTTACGCTGCATATCATCTATTGAATACGCTCAGCATGTTCTAATCAGCCTTGTGGTGGTGGTCCATAGTGGCTAAAAGACTTGGCCGCTGACCCGCTGGTCGCGGGATTGAATCCTGGCTGCGGTGGCTGCATTTTAGATGGAGGCGAGAAATGCTGTAGGCCCGTGTGCTCAGATTTGGGTGCACGTTAAAGAACCCCAGGTGGTCGAAATTTTCAGAGCTCTCTACTACGGCGTCTATCATAGTCATATGGTGGTTTTGGGACGTTAAACAACCGATATCAATCAATCAAGCGCGTTTTAATCAGCCAGTCGATCACTGCACCACACGGTCAGTGCAATTGAGCCTACTTTAGAGACATCGGTAAGCTAACAATCATAAAATTCACAAAATATCATTTGACGATTACGAAACGGAGCAAAAAAAAAGATACTGACAAAAAGTGACATCTTTGCCGCAAATGCAAACCAATGTACGCGACAGCAACAAATGGGAAGGTCACGCGCAAAATGGCAAGCAGATTGAAACGTGCCCCGCGTTTCTCACGCAAAAATAACGCACGAAATGAACTCACATGTACAGCTGAACGCGAATAATCATCTTAGTTGTTACTTCGCTGTGTCTGAAAAGCGCGCTCTTTTCGCAAACGGAGACTGTGCAACGATTGCAGTGACCTTTGTGTGCCCGGAGACTACAACAGAATCGTTCCGGCGAACGCCAAAGGCCAGTCAAGACGTACGATCCCCCCCCCCCCCCCCCACTGCGAGATAAGGGCGCGCGAGTGTGTCCACCTCTCTTCTCCGTGAGAAAAAGTACGCGGAAGTGATGATAGTGCGCGCCGCCGCCTCATGACGATGTGACACAGCGCGCTCATTGCGCCACCTTGGTGGTAATGCTTTTTGAAAACGCAATGGTTGCTAAAGCGTTATTGCCTAAAGCGGCGCTCACAATATATTTAAACCATTGTTTTTGTTATGATGGGTATTGTTATGTACAAAACAAGTCGTAAAATACAACACTAACCTCGCTACTTTCATCGCCGGGCTGTTTGCGGCCACGCCCGCTATGGGGATGCAGCAGCATATGCACAGGAATGGCTACGTCCGTCGCGTTGTCTACTTCCAGACACACTTGCAAATGTGTAGGTGAGTTGTTCTCTAGTAATTTAAGATGGCATGTGCCACAGGTGCTGCTTCCACGAAGACAACGCGGTCTGAAGATGAGACACATGTGCAAAATTAACGAATATACGTTGTGGTAAAATTCCATCAATCGCCACTGCCATCATTTCCAATGTACACGTCACTTTGTCGTGTAGCAGCGAACCACTAAAATGATACTTCGTGGGCGTAAGTACACCCGCTCAAAGTGCACTTCAGTTGCCACGTGTGACAGGAGCATAACTAGGCCTCTAACAAGCTTCATGAACATACTCAAAGCAAAAAAAAAATATTACGTGGTGTGTCGGCATCGCTTTCGGCCCGCATAAAGCTCGCGCCCTTTCAACCACTGCATTCCAGGCAGTCCACGAAAGAGAAACAAACAGCATTGACAGCTCCATCCTCGCTGCGCCAAAACGAATTTGTCCACCCCTCCCACTCAGCCTACGCGACTCGCATCCATCTTCACAGCGCGTGCTCTTATATATCACGTTCGTTCATTGTGGCTCATCCGAAGCGTCTGCTCGAGAGAAAGACTTCGTTTAGTTCCCTTTTATCCCTTCGAGCCATCCCGCCAGACTCGGAGCCTTTCGTCGACCCTTCTCTTCCCATCATTCCTTTTTCGTCCCTTATCTTGTACCCTCCCCCTAACCACCACTACCACTCTCTGTCTCTCTCCTCACATGGCCAGTAGGGGGCGCGGCCACGTGCCGGAAAACATTTAAAAGCCATTACGCACCGCTTCCGGCAACGCCGACGGCTATGCCTATCTTTCTCTTCTCTCGTCAGCGAAACCCATTCCTGCCTTGCGGTCCCGACTCCGGCCTGTCGTCCCTCCTTTGTATTCCCTTTCCCTGTTTTCTTCCCGCCCAACACGTCGAAGTTTTTCCCGTTAGGAAAAGGAATGTGGGTAGGAAGGGAATCAAAGAGAAAGAAATAGGTAATGAGGGTTAGAAGGAATTTTCCCACCTCTTATCTATTCTCTCTCTGCCTACAAAACCATCCATTCCTGAATAGGGAAACTACGGGAGAAAGAAAGGTTGAGGCACGCGGGTTAAATGGACATTGGACCGAAACGTTTCGACCACCCAGCAGCCTGATTCCGGAGTGAGCGGGTGCGCCGGAAAGCCAGTTTACGGGAGACGGAGGAAAGAGGCGTTGCGGAGGGACGGAAAAAGTAGTGAGCAAATGGGGAGCGAGGGAGGTGCGAAAAGTACGACGCCGTACCGGTGCGGCGGTACTTCGATACGTGTGACTAGATCGGCGGACTTCACGGATTCATATGGCACAGAAATGGAGGCGTGAATAAAACAGCACACAAGAAAAGGACAGTTCTGACAGTGCAAAGACTGTACACTCTCCTCATATAATTAGTTGAGGAGAGGTGCTCCCCGCCCCCCTGTGTAGGGCTCATGACATCCAGTCTTAGATCATAATCTGTGTTGGATAATTATTCTTGATTCACAATTAAGCTGGCGAAGTTTTACCGCATTCAGTCAAGTAAATATTTTTAACTGTTTGGTTATGAATACGGGTGCTGCGTGATAGTTGGGCAACACTAGCCCACTTCTAGCTAGCTGCGCCAGTGGATTTATTTATTTATTTATTTATTTATTTGTTTATCAATATAATTATTACATATTAATTATTCATATATCTTATATAATAAATAATTTATATTTATTTTATGTATAGTAGTAAGTGGAAAATGGCACGAAAATTGGGTGGTACTGTAATGAAGCGAAAGAGAATACAGCGGTGCAATGAAACAATATACGGTATACATTCTGGCGAACGATATCGTTCCGTGTTTAGCTGCACGTGAAATCGAGATAAGCCTGGCGTGTGGCTTATACAGTGCTGAAGAACGGACACGTCCTGTGCTACCATGTATTAGTTGATAGAAAAGAGCTTGAGGTGGGGTTTATTATACATAATACTATCGCTGGCAACATAGAGGAATACTACAGAATCAGTGAGAGTGTGGCAAGTATCATAACCAAGTTTAACAAAAGGCACATGATGAATGTTGTACTACAGACATACGCGCCTACATCTCGCCATGATGATCATCTGGTTGAACCCTTCTACGAAGACGTAGTGTCAGCAATTAATAAATTAAACAAGCAGCACACTATACTGATGGGCTATTTTCATGCCAAAGTAAGCAAGAAACATGCCCAAGACCACGCAGGGGGGTATTATGGCAACGTTTACAGCAAAGCCAGAGAGGAGTTATTAGTAGAGTTCACAGAACGTACTAATTTACGGATCTTGAACACCTTCTTCAGAAAACGGGCTAACCGAAAGTGGACATGTTGAAGTCCTAATGGCAAAACTAAAAATGAAATAGACTTCATTTTGTGTGCACACCCAAGGGTTGTACATGATGCAGAAAAATATACTTGGAAAAATCCGATGCAGTGACCAAAGAATGGTGAGAGGTCGTATTCACCGAAATTTAAAAAAAAAGCATAGACATAAACTGATACTCAAAAAGCCAATGAAAAAGCTAATGTTGAGAAGGAAAGTACTGGAATTGAGAATTTTGCTTCAGACTAGATTCGAGGCTCTCAATGAGGTAACCGATGGTAGCCTTGACACTTTCTTACTAGCACCATCAAAGAGTGTGCAATGGAAATCGGAGGTACAGTCACTAGACAGGACACTGGCAAACTTTCTCAGGAGACAAAAATCGCATTAAGAGACGACAAACTATGACAGCCTCAAATGCAACCTGCAAAATAGAGCCAGTGAAGCTTTCGAAGTTAATTAATAGATGCAAGGTAGCCGACATCAGAAGGTATAATATGGAGAGAATAGAGGAGGCTCTATAGAAAGCGGCGGAAGCCTTAAAGCTGCGGACAAATTTGTGCATAGGAAAAATCGAATGCATGCACTAAGGCACAAGGAAGGCAATGTCACAGCCAATATGAATAGGATAGTTGAGAAGGCAAAGGAGTTCTACAGAGAGCTTGTGGTGACTAAGGTTCGTCAGGTCGCAAGGCGTGTGACGCGAGGAAGATGGAGACAATGCGGAACACAGAAGGAAATTATATTGAACCAGATACACACTAGAAGTGCAATAACTAGACCACGCGCAGGCGGTTCGCAAACACAAGGAAATGCTCAGGCACTCTCACAAGTCTGTACCATATCTCGGTGCCTTGAGGAGTAACGCGTTGCAGGCCCGTGGTGCAGCCACCTAAGCGTCCCGCTGCAGAAGGCATCGACAGGCCTAGGCGTACCCGCACACAGTCAGCGAAGTCGGCCTACTACCCAGACTTTTTTCGGGGGACGAAGGGGAGCACTTTTATTATTTCGGGGAGGGAACTCTCTTAAACTGGTCATTTATTGCTCTCGATGCCATGGCAAAAAAATTTCGAAGGAGGGGGCACCGAGGATGTCAACGGCTCCAAGACAGAAACTCGTCCTTCTGAACCTCGCGCGCTGTTGCGGGCTCACCCTAGGCTCTCTCGCTTCGTCTTGTAGGCGTTCCAACAGCTCCGTTCTGCGCGAGAGCCTTCTCTTCATTTTTCATGCGCGAGCTTCAAATGTCCCTTTATTTTCGTCATCTTCTAGGGGGATGCAGCGCTGTTGTCTGCTACACACTCATTTTTGAAGTCGCTTCATCCCAGAACTGTACAGAAGCCGAAATAACCAGGATGATATCGTAAGAAGCGATATTAGCCTGCAGGAATTTCACATCCCATCAGTAACAATACAGGAAGTAATGAAAGCCCTAAAAGGAATGCAAAGAGGCCAAGGCACTGGTGAGGATAAAGTAACAATGAACCTGCTGAAAGATGGCGCAGAAATGGTGTCAGATTTGCTGACCCCCTTGCATACGATGTGTCTTTTGACGGGAAGGGTACCAGAACCTAGGAAGAACGCCAACATCATGTTAATTCATAAGAGAGGAAACGTCAAAGACTTCAAAAATTACAGGCCGATCAGCTTACTGTCCGTTGCCTATAAACTATTTGAAAAATAATAGTTACAAGAATGAAGGCGACATTACAGTGAAATCAGCCAAAAGACCAAGCAGAATTTCACAGTGGCTACCCCTCAATAGACCATATTCATACTATCAATCAGGTAATAAAGAAATCCGCGGAATACAGCCAACCGATATACGTGACTCAATAAACAATTGTATCGGGCCTGTTGGTAAGGATCTAACTTGCTAGGAAGCGCAGCCACTATTACAAAGAACACACAACACAAGCGCTTGTGTTGTGTGTTCTTTGCAATAGTGGCTGCGCTTCCTAGCAAGATGGATCCATATACGTAGCTTTTATAGATTACGAGAAGGCATTTGACTCGGTCGAGACATCAGCAGTAATGCAGGCACTACGAATTCGGGGCATCGATGAACCTTACATGAACATACTGGAAGAAATCTATAGGGAATCTACAACGACCATACTTCATGAAGAAAGTGACAGGATCCCAATAAAGAAAAGTGTAATGCTGGGAGACACGTTCTTTCCAAAGCTATTCATCGCGTGTTTACAGGAGGTTTTCAGGGCCCTAGCTCGGGAAGAGTTAAGGATAAGAGTTAACAAAGAGTGTCTTAGTAACATACGATTCATTACTGAGAAAGCAGTAATTAGTGACTCAAGCGACAAACTACAACCCATGATTACTTAACGGTCCACGAAAAGCAGGACGGCACGTTTCAAAATAATATGCACAAAACTATAGTAATGGGGAACAGTCTCGGCAGAAAACAGCGCTTCGCGATAGGTAGAGAGACCCTGGAAGCTGAGGACTATGTCTACTTAGGACCGATAGTAAACGCGGAGCCGAACAATGAGAGCGAAATAACTAGACTAATAAGGATGGGGTGTATCACATTCGGCAAGCATTCTAAAATCATAAATGGTAATCTACAATCAACTCTCAACAGGAAGGTATATATCAGCTGCATCTTGCCGGTACTTACCTACGAAGCAGAAACATGGAGGCTAACTAAGGGGGTTCAGTCTAAATTGAGGACGACGAAGCGACCAATGGAAAGGAAAAGAATAGATGTAACCTAAAGAAACATGGAGATAGTATGCAGAGTGGGTCAGGGAACAAACCAGGGTTAAATATATAATACTTCATACCAAGAAGAAGAGATGGAGGTAGGCCGGGCAAGTAGCACGTAGGCAGTACAACCGCTGGTGATTAACGGTAATTGATATGTGGGCTTTAACATCCCAAAACCACCATATAATTATGAGAGACGCCGTTGTGGAGGGCTCCAGAAATTTCGACCACCTGGGGTTTAACGTGCACGTAAATTTGAGCCCACGGGTCTACAGCATTTTCGCCTCCATAGAAAATGCAGCCGCCGCAGCCAGGATTCGATCCCGCGCCCTAAGAGTGAGCAGCCGAGTGCCTTAGCCATTAGACCACCACGGTGGAGCTGGTCAATAACGGTAAACTGAGTGGATTCCCAGAAAAGGCAAACGCACGAAGGGGAGACAGAAAGTTAGGTGGGCCGATGAGATCAAAACGTTCGCAGGTAGAAGGCGTCAGCAGAAAGCACAGGATCAGGTCCATTGGCGGATCATGGGAGAGGTCTTTGTCATGTAGTGGGCGTAGTCAGGCTGATGATGATAAAATCGAGATAGCTTTCTTCAGCTCCGCACTGTAACTGAACGATTCGCATTCCCTCAAACATGGGTAGAAGACGACGGTCCTGTAGCACATGACGTCAAACGCGCCACGGCAAGAAGGCAGTCACCGGTGGTGGAGAGGGTACACAGCGCGCGATTTCTACAGCTTGTCTGGCACCGAAATATTCTTTTAGTACCCGCTTTGCTAGTCTTAGTGGACCCTCTAGTAATAGTTTTTGTTGAAAACTACCAATTATTGGGACACCATGCCATGGCCCCGTCAAGAAGGTCTTCCAATGTCTCCGTGATCGACCTAACTTGCATCAACGATGAGGCTATGAAATCTCATCACGGGACGTCATCATTTTTGGTGAGTTGCATCGTCATGATGAACTTATCTGGTAAGGACTCTCTGCATTACTCGCTTTGACTCCGACGGACAACGTTTTATTTTTGTAGGGCATCTAAGTCGTGTTCCGTAAGCCAAACCTGTATCGTGAAATATGACATGGTGCGGAATAAGCCCACTGTGTAGAACAAATGATCGACGATTTAGAGTGCGTTTAGTATAAATTGTCAACGCTTTAGAGCAGTACACGCACTCGGTACTTACCTACGGAGCATACACCTACAGGCGTACAATGAAGGTCCAGCTTAAATCGAGGGTGACGCAGCAAGCGATGGAAAGGAAAACGATACAGGTGTAACCTTAGGAGACACTAAAAAAGCAGAATGGGTCAGGGAACAAACCGGGGCGTTGAAATCAAGAAGAAATGGACATGGGGCAGGCGCTTTGCGCGTAGTGAGGATAACCGCTGGTCTTTAAAGGTAACTGACTGGATTCTCAGAGAAGGCAAGCTGGTGAAGGGGAGACAGAAAATTGGGTGGGTGGAGGAGATGAGGTAGTTTGCTGGCATCAAGTGGCAGCAGCAAGCACCCTAGACTCATTCCATGCCAAACGTCCTAGATATTTGGTGACCATCTCGAATTAAACAAAAATAGTTTTTTTTGGTCACGTGGCTGCCTTTTGAACTTCCCGCAATGTCGTCAGGATGTTGTTCGCGGCAAAAATTATTTTTAAAGTACCATTCTTTTTACCATACAAAATTTGCTCGACATGTCATGTAAAGGTGCTTCTGTAAGGTGTTTGAAGCTCAGTAATATTAACACAATATTTCTGCCACATACTCTTCCAAGAATTCAGCCAAAATGAGTTATGCTCGCATTTTTCATATTGCAATACAGCACTTTGTATCAATATCTGAGCAGTGAATACTTTCTCCAAAAAAGGCATATATTGAGAAAGAATACTCTCAGACCTGTAAAGCTGTTAAAATTTACGACAGCAAACCACCAATTTCACAAAATTGTGATTGCACCATTTGGTGGTCAAATGAAAATCACCTTTGTACCTAAATGAAAAGCAAATAAATAGTTCTTTTTATATGGCAACACCTATCATTACAATTTCTGTTTTAAGCAAGAGAATAACTTTTGAACTTTCTCATTCACTACAACGGGGAATTTCAAGGCGGCCGCTGTCGTACTACCAAATAGAAAGATAGTCGCCAATGGGAAACTTCAAAATTGTGGCGACCAGGCACGAAGCTCTTTTACAACCATGACGGGACGGCTTTATGCTCTATTATAGTAGAGTACACATAGTATACTCTAAATTGTTACCCTCTTTTTGTAAACACACAACCATCATCGCTTTGTAAATCAACAGCTTTCCTAATAAAGTTGTTTACTACTACTACTACTACTACTACTACTACTACTGCTGCTGCTACTACTACTACTACTACTACTACTACTACTACTACTACTACTACTACTACTACTACTACTACTACTACAGAAGAGTCACAAACTGTCACGGTTATGCACGTGAGGCATGGCTCTGCTTTGTTAAACAAGGATGTGTGTTTACAAAAAATTGTTCAACGATTCAGAGTACTGGGTACTCTTCTATGAGAGAGCATAAAGCCGTCTGTATAGAAAATGTGGTTGCCCCGTGGCGGTGGTCTAGTAGATAAGGTACTCGTCTGTTGAGCCGCAGGCCACGGGATGGAATCCCGGCTGCGGTGGCTGCATTTTCGATGGAGGAGAAAATGCTGTAGGCCCGTGTGCTCATATTTGGCTGGAAGTTAACGAAGCCTAGGTGGTCGCAATTTCCGGAGCGCTCCCCCACGGCGTCTCTGATAATCACATGGTGTTCTTTGGACGTTAAACCACAGATTATCTACCAATCATTAAAGACTGTGGTTAACGATTCGGAGCAAAAGGTACTCTACTATGGGAGATCACTAAGCCGTCCCGTGGGCATCACACTTGATGAGACCGAATTGACATGTTATTCCAGATGGACCGTTTAGACGCAATTGCCAATGTGTGTTTAGAAGAAATAGTTGACAATGTAGAGTACTCGGTACTCTACTATGGGAGAGCTGACAGCCGCCCCTTTGTTTAGAAAAAAACGTTAGACGATTTCGAGCACTTCGTACTCAAGGAGAGCACTGAGCCGTCCCGCTAAAAGTGTGCAAAGGCGGAGGTTACGCCAAGCGAGTTTTTAGGAGCGAAGCTCCTTAAGGCGTGGGCTGTGCGTCCCCTGTATGTAGCCACCTCTCGTTCAGTTTCAAGTATTACGCTAGCCACCGCCCGATCTAAAGGGTACAGCCATATCCATCCATCCATCCATCCATCCATCCATCCATCCATCCATCCATCCATCCATCCATCCATCCATCCATCCATCCATCCATCCATCCGTCCGTCCGTCCGTCCGTCCGTCCGTCCGTCCATCCATCCGTATATCCGTCCGTCCGTCCGTCCGTCCGTCCGTCCGTCCGTCCAAAAGATGCAAGATGTTATAAACTAGACGGCGGTACGTGTAGTTGATTATGAAAGATGCGAGGTGTTATAAAATAGGAATGATGCCACATATGGCGCGTGTCATCGTTCGATGTAGTGCGGCGACGTACGCTAGGGGGAGCGTTGCAATAAAGTCGAGTGGGCAAAATGTACGGAGGATTCATGGTTTACCAGGTTTACCTCCGGAGCTTCGCCCACTCATCATCATTCACTTCGTGGATATGGCGGCATTTTTTGGAAACGGGTTAGAAAAAGTTGTTAATGATTAGAGTACTTGGTGCTTTACTATGGGACAGCATAACGCCATCCGGACTTTAGATGTAGTTGGTAACGATTTAGAGTACTTGGTACTCTACTATGGGAGAGCAAAGGGCCGTCCCAATCTCGGAACGATTATAACGAGAACATCATTCACGGTTTTAACAGAGCTGACCTACTCCTCCTAGTCTCTTCTATGTCATTCTGAGGGGCCTCTGTAAATGAGAAAGCTAGCTTGCTAGCTCTTAATAATATTGTTAGCCTAATTATAGCTCGATTCAATTCTAAATAAAATGCTTTAAAGTAGTTTTGGCTGCTGCGTATGGCTTTTATATCAAGTTTTGTAATGTCCCAAATGAAAAAAGATGTGGGGACCCATCACTGCTTTCTAAGTTTCGGTGATCTCCACTCTCTGCTTCGGAACATATAAGGCACCACCTCATATGCGTGGTGTGCACGTTAGCCGCAGACAACACGAAAGCTTTAGATGACTGAAAGAAATCACAGTATATCGACGGCGTGAATGATGATGAGTGGGGCAAAGCTTCGAAGGGTTTTATCGGTAAATGGTGAATCATCCGCTGTGCATTCTTCTGTCATCCGCTGGCCACCCATCCCTCCCCCTGTTTGTTTGTATGTCCTTTCGTATGTCTGTCCGTCCGTCCGCACGTCTGTCTGTCTGTCCATCCGTCCATCTGCCCATCCATCCGTCCGTCCATCCGTCCGTCCGTCCGTCCGTCCGTATGTATGTATGTATGTATGTATGTATGTATGTATGTATGTATGTATGTATGTATGTATGTATGTATGTATGTATGTATGTATGTATGTATGTATGTATGTATGTATGTATGTATGTATGCATGCATGTATGTATGTATGTATGTATGTATGTATGTATGTATGTATGTATGTGTGTATGTATGTATGTATGTATGTATGTATGCGTGCATGTATGTATGTATGTATGTATGCGTGCATGTATGTATGCGTGCATGTATGTATGTATGTATGTATGTATGCGTGCATGTATGTATGTATGTATGTATGTATGTATGTATGTATGTATGTATGTATGTATGTATGTATGTATGTATGTATGTATGTGTATGTATGTATGTATGTATGTATGTATGTATGCGTGTATGTATGTATGTATGTATGTATGCGTGTATGTATGTATGCGTGCATGTATGTATGTATGCGTGCATGTATGTATGTATGTATGTATGTATGTATGTATGTATGTATGTATGTATGTATGTATGTATGTATGTATGCGTGCATGTATGTATGCATGCATGTATGTATGTATGTATGTATGTATGTATGTATGTATGTATGTATGTATGTATGTATGTATGTATGTATGTATGTATGTATGTATGCGTGCATGTATGTATGCATGTATGTATGTATGTATGTATGTATGTATGTATGTATGTATGTATGTATGTATGTATGTATGCGTGCATGTATGTATGCATGTATGCGTGTATGTATGTATGTATGTATGCGTGTATGTATGTATGTATGTATGTATGTATGCATGTATGTATGTATGTATGTATGTATGTATGTATGCATGCATATATGTATGTATGTATGTATGTATGTATGTATGTGTGTATGTATGTATGTATGTATGTTGTTAGGAATTCGCTGTGTCGCGATGGTAGCAGGGGAGCGGTTGACTGGGCTAGTTGGTATGGCATACTTGGGTTTTAGCAGCGCGAAAAATGCACAAAAGACAAGAAAGGGACGAGACAAGCACTGCTTGTCTCGTCCCTTTCTTGTCTTTTGTGCATTTTTCGCGCTGCTAAAACCCAGGTAGCAGGGGGCGAAGAGCGGCGAGCAGTCGAGCGGACTTCGCTGAAGCCTTTGCCCGAAGGCGAAGCAGGGAGACAATCCGTTTTGAATACAGCAACAAGAAGGAGAGTTTACTGTAGCAGGTTGTCGTTTGTACAGAGCCGGCCAGCACGACAACGTCGGCTGGGGCAAATACCCCAAACATGGGGCCGGCATGGCCTTAAATAACGTCTTCGGTCCATTGTCTCAGACCAGTTCTCGGGCTCGGAGAAGGAGACGTAGCCATACCCGGAACTACAAGGTGGTTCGGCGGAGGAAGCGACGTTATCCCCGGAACTGCGCGGTTCTTCTGCATGGAAGGCGGTGCTGGGAGGGGGGGGGGGACAGTTCGTCGGAACAGCGCTCGATCTCGTGATCGAGGACAATGTCTGTGGCATAACAATGTATGTCCGCCCAATGGTCTGTCTGTATATATGTAAGTCCGTCCGGCCATTTGGCTGTGTGTTCGTCTGTAAGTCCGTCTGTCTGTGTGCATGTTCATCCGACCGTCCGTCTGTTCGTTCCCCCATGTGTCTGTTTGTCTGCCCATACGTCCGTCCGTCCATCTAGTGAACACTCCAAGTACCGCCATCTCGCAACTTTTCATCATATGTTGTTTATCATGTGCAATTACTGCCATCCAGCGGACATTTGAAGGACTAAAATGAGAGTTGTACATGATCATAGCCTCCTATATTTTCCTTGCCTGCCGAATGAGCGTTAAACGCCCGTAATTTATGGCGGCGTTACCTACGTAGAGTTAAGGGGTACTTGTCCTTTAAGATTAGCAGCTTTGGCGTTTGCTAATTTCAGAGGCTATGCCTTGTATCGAAGGGGTTGCCTGCTGAATGAGCGCGAAACGCCTGTCATTCATGGTGGCGTTACTTACGTAGGGTTAAATATAATTAATTAAAATGACGTTTACGCCTTTTAAAAACTTTTTTTTGTTATTTTTGTTGCACATAGGCTCCAAAAACGTAAAACCTTATTTAAAGACAACCCTACTTAAGTGGCGCCACCACCGCAGTTCCCACGACGGCCGCTTCTCAAGTAACCGCCGATAATCCGGCAGGCAAGAGAAATCTAGGAGGCGGTGCTATTACATACAGAATACGCATGACTCACGCCTTAAGGAGCTTCGCTCCTACAACACGACAAGCTGAAGGACACCTTGTACATTTCTAAGTGATTTCGGCGGAAGCATGTGACCATCCGACTGTCCTGCACTGCTGTACAAGCGCGTCTTAATTTTGTATACTTACAAGAAAAATATATATATCTATGTGGTCTTATACACATTAATTCTTGTAGTCTGATGTCTGTCGGCACTGCCTTTGAAACGCAATGAGGCTTTGGCAGGCTATTTCTTTTTTCAATCAATCAAATAACTTTATTTTCACCAAAAAAGCTAACACTTGCGGGGAAAAAAGGTGGCCGGGAAAAAAAATTGCCCGCAGCTTCCCTCGGGGGAACACTGAGGAGGATGCGGACCATATAATTGGTTAACGGGGTGTTAAAGTGCGACTTACTTGGGTCGATGGCTAAATTGGTTAACGTGGTTGTGAAATGGGGTGTTAAATTGCGACTTACTTGGGTCGATGGCTAAATTGGTTAACGTGGTTGTAGGAGGGGGTGTTAAATGAGTGAACACGTACACACGTATGCGAAAGGGCGGCGCTGGTCGAAGGGACGTCGATCATTGTGTTTGTGGATTCGTTGGAATTCATTTCACCGCGACCTTGGACGTCGACGCGCCGTACAAACCAACCGACGAGCGGCAACTGAGCGAGCGAGCGCCGACCTTGAGTATATATACAGCACGACGGCGCATGCACTGTCAGCTGTTGAATGTTCTCGAAGCGCGACGCCACATGCGCGTCCACTGGAGAATCAGGAGAATTGTAGATGTCGAACGCGGTGTGTAGAGGAGGAAGGGTGCACAGATGGTAGAGGAGTGAAGCGCGCGCGGTGTGTAGAGGAGGAAGGGATGCACAGATGGTGGAAGAGTGGGCGACGGCGCGACGGCGCATGCGCGCGCGTCAGCTGTCGAATGTTCGAGAAGCGGTGCGGACGGCGCGGACGGCGCGGACGGCGCACTACAAGGTGCGAGTATAAGATGCTCCGCATCTAAAAGCTGTCCAAAGACAGCTTGCAAAGCCCCAGCCACTCATCAGTGGCAGGCCAATTTTGTATCACTTTGGTACTCTTTGAAATGCTAAATATTTTGTCCTTTCTAATTTTTTTCTGCATGTATATCATTCGCTATAGCGTTTACGGTCATGGAAAGGCGCATTTTTGGGCTGCTTCTACGAACCAATTGCCTTGAAATTACCAGCCGTTCTCCTGGGAAAGACAGTCACTCTAGCTTCCACTCAAACCACAAGCACTGTTTGTCGGCGAATACAATCGCAGTGAAACACACAGCGCAAAGAAAGACGGGGGTACAGGATGGAAAGACATGTGCTGAAAGGCTGTGTGTTTTTCAAAGCAAAAGCTGTATATGGCGGGGGAAGCGCAAGAATGCCCAAATCTATATAACTGAATCGTGAAGAAATGCCATTCTATTTCTTGCTCTGAGAGAGGGTACCGTTGCCGTCAGATATCCGCCTTCGCCGACTTCTGCTATCACCTTGAGAGGCGCCCATCCAGCCAACGATCGAGACTGAGGAGCAAGCGGATGGGATAGCGGGGCGCCAGCGTTCTCGGCTCGGCGTTGGCGTTTCACAGCGGCGTCTCAAGTACACATTTCCAGATGTTCTTGAGAGGCGCCCAGCCAGCGAACGGTCGAGAGTGAGGCACGAGTAGACGGGGGAGTGGGGCGCAGGGAGGAGAGAGATCGAATGGTGACAGAAGGAACAGCGAAGCACTGCACCCGCTCCCTCCTACACTCTTGCACCACCTGCCCTGGTTGCTAGGGGCGAAGATAAGCGCAACACCCGCAACTTCGCCATAGGAGAGGATGTGGGAGCGGAGAGATATCACCTGCTGGCGCGCGGACAACGCCGGATGCCTGACATCGCCCGACCAAGAAATGCATTTGCCTTTAGAACCGTCCGTGTCATGAGTGTCTCTATTGGCTGTGTTATCAGTCAAGTCGTTTGCTGCGTCGTACCCAAGCATGCGTGTCATTGGCTGCATTATAAGTATAGTGAACAAGTTCACTACAGTTCTGGGCGATGTCAAATGCTTGCAACCGCCGGGGCAAGCGCCCCCTTTCAGCGGGGTAGTTTCTCCAGCGGCACTTTGGCTTCGGCTGCGGCGTCTGTGACCGACTGTGGTTCGAGAACAACCACAGTGATTAACGCATCGCGAAACACATTTAACGGCTCATTACGCGCTTCCATGAAAGTGATCAT